>NC_071530.1:17270779-17953279 GCF_026979565.1 Vidua chalybeata | reverse complement strand
GTTAAAACGAGACTAAAGTAAAAAATATCCATAGACAAAACTCTCAGCTTCAACCCAAACCACATGAAGGGGAGATTATTTATGAGGAAGCTGAAGCACAGAGTCCGATGGATTAATAGCCAAGCTGCTAATAATGGAATATTACTGTCAATAACACTCTTTTGAATATCTACAAGAAGTGTTTGGGGCCACCCTTGAAAGCTGGCAAAACCCCGAAGTGATTTCTCAAGCTTCCTGTAGGTACCAGCCGGTCTGCAGTGTGCACAGCTGGAGAGGAGCCGGCTGCCCGCCCGGCCCTGTGGCTGCGGTGCTGCCCGCGGCGGGGGCGCGGAGCGGCTCCGCGGTGCTGAGCGGCCGTGCCGGGGCGCGGGGCTGCGGCCCGGAGTGCGGGGCGGCGGCTGGAAGCGGGGTTGAAGGTGGGTCGCAGCCCACGAGTGTCTTCTTCCCCGTGTTGCCAGCGGCTCTCGTCATCCCTTTACGACAACTCAGTGATTCGTGTTGAAAGAGCGGTGAAGTTTCAGAGCAAGGTGCAATCAACATCTCCCGTTTTGCCCAGCAGCAGGGTAGACCTGGCGTCTTCCCTGATACGAAGTTAACTTTGGGACGGGAGGGAGGTAGGAAACTTTAAAATGGTTTGATGCTTTACAGTTGGCGCCTCATTTATTTCTGCTGAATTAACTTTTCCCGCCTATACTATCGGCATGCACCACCCACTCAGGTGTATGGTGCTTTCCCACTTCTCGTGCTACACCGAGCAGTAACTCCTCGGAGCCCTGAAAGAGCCTCCTCCACAGCAGAGCTTTACACCTGGGCACGTGTGCCCAGCAAGGCTGGACTTACAGCTTATATTTGTAACTACTTTACAAAAGCAGCAAAGAATTGCGAAAGTTCTACTTGAAAAAAAAAAAAAAAAAAAAAAAAAAAAAAAGAAAAGTCTATAGATAAGGTGGGGCAGGTGTACAAGCTGGAACCTGTCTAAGATAAAGGGGTTTAGGATGTTTTCTAAGCCTTTATAAAATATATTGTTTTGCAGGATGTTAACCTAGCATATGATTTTCTCCTTTACCCTTAAAAGGTTTAAGGTTCCACATACTCCATTACAAATAAAAATATATTTGTATGGAAATAAAGAACTTATATTGAAGCCGATAAAGTCCCAATTATCTTTACTATAAATCCCATTGTATTATTAAACTTCTATGTGGAGGTAGACTATGGGGGAAATGATGCACCACTTGAATCCTAAATTCAGGAACTTCAAGAATAGATAAAAGAAACAGTTCACTTCCTAAAATGTACTTGATTTATATTATCACACATTCCTAAGCCTCTGTTTTTTCATGTCTTTGCTTAAGTAATTATTTATTTCATTAAACATCAGCAAACTTATTCACAGAAACAATCCTATGCAGTAAAACATTTTTATTTTCTTGTTTTAAGAATAATTTCCCAAACTGAAAACAATTCTAAGCAATTAACATACCTGAGATTTACTGCAATTAATTCTACCTTGGTATACAGAATTCTCTGGATTTATCCATGGGATTTATCTGGATACAGCCAACAGATGATTTCATTGATGTTTTGACATGGTGCACCGAAACTCTTCTCACTTCCACACTGTTTGTGAGTATCACCAAAGTGATGCATTTCATCTTTTTAGAAAGGAAATTCACATTAATTTTGCTAAGTGAAAATTTCTGAACTGATGTCAATGATACTTCCACAAGTTGACAGTTTGCAATAAAATCAATCAAGGATATTTTAAATAGGAATCATATACCCAAAGCATTCCTTTATGTTTGCATCAGTTATGAGTGCTTTGGTATCTTGAAAAGAAATTCTAGCTTGTCATTCTTGACATAAAGCTGATAATTTTAAAATCAAGCACTTTTGTACCATTCCTTTCTGAAACTGGGCTATCAGTGTTCTAATATATTTCTTTGGAAAGCTGGACCACGCAATTTTCAATTTGGAACTTTTCAGAATTTTCCTCTGAACATTTGATCAGATAATATGAAGCAAATTCCTTCTATTATTGAAAAGGTAAATTCTTGTCTGTTTTTTGGACCACCTACAGTGCTTAGTAGTTAAAAAATCTTATTTCAATAACCTCTCTTTTCTGTCTGGTATTTATTTATTATCGCTGTTTTTTTTTTAGGGTAGGTTGTCTCTCTGTTACTATAGGTACACAAACCCATGAATTTGAGACTGGAAGTGTTGAGAAGCCTTTTCCTCATCCTCAGGTCACACTTATCACGGACAGTTCCTGATAACTTTCTTCTTTTGGTGCGTGCTTATGCATACATTCATCTGATGTGTGACTCCTAAAAATATCCAGAGCAAGCTGCTGCAGTCAGTATTGAATAAAGACTGGGACTGTGCCCACGTGTCAAGACGTCAGCATTGACAGAGGTGGAAATCAGAGATTTTGCAAAGAAACCCCTTTGAGCACTTGCATTCTACCCATATTCCATATACTATGATAGCTGAATGTTCAAAATCTTTACAGAAAGCCTGTGGCAATAGTCCCATGAGAGAGGACAGGCAAAGTATTTTGCAAATACTTTAACTTGATTAAAGTAAAAGTATTTAAAGAGTTGAGAAAGACGGCCTTTTCTTCTTTAAAAACTGTTTGTTTTCTTAGTATTTTTTGTTCATTCCGCCGTTCATGATGAGAGGGTGTAGGGATACCAAACAGAAAATCCATATGCCCCAATAGATTGGATGCCTTCCAATAATTTACTTGAATGTGGAAGCCAGGATGAGTTTGGTTACTAGAGAATATTCAACACAGTTTATCAGCAGTCAAGAAGAGACCTTGCAGGGCAAAGGAGTAATTGAAAATATTAAGGATTCCTTCAGAATATCCCATATGCTCTTTGAGGGGAAGCTGTAGGGCAGACATCAGCCAGTGGGACAGGTCTCTACCCAGAATAATGTTACAGAGCACTGGTAATTAGATCAATTATTTCTGTATAGCTTCAATTATGCATGCAGACATTGCACTCTACAGCCTAATCAACTATTCATGAGAATGTTATCAAGCCTTGTGCAGAAGCCAAAACGTGACTATATGTTGGAGAAATTTTGTTGAGTCACAGTTTTCCATATACTCCTTCAAACAGCTGAAATGATGAATTTATTGTAACTGCTTTTCAATAATACTGAAGTATCAAGGTTAGGCTTGCTCTAAAGGAAATTAATAATGAATTTATTTCTAAGAATTTTCTCTAGTTCAGGAAATATTTTCCTTTCAGTTAAACTGATAATGAACTGAATATTCTTGTTTGGCTAACTAATACTTTTTTTATCTTTCTAAAATTCTGAAAGCAAAATATATTACAACTATGTACCAAAGAAGCTGATTTTCTATGGAAGCAATTGCTGAAGTATTGCAGGAATAGGAATATTCCCACATATTTTCCTTTATGCTCCACATTGCCCCAGGGAAGGTAGCAACAATTTTTTTAAGTCATCAGAAAAATATGACACCCCTGTTGCTGAAAGTGTAGTCTCTTTTTAGTGCAATCTAGATGATAGTATTTCAGTATCTAAAAAAAACCAAAGCAAGCAAAAAGCCCCCCACCACAAACATTTTTCTTAATTCAGCCAATATTCAGTATTCAGTAAGAGTGATAGGTCTAAAGAAATAAATCAAGTCCATCCTACAGCTTTGTAATCTGGAACAAAACGCTTCTGTCTTGCTAAAAGAGAGCGGAGAATATTTTCTATGCATTTTTGATCATGTGAAATGCAGTCACATTTAAGTTTCTCTATGCTTTTTTTGGAGCCCTGTAGCTTCACTCTTCCCTTGAGACTTTAGTAGCTTCACTCTTCCCTTGAGACTTTGAGACCATGCAAGACTCTGAAGAATGCTAAATGACATTTGGCACCTAGATATGGGATGGAATCACAGATTGCACTTGGAAAACTAAAGAATCATAGGCTGTGTTATGCCTGTATTTTTCTGTTCATCATCTGTGAAAAACTCAGGTGGAAATTACTGTAGTCATGGTGGTAGAAAGAAGGCAATGGCCAGTCAAGGACCAATCCAGATCAGTCTCAATAGATGAGCAGCTTGCTAAATGTATTAGAGGTGTAAGAAGGGAGCAAAAGAAGGAAGACAGTTCAGAAGCCCTTTCATATGGCTGAGAGAACAAATGATACAACATTTGGCTCAAATTCCCAGAACCATTAGCAGTTACCAAGACATGTTAATAAAAGTGTCTAACTGGACTAGTTGGCGCTTAGTAGGCATTTACAAGGCTTGCGCATTTGTTAGACAGTCTTTGTAGAGTGAAGGCAGCCTGTGTGAAACCTCCAGTCACTGAAGCAATCAGACTTATATTTGTGTATCATAAACCTCATTCACAATGAGTCACAAACACACATCCCAAGCATGCGGCATTCACATATCCTCTGGAGGGAGGTGAGGGGAGAGAGGGAGAGGGAGAGGGAGAGAGAGACAGAGAGAGAGAGGGAGAGAGAGAGAGAGAGACAGAGAGAGAGAGGGAGAGAGAGAGAGAGAGATATTGCTTGGATTCATTGACCAATTGGATCCACGCCTGTGTTGACATTCTCGGCAGAGAGTCACGGATTTTTCTGATGAATGATATAGTTAGTGATAGTCCTTGCTAGTGTAATATAGTTATACTATAATATAGTATAATAAAATAATTAATTAGCCTACTGAAATCATTGGAGCCAGAGCATCATTCTTCCCAAGTCGGGGATCCAAGCACCGATACAAGAATCCCTCCAAACCTTCTGATCCCATGTCTTAAAGAACAGAATTTTGCCTCTGAGACAACTGTTCTGTAACTCAAAATGTGGGATCAAAGAACTCTTTTGCTTGCTTCCCGAAATCTCTCCTTCGCTTAGATTTTGGGTTGGATAAAATAGCCACTGACAGCACATATACCACCAGATGTGATAGATACAAGTCCTTTTGAATGTAACCATCTCTATTACTTTTTAAAAAAAAAAACATACCCATGCTATTTTTGCACTCTAAAATTGTATGATTGTAACATGCTAAGCAGTTAGAAATACTTAAACTTCAGAGTATGTTACTCTGCATCAAAAATTTCAGATTCACTGTCTTCAAACACTCTCCATTTTTGTTGCATTTGGAAGTCCAAGTACTTAATCTTTGTCTTCTTTTTTTTCTGCTCTTCTATAGTCTGGATATTTTGTGGTTCTATGTCTAGAGGAGAATTATTTTTTTATCAAGGTTGATTAGAAACTATTGTTGACTAAATAACAAAAAAAAAGCCCAGTTATAGATAAGTTTATCTGAAACTCAGGAAAAAGATGTAAAATTAAAACTGTTCTTAAAGAAAGAATAAAAGACTTTAAAATACTGAAATGAGGCTTATATAAACAATTCTTCTGCTTAGCTTAGTAATGCAACTTAGTAGCTTAAGTGAGTGCTTGAAGAAAACCTCCAGAGAAATATTTGCACTACAAGCATTTAAGTTAAACTTAATTCCTGAGGGACTTTTCTAGACCCTGACTCATTAAAATGAGCATAAACGCTTTCACTAAATTATGGGAACTGGAATTATTTCCTACATGCCTTTTTTCCAGGCTAGAACATGAATAAATTAATATTTGCCTGCATATTTACACACATATATATATGTAATTTCAGATAAATATAATACAGAAAAGTGCATTTCTGTATAAATATCTGAATCTATATTACCTATGTAATCTGTATCTTTATCTGTGTCTATATAATCTATATTTATACTTATGTTTATTTCTGACTGACAATTGGTTATAAGGCACATTTCTATCATCTTGTTTAAGAACCCAGATTTATTCAGTAATTTAAAGCAGGTCATGCACTTACAGTGAACCAGATTGCTGTTAGAAACACACACACCAATGTACCATGTAGCCTATCAATAACCAAAATTTTAAGCACTAAAGCAACTAATATTCCTTTCAAATAATTTCACTCTTCTTAAAGAATTGTTAAGATATTTTCATGTTCTCTGAGAAGCAGAGAGAAGCATCTGAAAGTCAATGAATCCATTGCTATTTTCAGAGACTTGTTTAGAGAATTAAAAAGAGATACTTCAGGGTGCTTTTCACTGAAAATTTTCCTTTTTTCACTTTATCTGAATTGATGGCTAAAATGGAAAACTCATTATTTTTGTAACCTTGGTAGCTTTTCTGTAATCGCCTATAGCATCCTGAACAATATCTTATTCTTCACTAGCCTTTACTTCAGTGCAATTTTTTTTCCGCCTGAAAATTTTCTGGCTTTATATTGGCCCCTCGATCCCCATCATCTTCTGTCATAATGATGCCTTAAGCTTTAGCTTTCTTGTTTTTCAGATTCTGTACCGCATTAGGATATAACTCTGAACTTCATATGGACTGTTAGCAAGTTCTCTCCACAGTTTAGTTAGACAAAACAATCCTTTTCTAGTGGAGAATCAAGGTCACCATTGCACCTTCGAGCCCAAGAAATCATAAACAACAGCAAACTGAGGAGAACAGTCTGGGAGGATGGGACTTCATAACCTGAAGCTGTAATTGGACAATTAACCCCAATATGTGAATGGACCAAAACCTATAAAAGTGTGAAAACTTGTGGCTTGGGGTCCATCTTGGGTGGAGCCACAGCCAGGCTCCTGTACTGCCCAGGGTGTATCCTCTGAAGGCCTTTTTAATCAATACCTATTTTATTCCTTTAACACTCTCTAGACTCTGCTTTAAGTAGACTCTCTAGGCATCAATAAATAATCATATCATAAAGGCCTTTATGTTCACATTATATATCAGAATTTCAAACAATAATTTCAATTGAATGACACGAATTTCTCATAAAGATTCTACCTGTGTTCACAAACTCTGTATAGAATTTTCCATCCCCTGATAATCTACCCACTGAGACTGAGGTTTATGAAGTAGCAAGACAAATTAAATTCTCACTGGATTGGCAACTGGTGGTGTTCATAATATTAGAAACTCACTCATTTCTCATTAAATAATTCTGTTTTTCCCATTTACTTTATACCTAGAGGAATCAGGGTCACACTGGCCTTACTACCCAGTGAGACAATACTACTTCAGTTCATATGCAGATGGTTACAATTGCAGCCACCTTTGTTTAAAAGAGAAGCTGGCAATTAATTGTTATTGTATACATTTGAAGAAAACCCCAAACCCTTAGAAAGTTTGAATATGTTCAAGATTTAAAAAATAATAATGTAAAATACCTGCAAGTAATAATTCATATTGAAGATGAAAGGGAAATTCTATTTATATAGATTAATAAAAGATTTCAAAAAGGATGCAGCATTTTGTTGGCTCTAACTGAATATGGAATTGCTACTGTATAAACATCTGTATTCTTACATCAGGGGAATATGTTTTAACTTGAATGTTAAATTGAATTGTGTATCTTTTACATTAAGAGCTGAAAGTATTTGGAAGCAAATTTTAAATATGACTTTCATCAGGAACAAAGTCAATGGCAAGCACTACTTAATGCAACTCTGTGCTTGAAGATGCATATGCTGGTGATGGTAAACTCAAAATGTTTTTAATTTTACAATCCATTATTGTAAATTTTCCCTGAAATTCTTACTCTGATGTCAGAACAGCTCAAGGGGGACAAAAGACTTACAACTCTGCATGAAGGACATGAAAGTAATTATTTTACAACTGAATGCCATGTAATAAATTAATTTTAATCCATTTACACATCCCATTCTGTTTTGCTAAAACAATTTTCTTAAATCCCTCTAGGCCAAGCATAGTGTATTTCTTACTGAAAGAGACGGGGATAATATGGACTTGTGCTTATCCATGGCCATCCAAAGGCTTGACTGAGAAACCTTCTGAACTCTAGAGCATTTAAATAAAATCCCAAAGGACTCAGTCATTATGGACTCCTCTGCCCTGGTCCTGAGAGTAAGCAGACTGTTCTAATCCTGCATCTAGATGAGAATTTATCATCCTATAGTTAACATCCCTGGAAAAAACCAGGCCCCTAATTTCAATCTGGTCTGCTGTTCTGTACCCACCTGCAAAACAGAAAGACAGATGGCTTTTTAGGGGTGGCTCTCCCTGCTGAGCCAGGACTTGAAACGTGAGCAACCACCAGAGAGAATCCTACGCCAAACCTGATAGTGCTGATCTCCCTACCCTCTGTCAGGGGCAACCTAAAGCCTGAGTCCAAGTTCAGAGAGCAGCTGAGAGAGTTATTGTGTGGTTCACTGTGAAACCCACCTGGCTGGGCTCTGCTCCTCAGCCCAGGAACACCATGGTCCTGCTGGAGTGGGTCCAGAGGAGGACTGTGAAGGTCATCAGAGGACTGCAGCACCATTCCTGCAATGACTGGGTGAGAGAGGTGGGATTGGCCAGCTTGGAGAGGAGAAGGCTCTGACCTTCTTCACTGCAGCCTTTCAAGTACATCGAGGGGGCTTTTAAAAAAGTGGGAGATTTACAAAGGCAGATAGAGAAAAAGGAAGGAATGGTTTTAAACTAAAAGAGGGGAGATTAAGATTAAATATTCAGAAGAAACTCTACTCAGAAAGTCGTGAGGACTGGAACAGGTTGCCCAGAGAACCTGTGGCTGTCTGGTCCCTGGGAGTGTTCAAGGCCAGGTTGGATGGGTCTTTGGGCAACCATGTCCCTGTCCATGACAGGTTGGTTGGAACTAGATGATCCTTAAAGTCCCTTCCAAGCCAAACCATTTTATGATTCTATGATTCATTCATATACTGCAGAAGGATGTCTTGTTTACCCAGACAAGGCCCAATTTCTGTGCTATTTGTACACACAAATTATGTACACAATATTTTACCACATACCGCGGAGCATACCCAGCTTTAACAATCTGCCTTTGCTGGACTTACTGTTTTATGATTTCCACTGTCATGTGGCATGAGCAAGCTTCTGTATCTTGATGCATTAAAAAGGTTTCTTTTGATAGAAATGAAACATTAAATAAAATAAACCAGTTGCCTTGACTTTGAGAGATGCACATTTAAGTGCTTAGTAACGGGTGCTGCAGATATTTTTCAAGAAACATGTCACTCTTAACCACATGCAGGGGGAAAAGATTTTTATATTAAAGTAACCTACATTAGCTGGTTGTTATTCTTCAGAATTACAATATATAATTAAAACCATACTGAAATAAAATTCCCAAAATATCTAGTAATATTTCCAAAAGTAACTGTAATGAAATGGACATTTGGCTGATATTCTCTTCAGAGTTATAAATATAAGATATGCTTAAATATAAATGGAGCATCTCAGTTCTGGGTAGCCTCGACCTATCTTATATGAGAAGTGACTCTGGCCAAAAAAGTTTGGAGCTGAATTTCTCTTCATGAAAGAAATCAACCAGTCTATGAATTATTATCCAATGCTTTACCCAATTAATATTTACATTCCTCCAAATTTTGAAAATGAGAAACGTACCTAATTTCACCATTAATGAGTGTGAGGTTTGGCTTTTCCCCCTCCTCACTTAATTCAATAATCTTTGCCTCTTCCCTGACATATTTTCTACAGACTCCTGCATATTTTCTGTGCATATAATTTCTCTAGGGTATCAGGTACCAAAAGTCTTAATTTCTGTTCCTTCTACAGTGACTCTTGGCAAAGAGCTTCTTGATCATTTATACTAAGGATGCAGTGATAATTATAACAATGAACACCTGTTGTGTTTGTGAATATGGAATTTCTTTTGCTATATAAATGTATGTTACATGTCTTAGGGAAAAAGCAGATACAGAGTAACAGAGCAAGAATTAAAAAATACACTCCAGTTTTAATCTGATTCCAGACTACTAAAATGACTGTGATAGAAACAAATAAAAACATAGGAAACCAAAAATAAAGTACCAGAATAAACCAGAAAAATACAAACAGGTGTGTTGACTGTATGCATTTCTTGAACATATATATAAATATATCAAGGTCATAAATAAATAATTGTACACAAGTACCATAAACACTGTGATACAGAAGAAAAAGAAGGCATTGCAGCCAATACTCTCCAGTGGAACTTTAAAATAGCCAGTTACAACAAAAAGTATATTTTTCGTCTCTTTTCAGGCCTCAGTTGAAATAACTAAGCAAATGCTGTTTCAGTGATCAGCAGAATTAAAACAAATAATCATTAAGTGTTCAGCAATCCATGGGACACACATACATTAAAATGCCATTATTATACTATATTAAATGTCTGAGCACAGTAACAGACCTTATGCAGTGGAAAAATCTGTGAGGAGTAGAACATAGAGTTTGAATTTAAAATACCATCCCTTTTCTGTCTGCAAATTTATTGCAACTTTAACGACAGAGTGCTGATATTTTATCTAATCAATTAAAATTACTACCTAATTTCTCAAGGCCCAGTTCATGAGTTAATTTGAACAGCTGTAAAATGTTTCCTTTTTCTTTTCAAAGAAATGCATTACACTGCAGAAACATGCCTTTTTAATGAAGGGAAGCAAAAAACCCTCAAAAATATGAAAAATGTATCAGGTGATAAGAATTGTTCTTAAATAAGAATATGTAGTTTGGATCACTTGGCATGTTTTTTTCTTGAATTCCTGAGGGAAGAGTGATGAGTGGCAAAGAAATAAAGTCTCTTCCACCTCAAAATCACCTCAGAGTTCAGCTCCAGATCAGTAATAAATAAAGACAGCTCTGACTGATGGTCATATTTGGTCCTATATGATTGAAATAATTGATACATATGACGACTTTAAAGTAAAAAGCCCTGTTACAAAACCAGAAGTTCCTGGGCATTTTAGCTACAAATAGTAAATTAAGAAATATATAAAAGAAAAATCAAGTTGATTTATTTTTTATAAAAAAATGAAAGAGAACTGATATTAGAAGTATTAACCAAAAAAATTTACACTTAGTGTTCTCTAGATATTTTCAGGCAGTTACTTCTCCAGGCCACATAGTTTTTGATGATTTCATAAGACACATAGAAGATATTCTGGCCACAAGAGGGCTCACATATATATATATATATATATATTTTTTTTTTTTTTTTAATAAATTGAGTGCAATGAAATTATAACAATATACAGGCAAAATTCAGGGAATATCTGCTGCCCAGATAGTCATGCTGTCGGCAAAAAATAATTTTCCTGGCTCTTTAACAAACTATTGAAAAAAAAGTGGAGGAAAAAGAAGGATGTTCCTATAGTCTATTTATTAGTCTATTTATTGGCTTTTCCTCAAAATTATTCTATTTCTATTACATTATACATTACCTATGTATAAAATGACACATTTATCTCTTAATTAACAAAAATTTTAATGGTCTGTGTTAAAAAATATCCTCCAGCACGTTCCTATTCAGGTAAGAGCGGGTACACTCGTTCAAGTAGAGCTGACAGGAGTAATAGAACTTTATTTTTCTAAAGTGACTTGCACTGTTACTAAAACACTGATAACATTGTCATTATATAATCAACAACATAGTGTATTCTCACCATTTGCAGATGAGAAGATAACTTGGGGCAAATTTCAGAAAACTGAACTTACTGAGAAACTATCCATTGACCTTAAAGATATTGGATCAAGCTAAATAAGCATGAAGCACAATACAGAGTTTGCTGTGCAATTGATGTGTTTTCATTGCAGTTCACCATCTGTAGGACAGGAATCACTGCATTTCCATGCCTTAGATTTGTGTTGTGGAGATAAAGAAACAAGGGAAAAGAACTGTCTGAAAGACAGCAGAATGGTGGGAAATATTGTTCAGTAGAGACCAGTATCACTACAGATGAATTTGAAGTAAACTTGAATTTCTGAAAAAAATCCTGGAAAGAATGCAATGTGCAGTTTACATGATTAAATAGATTTTTCAGGACTCCATACATCTGAAGGTAACATTTGCATGAATCATCCCTACAACAGTGGCAAAGACACCACCAAGGACATATTGAATTAACTGATTTGGTATTTATTCAGGGTTGCCTATTCTGCCACTCCAGACACCACTCACGTGTAAACTACCTCTGGTTATAAACCCTACAACTTCCACATCCTGTCCCAGAGCTTTCAGACTCTAATTCCTAGCTTCATAGTAGGGGCCCTGGAAGCTCTGATGGCCTTTGGTAGAACAGAGCCTTTCCACTCTATTTGTGTGCTCTGGCATTCTGTCTTAGTAAGTCCTGCACATTTCACAGACAATAAGGATGCTGCATGCACTCCATAAGACATACACCACAAAAATGCTTTGCTGCAGGGAGGAAATCACAGCCCTAAGATATGCCACTAATGAGAACCAGTGACCTCCAGAGGGGCCTGGTGGAGTGGAACATAGAGAGTGAAGATGAAGATTTTAGAGAGGCTGGATAGAGCAGAGAAGGAAAGTGGCTGAGTAAGAATTATGGCAATATGAGAACAGTCATCACATGAAAAACAACAGAAAGCACTGAGATTCTGGGATAGAGAACGTGCAATGACAGAAAATGATGCAGTATGGAACAAGGGAGGTGAAAAAGAATTCTATAAAGAGAAGCATTAGAAGAGAAGATAAACAAATAGGGTAAAAAAAGCACAATCAGATTAAAAGCTCATTCAAGACTGATATAAGAAAGATATAAAAAAGATGCAGTTTAACAGCACATAAACCCCTGTTTTTAAGAACTCTGAGTACTATTAGCACAGTCTACAAAATTACCTGTATGAAATGCTTATCATTGTTACAAGCAGTTTAACAGTATACTGTTCAGTTCATTAATATTTAATTCCAACCTTTTAAACCTAGCCATTAAATCCTCAAAAGCTAATGACTAGGCAGCTGAATAATGAATATAATTATCTTAATTTTCATAAATATAATTTGCACAATCTATAGGCCTGAAGTATTTTATCAATGCAATAATGAAATACTACTAAACCTGTTTTATAAAATCTGAAATTTCTTTTTAATATTGTATTATTTTGCTCAGATTCCTTTCTAAGATAGAAAATAGAAGTGCAAAGAAGAGAAGTTAAGTCATCACAGAAGCTTCTTAAATGTCTTAGAAGCACAGCTTAGAAATTTTAGCCGCTACCTTTCTGTTGTTTGCTTTTCCTGATCTTTATGTTTTTTGAGTTTCTTCATTTCAGCAGTCAGGCTTGTTTTACCAGCTTGCTGCTCAGGTACCATGCATGTTATCTGAAAGTAACCAAAACCCTGGTTAATTTCTTTGCCAACTATGAAAAAACAAATAGGAATTTTTGTTCATACACAGTGCTATCTTGGAAAAAGTATTCCCTTTTTGGGGCTGTTAGATTTTTCCAATATCCTGTTAAGAATTGAAAGGTTTTGTAACCTAAGTCAGTGGCTGGAAGTTGAAATTTTTTGTTTGTTCTTTTGTTTGGTTTGGTTTGTTATGTTTTGTTTCTAAGGATTTCAACTGGCAACATTTTGGCAACTGTAAGAAAAACAGTGTTGTGGATAATTAAATGCAATCTTGTTGCTGCTATCAGTGGTAAAATTGCCATTGCTTTAAATGGATGAGAACTGAAGACCTCTTAGAAATTCCCCTGGCAAAACCAGTGCTCTGCAGAAGGCGTATGGCCACGTGAACAGAACAAAGAAATGAACTCCTGACTCAGACCTCTGATTTTTACAATTATATGTCTATACTTGGAGACCAGGAATCCTTCCTAATCTTGGTTTTGTGTGGATTCTCTGACTCAGATCAGTCCCAAGTCAGCACTAGGAAAATCCAAGTACACAGACTAGAAGGGAGCTGTGGCACATTTCCAGTTTGGGTGCTTGGATGGACAGGTGCCCACAGAGCATCCTGACATATAACTCACACACATCCTGTGTGCCTTCAGATCTTCACCTTCCTTTCCTGGAAGCTGATTTCTATTTCACAGAAATGGCATGAGGATTTTTGAAGGGTCCTGGGATAAAGCTGCTACGAAAATGATTGCTACTACTTTAGCAATTAAAATGTTAAAGATGCCGTAGTTCTGCGAAATCCCTAGACTTCAGAAAGGTCCACATGTAAATATATATAAAATATATATCTTAACAGAATTACAGAAAAGCTGGGGTTGGATGTGGCCTCTGGAGCTATAGCAGGTTCACCTAGAACACGTTGCCCAGGATCGCATCAGGTGGGTTTTGAATATCTCCAGTAAGGGAGACTCCACAACCTCTCTGGGCAACCTGTTCCTGTGCTCTGCCAGCCCCTCAGTGCAGAAGTTTTTCCTCATATTCAGATGGAACTTTCTGTGTTTCAGTTTGTTTCCATTGTTCCTTATGCTGTTGCTGGGCACCACTGAGAAAAGCCTGGCTCCATCCTCTTGGCACCTGAACTTAGCTTGTAGTAATCAGAATATCACCTTGACAGTAAGTTTTTCCATCTAATTTAGAGATATTTCTGTCTCATAAGGTGTTTCTTTTCCAATTTCCTTTTCTCCTTGATCATTGTACTTTCAGTTTCACTTTGCATTGGCAGACTGGTCACTATAACTTCCTTGAGTGGTGAGAACTGACAAATAAGGCCTAATGAGCACACAAACCTCTTTTAATTTCCTGTAATATTTGTATTATCTGGGAGAAGAGAGCACCATTGATGAGGCACAGTGTATCAAAAATCTGTAAGTAACCAAACAACCTCAAACCTTCCACTGCCTCTCAGCAGGGTGTCATATATATAACTTTTCTGACTGAAAATTATATTCTATACAGAACAGACAAAATCTGAAAAAAACAAAGATGAAATTCTTGTTGTGTCCTCTCCCCAGCTATCTCCTTCACACCCCTCACAAACACACATTCCCTCCCCTGTTACATTTCCACAGGTCTCATGAACATGGACATGAACCTGGTAAATCAAACACTCCATCCATCCACCTGTTTGAACAGAACTTCCAAGTTTTCAGGCATGCTTTGTATGAAGTCCTAGCCCTATCCAGATGAGGTCCTCATTTTGTTTTTTCAGCTGCAGATACATTCCACTTTCTCTCACATACACATGCTGGTATCTATGTGGCTCATTCAGAGGTGTAAACACCAGAGTTAAAGAACAGATAATATTGCAGATACATTGCAGTATCAGGGCTTTTAAAATAAAGAAAAGAAATCTGCTAATGAAATTCACTGTAAATATTCATTCTTAATAAATGACTGCAAAACCAACCACATGGTCAAATTCTCCTTACAACAGAGGGATTTCATACTGATGTAGCACCTTGGATTTCAGTGTCGACATAGCTGGGTAAAAGGAGAGTTTGCAAAAGCAGAATCAGGCCTATTGCAGCTGTACACAAAATGGGCTGGACTTCAAGCCATGGGATAATGGTCCAAAGCAGCTCAAAAGTCACAAGATTTGATTCCCACCTGTGTGAAATAGAAGCATAATAGGACTTCTGTAGCCCTTACTGGTATCCTCACTGACTGCTGGGACACAACAGAGTGGAAAAGACCATATCTAAAGACTTTCCACAGTTTGAAGATCCTCAGCTCTTGGGATGGCTCTGTGAGGAAGCAGTGGCACTTCTGAGCCCTAGCTCAGTATGACAGTCAATAGGAGTGAAGGACAGCTGCACTGACTATTCCTATTCCTATTCCTATTCCTATTCCTATTCCTATTCCTATTCCTATTCCTATTCCTCATTGCAAATAATTATAATCTTTTTCATTAGATCACTTCAGCCACTTCTGTGTTTTGATATTCTTTCTACTCTACTTTCTATTTACTCCTCTGAAGTCTCTGTTACACCTATCTCTCAAAACTGTGCTTTTCCTGCCTGAAAAGAAGAGCAAATACCTTTGCAGATGTGGAAAGCAACCACAAACTGGATTAAAATTCAACTTTTGAAGACAAGTGAGACTCCTGCCCCTTTTCAAGAGTGTCTCTGGTGTATTCTTAATACAGAAGGAGCCTTCATCAATTTCTTGATTTGAAAAGTCCTTGCTATTTAAACTGTATTTTTCAGCTTTAAAAACTTAGTCAGGCTTAAAAAAGTTTTTATTCAAATTCTATAAAAGTGAAAAGAAACACTAAACATCAAGGTAAAAAACATTAGGGTATTCAAATTTTTGTTTTTCAGAAGTTTGGAGTGTATAATTCTAAATGTATTTATTACTGTTACTCATTCTTCTTACTGCAGAATGACGAACTAAATTTTAGGCCCTCCTGCAGCTGACTGAAGCTAACAGGTTTCTGCCTACTATTGGTGCATCAACAAACCTGGGTGAAAGGCCATGAAACTATTGCCTTCTTCCTTTCATTTGATTTAAGCTCTTATGCCTTTGTTTTTCTTACGTAACACTGGTCAGAGTAGGACACCCCACAAGCTCAAGCCTGCTGAGTATTTTCCACTGTGAGCCTCAGCTCTCAGCAGCCACCCCTGGCACATGTGGTGGTCTTTGGGCTGCCCCAGCACAGGGCCATCTGTCAGGATTGCATGGTGCCTCCCCACAACTGGGTCGGGCCCTTGCCTGAGGGCATTTGGTTCCAGACAATGCTGGTTCAGATGAACGCTTTGGTTGACACTACAAGTGCCATCTGTTCTACAGGAAATCCTTTCTCTGGGCCATTAATGAAGTGTTCCCAGCACATAACTATGTATTCTTCTCCCTACATAAGGTTTCATGCAGTAGGGATCATGAAAGGATGTTATTTGAAAATGAATAGTTTGTAAAAATACCACATTTCATTACATAAATTTGCTTGACACACTCAGTACAGAGGAGCCCTACCCACCTCTTTGGCAAAGGGAGCAATTACTTAGGTGGTGTTTCAGCATGGTGACAGCACCTCAGCACCTCAGGCAATGTAAAGGAACTGAACCTTGATCTAAACCTTGCTTCCTGGAAATCAAAATATGAATCTTTTGAACAGATTCCAAAACTTAAGTAAGGACATTGAGCTCTTCTAGCAGAAGTTCTGTATTAGGATATTCTGTATTAGCATGGTGATATTCTGTATATTTCAGGGAAGACCTTTCATATATTTTAGCTATATAATCAAATATTAAATTTATTTTTGACAAAATACATATGGCCAGAATCTAATAACTAAAGCATTTCATGTTTGCTAAGCTTTCATCCATTCAGACACTGGAGCTGGAACTTTCTGGGTAGGAAAGGGCATTGGCTTTAGATAACATCTCCCCCTCCTTCCAAACTAATTTTCATCTTGAAAGGTGAAAGTTTGAAAAACAACATATGCTGCTCGACTCAGCACAAAGAGCAACTCATGCTACAGAGGTATCATTACTGCATTTCAAAAATACTGGATTTCCTCTTCAACAAGACTTCCAATTGCCTGGAGAGTTCTAAAATGAAACCCTTTTGGCTGAGCAGCCGCAAAGGCTGGAGAGGGATGGAGATACCATGGCTTTACAGACAAGCTCAGAGATAGGTTTTCCCTTTATGCCTAAGGCAGAAGAGTGTCATAAATATCAGATGCAGTAATCCACTGGAAATTATCTGTTTTGGGAAATTTCAAGAATATTCTTTCCTCTTTCTAGAGGAATGAAAATATAACTACTAAAAAAACCAACCCCCCCAAAAAAACTCCAACCAAACTCCCGCCAAAAAAAAACCCAAAATAAACCAATCACACAAACAACCCCAAACTGAACAATTATATGTTAATATTCTCTTTTTTGGAAGTAGTTACAGTTTCCACTATTTGCAATTCAAATTAACTCCTTTTAGTCTACTTAACTTCAGAAAGATTCAGCAAATTTGTACCAACTATGAGCCTCAACAGTATTATGACAAGATTTCAATAATAATAAATACTATTTTCCATTACTTATGGTATTATTCTAAGGTTTTATGATTGCAAGGAGACAACATTGAAGAATATAAATACTCAGGAAGGAAACCATTCAGTGTGTACTAAATATTAGGGGCTGAGGGTAGAATTTAAGGAAGTTAGAAAATGGAATGGAAGCAATAAATTGAACTACAAATATGACACATGAGGTTATGAAACAGATTCGGGGAGAAATGTGGCAATTTCATTAGTTGTGACATTATTTCTGTCTACTCTTACACCCTTCCCATCATGATATTGTTTGGATATGAACTATTGCTCTAATGAAAACCACTCAGTAATAAATGTCTTCTCTTCGATGGGACTAGCTAGAATTATCCAGTTTGTTTCCATCTCTAGTCTCCTGGTGCTGTAATAAACATTATTTCTTACTGCTTATATCCCCCTTTTTATCAACAATGCATTATGCAGTCGTCAGTTACCCCTGAAACAGAGGATAAACAGATATCCTGTTATTTTCAAAAATCTTAATCTATACCAAAATGGATTTTCCAGTGTAAATACAATCCCTATCTAGATACATAAAAATGTATAGAAGTGAATGCAGGTGTCTCCTGCTCTATCTATTAAAAAAAATTACACAACCAAACCTGCAACAGTACAAACACAGTGTAAAAGATCAGCTAACACTGTATGTGTACTTAATAGTAATTGAATAGTAATTGAAAAGCAGTTGAATGTTATTGAATGTGCTGTTGTGTGCTCCTTCAAACCCACATGCAAAAATTAAAGCCCTCAAACCATGCAGGAAAAGCTCACCCTATGTGTCTTACCCATTACCAGCAGAGTGCCTGTTGAAGTCTCCCCTGCCGGAGAGGCTCCATCCCCCAGGGCTGCAGGCAGGGGCTGGGAGTGGCTGAGCACCCCCCAGCTCTGGGCCTTTATCCTCTTGCTAGGAGCCCGCAGGGAATAATTATGCTTTGCACTTTTTAGGAGGGTATGTGGAGGACGAGGAGTCATCTTCTCTCTTACAGCATCACTGCAGTGCTGTTCTGTATCCATACAAAACCTTACAGCTCTAAAAAGAGCATCTGCAAGCACAAAAATGATGCCTAACAGAAAACTAGAAAACCTGTAATTCTTTTATCAAGTTGCACTCGGATCAAAGTGGTCATGTGAAGACCAGTCCTTAAAAGGACTGAAAAAAATTTCAGAGGTGGTGTGGAAGCCGATTTTTTTGTCAAAATTTTACGTTGTTTCTACCAAGATTGAGATCTTGTGTTGTTTCTGCTGAGATTTTACTCTATGACTATAGCATTAGGGCAAGCAGAAATCTGGGTGAGTGTCAAAGCAGTACTTGATACAGAATCCATTAAATGAGAACATTAATCAATTTTTTTCAATAATGGGTATTCCTCTGTGGCTATAATATTTTGAGCTACTAGTCTAAGTAACAAGTAGATAATTAATAACAGTATACAAACTTTTTGTTTCAATACAATCAAGTACCACTTTCCAAGATCACACATACTTCAACTAACCTAGATGTGCTGTAGTTCAGTTTATCTCAGCATATGGCTTGTTCTCACCACATGCCATAGATTTCCAAACCTAACTATAATTAATGGGATTTGTCAAATAGCTATTGAAGGAAATCCAGCCTCAAAAAGTGAGGCTGATTAACACATTGATTTAGATATCAACTTCTAAGCATTGCCTTAGTTGGTTTTTTCCCTATTATTTGAAGATTGGGGATATTAATAACCCTTTACTCAAATAAAGGTATTGTGAAATACAAATTCAATGTAAATTTAAGGATAATACAAAAAGTTTAAAAATATTTTGTTTTTATAATGGTTCACTATTTTTATTCTGATGTAATGAGAATATTCTGAAACAGTTAGAAAAAGTCCACAAATATATCTATACATGCACACATACACACACACACACACACACACATACATATATATACACACACACATTTTCCAGGCAAATACTTTCTAAAATTATTAAAATATAAGTCATAGCAGAAGAGAAATCCAAACAGTTTCACTGTACCCACACCTTTGGTAAATTACAGGGTGTAGAAGTATGGATAGATGACAAATTATATTTTTATTTCTTTATGATCACATTTAGAAACCTCATAGAAGAGTGAATCTTTAAATAGGTCAACTAAGTAATGAAAATTGTTACAGATCCATCATTCTTATGAAGGAAGAAAGAGCATTTTTTAAAGGAAAACATTCAAATGCTATTTAAATGGTAGGTTTTTTCCCCCTTATTTCTCTTACATGTTCTTTACTTGAAGTATTCAGAAGTTGGGAAGCATACAGAAGGACTTACATGAGTCAGGATTTGGAAAGGGAAGATGACTTATGGTTTATAAAGCAGACCCACACTTTCTCCCAGTAAATCAAGGAAGTGTTTTGGTTATTCAGCATGAAAAAAAGGAAAGCATAAATGCAGATTTAATCCCTAAATGTCAATAATAACTCAAAGACATATAATTTGATTATCAAACCATCTAGACTACTGCTGCTGGGATTGCGTCCATGCCATTTAAAATGAAACTAGAATATAATAGAGGACAAATGGTTTTCCTGAATGAACTGTTTTGTGGGCATATTTTGAAGCATTTCACGGATAAATTATTACAGGCTTTTGAAAATTATACTAAGCATTAAAACCACCTTAAAATTGTCTATGTAGTCATGTATACTTTGTTTGCAGACTCTTCTATATTCCAATAACATTTCTTGGTTATTTCTTGGCAATAATCTTTATTTTCAAGATAGCTCAATGAATTCTTAATATCCTGAGTACTGATAGCCACAACTATCACTTGAAGTAAGATCACTTTATATATACATTTGTTTGTCAGATTTCCTTCAGGTGTATATATTCATTACATATGTATTATTGTGCCTTGAAGGCTGGAACATGGGAAGTGCAGGAGTAAGGAGCCACACCTCACGTCAGGGGTAAAACCACAGAGGAGCTACAAGACCTCCATGACAGGTATCAGTAATTCCTCAAGAGCTTCCTGGCACCACTTAGGGCACACAGAGGATTTTTTCTGGTAGTTACCTACTCAGATGCCAGCTGTACCCAAATGCCCTAAGCAGCATTTTAAATCCTGTTTCTTTCTCCCTACAGGATCCCATCCTACTCAGCTAATACCAGTGAAGTAGAGGAAATATTTTCCACATGAGGAAAAATACAATTCTCAACTTGAGCTTCAGAAAGGAAAGCCTTTTCAATGCCTGGAATACCTTTTCTGAAAACTTGCTGTGTGAAGGCACTACCATAGCTCAGTGAGCTGCTGGTCTTCTGCAGTGCTATGGCATTAAGGTGGGATTTGTATATATTGGTGTAATGGCAAACAGCAACCATCCTGGTTTTCCGGCACTGTGATTCATGTAGTTGTGTATTTTTGGTAAAGCATTTTTTCCTGTGGAAAAACTAGGATTTGAGGACTGTTTAATATTTTCCAGTATTTTTAGCTATCTGTGAGGTGGAGTGGTAATAAAGGGATTTCTTCCTTCAAACTCCTACCTTGTAAGTTGAACTGATTTCAGACAAAGAACCCCAGAGTGGCACTCACCCAATAACTGCAGCTGATAAATATTATGACCACCACCCTGTCGTCTGCCATGCTCTTCTCTCTAGATTAAGGGCAAGGATCACTGAGTACATGTTCAAAGAGGCAGAAAGTAAGGACCTAGTCTAGTAGTGATGTTACTCAACTCCATTTAGATTGAATAGAAAAAAAGGCTGTTTAAAAAAGTATAGTTGTAAAGAAAGTAGACTGCTTTTTATATGTAAGGAAAAATTGAATTGCTTACATAATACTCATACATACTTATAAAATGCAAACATAGGCTTAAGAGAAACTTGTGCAAAAACTACACTAATACAAATTACATAGAGGTATAACACAGGCAACACAAATTAAATAGAAGTATAAACACAGAACACTTTGCAATATTAAGTAATAAAATCTGTATTTTCCTTATGAGTTAAAGTTAATGGCATTCTTCTTTTTGTGCCACATGCAGGGCACTCTGCACTTTTCCCTTGTCATCTTCTCTCTTCTCCTCTGCTGCTAAAAGAAACCACCAAGAAATAGGAACAAAACTATGGCCAGAAACCTTTGCAAAAAGTCTAATACTAACCAGCATTATAGTTTATTTGAAAATTATATTAAAATTAGTAACAAAGAGTTAATCAGTGAATAAGTGTATTCAAGAAGCATAGGACTTTTTTCAGATATAAAGCTAATTGTGTTAGCACTTTGATCTATGCCAGTGGAAAACTGTTTTTCGGTTCATCATCTGGGGGACATCATAATAACTAGAGGGAAAACATGCACTCTTTTTCTTTGAAAATGTTGTTGAATATGAGCTGGGACTGTCAACAACATTAGAAAGTGACAGCAGCTCCTTGCTTGTACTGAGTTGTAACAAAGCCAGATATTTCTGTGTAGTGCTCAACATTGCTCATAGATTTGTACTACTCAGATGATGGGAAACTAACAATATTGTCTATAGGCAATTAAATGAAACAGAATATTGATAGAATCATTAAAGACAACGAAAGGAGAACATATAATGAAGTGATATTTCCCCCCCATAGGATTTTTCCAGGATTTTATTACTGATTGAATATTCAGTACTTTGTTCCTGAGTCTGTTTTGTAATTGTTAATTTTTAAATGTTAATCTAACACTGTTACATTTTCCAGGATTTAAGCCATTATGAAATGTCATGTTCTATCACCAACATGTTTATTTATTAAAATGAAGTAAAAAATATGCAGAATTCTATAGTAATACAGAAAAATATTATATTTATGTAATAATATTGATGAAATTGCTTTAAGAACTTGTTAAAATACAAGATCTTTTGAGAGCACAAATGCTTTATTCCAATCACACATTCCAGGATTGATATTTTCAGATTCAACCTTACTGACATATTAATTTTTACGTTCCAACTTCATCCTTCACGAGCACGGTGTCCACAGAGAGTGTTTTTATTCCTGTTCTTGTCCATCTTTAATTTACACATTTGTATGCAGAATACCAACATGAAGCCCCAGAAAGCAAAGCTTTTAAGTTCTCACTGAGTCTTCTCATTCCTCGCTGTTTTCCAGAGGAGCAGCATTCCCTGTTCAATAATATTTCCCATCCACTCTGCACATTACTGCTCAGACATACTTCATTTGGCTGCATTACTACTGTATTTCTTTTGTGCTTGATACTGACCTGTTTGATAATACGCAATGAAAAGACAAGGTCCCAAAAATGTAATGCTAAATAAGATCAGGGGTTGCAATCAGTCAAGGTATCTTCATCACCTTTCACTATCAGTTGTGAACACTCTCCATGTTTTGGGGACCTTGGAAGCAGACTCCAAAATATGTCCTAGATATTTGACAGCTTGTGCTTGATCAGAGAATTAGGAGGAGGGAAAAGAGTGAGACCAAAGCTCACTCAACTGCCTTTGCAAAGGCTGGACCCCTGTGCACTCAGACTATTACTACTCCTGAGCAGAGAGAGGTTTGCCCAGTTCACTCAGGAACAGCCCCTTAGAAGAAGCATTTCTAGGCAAAATTTTGAACTAACTCTGGATTAATAGTAAACTAGAAGTGGAGCTGCCTAAATATGTAGTTTAAAAACCATTTTTATTATGAGAATTTTTCTCCTCAATTAATAAAAGCTTCCTAATATCAAGATTACATCAAACCAGACTGCTAAAGCTTTGATGTTAAAGGTCCCACTGGGATTTCCAGAATTATCACAACTCAATTTGTCACTTAAAACTATTTTTCTAGGTGCCTCACAGATGATCCAGAAATGTGCCTGAGCTGTTTTCATGTTACATATCACTTCAGAAACAGATGATGAAGGTGAATCAACCGTCAGTTACAGCATCTTGCACCTTCAAATGCTGTTGGTAAATATACCAGTCAGACTGTAATTTTTAGAACTAACTAGGATTCTGTGCTGGCAGATTCTTATCCCAAAAGATTTTCCCTGAAAAAGCAAAGTCTATACTCTGTCCTGACTTTAGACAAACAAGTTTTAAAATATTTTATTTATTATTTCCTATTTAACACAGTCCTGCTTACACTTTCAAGTCAAAGAAATTTTCTTAAAATGTGATGAGAATTGTAAACTATTTTCATTATGAAGATGCAGACTAAAATTTATTTAATATGCAACTTACTTTGTAGGATTTTTTAACCTTCACAAACTGTTTTGAAAGATCTACTCTACAACACTACACTTCGTTTTTTTTCCCCTAATTTAACAAAAAATGCAGTCCTACAGTACTTACCCAGACTCACTGAACTGAGTAAGTACTGCAGGATTGGTCCTCTATTAAAAAAGCCCAAGACACATGGTGCTGAGATTAACAAAACAAAGTAAAGCGGCTATGACTTGGCACAAAGTTTGACAAGCTGCAGAAAAGCAAATGTTTAAATAACTGAAGTGGTACTGTTTTTCTATTCACAACCTTTTCTCTTCTAAACAGTATCATATTCTTTTCCAGGACATTTAGATTGCAAGTCAAGCTGTGTTTTATTTTTTATTATAATAAACCCAGTCAGTTTACTGTAACAAAGACGTACTAGCAGTGATCAGTGTGAAAGGCAGTACGAAATCAGGCTGGGGAGAAAAAAAAGTCAAATGGCAAAATAAAGGACCAGCCGTCTGGAAAGTTCCTGGATCATGTAAAAAGAAAATAAAAGGCAGTGTTCTTATGAGACTAATGCAGAATACAAAAATATTTTAAGACAAAACTCTGTATGACATTTGCAAACAGCAGCAGCAAATCCTTTCAAATGTCGCATTTATTAAATATTTTCCAAATCCTCCTAAACTAAAATAGTAGTTTTAAAAAAAAAGATATTTCTAGTCACAATGTTTACCTCTGTTCTTTTCAAAATATGGTATGAACAAAATAAAACTGTAAAGTATTTTTGCTGTCTTTTTTCACATGTAAAATAGCTCTCCTACTTTTAAAACAAATTTATTGAATCTATGGGATATCAAAAGACATTTGCATATTTTTAGACTTGCAATAATAAATGATGGTTACAAACAAAAATACATACACCAGTATCTTACCAAATTTTTAGCTGATGGTCTTTCATTTTCAAGTTCTGACTTGAATTTCAATCAAGTAAAATACATACATGCGAGATGTAGTTTTGGATTTCATACTACAAACAGGCATAAATTTCTAAAAACCCTTTCAAAGGCCAGTCTCCCTGATAAAGAGACTACAGGCACTTTAAACCTTGACACACACACAAGCATTTGTGTGGTAACTGCTAACACATAGATGTCTTCTCTTAGATCTACATACTTTATTGGAGTTTAATAATGCCACAGGAGTCACACATATAAATCAGAGTAGAGTGTGATGTCACAGGAGGCAGGAAAATTATGAAATAATAAGAAACAGAGACTTCAGTGACTGAAACCCTCAGAAAAGTGGGTATTTGTGGAAACCTGTTCCAGCCAGACAGCAGTGGCAGTTTGGAGCTGCAGGAGCAGTTCCACTGCAGTGTTGTACATGGTAGAAAGATCAGCAGATGTCTGTATCATCTGCAGCAAGTTCTAACATGTCCCTGTGAGACAAACATTGTCAGGCAAATTACACATCTCTTCTCACCCAGGACAAAGGATTGTGCCTAAAGAGCAATTTACGCAAAATTCTTTATGAATTCTTTAGAAGTTCCAGAATCAAACTCCTTTAAACAGTTACACTGCATGGCAAAGCTTCCTCGGTTCTGCTGGGCTGGAGCTGTCTGTCAAAGCTACTGTCACTTGGGACTCACAAGTTAAACATCTATATTTCCCAGTGTCACCAGGAACAGTTTGTTACTTACTGAATTTGCATTTTGAACATATTTAAAAGCAGACAATGTTGAGTACAACACTGACATGCATTTTCTTTCATAAAAACTGAGAAATGCTCCCCTTCAGCATAATAACCTAGAAGCTAGAATGCTCAGCCACAAATCAGGGCAGCTGACATTGTATGCCGCTGTGAGTTTTATGGGGCTTGATTACAATATCCCAAGTCATGGAAAAGTAGCCTAAGTACCCCTCTATGATGAGAATAAGCCACCAGTTCTGTTCAAGCTGTGCCATTGGACACAAAGAATATGAAATTCATGAGACTAGATACAGAAAACTCATGCATGAGCTTGACGACATACCAAAGCTGTGAGTGCATGAGAAAGGGACAACCCTGTGTTTTGGCTCGATAGATTGTTTATGCATTTTATGTTAGACTATGAATTACAAGAAAACAATATACAAAATATGCCCCCTTCCTCACACACTGCAACTCTGCCCAAGCAAAAATACTCAGCAAAAACACAAAAAAAGAAAAATCAGATCTACAGAAAAGTGTCTTCCTTTATGCCAAGTATCCTAACATGTTTCCTAGGGAGATTATGGCTCTTCTGTGCTTGCTCTCCCTGTAACCAGCTTTGAAGAGGAACATGGTGTAAACTAGAGTTAATTCGTTGGCATATGCAGCTACAGGTTCAAAGGTCCTCAAGTCCAATGATCAGAGCCCTGGACAAATGTTCCAGTCCTTGTGAGAAACTCAGTCCTTTCCATCTCTTGCTATGCTCTTCTGATGAGAAAAATGAGGGAGGCAATGCTCTCTGACAGTGCACAGCTTGGCTGCCTGGGCACAGGAGGAAGACCAAGACTCCAAGTCCCACCTGTAAGAAATCAATCAGTAATTTCTCGTTAGCCCAAGTGTTTCCAACACGTTTCATTGCTACTTATGACCAGATGTGTCTGCTTTGAATCTCATTTTTATCTTTCCTTATACTGTGTATATGGTATCAACTTTGTGAATTCCTGTTCTGGAATAAAATCTCCAACTGCTGGGTACTGCAGCAGCGTGTGCCTTCATGCCCAGCTCCTCTTTTTTAAAATCAAAACTTTTTCACCAAAGAAGAATCTATGCACATTCTGGCTATCTGGAGGACGTAATTCAAAGGACATGTAGTTAATCTTTAAGAATTGTAGTTTTTCTTTTGAGAATTGAAACATAACTAGATTCATTATCAGAATTATGAGGACTGCCCCAAAGATTTCTCACAGCACTTCTCCTACCCTGGCACCTGACAGACTGTGCCTTGACTCTGAAGGGCCTCCTGTACAGGCAGCTGTGCTGGAGGCAATAGGGAGGAAGCTGTGTGGTCCAAATTGACACAGATATGTGCTTGCAGATCACATGAGTGGCCCACAGAAAAGAGTACCTGTGCTGCTGCTCAAAGCCAGAGACTGAAGTAGGATCTATAGGAAGATACTAAATATTAGACAATGCCCTCCATTGCATGGAGATGAAGGGAAGGGAAAGAAAACAGACAGTAAGTTTCAGGAAAAATTTCCTGTGAGTGAAAGAGTGAAAAAATGTACTTTAGAAATACCCTTTGAACTTTACAAATGAACTAAGAAGGACCATTCGGGATAGGAATGGATGAGTGGCCTTTTCTTTTGAGCATGAGTCCTCAAACCTAAGCAGATTCCTGAGCACTGCCACAGAAAGAAGGTAAAAGCTAACAGAAGACACGTTCCTCCTTCAACAGACTAGTGCATTAGATCCACCAATTACTATTCCAATTTTGATTTTGTATTTCATGTACAAAATCTAATGAATTTACCCTTTTAATGATCCTGTAAAGATAAAGAGGTATCACTATTTTAGGAATGGGAAATGTGGTCACAGGAATATTCATCCAAGGTACAATAAAAGGCAATTGGGATAAAAGGCAAAAGGGATGATTTTAGAAATCCAGTGCCTCAGTCACCCCAACAATATATCTATACTTTAAAAATATGAATTTGCATGGATTATTATTAATAGTGGAATTCAAATATAGAAATACAACTATTTCCTGTATGTTTCATCACAGAGAAGTGAGTAATCTACAAAACATTTTGGAAATGTGTCACAAACCTTTCTAATGTTTGTTATAGAAATAAGTCTAATTGTTATAGAAATAAGTCTAATGTTTGTTATAGAAATAAGTCCTAATAAGTCTATTTCCTAATTTTCTGAATGAGAACTAAACGCAGTAGAAAAAAGTCCTTTGAGAGCTATCATAAGAAAGGAAGTCCACTGGGTAGATATTTAGATGTTATATCAGGAAAACATGGAGCGCTGTCAAGCTTTTACTGAGATTAATTCTTAATTAATAAATATTGGCATTGTAAGTTTTTTTTAAAAGTTGCTTTTACATCTTGATCATATAGTGTTTTGCTCAGATAGAATATAAATAACAATTCAGATATACTAACAGCTCTGTTCAGGAATAGTGGAATATTTAACAAGTCATAGGTTACAAAAACTATAAATTTTCTTTTTTGAAGTTTCTAGCTATTCACCTATAAAAATCTTCTTTCCTTGCCTTCAAAATCTTACTGATTGTGTTACTTTTTAAATAAAAGTGTTCAATTCTTTTACTGTAGCTTATTGAGGTTTAGAATATTCAGTTTTTAAAAGTAATTTTCATTCAAGGAATACCAATTGATTATTACTCTACTATGAGTACCATAACCCAAAATGTAATGTAAGTCAAGTTCAAGTCAGCTTTCTAACACCATTTGGACTATACATTGCCTACACTCCTGGATTGTTACTGTTCTGCCAAGAGCATCACTTACAGAAGTTAAAATTACTTTGAACCCTTTGAAGCACTTGCTCATCTCTTTCCATTTTTAATTGCATTGTTTGAACTTGCTCAGCTGAAAACAAGAGGGGAAAGAGGAAACCCCTGAAATCACATGCCTACATGAATGTATTCAAAATGCTTGCTTCAGGTCAGTGTGCGGAGCCAGCGGAGTGCGCTGGGATGGGAGTCCTGGCAGAGCTGTGACCTTCACTGCTGCCCTTGACATTCACAGCCTCCTCCCTGCTGCTCTGCTGGCTGGGCACGGAGATATGAAGAAGTAAGTTCAAGTGTGACTGAGTGCCCACAGCTTTCCATTAATACTGGCTCTGGACACCTTTGCTGCTCCTCACACCCAAACAAAGTGTTTTAGCAGGTGGTTCTTTATTCTCATATAAAACTACCAAAAGATAAGAGGCTGCACGGGATCAGATGATAAACAGGAATGAGGAGTATTGTCCGTATCAAATCAATCTCACCACTATTGAAGGTGATACTGAGTCTAACCTCTACAGAAATAACAAAGCTAAGCAGACAAATTTGATTCTGTTGCCATAGTTTCTAATCCTCCATTAAATGTTTCACTCTGGCAATATATGAGAAGTATCCTGCAGGTAAGGACTGTGCATTGCATCTGGAAAAACACCTTCTTTTAAAACTATAATTAAGCACAGGTATCAAAAGTAGTGTTAGCTTATTTGAGAGAAACTGATTCTGTTATAAACTTTACCAGAAACACTAATTATATGTTAAAAACTAATTATATGAAGAAATGTACATTTTGCAGAAGCTCAAGAACTATTCTAGGGAGAGAGTAGATTTTAATATTTTAAAGATAAAATAGTAGTTCATAATTTAGAAACATATCTATCTACATATGGCACTTTTCTGTATCAGTAACTTTACAGTATATATCTGTCACAAAATAAGCAGTCTAGTCACACTGCTAGGCAATATTTGAAGTCTCAAAAGCCACAGCAAATATTCCTTTGTCATAAATATGTAAAAACTAAAAATATGTAAATATATGCATTAGAATTAGAATAAGTATGTATGAATTTCACTACAAATACATACAAAATTAGCATTTGATACCAGAAAAAGACAACAGTCCAGAAACAACTTGTGAAGAGCAAACAATTCCAACTTTAGTGACATTTCTTATATGCTTTTAAACTAATAATCTTGATCTGATATCAGTTTAAAATTTAACCTAATAACTATTTTTCTTTTTCAGCATGTTTCAGAGCATTTTCAAGATGACAAGTTTCATTGTGCAATTTAAAAGACTCATTCTCTTTTTCAAGCACTTTTTTTTGCATGGTCATTGTCTTCAAAGACAACCTGAAAGATTGTGATGCCTTGAATTTATAAGGAAGGAATCAGGGATTTAAATACGCTGCACTGGTGTAATAGTATACATCACAGTATCATATAATTTCTGAATTCTATTACAGAGTCATAATATGAATAGAAAAAAAGTCAAGACTCTAAATAGGTCCCCGCTAGAAGAAAGGCTGCAGTACATTATATACAAAGCCCATAACACATGGGGACATTTTATTGACAGGAATAATGCATATCATACTGTTTGTGTGCCCTCATCATTCAGGTCAATTTATTATGGAGGCTGTGTCCAGGAAGGCAGCTGGGGCCTATCCACCCACACTTCCCCCCGTGTTTATGAAGTGCTGTCCGTAACTAGGCAGGCAGGAGGGACTGTGGACAGGCAACACCAGGGGGTTGCAAAGTGCATGGCTAAGGAGGGGGGCTTGTTGCCTTTGTGTCATTTCTCAGTGACAGTGCTGCCAGTGTCATGAGGAGCACATCACATGTCAAAGCGGTGAAGTTTTCAGGCTGGGAGCCGCATGGAGTCCATCAGGCCTTCTGATATCAACACAGTTGGTTTTCTACTTGGTGTCGGAGCCACCCAGAGGCAATTCATATTCTGAACATTAACATGGCTTTGCATGCCTGTCACACATAGACCGTGCAGGGGTTTAATGCTATTGAAGACTACGGTTTAAATCTCTATGCAAACAGTGATTACCTTGTAAGAAGGTTCCAGGATAACATGCAACAAAAGACTTTAAAGTTATAGTTTTAGTAAAGCAAACTCATTTACATTTTTATTATGCGTGTCCTTTGTTTAAATCTTGCCACGTCCATTATGGAAAAGACTTCTTATGCAACTGAAGCTTATTGGGACAGCTACTCTTTTTTTCTTGTTGGTTTCAAAGCTATTGAAAACATTTGAATATATTGTCTTATGGCTGTCTAGATTTTACTGCCACATATTTCTTTTAAAATTATAGAAAAGCTTTCAGAGCTGGCACAGATCTTTATAGTAATACCAGAATATTAACTAACTCCTGAAACCATTTAAAATATTGACACAAAAGAGGAGACTCAGACAACAGTTGCTTTGCTAGCTAAGGAAAATTCAGGATATTATTTGCATTGCTTGGTAAAAATATGAATTTTAAAAAGAATTACTCCAAACAAAAAATCTTAAACACCTTTAAAAATTAAATTTCAAGTTTTTGAAATGGCATGTAAACTTAAACTATAGTGTAATGATGGATAAAATATAGTTCATAACTATTCGTTTTTCTTTGAAAAAGACATTTTTTTCTCTCCAATTTACCAGAAGAAATTACCAGTGTACATAAAGTTTTGACAGCAAAGTTTTCATTGATTTTATAAGAAATTGTGTAAATAAAATGTCAAGTGCTTTGCAAATTAATTCATATTAATTTGTGCTTTCCCTTCCTGTACTGAAGAAACAGTAGCAGCTTACATAAAGACCAAGTGTGAGTAAGAAGAATGTTATTTTTAATAATGTAATATTTTAAATAAATTCTAGTGAAATACTTCATCAATATTTCATTTTAAGCAGGGTTTCTGCAGTATCAGATTTAAAATCATTCCTCTGAGATAACTGTGAGTGTGCATGCTTTTACTGAAAACTTTTACCTGATCCTGCAGACAGCTGAACACCCTGCAGGGAAAGCAGTTGTGTTAAGAAAACAGCACATCCGACATTTAGGTAATTAGCTGACACTCTACTCTGGCAGTGGGCAGCTCTAAACCACCGCAAAACAAGCTCAGAATTTCAAAAGACCTTTTAAGTAACTGTTATAGCTCTTAAAAGGCTTAAGTATTTGTTCGGCTCTGGCTGTGTTTGAGCATCAACAGCAGATGCTCGAAGAAGAATCTTTACATAAAATAAAGAGTAAAAGACTTAAATTAATCCTATGAGTGAGTTTGAAACGGCGTCTCCGCGGGATCTCGATGCTGTCCCGTTTGAGGGTCCCGTTTAGGGACGGGACACGAGCAGCACAAAGGCTCCCCCGGCCTTCCGCGCCCTTCGCCATCCCCGGACAGCCTGAGCTCGAGCGCCACCGCCTGCCGCGGCCGGGAACTGCAGCTCATTACCTATTCCGTCTCCCGCTGCAATGAGGACACTCATTAGCAAAATGAACAAAGGGACAATTTTCTGTAGCTACAGTCATCTGTTACACTTTGAGTGGCAGGTTTTGTAGCAATGTTCTCCCTACCATCTGCCCACAGCGGTAGCGTTTGGCTTGCTTAAACTGCGGAACTTTTAAGTTGCAAGAAAAAAGGGCTAGAGGTTGGACGGGTTACACAACATGGCTTAGACTGGAGACTTCAGGATTTCTCACCTTTTCTGATGTATTGCCTTTATTCCAACACTTTTATAACTTCTGGTAAAAAAAAAAAAAAAGCAGCATATTTCAGCCTTAATTCTACTCTACATTTGCCAAGGTTTTGTACTGTAAACTTACAATAGCCTTTCTGATAACACAAGACGGATATGCACGCATAGTTTTGGAGCACAATGAGCTTCAACTGGATTTATTCACCTGTGCTCATAGTATTTTAGCCAAACAGGTAAAGGTGAAAGAATATAGCCATTCACTATGCAATTGAGAAATGTGCACTTCCATTTTGGTGCACTGCAGTATTTAATGTACACTCAAAATAATAATTTGGCCTTTCGAATAACTGCTATGACATTTGCACTCTTATTGCAGAGACATATGATGTGAATTACTGGCGTTATCCTATGATATGAAGGAAGAACATATTTGAGAATATTCCAGTGAAAATTATAAACTAAAGTTGTTACTGTTGTAGATACATTGGTAATTTTCTTTGAAAACAAACCCATTCTTGAGAATGTCACCCAAAAGATCACGTGCCTCTGTTTCAAAGTCGACTTTAGGTATTTACAGGCCATGCTGTGTGCACACCAGGGGGTGCAATTGCCCAGGCTGTCATTAAAAATACTCATTTACAAACACACCCAGTTCTGAGTGGCAAGGGAAATTATAATTTCAATATTAATTTATATGTCTTTTTATTATCCACAACATCTTGCATTCCCATGTTTATAATATTAAATCTTTCACAGTTGATAACTGTCTATTTCAAAGAAATGCAGCTTAAGGTTTAACACAGGAACCTGCAGTATGGGCACTGGGTGGATACAAGCTTTTACCTTACAGTCATCCACCCTGTTATTAAACACGTATCTTCAGTTAATGGATATATTTTACTAGGGCTTCCAAGGTCTTGAAGGAGAACAGGATGTCATCATTCCTTTGACAACACGCTCTAATCATCAACCATTCACATAGTGGTGTCATCTCATAGCCACTGTATTCTATTTTGTCGTTTATGGAGGCCTCTTAAATGAAACAAAGCTGCCCAGGGAGGGACTAACAAGAGGTGACTGGCCCAGACAGCTCCATTTACCTTCTAATGTAATGTCAGAGCTGCAAATAGTAAAGACAGCACACCTTGAATGGAAAATAGCCTTTTCATTGCAAATTCTTTGACAGAATAAAACAGTGAACTTTTCTTGTTCCTGTTTTATATGAGAATGCAGAATTCTCAGAGAAGCTGATGATCACAACTTTTGCTGTATGGATTAGATAAAGATTGCATAGAACCTGAAGTAATCCTTGTAGTGCAGCCTATGGATGAAGGGTTAGCCAGCCAATTTGACACTAAATGTTTATTGCAACCAGCTGTTTCCATCCATTCAGGAGCTTGTCTGGGATGAAAACCAATTAGTGAAGTTTTGTAAACTGTTGCTAGAATGCTTCTTGTGACCTGGAAAGAGATTAAGCATTCTTTTAAGAGAGAGATTCCAAACACTGTGCAAATATCTCCAAATCTTCTCTTTGGCAAGGTATTCAGATTCTATCATTAATTAATCTCAAACTATATGATAAACAGATTTAAGCTGAGTTTTTCAACTTAGGGCACTTTCTCTGGCTCTTAAGAATGTGTCGACTTTTTCCTGTTCACCTCCCTATCTATGCAGGCTAGAACTAGTACCAGTACTCACAGACTCCACAGATCTAGTACCTCTTTGCACATATCTGGAGCCTGTTCCAGTACCCAACCAACCTCTGAGTGAAGAACCTTTCTCTAATATCCAACCAAAGCCTTCCCTGACATAGCTTTAGGCCATTCCCTGTCACTGGTCACCAGAGAGAAGAGAGCAGTGCCTGCCACTTCACAAGAAAGCTGCAGATTTCGCCTCAGTCTCCTCTTCTCTAGGCAGAGCAGACCAAGTGATCTCAGTTGCTCCTCACACGGCTTCCGTCCATGCCCTGCACCATTCTCATAGCCCTCTTTTGGGCACTCTCCCATAGCTTTATGTCTTTCTTATATTGTGACACCCAAAACCGCACACAGGACTTGAGGTGAGGTCACACCAGCACAGAATAGAGCAGGACAATCTCCTCCTGGGCCAGCTAGTTGTGCTGTGTTTGTCCCAAGGATTTTCACTATTAATGTTTCTACAATTTTTACTTAAGAGTAAAGTCATATAATTGGATTCACTTCCCTTGCTTCCAATAAATTGGTTATTTTATCCTTAATGGTGCCATTTATATTTCTTTCATTGATACATTGCCCATTTTATGGAGAGGTCTTTAGCTATAGCTGTTCTCATCTTCAATTATGAGACTATGCCTTTTTAGCCACATAACACTTCTTTTCTTAGCAATTTCAGCTTTTTTGTTCATATTATTGTGTTCAGATTTTAACTGTTGGTCAGTTTTTCTCACCAATCTATAAAAAGCTTTGGAAATATTGCATGTATGCGCACCAAAACCCACTTGCATACACAAATGCATTTATGTATTCATAACATAACTTACTAGCTTCTCATTAACCTTGGCCTCCCCTTGAGCCTTGAGTACATTTCTGGGCCCCACAATTTCAGAAGGATGTGAAGGTCCTTGACCATGTCCAGAGGAGGGCAACAAAGCTGGTGAAAGGGCTGGGAGGAATGTCCTGTGAAAAGCAGTGAAGACTTTGGGCTCGTCTAGTTTGGAGGAGTATGAGGGGTGACCCCATTGCTCTCCACGGCTTCCCAAGGAAAAGTGGGGAGGCAGGTGCTGATCTCTTCTCCTTGGTGTCCAGTGATGGGACATGTGGGGATGGTTCAAGGTTGTGCCAGGGAGGTTTAGACTGGACATTAGGAAGCATTTCTTTAGCAAGAGTGTGGTCACAAACCTCAGGAGGTTTCCTAGACAGGTGGTCAATGCCCCCAGCCTGTGTCTTTACAGTGGGTTCACAGGCATGACAGTGGCAATACAAGTGCCCTTGAGCTAAGAGGCCGAGACCAAAAACTGTATCAAAATCCCTGATGATTCAATAAATAAATCAGCATTACAGCACTAAAATCTACAACTAACTGACCTTGTACCGCTAAAAGCTGTGAAGCAGTTTAAGTATCGCTGCCAAACTATTTTGAACCCTAACAGCAATGAAATGTTTAACATTTGAATTCCAGTGAAGTTACAAACGTCTCAGGTGTACAACGTACAAACGTTACAGGCTTTCTGATCCAGCTGGGAGTTCTAAAAGTACTCCCAGCAACTCAGAACTTTTAAAAGATAGTGAGGAGATGATTTTGTAGTTCTAAAATTTCACATACTCTCTACCTTAGGTGGCTGCAAGCACAGTTAGATGGAATTTTTAGATCTCAGCAGTACTACACATCTCAGTGATACATAGAGAGCAGGGAAGAAAAAGCAATAGAGTGCCAGGCTTAGCTGGCACTCTGGAAACTCTTTAGAGCCTGAGACTGCTTTCACCAGCCTAAAGCATATGTGAAGTTTTGAAAAAGTGTTCCAGATTTGTCACATTTCACTGAACTCCAGACAAGTACAGTCAATTTGGGTAGAAGGACATGTTTAAGTTGCAGAAGGGATACAAAGCAGATGTACGGGCAAATGAGACTGAATCATGTCTCCTATCTGAAAACTAGAGACTGAATAAGCAGGAGAGCTCTTTGCCACTATAACTAGCTATTTATGTCTGCATGTGCATGGGGGAAAAGATTCATAATTGAAAAGAGCTTCTCTTTTCAATTGGTCGTATCCAAGTAGCTGTTACACTCCACAAACTTCTACTGCAGGTGTTAAGAAAACTCAAATGAGGTATTTTGTATTACATTTTTATATTTCAAATGAAGTTATACCTTCACTATATATTTGAAATGCTGATTTAAATGATTAACGACCCAATTCTGAATGAAAAAATAAAATATTTATTTTAGAATTCCCAGAAGCAGTGTTTCACTACCTAATTGTAAAAGGGAACATAAGACTATCCCTCAAATAGTCTCTTTAGTCTGCAGTACTCTTTTAAACTATCTCTGCCTAAAACATTTGAAGCAATTGCAAGAAGATTCCTCAACATTCACAAAAACCCCCTATTTTAAACTTGGTTTTGGAGCAGAATTTCTTCAACTAATGGTACTACCATCAGACCATTATCCAAGAATGAAGAACAAAAGTAAAAAATTAACATCTTTACTCTCTATGAAGTTTTAAAAAATCTTGCAGTTTCTTTCTTGACACAATCTGCCATTTCCTTATAAAAAGCGAAACCCTTTGTTTTGCTTTCTAATCACTCACTTGAAGCTATGCAACATTCTTGAACTACATACCACCTTCTTCCACTTGGTCAGTGCATTCTGATTTCTTCTCACATCTTTTTAAAATTCCTCAGCCTCACAGCTCCTTGTATCTTTTCTGTGAACTTTTCTCCTTTGCTTCACATTTCTCTATCCTATTCTGTGAAACATCCACATGATTAATGCTGGTTTAAACCCATTCAGAAGTGCACCTGTTCTCCTGTCCCTGCACATGTCTAGGAGATCATTCATGCTGTAAAAACACATTCTTTTTTCCTTCCAAGATTCTCTACGATTTTTTAATATGCTGTATTACACAGGAGATGCTGTTCATATACTGGACACACTTCCCAGTATATATTTCCACTTAACTGTGCTATATATAAGCAGTAGAATACTTTTGCTAAATATTTTACCCACCACCTTTCCCAACTACCCACATAAGTAAAGTAACTTAATAATCCTTTTTTAAAATACTGACTTTTTTTTGTCAAGAAGTACAACCATGTGTGCTCTGTTTGCATGTAGGGGAATAAAGATGAAATTTAGATTCCATACTTCCTAATGTGGATTCTTTTTGCTGTTCCAGTTATATGCTGAAATTAGTTACTCTGAAGGCTTGTGGCACAGGCCCTAGAGGGCACTAGGAAGCCACGTGGAGTGCCCACGATTAGTCACCACTGGCTACTTGGGAGCCTAAGAGTTCAACTACCAAATTCATCAAAACATTGCTTTTTTTCAGATTGAACCAATCTCCATTTTATGTGATTACTATTTTCTGCCTCCTAACAGACTCTATCACAGACTGACAATGAAGCAGGTGACCTTAATTTCTTGTGAATTAAAGCACGCTCATCCCTTCGTGATCTGCCTATCCTAAGTAACATGGAAAAGTGGCACTGACTGCATATTTGGGTCTAATCCTACACTGCTTGAGTATTTTATGGTCAATCTTCATGAGTCAAGAAATTAAAAACTGCACTTTGCATTCTTCTCCTGTTATCTACTAACATACCTCATTTATGTTGCATTAATTATGATGTTACTTACCTAAAACTATACTCAAGAATGCTAAACTGCCTAAGAAAAAACAGTATTTGTAAAAATACCCTACTTTGTGTGTTGATTTATTTCTATTAAATATAGTTTAAATGCCTAGTCCTCACAAAAAATTCAAATACCTTCTCCAGGTTTTGAAGTACAAAGCTATACTCTGTAACGAGTTTATGACACATTAAAACCCAGACCAGCAGTCTACTATCACACTCATGATGAAAACCTCCCTCAGAGTTGGCCCTGAGAACAGCCAGTATATCAAACAGCTGTTGTTGTTGCTTTGTTGAATTTGGACCTCATTCTGTAATTCAATTTGTAAAACATTACTGATAATTTTGATGTATAGTAAAAGGACAGGAACAATTACAAAATCCAACCAAACTACTTTTATTTTTCTTATTTTTTGTTTAAGAAAATTAAACTCAAACTCTTCTACTTAAATAATAAGCTCATGTTCCTTTTCTGTATTTTTTCTGCATCATTAAAACATTTTTATTAATGTTCAAATAAGAAACTTGAATCTGAGGATTTATATATATTTTTCTCTTGCAGTGAGGGCTCATTGATTGCAACATGATTGCCAAGGAGTGTTAATACTGCCATGGGCTGCAATTTGCTGCCCAACACTCACTGACTGTATTTTATCAAATAAATAAGTGGGAAAAGAACTGAAAATAAATTATATGCATAGGGAGTGTGCTACTTTTCTTGCCTATTAAAATATTGTTATAAAGTATTTTACCAGAGATACCACAAGACAATTTAAGAATATTTTTCTAGATATGGTTGTTAATATGCTGAGCACATTGTAATTCTGTTCAATTTTATATTTGCAAAAGACACCTTATATAGTAAATTTTGAAGATATATTTTATATATATATATATATACACTCCTTATTTCCAGTAATTCCATTGATTAGTTTTTGTTAAGTAAAATATTGTTTTATTTTGCACAAAAAGGATATATGAATGAAACCCAGTATCTAGTGAAGATTAACATGTAAGTGAAAAAGAATCTTTTCTTTACCCATTTATGTAAAAAGTCAATGTCTGTCAGTGGGTCATTTATGCATTTACAAAGGTTTGGAGCCTGGTCTTCAAAATTTTCTTCATATTGTGCTTGACTAATGCTTTTGCAGATGAACAAATCTGGCTAGAGGGAGCATATGAGCTAAAAATCAAAATCTTGGAATTTTTAATTTTTATATAGAAAGCAAGCTGGTCAAAAGAAAAGTATGGCTATTCCATTACTCTGTTCAATATGCCTATGACTAGATTTAATCACCTGAACACATTTCTATGCCCTACTGTTCACTTGGGCAGGGTCTCTACACCTGTCAGAGCTCACAGCTTCATATCCACACTTTGGATATCTCAGGCTGCCAGCAGGAATGTCATCTGCACAAAGACCAGAATTTAAGTGTCTGCCTAAGAACTTGGGGAGTAAGTTTCTGCCACAGGCAATAAGGCAAATGAAACTTGATTCAGTTGCTCATGAACACACGGTTTAGTGTCAGAAGTGAGGTATGAAACACATCTCACACGGGGCTGATGGAAACCTGTCCCTTTCTGCAACCAGAGGCAGAGGCCAGCTCGAATATCTTTAGACATCTCCACCGAACAGAAAGACAGATCTGTACTGACTGTTTGGGAAGACCCTCCCATGAGACACCTAAATGTATTTTTCTTCATCTGTGATCTGATTCTCAACCCAAAACAACAAATTTGACTGTTAAATAAAGCATCAGGGAGCCTTCTGTAAAGAAAATAAGAAATATTGCACTATAATGTTGTCTGATAAACATTAAAAAGTAATTACATGAAAAAAACTGTAATTTGCCTTTGCAGAATAGATTATAAAAATGAGCCCAAATTAACATATATTGTCAAATCAGTTGTATCAATGCCATCTTTTTAATGCCTGTTGTAAGCATTGCTCCATTCCATCACTCCTGGGGATGATAAAAATTTAGAATGAACAATAACATTAAGAAAACTGTAACTTATGAAATGGAAGATCTGAATATTGAAACACATATCTCATTAGTCCCATGCAAGGAAAGCATGAGACCTGACTCTCAATATAAATAAAGTATAAATATACAAATATATAAATATACATATATATATATAATATAAATATATAAATATATACTGGGGTACAAAATGTTCTCTGTTAAACTGAAGACTCCTCCTCCAAACCTTCAGTACTGCATATTTAGAAGATACTTGGACTCACTATTTGACAGGGAGAGAATATTTATGCAGGAAGAATATTCAGCTTTCTCAAAAAATAACTAACTTGGGAACACTCAAGTATCTGCCAGATGGTAACTAGTCAAAACCTGCAAATGAGACCCACACATATGTATTAATACAGACATCAAAATGTAAGCTCAGTAAGCTCACATTTATAAACAAAGCTTGTTTATAAATCCTAATTCAACACCCTGCAAAGTGTTTCTTAATGAAAAGAATTAAGTATCAGCATTTTAGCAAAGAATGGGTGAAGGGTTAAAGGAAATACATTGTGCTTGCCCCTGGCTCAGATGAGCAAAGTACGCTGGAGTCTTTCAGGGATTAGAGGTAGAATGAGATACTGCTTCTAAAAATAGTACCAAGAGAATTTTATTTTAGATCGTATCTCTGTATACCACTGAGAACTAAAAAGAAAAGCTCATTCTTTCTAGGAATTTTGTGTGCATAATTATTTTATAACCCTAGACAACTTCCGGTGAAATCTCTTACACAGTAAAGGGACAGCGAGAAAGCCCTCATTTTGGAGGAACACATCTCCCTCTGCAGGTCTCTAGAGGCACCGTCTTCCTGCAAAATTCCTAAGGCACTTAGGTTGAGCAGACTGCACTGTGCCTCCTTTAGGACTGCACCCTCCCTCCCAAGTCTGAGCTTTACATTTCAGAGACACGCTGCTCAGGATACTCTAAACTACTCTAAACTTTCAGAATTTTCACATGTCTTTTTTGTACCTAGTCTTGTTAACTCCTGTGTAATTTTCTCTGATTCAGGTCAAACAACCCAGTGTCTAATTAAGGTATTAATACTTGCACATTAATCTATTTTGAAAACACGAATCTATATAATGTAGCTGAAATAGGTATATGAAAACAGAAGAAAAGTCAAAACAGATTCCTTAAGGGTTACACAATACAGAGATGACAGTGACAGTAGTATTTTTCATAGCATAAGAAAAAATCTGCTATGATACTTTCCTAATTTATGTTGACTAAAGCTTGCATAGAAATAGGTAGCTCCTTTATTCTGGTATTTCTTTGGTAACTGTTTATGTAGCACTATCACTGCTGTAATACCCTGTTTTTAAGTCACCTGAAATGCAAGGGATACAAAACCTAGAAGATTTGAAAAAAAAACACTTGCAATATTAGAGTAATTGCATTATTAATCGATCTTCTGTTAGTAATGGAAATTCAGAAGCAGTGCCTGTATTTATTTTATAATTTAATTTGAATTACTTTTGTAAGATAGACGGAGGTATTGGGTTTGCATGGCCAGGTGTTGGCAGCAGGGGGCTACAGGGGGGCTGCTGTGGAAATTGCCAGAGGCGTCCTCCTTGTCCCACGGAGGCAATTCCAGCCGGCTTCAGGACCGACCCGACGCTGGCCATGGCTGAGCCCATCAGAAAGGGTGGCAGCGCCTCTCTTACCTGGTAAGAGATTTAACAAGAAAAAAAGTTGTGCAAATATAATTGTGCTCGGAGAAGATTGAGAATACGTGAGAGCAACATCTCTGCAGACAGCCAGGTCAGTGAAGAAAGAGGGAGTTGAGGTCTCCAGCCGGAGCGGAGATTCCCCGGCAGCCCACGGAGGCACACGGGGATGCAGAGATCCACCTGCAGCCCGTGGAGGAGCCCCCGCCGGAGCAGGTGGATGCCTGAGAGAAGGCTGTGACCAGAGTCAGGACAAAGAGGGCCGGGTCCCGTTACCGGTGTCACGGGAGAGGGCCGGGGAGCCGCCCCGGCCCTGCAGCCGTAGATCCCGGCGGGACGGCCCCGGCGCGGGCCCGAGCCCGCAGAGCCCCGCCGGCAGCGCAGGAAGTGACGCGGGCGGCGCCGGGCTCGGGCCGGGCCCCGCCGCTTCCCGGAGCCGCCGCCGCGTCCCCGCCCCGCCCGCCGGGCCCGGCCCGCGGCCTCCTGCCCCGGGCGGCCGCCGAGCAGCGCCCCCGGGCTGGTGCACCCCGCAAAGCGTGCCCGAGCGGGGAAAATGAGTCCGGCCCAGCGCCCTTCTCCCGAGAGGCAGAACGCGCTTCTCCTGTTTGCTGCCAGCCGCCTGTTGCTCCGCAAATACCCTCACTCCCTTCTAAGTGTTCTTCTCATTTGATATATAGCCTTTTCCCCACCTTAAGCCAGCGTACTCGCTGTTGGAGCATCTGTCCAACTGGACACTTCCTAGTTAAGATAAAGGTGCTGCTGAGTTGTAGATACCAGTGGTTAGATCCTCAGAGGAGAGCGTCTGATGAGAGTTCACGCACTGCAGGTAACCGAGGTCAAGAAACCTTTTCCCTGCGTGATGGCATGTTTCAGACAATGCTGCACATAACGTGGCACCAATGCAATGGTCCCACTACACATGGACTGTCCTGAACTTCTCACCTCTGGTTACAAACAGGCTGGGGGAGAGAGGTGGATGAAGTTTAGATGGATTTTTAAAGCTGCATAAGAATAAGAAGAAAATGAAGAAATACAGAGTAGTGGCTTAGGCTCTGAAGGAAGAAGAAGAAAAAAATCTGGGCAGTTTGTGGCTGCAGGCTAGAGGAAGGTGGTTCAAACGAGTACAAGCCATTATGAATGGCCAGTTTTCTTTCATTGCAATAAATAAACTTAGACTTTGACATTCTAGATTTTGTGTGGTTAGGAGACAACAGTATGATGGCCCAGAGCTAGGCAAAATTTTCTCATAGGTCTCCCTTGATAGAAGTCAGTCAGAAAGAATGGACTAGCTGAAAAAAGTATAAAGGTATTAATGTGAATTTGAATGCACTGTTTGATCTATAGTGCTCTTTGACCTCAATAGCTATTAGCATTTGCATTAAAAATTATTTTAAAAATTCCTTAAACGTCTTTGAACTTAGATTACACCTGGAGAGATGTCAAATGTTTAATATCAAATATCAACACAACTCTGTAAATATAAAAGCAAATAATTACTTATAGATAATGTAGGGAGTTTTAAACAAGATGATTTCTTCTAATGGAGTTGAATTTTGCTAGTTCAATGCCTATTCAATGTGACATATAATCTGTATGGCTCATAACTCACCATAATTAGATGAATAAAGCCATTTCGAGTTCTGTAAGTCCACAGAAGTGCTAGGGATTCATATGCCTTTTAGAAAAAAATGTGCCTTTATTTTCAAGAATGAAAATAATTTAATTAATTGTACCTTTTCTGCAAGCTCTGGGCATTATTTCATTTCATGTACAGAAGAAAGATGGAAAGTGATACAAACTGCCAACATACAATTAAATGCTGTATTTTTTTTTCTCTTCTTTGAGCTCAAGCTGAAAAAGGGATAAACAAGTGATCTCTATTATAATAGTAGAAAGAGAGAAGTTTAAGAAGTTACATATAATGCAAGAGATAAATCATAAGTACATTGACAGATGTTACTTAAATGAATATAAAAGGGAGATTTCATCATTAAGTCAGATGTGCTGAGTAATGGTTTAAATTGATACTTGTAACTCAGCTATTCTTCTCAGAGGTTTTCTTTGGTTAGAAAAATAAAGGTAATTGAGTGAATGGCAGAATTTATTACTTGGCTTCAAAAGACCATTTGTAAAGCCTGTCTTTTAGGTCACATTTCAACACTAATATTATAGAGAAGAGTGCATTTTGGTTTGGGAAAAAATCTAATTAGCCATTTGAAACAGATCACAAATGTATTAGGAAAAAACTGCCAAAGATTGCATCAAGGTTTTTATGACATATAGGAATCAGATCACAGATTAGGCAAACTTTTTTATTTATCCCATATATTGCTTTGATACATATGAAAGGAGCAAATTTTATCCATTAGACGTTCTGATCAGAAGATTCACATATATTTATGAACTGAAGAACTCAACACTTTGTTTATGACATATTATGACTAATGCTGTTAGTTCCTTTCTTATTTTTGATTACTGTTGATCCTAACTATTCTAACTAATGTTTTTATGTTAAGTAACTCGATGCTGCACACCCTAATTACCTAAGCACTCATAATAATCTTGTTTATTTAGAAATGTCTTTGCTCTCTAGCCTGGGCAAGGACACCTATTGATTCTTTTAGATAATAATCAAAAGCTGTTTGTTTATAACCTTCATTCTCCAAATTCCCTGAAATGAATTTTATGATAATTTTAACCCAGTTGGAAGCTGCTGAAAATGGATTTGGAATGGTATACTGATGCCAAATCTAAAAGAATTGTATTTATGGCCTAATAAAATACTGCTTTTAACCTTGCAAAGTGACTTTACTTGTAATCTTTGAAAATGAGATCCTACTTGCCTCTGGTTTTCTCTCCAGAAGTGTTATTGTTTCACTGGCTGGGGATTCTGCTTTCTGTGCAGGGAACACTGTGGCACCACAAAAAAACCCAGGGAAAAAAAAAAAAAAGCAAACAAGGAAACAGACATAAATGGAGTAGAGTAGTAGAGTAGAGTAGTGGAGTAGACATAAAAGTAGAGTAAGATTTGATTGCACCTGAAGACCGAAGTCTTTACCAAGCTATAGTCCTCTGTTATAATTAAACTATAATGGTCCTCATATTCATAGGCCACCCTGGTTTCACCATGCTGCTGCAAGTATTTTGTTACCAGGATCCTTTCATAAAACTATTTGCAGTTATGTCATATCTGAAAGCCAAGGCTGTGAGTCAGGACTAAATTTATTCGTTGCCACTTCGTATCCATTTATTTTTGGCCAACATTACCTTTAACCAAAGGAGCTCTTCTTGCTCCCTAGTATTTAATCTGTGATGTATTTTTAAGGATCCCTTCTCAACCTTAGGTAATGCAACCTGTTAGGTAATGCAAGCCAAGAGCAGTTGTCTCCTCTTGTTAGACAGCCACCAGTGCCCTAATCATTCTAATTCCCTCTTGCTCTCCTTCCAGTCAACATCCTTAAGCAACAGTGAACAGAAATGTATACAGAATTCCAGATTAAGTTCCACAAGTCATTTATTAAAGAATTTTTTTTGTATATGTCCTCACTTGCTGTGTTCTAGGATCCTATTTGTCCTTTTGAAAGTTGCATCGCATCAGAAACAACAGTGATTCTGCCTCTGAATAGCAGCTGAGATTATGCTAATAACAGAAATACTGACCTGCCACCAGGTGGATGCCCTTTCATTTTGCACAGTTGGATTTCAGATAGTCACATAAGCAATTCTGTCTCTAGTCTTCAGATGTTTCCCATATGACATTTAAAAAATCTTCTTTAAATGCTGCTCAGCTCTCAATCTTTAAGTCAGTAGCACAGCTAGTGCTGGTGTAATTACTGAAAATATTAAAGTCAGTCTCAAGATGGATCTTTGAAGTACTCCATTAGCAAGTTTCTTTCAGTGTAACCATTTCTTTTAATAATTTTTAGTTGTTTCTCCCCATCATTATCTTTTGTTTCTTGTTTTAATTCCTGTCTTCATTGGATTGGTAATGACTCATACCATGCAGTATCAGAAACTTTATTTAGATACTGCAAGATTAGATATACTATATTTCCTATAGTGACTTTATATCAAATTCAGATAGTCATGCAGAAAACCCTCTATATCCAGGTCTGATATAGTAAGCTGACAGTATTTGGGATTCTGTCTCTGAATTACCAATTGAGTAATGCTTAATTGTCATAAAATTGTGCTTACCTATAAATCACAACTTGAAGAATGTTTATTTTCACGTATGGATAATGTAGCTTTAATAACTAGTGCTTCTTTGCAACAATGTTAATGCTTCCATTACACTAGAATAAATATTGAAACTCTTAAATTGCTAAAATCCTATTTTAAAATTTCTGTAGATATTCACTGGAAGCCTCAGGAACACTAATTTATATTTCAGGCTAAATAAAGATTCCATTCTGATTGGAGTTACCAGTCTAACCTACTAACTGGGGAGTATCTGTCCCTGATTTCTTCCAGTGAAAAATATTTCAGATTCATGCTCACTGTTATAAATGCTTTTTAACAATCATCTCTTGTTATATTAGAACTTTTAAAAAATAATTTCATATTGTACACTTAGGCATGGTAAAGTATGTTAAGGAAAGGTTTGGTTATTTGCGCAGACTAGGACATCAGTCAGGATGAATTGATGTCATCCCTCCTCTCTAATGGCTCTACCTGGGTTATTTTTTTCATGTTAAGACAGTGGAGTTAAACAGCTGTGATCCAACCTTGCCGTAACAGTTAGCTCTGTGCTACATAAATGGAAACAGAGCAGGTTTTTAATTGTGATGAGGTAAGCTCTCTCCCTACATTTCATCAGGGATTTGACATGACTTGCTGAGCTGGTTATGTAGCATATAACCACAGCCCTTTCCCACAGGAAGGACTTGGCAGGGGAACAACAAAGCTGGTAAATGTAATTACCTGCTATTCCGTGACTCTCAAAGCATGAATGATGAAATGTTTTCTGTGACACTTGCTTCTAGCTGCAAAATGATGATTCCTCCTTTTGCTGCTTGTTGATGGCAGAAAGGCAGGGAAAGGTGTGCACTGCAAGGTTGTGGAGGATAGATGGGATGACACTTCCCATGGAATCAGTCTGTTTCCTAACAGTCCTTTGCTTGTGAGGCCACACATGGTAGTGCTGGCTGCTTGCTACCTCACAAGAGCATTTTTTCACTTCAAGAGTAGGCAGTATTGCACCTTCTTTTCTACCACAGTTATTTTATGCTTCCAGTTTTCATCAAGATTAAGCTATTAATAATATTTCCTGTAATTGTGAATGGTGATTTCCTGCTTCTGGTATTTCTGCATTGCCCATTTCCCCTACCTCCTTCACAGTCTGTCCTTGTCAGAACTGTGTTCTGCTCTTAGTCTTAGCCAAAGTATCTACTTTCCTCGACCCTGAATTGCCATTAACCAACATGAAAGGGAGAGAAGTTGACTGATTTCCTGTAATTGACAAAAAATTAGACATTGTGAACACTTTTTTATCTCATAAGGTTTATAAAAAATAGAGAAGATAACCTTTCTAAACATCATACACATTATAAAATTTGTCTATGTAACATTATTACCACATTATTAACATTTTTTTTTTTTCAGAGGAAACAGCATTTTTGATTCCCAACCCCCCCTTTTTTTTTCCTGGTATCATCTTAAGGCCCTGTGCACAGTGATCACTGCAACTGCCATCTAGACTTCTGAGCAGAAATGTGAGGCTTGATCTGCGTCATCGCTCACATTTAGAGACTCACTTATCAAGTGGGATACCAACTGAGCCCTTGAGACATGAGCAAATGTCTATATTTATCACCAACAGCCCTTTTTCCACAAACTCTTGCCACATGATGTCATAGCACTGGTTGCATCTCTAATGCCTGGTGCACCCATACAGTGAATAAAATTTAATATATGCAGAAGTTGAACAACAAATTGTGAGGCAAAGCTCTCTGAGACATAGCCCTTGTTTTATGCAGTTTTACACCTCAGTGTAAGTTTGGATACAGTTTTCCTCCTTTTTATGTTAACATTTAGGGTGAAATACACTAGGTGCTTTAGTAAATACTAACACTTAGGCCATCACAAAGCAGGTGGCATCAGGAGTAGAAAAAAGACACTGGGAACAGGAAAGGGCAGCATTGGTTCTTTTGGCAGTTCTGTTGTCTTGTGACATCTTTATAGATTCACTGACCATGCCCCAAATAAGTTGCCTGTAACTGGTAATTTTATGAAAGAAATTATATGATATGATGATATGATATGATTGATATGCTATGATATGATGATATGATAATCTGCAACAGAGGATGAAATAGATGTTTTGTCAGTATGTTCCTTCTAGTTGAAGTGTATGTGCATTTCTTCCCTGTATTGGAAGATTCTTGATATATTTTTCTGTTTTCTAATAATTTACAAATTTTTCCCATGGTATACCACTTCAGATTATTAGTATAAATTCAACATTTCATATTCCAGTTACATACAAAAAGTTTTTAATTCATTAAATACTTCAGTCAGAAATATCTTTAGCTGAAAGGCTGTTAAGTCAGCACAAAAACAAAAAAAAAAAAAGGAAATTCTTATTCAGTGTAATTCACTACATCATTTTAGCTGACTTCTTTCTTCACTAGCAAATGTTCCTGGTGATGTAATTAATTTGTTTCTTCTATGTCAATCATGTATCTACTGAACATTAAAGTTAAAATTAGTTCTACTCTCATGCATTTCATTTTACGTCAGTGAATACCACTGTTGTTCCACAGCTGTTTTTGTGATTGTGGTTTGCCTTTTAAACAATCTAAACTATTCCTGGAATGTGCAGGGTAACCAGTGATAACAGTAATGTCAAGAGAAACTTTAACCACAGGAGATGTTTATGCTTTATTACTGCAGAGCTTGTTTTGAGATCTATTCTGTAAGAGCAAAGGACTTTACATTACCCTGTAATGAATGAATCAGAAGCTCAGGAATATTACTTTGTGGAAAACAGTGAAGGGCATGTCTATAGTGTGTTCTCCTCACTTTCCAAACACCTCTAGTGCTTGTGAGGCCATGACCTGCAGGGAAAAGTGGACAGAAGTTGGAAATACAGGAGTATTCTGGAAGTAATCGATACATAGGTTGTGTTTTAGCTGGGTCATAATAAAGCAAAATTTAGTTTTTCCTTGGAATTAACAGCAGTTCTACATGTAGCTGAACGAAATGTTCAAGACCAATATTCTGGTTGTAAAGGGCACTAAAGGCAGAACCATGTGCCCCTGGCTTTTATAGAGACTATTGCATTAAAGGCATTCAAATATTTTTTTGACATTTCTATTTCACCAGAGTTGTACTCATAGCACTTGATTATTCCAGGTCCTGCACCTGGTGGTGGTGGATGTCCCTCCATGCCCTTGCAAGTGTTCAAGGCCAGGTTGGATGGAGTTTTGAACAACCTGGTCTAGCAGAATGTGACCAGGAGCTAGATGATCTTTAAGATTCCTTCCAATCCAGGCCATTCTATGATTGCTCCCTGGTGTAGACCATGATTTAGGATGTCATTGTTAAAACCTGTCAGATATCTAAGAAAATTACCTTTAGGAAGTGTTGATTCCTGGTAACTCCTAGTATGAGAGTTGAAAGCTAACCATAAGATGCTTGTGTGGCAGAGGCTCAATGGGACTTTTGTCACTGGTCATCCAGAGAGACTGGATTCCCCTCAGGCCAAGTATGTGTGACTAACTCTGGCTGCTCAGTTATGAAAAATGTTGGTTGCATTACATCGTCAGTACTTAATAACAACACAGGTAAAACACACCAAGGTGAGCTTCTCTTTCCATTTACTTCACACAGGACATAATAAAGATATCAAAAGTAGTACACTATTAACATCAAGACAGTGGTTACAATGTTTGTTTTGTCTCTCAGTTACCTAGCAACACATCTTGATTGTATTTTAAGGTTATTAGTAAGCTTATTATGTGCATTTTAACTGAAAATTTAGGAAAGACATTATGTCTGCTTATAAGAAAAAAGTGAAAAAAAGAACAATCTATCTGCTACCATTACAAAAGCCTGCTGGCATATTTAGCATGTATTTCAGGATATTCCTTGGATTTCTATTCAGATAAACAAGTGTTGTTATCCAGAATATGCTACATTAGAGCATCAGAATACTAGTACGAGGGTAATTTGGGCATAAAAAAAAATCTGTTTCTCTCCTCAAATGAAGCACTGCAAACTTCAAGTCGTACCTCATTGTAACCAACAATCAGAATTAAACAGCTGCCCATCCACTAATGTACCACTGTTCCAAATAACCTATGGTTTTGGAGAGGCAGAACAGTCATTAGCAGGAGTTTCTATAATATCCTAGAAGAAAGAAATTTGCAGTACTGAGCATTCAAAATGCAGCACTTGCTCCTGCTAGAAGTGCTCTTATTCTGCTGCATCCATTTACTGTTCTGTAAGAGAAAGAGCTGCCTCTCCCTCCCCTCTCTCTGTTACCAGACTATTGAAGACTTTAAACCACCATCCTGTACTTAGCTCTGACATTTACTAGCAGACAGAACATTCACTAAACCAAAATACAGATAGCTTTTCTGGGAAAAAGAAAAATGTAGCAAAAGAACTGGCGAGCATTAATTTACATTATGCATCTTTATAAATGACCAAACACACAATGAAGAGCAACCGGCATATTTAAAACCCACTTGGAAGGGGCAATTTCCAGTAGTTTTACATTAAATCTCCTATCAGTATATATATAAACATATACATGTGAACTTGGAAATAGACATTGTCAAGTTTTGACTAAGAAATAAAACTAGACAAGAATCTTTCCTTTGCACCAAGCCTCCATTTCAAGGAGGAAAGATTTCAATTTACTGCTATTTGATCAATATATATTCCTCTCTAAGTAATGATTAGTCCAGAAATAAAGACTTACTGACTGGGCTCACAAACTATATTTAAAACAAAGTTCTGAACATTCTGAAATACAAGAGTCACTCTGTAATTTCAGAGCAGTTGTAATATCTTATCCCACTCTAACAGGCTGCCAGAAATGCTCCTGGATAAGGCCCATCACCATTTGTTCTAAAGATATCAACTTTTTGGCTGGCTCTGTCAGGTAACTGAGGACATGTGGACTTCGATTCATTATCTGATATGCTTCTTACATTTCAGCTTCGAAGGCAAAAATTTTGGATATATATTTAATCTGTAAAATTTTACTAAAAGGTTCCCAATATTGAATGCAATAAACTGCTGTGTCTTATCCATAATAAAAAAGATGTATGTGAAAACTTTTCCCGTAAATATCCACATGACTTTGTATGAAGGATTTGAGCATTTTTTCTCCAATATGCAATTTAGCTGAGAAAGTCATAATATGTTTTCCATTTAAAGAGAATGAAATTCCATATTGTGTTACTGGTAGCTCTGGAATTAACTGCGGAGACTGAAGATAGGAAATACATCCCTAAACATTGATACAAAATACAACCAAGGCTCCAAAGAAAATTATTTTGGACATTGCAGTATATTGCAACTGTTCCTCATATTCTGTCTTTTTAATTAATGTAAATGGAATGAGTAAAAGAAACTTTTCAGAATATCCAAATAAAGGATTTTGTTTGTTTGTTTTTAGAGTTCTACAATCTGCTTGGATTACTAAAACTTTCCTGAAGATATGTGAGGCTGTGGGATGGAATCCAGAACTGTTTTTAAGTATCACTTTGAACTTACATATGTCAATACCTTTTTCCCATTTTGTTAGGAATGACTGTCTGTACTAGCATTTGATCATAGTGCAAACTGGTGTTTCTTGTGTCAGAACACAATCAAAATGGAGAGTGTACAGATGTCATCATTGTCCCTGGACAAAGGCTTTATGACCTTATTTATACCGCAGCTACGACTAGAAGACATGGCTTAATTTTAAAGTGCTACCGGCATTAATAAACCAATTATCAATGATCTTGATGAGACCCATATTTCAGACCGTGTGTCTCCTGTTAATACGTGCCGGTTTATATCACACACCTTTGTATGCATGCACTGCATTTCCAGAGTGGGACTGCAGGTGGACAAACAGCAGCTTGCGCCTGGGACTGTCCCAACCGAATGGATGTAATCACTGTTACCCTGACCGAGCTGCAAACTAGGAGCCGTGACACCGAGCACACGTAGGCCGGGCAGGGGCGGCGCTCGCTGACGTCCCGGGCAGCCCCGCCTCCCTCCCGCGCTCCCGCAGCTTCCAGAAGGGCCGGAGCCCGCGGGGGGGCCGGCCCGGTGGCGCAGTCGGAATTGCTGCGGCCGCGGGGCCCGGCCGGGGCGGGGCGGGCGGTGATGCCCTTGTTTATTTTTACTCGGGCGGTTCATCCTCCTCGGCAGCCCCAGCGCGGCCCCCGCTGCCGCTCCCCGCCCCAGCTCCGACGGCGGCGCCGCCTATAAAGCGCCGCCCGCGGGGAGCCGAGGATGCAGCTCTACAGCTCCGTGATCACCCACTACCCGGCGGCCGCCACCGCAGCAGCCGCCGCGGCCTCGTCGAGCTCCGCCGCCGTCTTCAAGGTCTCCTTGTCGCCGGGACCCTCCGCTGCGGAGGCACCGAGCGCCGCCGACGCCGCGGGCCCGAACGCGGCCGCTGAGAGCTCCGGCAAGGAGAGCTTCGTTCCCGCGGGGGGCAGCAGCAGCGCCGCCGCCATGCCCGCCTTCTCGTCCTGCCTGGAGGTGATGCCGAGCGGCCCCGCGGCGGGCCCGGCCGGGCGGCCGGCGGGCGGCCCGCAGTTCAGCTCCTGCGCGCAGGTCACCGTCAGCCGCCGGCGGCCGCTGGAGCGGATCGTGCCCATCCGCATCGTGCAGCGCGCCGAGGCCGCCGGAGAGCTGGTGCCGGCCTCGCCGCGCAGCCGCGCCTGGCTGGAGGGCATCCTGGAGAGTGTGCGGCAGGCCGGGGGCGACGGCGAGGCCGCCGCCGAGGAGCCCAGCAACCGCAGCCTGCGGCTCAGCGAGCACTGCCAGGCGCTGCAAGCGGCGGCCGCCGGTGCCCAGTCCGGGCTGGTCCCCGGCTGCGGCCCCGCAGAGCGGAGCGGGGCCCCCGCGCAGCCCGGCGGCCCCGCGCACGGCCAGGAGGAGGAGGCGGCGGGGCCCGACGTGCGGCGGGGGCCCGGCGGCAGAGCGGAGCGCAGCGAGAAGCTGGCGCTGTACCTGGCCGAGGTGGAGAAGCAGGACAAGTACCTGCGACAGAAGGGCCGGTTCCGCTTCCACATCATCCCCGACGGGAACTGCCTGTACCGCGCCGTCTGCAAGGCGGTGTACGGGGACCAGCGGCTGCACAGCGAGCTCCGCGAGCAGACCGTGCACTACATCGCCGACCACCTGGACCACTTCAACCCCATCATCGAGGGCGACGTGGGAGAGTTCCTCATCGGCGCCGCTCAGGACGGGGCCTGGGCCGGCTACCCGGAGCTGCTGGCCATGGGGCAGATGCTGAACGTGAACATCCACCTCACCACGGGCGGCCGGCCCGAGAGCCCCACCGTTTCCACCATGGTTCACTACCTGGGGCCCGAGGACCCGACACGGCCCAGTATCTGGCTGAGCTGGCTTAGCAATGGGCACTACGATGCTGTGCTGGACCGCGTGTGCCCCAACCCAGAGTACGAGGCGTGGTGCAGACAGACTCAGGTACAGCGCAGGCGGGACGAGGAGCTGGCCAAGTCCATGGCAGTGTCCTTGTCCAAGATGTACATTGAGCAGAATGCCTGCTCATGAGACCGCCTGGGCCGGGAGCTTTGCTGCAGGGACTGACAGAGAGGTGTGCTCGCTGTGATGGTGATGCCTTAATCCTTAATGAAGCAGCAGCACCCCAGACGGAGAAAGACTGTCGGTTGCGGGGGATAAATACAGACGTAGTTGTAATATTCTGTTGTAAAAACTTAGCCTCGGGTTATTTGCAAGCAGATTTCTCTGTGTATGTTTGTGTATCCCTTCCCCACTGTCTATTTTCTATAAGAATGTATTTTTTGCACACTATTTTTAAACTGTTACCTCCATCTTCTACATCTTACATTAGTATCTGGCTTTCAGCTGTACAGCCAAAAACGTTTGTAAACAGTTTTTGTAAATAAGGCTTATGATGTAACAGCTATTTTTTGCTGTGTTTTTTACCCATAAACTTTATATTTTTACCAAATGAAGTTGATGTCAAACTGACCCCCCTAGTTGATGAAAACATTGTGGGTATTTTCTTGCTAAATTAAAATAATGGCTTTTGTAAAAGTGCGGCAAAGTGAGAACAGACTGCTTTTAGGAACAGTTTCTTTCTCTGCCTGGAGCACAGAATAGGTCCTTTGAGCCAGTTGGAATGCAGCTACACATGAACAGTGCAGGGAGCAATTGACTCTTCTGTTTTTAATTACTGTTTTGAGTAAACTGGCCTCTTGTTGCCTGGTTGGCTCACTCTGCTCCACTTATATTATTTATCTATAATAACAGAACATTAACTTGCAATAGAATGTTGTGACTAGATAATAGTCTCCTGCTTTGGCAGTAATTGCCGTGGCTGCACCTCAGTGTTTGTGTTCTTGTTTCTGGGGTTATGGTGTCTTTCGTATAAGCCCTGCTTCTTTTTTGGCACTGGTGTTTCACCAACAAGTCATTATCTGATCACAACATTTTATTCACGTGACTTTATTTTCTAATCAAGAAATCAGGAATGGTATTCTACATTATGGTTTAAAAGGAAAAAAAAAAACTTAAATTGAGGTTTGTATGGTTTGCTGGGTCAAACATTTAAATGTCTCCAATCTGGATTCTGTCTCTTCTACTTTCTGATGAACTTGTTAGATATATTTATTAAGTAATGCAGTTTGTACTTTTTTTATTTTGTAATATATTGTGATTTTGGAATTTATACTGTATTTGTATAATAGGAATATTCACAGCTAAAATGGAATGAATAAAGAATATAATTTTACTTGTGCTCTTCTTTTCTGCCCTGTGCATTCTTGGTGTGGGGAATAATTGAGGGTGGGTTCACAGGATCTTTTATATAGCTTCTCTGCCTTAGTCTCCCCTATTAAGAGGTGGGAAGAAGGGGCATGGTACTTTACAGATGTGAACCACTGATAATTCTGGTGTCTGTCAATATGTGAAAGAAAGAAATGCTGGCATTTAAAGGCAATTGGATATCTGTAATTATTTTCTTACTGCAAGAGATCTTAGTATATCTGTTTGCCAGTGAGAAACCATTTTCTATATTAATATGCCTTAGAAAGGGAGTTCTCAAGCACAGTTCGTGAGCTAGTGATGCCAGGGTTGGTGGTGAGCCAGCTCTCTGCTGGACTGTGCACACTTGGGCTTGGACATTGGTCTTTGGGAACCTCCATTCTGCAGTTAGCCCCAAACTTGCTCGAGATTTGTCCTGTCAGTAGTGATACCTTGGCACCCTCTTGTTACTCAAACATAGTAATGTTATAGGAAGATACAGCTTTCTACTCCCCTCGCAAGATGGAAATGCCTTCCACGTTATTTAAACAAATGTTTAAACAAGTGTTTACAAATGTGCACGTGTTTACAAATCACTCCCTGATCTCAAAATGGTAAAAGGCTTCATCCTTAAACAACAGAAGGGTACTAAAGTTATGATTAAAAAGAAACTAAATAGCTGAAATGCATCAGTCTTAGTTGAGCACATGTGATAGATCTGCAGGACTGATGTACGTATTTATTACTGGTTTATGTGGTACAAAGAGTAGATTTAAATATTATGTTATTTTCAAAGGATTGGTAAATAGAATATTTTTATTTAATAAAATATGTAACAGTGGTGGAAAACCCCCAGTCTTTCTAGTCCACTGCTGCTTAACTCATGAATCTTTGGAAAGCTGAGTTTTAAGGTGAGAGCATGGTAAAGATGCAGTCATGGATGTGTTCATAAGGAACAGAGGTAGTTTATAGGGAAAATGGCTACTCACATGACTCTAAAAATGAAGATATTAATACAGCATCACTAAATGTCAATGATGTGTTGACTAATTAAAAACATTTTATCCAGGCTGCTTAGGTTTTGGGTTGGATGTGATTAATTAATTCAAAGTTGTGACTATCCCAAACTTTTAAAAAACCCCAAATGCATTTATTTTAAGTCTTCTAAAATTACTGTTTATGGCTGTATCGTGAGTTGTGATCACAAATTCTGTTTGTGTTTTGCAACACAAACATAAATGCTCAGTAAGCTAAGCAAAAAGGATTGGTACAGCATAGTGTGATAAAAATGATACTGAAATATCACAAATAAATAAAGCAGTGTTAAAAACCAACAGTGTGGGACTCTGGGATGGGTTCCCACAGAGTTCCTCAGCAATTTATCTACTGCATGAGTCACAGGGGCATGCAGATAACTTTAAGGAATTTGAAAAAACTAGGTTACTTGTTGAACTAGTTTGCAAACACATGGAGGGTGTATTGCTGAAGCGTGTAACAAGGCACTTGTTTTTGCAGCTTGCATTATGTACTGTGTCTAAAAGGAAATTACAAAAATGGCATTGCAGGTGTTTTGGACACATGGAAAGTGTTTTTATTTTTTAAATAGCTGTGGTTTTTAAAGTTCAGCTAAGACACTAGGTTCAGATGCAAGCTAGTGGTGTATTGTTTGAACAGGAGTAGAGGCAGTTTCATGGACAAATTTTATGGAAGCAGTGATCCTAATGTGGACAGAGCTTTACAAAACTGCTTGTAACACTATTCTTGACCCCAGAAAAAGCAGAGGTAGATGCAAGTTTTCCTTTACTGTCCTGTGTTCAACAATTCCAGTAACAAGGGAAGGACAGATATTGTCCTGGATCATAATTTCAGTGCCCGATTATTTTAACCTTGGCTAATTACTTACATAACCCAACTAATCCTTAGACCCATCTGGGGACTTTGGTCAACAGACCTTTTATTATTGACAATAAGTCAGAAAAAGAGGTTGATTTTCAATATGCCACTTGTATGGTTCTATAAATCAGGTAGAAAATGCTTTAATTCTAAACCAAGCTAATGTGAACTTAGTCAGTGGAAGCATAAGCTTTGTGATGACATCTTTCCTTTTATTTTGTAACACAGTTGTGAATTAGTTGACATGTTGGATGCTGCACTTCAGGAGTTCCTTAGGTTGCCAAGACTATGACATTCTGTCACTAAATGTGCAAGGGATGTGTTAAAATTGTCATGTGTGTTGAACAGACTTGGTTACATGAAGCAAGGAATCCCAAAATACGGGAGATGGGCAAGTAGGAAAGGGAAGATTTATGTAAGTATCACTGTTTTCCATTTCAGTCAAGGGCTTGTTCTTCAGAAAGTTAAGTGGATGACACTTTGTGCTTAGTAACTTTCTCAGGACACACAGAAGTAGTCAAATGCCAGCTACAGCAATTTATCTGTCCTGTTGTATTTGGCTGATCCATTACATGTGTGTAAGATAAATATTTTACATTAATTCCACTTGTAAATAAAGGTGTGTTTCAGTATTTCTTATACATGTACAAAATCACCTGAATACAAATATTTCTACTGTCTGCTTTTGCTTTTATGATGTCAGAATTACTTGGTAGGATTTTTGAGGATAAAATTTCAATTTTGTTTTAGTAATTTGTCAGCGTGCTCATGCATTGCTTCTGAATACAAGCAGAAAATGATGACAAATATCTCACAACAGAGACAAGTACCTGGCAATAACTGTTTTTTGCTTATAGTTTGCTTATAATCTTTTATATTTATTCAACAGTTTATTGGTATGTAGTGGTAAGTGTTCCTAGGATGTTGGTGCAAAATGGTGTGAAATGAAAAAGATTCCTGAGCCTCATTGTTAAAAAGATTGTCCCATTTCAGAATTGCTTGGTTGTGTGAAAATACGCAGCATCCAGTGAGATAGTGAGTAACTGAAAAAACAGTTATGAGAAAATGCAATTCTGTAGTCATCAGAACTTTTTAAAGAAGCAAAAAAAATTAAACTTTGAATTTTTACTAACATACAGGCTGATTTGTAACATGTACATGTGTGTTTCAGTTGAAAAAGAAAAGTGGCTTTGAAATTTCCTGTTCAGTTTTAATTTAAAATCTGTCTTTTTTATAACAAGTTTATACTATTAATGGATAAAAAGATACAGCAATGCAATATATTGTACTTCAGCCTTTTTTTTTCTGGAGCTAGTATTTAAAATCTGTTTATACAAGGAAACCCATACATGGTATTCAGACTGCAAATCAATGGAAATAAACCACTGTCACGTTCCAAGTTTCTGTGGCATGAGTGGTTATTACTCCCATCTTCTCATAAATTTGTCCTAATTACTGAGTAAGATCAAGCTTCTCTGGAGAAAAGGTGAGTGCAATTGTAATAGCATGATGCACGTACACGGGGATGAACTAATCTTTCTTGTGTGATCTTAAAAAATGGCATTTGCTGCATTTTTAGTGTGTATTTTTAAACCATTTTGCTTTTAATCCTTATTTTATTTCATGGAAGTTTTACTGGAAGTTGTAGGAAACAAACGAATGAGTTCTTACAAGGCATGGTTGGTTAATAGTGTTTGAACCTTCAGCACTGCAGCACAGTTAAGCTGAGTACAGAGTGGCATCTGCAGGGAAGATGGCAATTGTAGGAGGAAAGTTGGAGCTGGGATCTGGCTGTGAAGGAGCCCAGGTCACCTTCTATCCTTTTGTCTCTCTTCTTCACCCACATCCCCAGCAGGCACATCCTGACTCGCTGTGCCGTTGGTGTGGTGGCAGCTTCAGGATCATTACTGCTGCTCCTTGGGGTCTAGTTATGGAGTTCCTGTACTGCCCAGCTTTTGGGGGCTGCAAATGAAGGGAGGGATGCAACACTCATTAAAAAATGGGAAGGATTTCACGGGCAAAGGCTTTTCTTTGGACACTTTGATGCTTTCCTTGCCTGTGAACTTCTATTACTGAATTTCAAAGACTTAAAGCATGGTTGAACATCAAAATGGTTTGCAAAGGGCAATGTGATTTTAAAAATCACATAAAGCATGTTAACAGATTTTTGAGAGTCAAATGCTGAAGTATGCTGAAATACCTATTTTTAGAAAAAATAATCCATAATTACATTAGCAAAACCATATTATTTTCACAGGTACAAGGATCCAGCATTTTTCCTGCACAAAACTTCTATTTTTGCTGACTGTAAAGTTTCATATTCCACCTGTTTAACTAACCAACATATCTGGGCAAGAAAATAATGATTTCAGATCTCTGGGTGTGATTTGGAATTTGGTAAAGTCTATCAATTTAACCCAATATCACTAAATGCAATATTTCTTCCCATTGCTGATGCTGTAGTCAAGTTTAGATGTCTGCTTTTAGAAATAACATGATCGTTGGAACTCCAACTGAGCTTCTTTTGATATTTTTTAGGGAGAGCCCATGGTCAAAATGCACTCCCTTTGTAAATAAACAAAACTAGTATGTTTTATATCTAAATTGCCTGCCTTCCCTATGACTTAAAGATTGAGACATGACCAAGCAATAAAGCACTTAACTAACGTGTTTATATGATTTATTTGCTTTCCTGATAAACTTCAGCTCCACTGGAATAGGTTACTCACAGGGACTGATCTTGCCTTTTGTGGTTTAAGGTAGGAGCAATGATAAATTTATTGTCTCAGTAGTTACTAACACAATTCCTATTACTTCTGCAAACTCTATCTGAAACTTTAAAATTTATTATATTTTTGTTGATTATCAATCATAATGCCTATTCAGGATTAACCATAGAAAGTAGTTACTCTGTAAACCAAAACCTAATTAAATAGGACATTTGAGTGAGTTTAGGAGTTGACAGCTGTTTTTCTGTTTATGTATAATCAAGGGAAATGTGGTGCCCAAAATGAAGTGGTTGTGAAAGGACTTGTTTTGCTCTGAAAGATGGTTATGTCAGCTTATAGATCAGCATTGTTACTGCTGATGTAAAAGCTTTAATGCACTTGAATTTATTATTTCTTAATTAAGTAATGATGTTATCTCACAACAAGTTGCATTTTTGCTACACTCAGGATCTCTTTGCTACACAAGAGACTAATACTGCTAGGTTAGAAAGAAAAGAATGTTTTACTTTTAGAAGTAATTGCTTTTTTTTCCATTTATCTCCCACCATTCTAATAGTCAGTGAAAGAGAGCTTTGACTTTAGGTAAGGAATGTTTGTGCATGTGGCCTGTGCTCTCCCTAAAGTAGTAAGTTGAATCCATGTAGAATAAGTTTTTTTTTACTTCAGATTAATACCCATAAAAGTGGTGAATAAACAGTTGGCTAAAAAACTGCCTGTTATATACGGTATTTGGCTCAGCAAAGCTGCAGTCCCACTGGGACTTGGATGGGAAGCAGCATTATAACAGCACAAACTTTACACTTACCTGAAAACTTAATCTCCATTTAGTTATTTTGCTCTTAGTTTTTAGATTTTTTTGCATGCATGTTATCTTACTTATCAGGAAGTAAATATTTTTGGATGTTTTGTCAATTAGGTAGCTGTCCTTTTGGATATACTCATGATAATTCATGTGAACCATTCACATGAATGTGATTCCTGGTAGATTTCCATTTTCAGTTAATATTCTACAGCAGTGGCCCTGAAGAGGCTATGCAACACCTGAAATTGCTAGAAATTATACCAAACAATAAAAAATTCAGTTATTTGATAGCATTTATGTAATCAGATTCTTCTCCTTCTCTAGCTCTGTACAGAGACAAATGTTCCAAAATGGATAAATAAGACAACACTGGGATCTGTTAGGTAAATTAAAGAAGCATTTGCAGAGAAATAATAACTGTTTGCACTAACATATTCACCAAATATGTTATTGCAAAGGGGGTTGTTGGGACACAGTAGTAGATATGCTCTTCAAAACTCCTTATTGTCACACTGAGATTTGTGACAATTTCAAACAAACAAAACCTAAAAAAATCCCCAAACAAAAATGGCAAACAAAATCCCAAAAAATGTAAACTTTTACAACCAAAAACCCAAGGGAAGCTGCTCTGGGTAGGCTGTGTTTGTGAGGAACCATTGTCACAGAGACAGGTTATATAACATGAACCTTGGCAGTGGCCTCAGTCCAACATCTACAGGAAATCGTTCTGCCAACTGGGCTTCTACCCTGAGAGACCAAGTAGGTAATAGTCGATGCTCTACTTCAGTCAAGGGATTGAGTTAATCTCTGCTAAGACTTTTGGTGCTCCCTCAAGCCTTTGAGCTTTAGCTCAGTGCTCTGTGGATTAAGCTCTTGCCAGTCAGCAGCTGTATCATTTCGCTTTGGGTTGCTTGATATTGATAGAGGAAGCAGACAAGAGGCAGGTACTGTCTCTGTCCTTATTTTTCTGTGCTCCATCATATCCCGTTGGTGTCTTATATCACTCCTGTCTAGTATGAAGTGTGAGGAAAAAGAAATTGTACACCACTGGAACGTGGAATCAGTTCTATCTCTGTTCACTCAGAAGTTCTCACTGAAAAATTACAAATCTGTACCAAGTCAGTTATACTTTTAACATTTATTTACTTTTTCATATTTCCTTTTCCTACCTTGAGATTAAATATGAACAGAGATCTTGTTTCTTGGAAGTCAAGTCCAAAATGTATTGTAGAAATTTTCATTTGATGAAACATGATTTATGTATTGTTTTCAGTTTCACAACCTTTGTGGTGTAATTCAAGCACAGAGCTGTGAAAAGTATGTTTGTAAAGGAGCATTAATTTCACCTTTATTGGCTTTTAAAGTAAATGTTTATAGCTGGGTTCACTTTGATAAATAGTAAGGGAATTCGGAATGGGAAATATGTGAATAGGATGTTATAAAAATATGACATTCCATGTTCTTATGCACTTTATTGTAAATTTCCAGATTTAATTTCTTCAGGGAAAAAGTAATTGAGTATAGAGCTATTTTAGCTCTTTGCTGCTGTGCTGCTGGGCAAGTTCATCTCAGCAAACCCCTGCACTTTGTCGCCTTCCTGAAAGATCAGCCCTTGCCTCTAGTTATTGCAGATGAGGAATTAAATGCAGAGTCTATTTACTCAGATTCTTGAACGAAAATCTTTGAAAGGGAGAATGGAAAAGCTGTATGTAAGGCCAATCATCATCTGTGCCATGTTTGAAATGCCATTTTTGACTTGTATTCCTTCTATGCTGCCCAATGAGATGAAGAAAGAGAATTACTGTGCTAGTCCTTTGGGGAATGTTTGCTCTGCAGAACACAGTGCTGTGCAGAGATGCCATCGAGCTCAGCAGGGGCAGCAGCATCACAGAATGGTGCTTGTTAGGTAGAAGGAAAAAGCAGGTCTCTGAAGGAGGTGAGTAGGATCCTGAGTCCTAGGATTGTTTTGCTCTCTCCCCCAGTGCATGCACAGGGTCCTGGGCACTCTGACAAGGTTCATTGTCAACACTTGGGAGCATAGGTCAGTTTTTAAGGATTTAACTCTACAGACTTGGTTTGAAGGTATACTTGGTGCATAGCTGCCATGCACCAACAATCTTGCAATATCAAGCTGCAATAATTGTATGAGGAATATGTAGCCCTGGGAGAGAGTTAAAAATACTATATTACATATAAAACTTCCATATATAACCAAATTTCTTTTTAATAGGAATCCATGGTGACTACAAGCAGGAAAATGTTATAGCAGTTGTAAATAACATAAATCACTTCTCAGCAGTTCTGGTGGAGATGAGAGGGAATTACATAACAGCTGCTTTCCAGCCCCAAGCTAATATGTCTTGCCTGCTTTGCCAGTTCTTGGGACTCAAAAATCTGAATCGTCACCTCCCACCTTTACTACAACTGCAGAGTGCAGAAGGGTGGTTTAAAATAATGGATGTTCCACAGTGATATTTCTGTGAGACATGCAAATTCGGTCCTGTTAAGGTGTTAGGGTTTTTTTGGGTGTTCCCCCCCACTCCCCCAAAGGTTTAGGAGGAATTTGACTGTTCTCAAAATCATATGTAAACTCAAAAGGTCAAAATGCCACCCCAATGCACATGCAAAAATTGTTCTTTTGCTGTGGCTAATTAAAAAACATGTCTTTTGCTCCCCATCGTCCCAGGCAGGGCTGTCACTGTCCCACCAGTTTGTATTCCCACCTCCCTCTGCTGCATTACCTCTAATTTTGCTCTTGCTGCCTGTGCTGCATTTGGCTGGGATAGAGTTAATTTTCTCCAGAGTGACTCATATGGGGCTGTGTTTTAGGTTTGTACTGAAAACAATGTTGATAATATAGAGATATTTTTTATTGGAGAGCAGTGCTCGCCCAGCATCAAGGCCTTTTGTACTTCTTGTACTGCCACGCTAGGGAGGAGGCTGGGCGTGCTTGGGAAGCTGGGAGGAGATCCAGCTGGGACAGGTGACCCCAACTGGCCAAAGGGATATCCCATGCTACAGAACATCATGCTCAGTATATAAAGTGAGGGGAAGAAGGGCGAAGGGGTGGACGTTTGGAGTGATGGTGTTTGCTTTCCCAGGTCATCATTACATGTGGCAGGGCCCTGCTCTCCTGGAGATGGCTGAACTCCTGCCTGCCCATGGGAAGCAGTGAATAAATTCCCTGTTTTGCTTTGCTTGCATGTAGGGCTTCTGCTTTTCCTATAAAACTGTCTTTATATCAACCCACGAGTTTTCTCACTTTTACTCTTCCGATTCTCTCCCACATCCTGCTGGTGGGGGAGTGAGCGAATGGCTGCGTGGTGCTCAGCTGCTGGCTGGTGTTAAACCACAACACCCTCTCAGCCCCTTCTCCCAGTCCTTCTGCTAACCTATCCTTGTCGTCTGATCCCAGTGCCTCTTCCGTCTCCTTTGCAGCATCCATCACTCCCAGTGGCGATTACCGCTTCTCACAGCATGTGTCCTGGTAATGTTGGATCTAAAGCCCCTGAGTCACGAGTGACAGCTGTTTTTCAAGAGGACATAGCAACACTTCTTATTAGCAGCAAGCCTTGTTTTTATTGGTGATATCCTAGTAGGAGCTACGTTCCTTATTAATGATGGGATCTAGTAGTCTTTTGGAACAAAGATGTCTTTCTTTTGTTTTCATGAGCAGGTTAAACAAATTACAAGTTTGAATGCAACCACAAACCTTCATAGCACTGCAAATCTCAGTGCTGTTGGCAGAAAGGCTGTAGTGGAAGGCAGGGAGTAGGCAGAGCAAAGGAGCTGCTGTGGCAGGGCTGGTTCTGCACAGGCCTGGCAAAGCTCAGCTCTCTTCTGATTCAGGGCCAAGGAGGCTTAGGCAGCAGCAGAAAGGTCTGATGACTTTTTTATTATTTTAAATCCTGCTTTTTCTAAAGCTCTACAGTTGTAAATTACTTCAGTTCATTGCATAGTCACTGGTAATGGCCAAAAGCTGTAACAAAGGTGATATTAGCATCATGTTCTGCTTTGCTAGCAATTGCCAGAGAGATCAAAGCTGTAGACACTGCTGACAAATCAGCCCACCAGATATCCTGGTGGTGCAGAGCCTGCATCTTGATCTGAAGGGAGGTGAGTGAGACACCTGAGTAAACTGAGCAGTTGGTGAGCTTATGGTGTCTTAGTTATTGCTCCCTGGAAACATGGGGCCTGACAGGATATGTATGATGCCTCTCCACCCCTTGGAAATGTGGCATTTTGTGAGGTGCTTATTATTTTATGGTTTTGAAAAGCTGCGTTACACTGAAAATTCTTCTTCATTTGAATCCTTTTGTAGTCTACATGGCACCCTATAAAGTTTCCATCCTGACTGGGAACTGTAACTTATGATTCCTGCAGTATCACAGCTTTGTCTACAGCTTTATCAGTGGCTCATAGCTGTGACAGTCAGGCAACTGCTCTTACTCAATAATGCATATTAGAGAAGCCAGGAACAACTTTCTCACAGAACTAGCTTGACAGAAGGTGAGAACCTCATGAAGGGCAACAAGGCCATGTGCATGGTCCTGCACCTGGGCTGGAGCAATCCCAAGCACAAACACAGGTTGGACAAAGCAGCCCTGGGAAGGACTTGGGGGTGCTGGTGGATGTGAGGCTGGGCATGAGGCAGCCATGGGCACTCCCAGCCCAGAAAGCCAAACATGTCCTGGGCTGCATCAAAAGGACCATGGCAAGCAGGCGGAGGGAGGTGATTCTGCCCCTCTATTCTGCTCTCATGAGACCCCATCTTGGGTTCTGCCTCCAGCTCTGGGGTCCCCAGCTTAAGAAGGACATGGGCCTACTGGAATGCATCTGGAAAAGGGTGACAAAGGTCATTGAGGGCTGGCATAGCTCCCATATGAGGGCAGGCTGAGAGAGCTGGGGCTCTTCAGCCTGGAGAAGGCTCCTGGGAGATTATATAGCTGCCTCCCAGAACCTAAAGAGGGCCCACAAGAAAGATGAAGAGGAACTTTTTACAAGAGCATGTAGTGACAGGGCAAGGGGCAATGGCTTGAAAGTGAAAGAGAGTAGGTTTAGGTGCAATATTAGAAATAAATTCTTATGAGTGTGGTGAGACACTGGCACAGAGTTGTGGATGCCCCATCCCTGGAAGGCTAGGTTGCATGGGTCTTTGAGAAGCCTGGTCTAGTGGAAGGTGTCCCAACCCTTGGGGATGGGGATGTGAGGCTTGGAACTAGGTGATCTTCAAAGTTTCTTCGAACCCAAATCATCTTACGAGTCTATGATTTTATGATTCTATGAGTTATAACTAACAGGCTTTATAAACAGCAGAAAGTACAATAGAGTTGCTATGACTCATGGTAGATATAATACATACACTTTATTTTCCCTTATTTTTCTGTGCTTGTAAATTGCTAACTCATGATAGATGCAAATGAAACATTTGGCATTTCTAGTTTTTTGTTCTGTTAGGTTCCTTTTGCTGTTTTCCTTTAGGCTGTAACCCTTTTCTGTCAAACTTGCTTTTCATTTGTTTTTGAGCAGATATTTATGCATTTGTCTATTTATATACTGAAATACAGCATTCATTTTCAACAATTTAGTAACAGAGAAATACAGCATTTTCTCATGGATCTTTGCAGATTAAAGACAAAACATACAGAATAGATCCAGTTACTAACTGGATGCTGAAACACTTTATAAAAGCCAAAAGAAGTATATTATATTCAAATTTGTAACAAATAAAATGCCTTAATGAACATAATACCATAACAATGTCTTGCATTTGAACAGAACTGTGTCTTTAACTCAATTTACATTAAAATGAATTCATATAATTATCATTAAACCCACATTTGTTTCAGTGAAGTTTTCAACTTTCAAAGAGACAGAGACTTGCCATACATTTCTGGAAGGGCCAGTAATGCTGTTTGTACTTTGGCGAAGGCAGAAAAATGTGCCAGCTCTTTGATTAATAGTAATTTGCAAAATAAGTTCCCTCTTCCCAGGTTATTTCATATCACTAATTTGTTTTACTTTGATGTATGAAATATTTTATCTCCCAAAGATGTTCTATTAGAGATAGAAACATGTTCACAAACCTTTTTGTCCCTAAACTTATGTGTTGTTTATTGTAGCATCTCTTTTAATGCCTCTGAAAAACACAAGATTAAACCCCCTCAGTATGTTAGGTTCCTCTGACAGATGAGATTGAGTCTTTTATATGTCATGTAACTGGGTAAACAATTTTGCAGGAAAACAGCAGTACCATGATATGCTGTTCTCTCGAGCAGTAGGTGCATAATCTTCACCACAAATACCTTTAAAAATAGAAAGGAAAAAGTGAGTTGTATTGTGTACCTTTGACTTTTAGTTCTACCAGTACTGATACATATTGAAATACTGTGCTGCTGTGATATTTCAACCCTGGGGAAAAATTGGTCCCCTGTAAAAATGTGTCACGCATAGGGCTGCATTTCATTGTGATAACAATTCCTGCTTTTTTCTCCAATGATCAGAACTCCTGTTCCTTACCGTGCTAAACCTGTAAATAAATGAATCACACACCTAAATAATGGGAACGAGAATAATAGTTAATGTTGTTTGTGATGTGTCTTGTGTTTCATTACTCTTTGGAGCTCCTCACAGGTTTTTTTAGTCAAGCAGAACTGCAGCTCAATCCTAACAGCCAGCGTGATCTAAGTGTGCTTTTAGCTAAACTTTGTTACCTTCCTTTTTCGTGGCCTTCAGTTAATATGCCACAAAATTCCACAATCTTGAAAATAGACACCATCTTCATTTGTTACATATGTGACTACAAACAGATGCTTATGACAGAGGAATTCAGTAGCTCCTTAAAGTGATTAAGAGATTACATTGTAGTTTGAGAGGAACATTATTAAAGGATTAGAAACCTCTCTTAACAACTAAATGCACAAGCAGTCTAAGGTGTTACATTGCTTGATTTGCAAAGATACAGGTATGTGGGTTTGTACTTTCCAACCTTATGAGTAGATGTGGTTTGACTGATGTGGAAAGCATTATTTGTGCCAGAATTCCTAAACACACCCAGGACATGTATTATAAACACCCTGGGAGCACCTACTGCTGCTGCTAGAGAGGGAGAGAATAAAGGTTTAGATTTACAGCACACTGAAAAAAAAACACTAATATGGTGAGCTATTTTTAAGTACAGTGTTAATTTCAACAAAAATTGCAATTTACACGGCAAATATTTTTGGAGTTATTTTCAATTATACATGAATAAAAAAAGGCAATAGACTTTTACTGAGCAGTGTGCTTTTAATACCATATGTATGGTATGGCTCTTAAAGGCCATGGGTTTGCTGAAAGCTATATGAAAGTGTACTTCTTGTATTGTTCATGTTGTAAAAATGTCATTGTAATGTAAAACTTCTAATGCTTTTAAACTTCTTATCCATATAGTTAAGACCAAGCAACTCCATTCCTCTTGTGATGGATATGTGTTTGGATAATGGCAGTCAATGTGGCAGTGCCTACAAAATAGTTACTGCAACAGCAGTCACTTCAAGGAAACCTAACAAATTTGCAGCAAACAGTTGACCCAAGTGAATGGGATCCAAGCTTAACTTTTTCAGTATTCAGTTCTACAATGTAAAAAAGTATTTTCCCAATAACAACACCCCTTTGAAATGATTGTATTTTTCAGAGCTATGAATTCAAAACCAAGCTATAGTCATAAAATTATATCTTCTTGGTAGCTTGGAAGCTGTTCAGAAAGTAATGTAAGTTTTATAACCTATAAAACTATATCAGAAAAAAATCCATTCCAGGATTTTTTTCAGTTATTCCAAGAACTGCTCTTTCAGCTTCAAACAACCCTGTGTCACTTAGCTTACCATTAGGAAAAAAAAAATATCTGCAGGGAAGGAATCCAATTGTGCCTCAGCAGCAAAGAGAATAGCACACAACTGTGCCAGTGAGGATCCTGTGCTCACGTTCTGCAGGGGAACATAGGAGTGGCTGTATTGGTTCAGAGCAGTCAGCAGCACCCGGTCTTCTCTTTCCTGTAGTAATTGTAAGTAGTCACCTGGATGGAGCACTAAGGACAGGCCAAGCATATGTGATATTTCCCCCTGAAATTTTCCCCACATGTTATGATGGCCTGGGGTCCCAGGGGTCCGTCTGGCCCCCAGGGCAGCAGCCACTGTAGGTGTCCCGGATAGTGCTGTGCAGATGAGGCACAGCCTGTCTGGGCCCCCCGACTGGCTCCCAGCCACAGGCAACTTTAGCGAGCACTTGTGGAGTGATTTCAGCTCTCAGTGATTTCAGCTCTGTGCTCGCAAAGTGCCTCAGCAGACGCAGGGATGGAGAGAGGTGAAGGCTGTGTGGAGTTCTGCGGAGATGTCTTTATTGGCAGCTTCTGCAAAGGGTTCCAGTGACAGCTCTTCCGCTGAACTGGGCAGAGGTGAGGGTTGAAGTAGGCTACTGGGGGATTGGAAATTGTCCAATGGCTGGGGTCGAGGAGAATACGACCTATAGCCTTACAGAGAGATAACAAGGGTCTGAGTGCAGAAGAGGGGCAGCTCTGGTCCACTCATCATGACTCTGCATTTCTTATCTTAGGCCAGTGACCACCATGGAGGCCTTGCAGGGCCTCTGACTGCTACAACACATGATTGCTCACAGCTAAGGGGATTGTCTATAGGGTTGGTCTGTTTTGTAACTCTTTCTCTTGCAAGGTGTCCCAAGCAATGGACAGTCTCCCAGGAATTCCCTTGCATCTACAGCTTCCTTTGGCTGTGCAGGGCACCCTTCCATGTCTTGCATCTCACTCCACACACCACAGTCCTCAGGGAAACTGCATAGATTAAGCAGAATCACTCCTGCACTCAGGCAGGAATTCCTGGCTGCCTGCTACCAGCATTTCTTACCACCAGCTATTGCCCTCTTGGACCTCTCTGTCCTGAGCAAAAAAACCTGTTAAAAAGATGAAGCTGAACCTTCAGAAGAACTGCAGCTGTCAGTGTAAATAGAGAAAAAGTCTTTCCATCAAGTTCCACAGGCAGTAATGACCTGGAGCTCCCGTTTCCCTGTAGGAGATAAACATCTCACCTTCTGGCCTCATTAGCACTGTCCTGGAGACTCCAGTTACCTTTTCTCTCAGATGATTAGCATACCAATCTAAAATCACAGGGATTTCTTCAACTTGTATTTAGTTTTGAATGTCACTGCCCTGTTTGAAGAAAGGGTTGACTGTCTGCAAGCTTTTTTCCCCTCTGTAACAGTTGGTCTATCAAAAATCTTCCCACAAACTCTCCCCCTTCTTGTGCCATTGAAAGTTCACGGTGGTCACGGTTACCACTAAGAAAATGGCTGTCAAAGGAATGGTATTTTTTGAGCTACTGCTTGCTGTGTTCCATTTTCAGTTTGCATTTAGTGTCAGTAACAAAGACTTAAGCTCTCCTAGCACTGAATTTGAGGATAGCGGAAGTCAGGGCTGCGGGGTTAGGATAACTGGGTAAGTAGGCCAATAAGTAATTATGGTAAGAAGGTTAAGATAATTAGTAGCAGCAATAAATGGCCAAAGTTATCCTGCTTGAGTTCTCTGTTCTATATTTTGTCAGTGATAATTTTCTTAGGACAAATTATGAGAAGCAGCAATACTTTGTTGAATACTGTTGCAGTCATAGAAGTTAAAATTAAGTTATAGCAATGGGGAGGAATCACTATTTTTTTGATGTAAAAAGGATGATGTAACTTGTGTTAGTGAAGTGGAATATTATACAGTGAGTGATGCTGAATAGCACTGAAAGCCCAGAACTGAAATGAATCAAATGGAAATAGATTAAAAGCTTAACCAGCAATACATTCAAGGTAAAACATCCTGCAGCTGGCTCAACTAAAAACGGATTTCAAGGAAAAAGACGTGGTTAGCAGTTTAGTGCATTTATGATTTATATTTGCACACAGACTGTGCTCAGCACTGGAGAAATTCCAGGTGAAACGTAGTTTTTGGCTTTCTTTCAATGTCTCTTCTTCTACTGTTTTTAGGATTCATGTCTCTTGTGCTTGGGCTTTTCACTCCATCTCTCCCTAGTACTGAAGTCTAGGTGACTTTGTGTCTAGGCCAGCCTCTGTAGAATAGACTATGTGGTTCCAAGCAGGATGCAAGTCAGGTTGTCCACAGGCTAATAATTCTCCTGAATCTTTCCTGTACTTTGTCTCAAAGTGGAAGATGTTCTTCTGCAAGTGTCACTTTTTCCTGGTGGAGCATGTAAATGCAAAAAACTACAGACATGTGGGTTTAAGTGTACTGACAATTACAAAAAATGGTGCAGCTTTGCCATGAAGGAAACCTTCAAAGAACACATCACAGCTGTATATTCTGCTTTCTTGCTATTGCTGGTATTTTCTTTTTCTGACCATATTATGCTAGAAATTAATGTCAGAAGTGTCAGTAACAAAGGCTGTATCCTGGTCCCTGAGATTCTTTCCTGAAGAACTTATTTGAATAACTTGAATATTAGTCTCAGAGTTGGCTGATGTATGCCAGCTTTTGTGTTCATGTATTTTCATCATGTATCAACTTCTCTTCCTGCTGCCCTAATTGGATTGTGAGGGGGTCCTTTGATTTTAAATTATCGAGCTATGGAATGCTCCATGTCTACATCTGATCTTGTTCACAGCCTCTGAGTTTTCCTAGAACCATAGAAGGTGTTGGTCTTCAACCTGAAAACCAAAACTGCATATGGTAGTCTGATTTCATTGGAAGGTTCTTCTTCTTTTTTTTTTTTTTTTCTCCTTTTCATAAACCAAAAATTGTGGGGTTCATCAAGTTCTCAAAGGGATAATATTTCCAAGTAAAAAAAAAAAAATTCAAACCACTGGTCTTCCTTTTATTTTGAAAGTGTATCTTTCTCTTTGAGAAGATAAATACAAACTCTGCAGGGTTGATCAGGACCTACAGGGTAGATATATGCCTAAACACAACCTCAAATAAATAGGTGGTTTACATGCCTATACATACTATGTATCGTAGTAACACACCTGAGCCCCGACAAAGATTGTTTTCAGCATGCTGTAAACAGATAAACAAGTCCATTCTGTCAGAAGGCTTGCAAAAATGCAAAATAAGTTGTTGCAGATGAATAAAGTAAGCTAGATGATTTTCCATGTTCTGAAGAGATCAGAATAATGATGTGAGCAGTTTAGTCAAAGTACCAGCTTGCTGCTTGGTTTTATAGTTAATATAAAATATAGTTTTATATTTATAGTTAATGTTGTGGCATCCAACCTTTTGAAAACAAAACATTTAAGTAATGCACACACACACACAGACATACATATGCACAAACAGTTCATTGTCACAGGTCAAAATATGTTTGTGACGGTAATTACAGGTTCAGAAATAACATTTCATTTCTTTAACTTAGTAGAGCCATGAGCCAAGTGCAATACAAGCTTTATATGATATTTCTTTATGGCACAGCTGATATTTTTCTAAAATTTCATCTTAAAAATTCTTCATGTCTGCTACTTTGTCATGAATTGAAATGTATCCTGCATGACTAGTAAGGCATGTTTCACCTGCATTTTTCACACCCTGTGGAGTATAAAGGATTCAGCAATGAAAAGTATTTTACCTAGCTAACCATTGCCTGTGAGGTTATGCAAGAGGCTGGTATGTTTCCAAATAGGCTTGTAAATTTGCAACATGAACTCCAAGTGTGCATCAAATTGGGGTGGGCCTGGGGCTTTAATCTCCTTTGTGCTGTCCTTGCTTCAAAAGTTGGGGCTGGGGCCTTTTGCTTCTCTGCTGAAACTTCTCTTATGCTTCCACTTAGAACTTTTTGAGGGGAAAAAATGTTTTAAAGGAAATTTTTTTCTTCCTTTAAAAGAAAAACAGTAAGGAAGTTATAGGTGTTAAATGCTATCACTCCTTTATGTGAAAAATAAGCAGCATGGTAATCTCTCTAAAAAGACTAGATGAGGTTTCCAAGAGGATTTGAACCAGCTAGGAAGGTAAGGTATAAACCTAAGTACTGGTGGGGTTGCCTGGTGCTTCTTACTAGGTGGCTCTGCATATCACTATGGAAATAAAGTGTTATCATGGTAATCTTATTTACTCTTTGGATAACTCCTCTTCCAGAGACTTGTAATCTCTAAGTGGTGCAGAGCTTCACTCTAATAGAAGAGAAACATATAGGGTAAAGCAGTGCGTGATTTTCTTCCATCACATGTGAGAAAATCCAAACTCATTTAGATTGTCATACTTTTGTCTTGCAAAATAATTTTTTAAATCTTCAGCTCTCTGAATGTAGAAATGACACCTATCAGCTTTAATTATTCCCTAACGTAATGCCAGCTTTCTATTTTCCAAGCAGGGGGTTGCAAACAGTACAAGTGCCTGAAACTGCTGCAGTAGTGCAACCACAGTGGCTCTGGGCAGGGCAGTGGGAAAGAGAAATGGATTCTCCAGATCCAGTGCCCAGTGCAGTCATCCAAATCCTACTGAACAATAACCTGGGTGACTATGGACAGTGCAAAGTCTTTGGGAGGAGTAGCTGGGCATGGCATCCCCCCATTTGGCTCCCCCTTGCATAGCAGGTAGACTGTCAATACAAGCACTGTAGCTGAGGTGAGGGAAAGGAGAGAAAGAAGCAGCAAAGTCAGGAAAATGACACAGCCTCTCCTCTCCTTTTGCTGCTCTCTTCTGCCTCTGTGATTGACGTTACCCCTGGGAAACCTGTGACTGACTGAAGCCATATGTTGGACTGAGCAGATCAGCCACATCCAGCAGCTGGCCACTGTGCAATGAGAGTGCAATAGTAATTGATTTATGACTTGAACTTGCTTCTTTGCAAGTTTTTTCTTGATGTTGGTAGGAGGCAAAAAAAAAAACATATTTACCACCCGAAAAGAGTTGGACATAAGCTAACCATAGAAAAACAATAATTTCATTATTTTCTTTATTGCATTTACATATGGAGGCTAATCCTGATGGGATAAGTGAGTTTGTGGCATGTCTGTTCAATTTAGAGGACTATGAATCGAAGCCTGCACATATTTGCAGACTGAACAAGGATGAAATACTAATCTTGTAATAAAGCCTCTTATTCTAACGTGCACACAAGAGTTGTAGTAAAGGTCTGATTGCAGAAAGGAACAATATCAAAGTAATGTATGATTTAAAATAAAGAAGCAGTTTTTTGTATTTACTGGATTTTGAACAGGAAACAGAAAATACATTGTATTTGACTATTTATTAATTTAACAGAGAATGGTTTCAGATTGTTCTCCTCAATGTGGCCAGTGTATTTTAACATTTTGGCATCACTAACTACCAAAGTTATGATTTGAAGTTTAAAGTTGATAAGTATATGAGGAAATTGAAAAAGTGAATCATAAAAGATCATATTTTTGTAATATATTTGAATAATCAACTATATTGTGAGGGGAAATAATATGTATGACAGCTTAATGTGATTTTTGGTAACCAAATTACATTTTCAAAGTTTGCATAATGCTGTGAGAGCTCTGCAATTGGCCTCTGCTCAAAAGGTTGCTTAACTCATTATCATCACCATTTTTTGGGTAACAGTAGTAAAACATTTGTCTGCTACATACAAAGTGGTGGTGAAAATTGTTGCTACCAAGTGTATATGGAAATGAGATTCTTTTTTTTTATGTGGTTATGGGCATAAACAAAAATCTTGAACTATAAATGTCAGCATTAACCTTTAGCTTGAAGGTCTCTCTCAGCCTGGAGGCAATGCTGGATAAAACAGAAATAAAATTGAAATAGAATAGACATTCTTTATAAAATGTCATTTTGAATGCAATAGCATTATAATTTAAGACACTACCAAAACAACACAAATAAATTCCTATTAACATTAAAGATCTCTCTAACTTAGCTATTTAAACAAAAGGCCACGACAGACACACAGAAGTGCTCCATAATGAATTAGTATTAGGAAAACTAAGGTCAGTCTCAGATTCAGCTATTTGCTTCCCCCTTTAAATAAAAACATGCATCAGGAACAAGAATCAAAATAAATCAGTAAATAGCAAGCTCAAATTGAGGAAGATATAAGAGGAACCTTTTTTTCCTACAAAGAAACAATTCCATATGCAAAGAAAGTAAATTGTTAAATTTCTATCCTTATCAGCTGTTCATCACTGCATTATCATAATTTTAAAGAACCCTGCTTCTAGAATTATTCTGATACCACAGAAACGTCATTTATGGACATTCTTAAGCAGAATAAATCATTAAGCACTGTATATAGAATTCACAGGACAAAAAAAAAAAGGACTATTTGAGTTAATTTTTAATGGAACATTCAAGGTCTATTAAAGTTATGAGCTTTTAGAGTAATGTAAAGAAGCTGCTACCTATTGTGACTCCTGCTTTCATTTGTAATACTTAATGGTCTTAGGTCTTAGTACCATTAGGCTAAATTGAACAAATGATTGAAAATGTTGTTAATTGGGAGAAAAGGGGGAAATGTCAATCATGAATCATTAATCATTTTACTTTTCATATCTGCCTTTACAAAAGCATAGGCAGTGTACTGGGCATTAAGTTTGCCCTAATTAGAACAGAGAGATAAAGCTACAGCTTCATGTTGAAAGAGAGGTGTTTTACCTGGTCTCTGGTGAACTTAGAGTAACAGGGCATTAAGACAATTTGTTTTAGAAGGACCCTTCTAAAGCTAATATTCTTAAGGCTTCCAGATGCTCAGCTGATCAATTCTCCTCCCCACTGGGTGGTACTTATTTGCCAGCTGGGATTAAACTTGCATAACATTTAAAGAAAACCTGCTTAAACCAAAGAAGTTAACATTAAAAGCAAAAATATTACAAGGTTTAAAAAACTAAACCACTTGTTCTCTTTACAAATGAAAAAAAAACCCAAAAAAAACAGCTGCTGCAATGTTTTTCCTTAACTGCTGAAGTACCTGAGGCTTCCCAAGCTAATAAAGTGGCTTCAGATTATTGCAGATGGTAGAAAACATGAAGGTTTTAAGACAGATCCAGGACTGTGGGATTTTTCAGCACAATCCCTGATACTTCAAAGACTGCTCTGTGTAGCGTGGTATGCACACTGAAGTGTTATCAGGATCTGATTAGAGGGATAAAAATCCCATCCCCAGTCCTGTCCTTTCATGCCTGTCTTTTAATGCCTCTCCCAGCAGTGGAACTGTGCTTTGCCAGTTTATGTGCAGAGAATGACTGCTGTAGAAAGCAGAGCAAAGTTTTCAGTAGGAAATGAATGACGAGAAAGAAATATCTTCTTGTTCATAATGATTATTTGCTCTTTAGAGTGCCTTGATTTGGCAGCCTGACTACTCATTAGTATTCCCCAAGACTGCAGTGGGCTCTGCTAGGTGGGATGGTGCAGAGAGAGTTGATGGGATGGGATGGGATGGGATGGGATGGGATGGGATGGGATGGGATGGGATGGGATGGGATGGGATGGGATGGGGTGAGTGGACTTGCTCATCCAGGAGTACTGGATGCTCTTTGCCCTGCTTTCCTGATGGATGCTGCTTTCTACTGCCTGGCAAAGTGAGAGGACAGCTTGTGATGTCCAGTGGTATTTTGTCATATTACTTGTCAGACCACTCATTTACTTGGCCTTGTTTCATATTTCAGTAATGAGTCAATACTAGAAAACTTGTGCTATAATCTTTGCCCGAGTACTTAGGCAGTGGTTTGAATACTACTCCTCTCTTGGAGATGGATCTGAAAATGACAAATGTTAAAATACATGGTTTTATTTGTGGCCACTTCCCTGAGAAATGTTCAGTTTGCATTTCTTTCTCAAGGAATACTGAGCCTGAGAAATCAGTTTAATGTTGTTTTTAATAGAAAGGTCAGTGATGGCTGGCTGTATTTCAGAAATTCCTATGAGAAAGGACTCAGCTTGTCTCCTCACAGAGCTGCAGATGAGCAATGATCCCAGCACAACAGAGGTCAGTCCAGCTGCCCAGGGGATCAAGATGGCTCAGATTGTAACAGGGATTTCTGAAAACTGAGCTATGGCTTTCTGCAAACCTGTCAGCCAGGCCTGCTGTCTGTGGAGAAAAGGAAACATCATTATTCAGAGTCTGAGATTCAGCACAGGGTTTTCTCTAATGATCATTATTCTTCAGCTACTCCTGAATACCAGATTCTGCAGTGGCCTTTCATCCCCTCCTCTGTCTCTGCAGATTCTGCTTCAGTCCATGTCTGCTCCACCCTTTGGCCACCAGCAAACTGAGCAAACTGAATTCGCTCTGTGTTTGTTCTGATGCTGTCAATAACTTTTCTCTTCCAAACAAACCCCCTCATCTCAATCCATATTTTCAACTTTTAGGGACTTTGTTTCACTGGAATATGGAAATCTCTATGCAGTCATCTTTGGTACTGAAGCTCACGGTACCAGCCATAAAGACTGCTGCAGCCATCCTTGCTGACACTGACCTTTTTTCACCAACTGCAATCAGAATTTCACTTGAGAGATATCTCCTTCTGAGGAGTATTTTTATTCTACTTTTTTATTTCCTCCACTTAATAGAAGTCTTTTCTCATAATTTCCTAGCTTTTCATTTGGGGAACAAACATCATATTGCCTCACCCCAGAAGGCAGGTAACAGATAGGTGGGAATCTCCTCCTGGGAGAAAGTCTTTGATTTTCTGTGTTCAAATTAATCCTACCAACCTCCTACCTTCCCTGCTGTTGCAATATCCTGTTTTGGACTCTAGACAATAAAGAAACAACATTAGTTTCAAATGTTTTATTCCCAGAAAGGTTTAGATGAACACTAGGGCGTGCAAGGTGATAACCTTTCATGTGGTCCTGACAGAAACTGCTAGTTAAAGATGCCAAACTTCTGTGAGGAGAGCAGAAACCCAGTGGGTGTTTAGAGAAAAATCTTTCCAGGGGAAAATTGGTTCTTGGTGGGTAAGCAAGTGTTAATAAACCCATCTTTTTTGTCGATTACTTTCTTTCCTCCCTTTTCATTTCCCCACCTGTAAAGAGATTTTCTTTCTCTGATTCAGTGGTCATGGAATGCTGTAGGGCAACATAAGATAAATATATTGTGCATTGAAAAGTAACTAATATTGTATGCTAGCCAAGGAGATGTTCTGTGGGATCAGTTTGTCGATTTGATTTGACCCAGAGACACTTCAGTCAATCAAGCAGTGCTTTATCATTTCAAGCTCGAGGAGAGATGCACTATTAATCTAAGTGAGCTGCAGTCAGACTTGACAGGCAGGGGACAAATCCCTAATCAATCTTTTAATCACCCACCTGGGGTGGTTTGAATGAAGTCAATTAAGGGATCGTTCATCAGCAGAAAAAATCTGTACTCAGCTAGTTGAAGAAACATGCAAGATCTCCTTTGTGAGGGTATCTTTAGAATAAAACTTGTGAGCATCTTTCTCTCTCCTCATTCATTTAGTGGGGAGAAAGCTGGATGAGAAAGGAAAGATGTATGTAGGAGAACTGTACAAAATTTCACTGTAATATGATCACAGACATGCATTTGGAATAAATGTCCTTATTCTCCAGAAGTGTTGCAAGTATTCCAGAAAATGCCAAACTGGAATGAAACATAAATACTGAGTAAATATTTTCATAAACCAGCTCTATAAAACATCATGGTCAAATGATTGGATGAGGTGTTAAAGGACTTTTCCTGTTGTACATAGTGAAGGAGAGACATTGTAGATAGTGAGGGAGAGACATTGTAGATAGTAAAAGAGAGACATTTATATATTGTTGAGACATTAATAAATCCTTTTTCTTCTGTTGAAGTTTCCGATACAATTTGTCACTAATGTTTTGTATTCAAAACTCCTGCCAGACCTAGTAAAGCACAGGATGGCCATAGAAAGCAAAACTTGGTTGTAATTTCTGAGCAGAGATATTTAACTCATTGGAGTATGCCTGTAAGTTTGGAGAACAAGATGGTTCTTTTCCACTGAAACTTGAATTGTGTGATTTGCTTACTGAGATTTAATATTTACAGAACTTTGAAAATATTACCTGTTGTGCAATTTTATTTTGTTCTGGAAAAAGTAGAGCCAAAGTGTTGTAATTTGCAGCATTTTTCAGTCCTGTAAATCACATAGATTTGGTATTCCAAAGCAGCTTAATCTTAAAATCACCTGACAATCTACCTGCAGAATGATCATGAAAATGTGATTAAAAGCGAAATGTACATTCTCAGGGCATCTCTAATGGAGCTTATTTTAGTGGGGAAATAAACTTACTGAAGGAATTTTCAGGATAAACATTAAGTAATCTGTTGTGATTGCTAGACTTCTTACTCAGCCTTGTTTCAAGAACTTTGTTGGGCTATTTTTTTTTCATCCTTGTTTGCAATGCAGTTTGAACTTCTTTTGCATGTACATTAAGAAAGATCAAACCTTCAATGCTGTGGTAATTTTTTTCCCTTGCTTAATAGTAATTTTAGTGCTGTATTAGGGACTTAAGCACTGAAGGTCAAGCAGATAAATTTTGTTTTCCTCTCTACTTAGATCTTAAACTGAACAAAATCACCAGCTCCTGGTTATATTATCTGCCATTCCTATCTCTGTAGAAGGCTGAGATAAATTTCAAAAGAAACAAACTAAGCCTAATTGAGAGGGACCTGAGAGATGTGCAGGATTGCAGTGAAATTTTCTGTAATCCTCTTTGGCACACTTCTGGTACTGCCTCATGTGAGCAGCTGAAAACACTTCCTTTTGGAACAGCAGGTGTCATTGCAAGCTGAAGCTCAGATTCATGGGGCCTCTTGGGAACCTGACCATACACCTGAAAATCTGTTTTGTCACAGTTGATGGGAATCACACACCTGGTTGAGGCGTGTGTCATGAGCCACCTTTACACATCTGTGAAAAAAGAAGCAAACCTCTCCTGCGCAGTTGGGTCTACATGCCTGCTCTTGATAAGCAGGGGAGGTGGTTGTTCTGGTTTCAATGTTAATTTTGAAACAGGAGTTGAAGTTTCTCATTGCTGCACATGGTCATTGGGACATTGGCAGCTATTTCAGATTTTATTTTCAAAAAAAAAAAATGTAGGAACCAGCACATAGGATTTGACTCTGCTTCTGTTGAAACAATAGGAGAAGACAGAGACCACCATGAAGGACAGCTCACAGAAAAATGACAGCCAATAACCCACTGCAAAGCCCATGGGAACCATTAGCTGCATGGGGGAAAGGTCAATGAAGGCTTACAAAGGAAAAGTGACTTTTCAGTTCTTCTGGCTTATCTGTTTCAGACACTGACACTTCACTGATTTCAGACAAATCACATCAAAGTTATACCAATGTGGTAAGAAAATCAGGAGAGTGGGTCATGCATGCAGTATTTATTGACCTGGAGGAGCCACAAAACCAGTGTCTCCTTACTCAGGACCACTTCCAACAGCTCCCTGTGTGTCCTTGAGCTGCTGGGGTGACTCTGCTCTCCCTGCAGACACAGGTACCTCATGCCTGGGGGCAGGACGGTGGATCAGGTTTGGGTTCTGTTTCCTGTGTGCTGGGTGAGTGATATTCCAGGCTGTGCTGTAGCAGTGTGACATGAAGTAGAGCAGCCCCAACCTATCTTTGATCCTGTGCTCAGGTTAGGTCACAAGCATAGTACCTGACAATGTCTTGCAGAATCTGGGACTACCTATATGTCCTGGTGTGTCCCAACACTGCACTGAATGAAGATGCAAGTGTGCACTGTTCCTCTGCAGGATCTGGAATTCTGCAGAAAGGTGATTGGAGCCTCTGATTGGATTGGGCCAAAGGGGACTTGAGCTACAAATTGCCCTCTTCCCACAGGAGTCACCTGGGACATGAGGGCATGGGAGTTCAGAGACAGCCTTGGGTCCTGTGCTCTCTCAGGAGATAAAAATTGCCCCTTATCTTTTACAGGCATGGTTCTTAAAGTCAGAACCCCAAGAGGCAAAACTGAGCACCTCAACAGTTCACATTCTGCTGTAGGATGTTGCTAGCCTCCGTTTGTACAACAGCTCAGGGTGGGCACTGCCTTCATGCATGTTAGGAAGTGAGTCATGGGAGTAAAGGCAGGCCTCATTAAACCTTTTTCCTCTTCCAGTCCACAACAAGCTTTTGTATTCTGAGGAGATGAGAGCAGCAATTCAGGTTGTGCTTAGTAGACACAACTTTCAGTAGTATATGGAAAACAAATTTACTCTTTAGGAAGAGATTAAATTTTCTGCTTAATTACAAGTCTTTCTTTTGTATAACAATTTTTAAATTAAAATACCTTAAGAATAAATATTCCATAAGTTTGAAAAAAATGACTATGCCTAATTTATGCTGTTTAAATTCAAATGATTATTATGGTGTGTAAATATCCAAAATCAAGTGGGGAGTAGACAGACAATGAAAGCACAAAAGAAAACCTGAAAAAAGTTGCAATTTTTTAGGGAAAAAGTGTGCAGGGCTGCTAGGGTTATTCCCATAAGAAGATAGTGTTTCAAATTAGTGTAGCTTTTCTGTTCTTAAGCAACAAAAATCTGAGATGAAATGTGCAGCTGTCTTAGGATTTTAGCAAAGTAGGATGGCAATAAATCAGTAAGATAGTACTTAGGAAACCAGGAGGTTAAACCAAGAAAATGTGTGTTGCCAGTGTGGAGACTGCTTCAGAGCACCACTTTAGAAGCATGGAGTTAATGTATACCACCTACCAGGGAAGAGTGTTTAAAAGACTGAAAGGAAAACAAAATGTTGTCATGATCAAACATCAAGGAGGTGGAAATTGCTGAATTAAATCAAAGGCATTTTTTTAAAGGTGGAAGTCTTATATGAACAAGGAAAATGGAAAAGATCATAAACCATAGCCAGTTGAGTGTCCCATTGCAGTAAAGTAGGCCAGGGTTTAGAGGGGGAGTTTGCATAAAGGTGTGAAAGCTGCTATAAAATCTGCTTTAAAAACATCAAAGGAGAAAGTTTCCCAGAAAGTCAACTGGACCAATAGATGATGAAGGGGTAGAAAAGGCCCCCTATGAAGACAGGACCTTGCAGCAGAGCTAAATTATGTGTTTCTATTAGTGCTGCTTACAGGAAAGGTCAACGTGGTGCCCACTGGGGTCATTCTTTGCAGGAGATGAATATGAGAAACTGATTGGCATAAACCAGCAAACTGAATCTAACCTCTTCCCAGGACCAGAACAACTTCATGCAGGAGCTTTAGGTAATTGCAAATGTCCTGTCTGAAATATAGTTTAAAGCACTTAAAGACAAAATAATGGAAGACTGCAAATGGGACACTGGCCTTCAAAAAAGGGTTGAGGAATAATCTGAAAGACTACAGATTAAGAAATCTGACATCCATACCAAGAAAGTCGGTAGAATTGAAAAGACAGTGGGAGATGGAAGGAGCAATTTTCTCACTCATAAGAAAGCTCTTTCCATGGATCCTTGTCTTCATCAATGGCCCAAGATGAAAACCCAAGAACCTGATGCCGAAGATATCCCTAAGGACAGAGTCATAGGGACAGTCAGAGTGAAGTGCTCCTCTCTCTTTCAAAGATGTTGTGCAGCTGGCCTGGGCCAGCTTTGCTGCTGTCAGCTCATGCTGCTGGTTGGAAATGTCATGGGTGTTGTTTTAATGTGTGTTAATGAGGGCTCTGTGCCTCAGCCTGCCCTGCTGTGTACCCCCACCTTACACCCCATGGCACGCAGGAGAAAGGAGGGTTGCAACCTGCGGGAGGGCGCATTGCAAAGGGCAGGGACACTGCACAGTGGGGAGGAGGTGTAGGGTATAGGCTTTTGGAGGAGGTCTCTGAGCCTGCTTCGTGTTCAGGTGTTCCATGGCTGTACATTGGAAAAAATAAGGAGGTTATTGGTGAGTTATCACCTGATTTGTACTTATGACTATGCCATTTATGACTTAAAGGATTTGGTAAGAAAATTTGAAAAATGAAATGAGTGACAGCAATGCAGATGTTAAAACAGAATATTTTATTGCAGTAGCTTGACCTGAAGTTGTCTGAGAAGATTTGCAGAGATGACTGGTTAATGAAATGGCACCTGAAATTCAATGTCAATAATTATGATATAATGCATAATCAAAAATCCATCCCTGTAAGTATAAACATTTTCAGTAAGGGATTAATCTCTAGTACCACTCAGAAAGGAGGCATAAGAGTTAATGTGGATAGTTTTCTAGACGCATCAGTTCAATGGTTGTTCAGAGTCAAAGGCAGATTGAATCAGAAAAACTTTTAGGAAAGGAACTCACAACAACAAACCAGAACATATGATTATGCTCCAGTGCAAAACTGTGATGAATTGGCACTGGAGTGCTGTGGATTGCTGAAGTGCTGGAGTCCTGGAGGCCCCAGGACTGACAGCCCAGGTCTGCCAAACCTGCGTGAGAGTAAAGCCAAACCAGAAGCTGTCTGGCTGCCTATAGGGAACGACTTGAAGGTTTGGTTTTAAATTTATACCTTGGGTCTCTTGTATCAAACCCTGCATATGTGGCTGATTCCTGAAATAGTTAAAATTTGTCTAGGGGATATGTCTGCAGCTCTATCTTAGGAGAAATACTGTGTGCAAAGTCCTGTGACCAGTTTGACTGCAGGTGCTGTTGCAGGCAGGAATACAGAGACAGCCTCCATTCTTAATAGATAGCTCAGTTACATACTCAAACTGCAGTCAAGCCTTTGACATGCAATTGCTGCTGAAACCAAAGAAAGTGGCTTTTTGGGGAAACTTTCTCTCCTCTGTGTGTGGTCTTCTGATCTCATGATAGAATGAAACTTTTTTTGATGTTTGTCTTGCCTTGGGGAGGGAAAGAAGGAGGACAAAGCAATCTGTCCAGTGTAACTCTGTTACAAGTAAAGACATAGCATCTTTTTTTTTACTAATATTGAAACAGGAAGTTTCATTAGTTAGTTTGCCCTTTATCAGTGCTTTAAAATTGTTTGCTCATATTACATTGCAGCGGGTTTGAATTTTGCAAGCAAGGGAGTTTTATTGAGCCCTTCACCTTCAAAAAGTGCCCTTGAGCTGAGCATTCACGTAATCTCTCTTGAAACTCAGCTTTGATTACATTTTGAGAGATTAGGAGCTGTTTGTTGTGTCTTTGGGAATGACAACACGAGGCTGTAGCAGGGGTGTAAATGTTCTACTCTTGAGTGTGCTGCCGCCTCTCCTTGCTGAGATAGCTGGGGGTTCTGAGCTTTGAATGTATATAAAAGTGGAAGGGATACAGACCTCTGCTGTCCCACCAAAGTGAGCAGATCTGCTTGCAGGACTAAGGACTGCACAGCCTGTTTTAGCAACCTTGCACAAAGTTAATTGATGAGACACTTCTATCCACTAGACCTTTATCAATATCACCTTGCTGTAAATTATAAGCAAAAATGTATTTATTCTTCATAAAAGTGTTAATAAATTCCTCTTGCATTCATTTAGGCACCATCCAAATAACTTTATGTCACTTATGTAACACGTAAGCAACGATTAACATACCAAGGTAATCGTTTTACTGCAGTGTTTCTACACTGAGCAATCGGGTTTGCTTCTTACTTGCTCAGCATTTTGCTGCACTGAATGAACAGTTGTCACTGAAACACTTGGGCACCTCTTGAGTTTTAAAAGACTTTAGATGAAGGAGTTTAAACTTATCTTTATAACCTTTGGTATCTGCTTGTTCTCGTTTTTTGCCTTGAAGCACCAATATTCATACTTTATTTACAGATCTCAACAGGCTTTGCCTTGTCAAATATTTTGAATTCCATAATGAGGTGTGTAATGTCTCTTACATAAGCTCTCATTTGTGCTCTCCTGGGATGCCTTGCTTTTGTGCTTAAATGGTTTTGCCTGTGTTTACTCTACTCATTTTACTTTTTACCGAGAAATTAAGGAAATAACTTTTGGCTTATGTTCTTCCACCATGTCGTGATTCGCCTCCTTGAAAAAAAAAAAAACAAAATCAAATAAAACTCAAGCAATCACCCTGCTTCAGATCATCAGTTTGGTTTAGAACTAATGTCAGTTGCAAGAAGCAAGTGGGCTGAGTTGAAGGTGGATTAATGTCTCCAGCAGGAAGTGGGTGCGCTCATTTTTCCTAGATGAGAACTTCTTTAATACTGTGATGGACTGGATATACAATCTGAGCTACTTCTATTTATGGACTGGTTCTCCAATTCATGTTTTATGAGTTTCTTCCCAGGCAAAGCTGCTCTGTTTGGTTAATTGGAGTCCTGTCAGGAGAACAATCAAGAGGATATTAATCTGAAGCTCAAATGCCACGTCAATTATCAGGCAGGGGTTTTGTACTGTGGAGTTCAAAATGTACTTGGCAGAATAAATGCAAATAAACCTTTTATCAATGAGAGAGCCTTAAAGCAGTAGATAGAGACATTTCAGTCCCTTTTCTAAATATGGTCTTAAAATAGTTTACACCAGATGCCATCTATGAATGACACTTTGTTATTCTCATGTTTTAGATAAAAATATTATAACAGAACTTCATTTTCATAGAAAATATGTGGCTATTTTGATCACATATTTTAGAAACAGAAACAAACAATAATCTTTTCTACTTTTTTCTTATGGTACAGAGAAGCAAAGTAAGAGAAAGGTCACTCCTCTGGAAGCTGATGATAGTTAGATGCACTTTTTAGGAACCCCTTCCTGAGTGTGGAACATTGGTAGTAATGTACTGTGGGAAAGTCCTTTTTCATTGGCAGGCAAAAAAGTATTAGCTTTTTCATGTAATCATTGGTAGAATCCATGTAATTCCTTTAAATCCTTACAACATTTTGGAATAACATTTCCTTAGAACACAATGGGATAAAATATAAAATTGTGCTTGGGAAGTTGTGATGGGGACTGTCCAGGGATTGTGGACACACATTTGGGGCCATGTCCCCTGGTGCATTGAGTCTCGCTGCTGGGAGGAAACAACTGAGCCTTGGCAGCTCTTCTGGCAATATGTGCTGCATTTGGGTGAAGTGCTTCTATTTCTAGGTTAATTTTCTAAATTATTTAAATTAAAATATGTACTTCAGTGTTTCTGTCCATTAGAAGTCAGCTTTGATGCAGTTACATTACGGTCTGAACTAACAGTGCCAGAAACCATTTTCAACCACTTATGCTGGCTAGTGTAGGCATAAAATGCTAGTAAATAGAAATCACAGTGTGTCACATTCATTTGCACATGAACACAGCTATGTCTGCTTCAAGGCAGGAGACAAGTAAGGCATACATTTATTAGCTAGAATGAACCCGCATGCATGAGGTCTGAAGTCACAGACTCACTGGCCATGTGTCCTGCTTTATCAGATTGCTCCAGGGGACAGACCATCCCAAGCTGGAGTTCACAGCTACAGTTTGTGTCTTTGCTTCCCACATGCTCCAGATGTGTACACACAAAGCAGCACTGAGTGTCCTTGGGATCTCCCATCCTATAGTTCTTTAGGCATTGTCAGCAAGACAAGTGCTATCTATTTGACCTGCCAGCTATCTCTGCCCAGCTGGCCCCTCTTGCCTGTTCGTGATTGCCAGTAGCAAAGACGGGTAAAGAGCCTGGATGGATTCCCAGCTGGTCCCACTGCTCCCCCAGAGATTGCCTGGAGTTGGAAGCAAGCAAAGCTCTGCTGTCTGAGCCTCCAGGAGGTTCCCTGATGCCAAGACAGGCAGCAGCCTGTGCCTCCCTTGCTCTGCTCATCTTAGGCTCACTCTCTCCGTGGACCTTAGTTGCAGCAGTGGTCCCCAGCACCCACACTTGACAGTGTGATAGATCCCTAGGGAGATGGGGAAGGTGAGACCCGTCCCCTGTGCATGCTGCAACTGGATTTTTACAGCTTCCTCCTGGAACCGAGTCATGAGCTAGAATGTGTGTTGCCAAGTGACAAACACTTTGGGTAGGACTCAGCTTGGGACACTAAAATTAGTCATCTGATGCATTTGTAGATGAAATTTCTAAGCTTCCACTATTGATGGTCAAGATCCAGTCTGCAAATCTCAGGGGAGGGACATTCAGCAGAGGTGGTGGGGTCTGGAGGCTGAGTCTGCTCACTGAGGTAGACACTGAGAAGTTCCCTTTAGTTGCTCTGTTACTAACAGCAGTAAGTGGTAACTGAGATGCCTGAGGCTACCTTAGGCATCAAGATGGGGCTTGCAGATGTGACATAGGACCTACATTAGGCCCTCTGGAGCAGCAGCTGGAGGCCAGCCAAATAACTCCAGGGCATGTTAATATCATCAGGCACCAGAGCTTTGCAGCTGAATCCCAGCTGATCTCTGACTACAGTAGGAGCTGAGATGCCCAGCTCACAAATAAATGTTTGTGATTTGGTGCTTACATTTAGATACTTCAATCTCTGACTGAATTCCACCTTTGTTTCTGGCAAGAACCAGGAGCCATTTTTGCACTCTGAATAAGTTTATATCCATAATACACAAACACACACACACAGGTATGTACACACAACATGAAACAAAGTTCTTGCAGCCAACTCCCAAACCAGCATCCCCTTGACATCTCTCTTCCCTGTTCTTAGGAATGCCCAAGGCATGGGGCTGCAGCCCTTCCCAGCTTCCTTGGAAAGCTCCTGCCACCTCCTTTCTTCACAGGTGAGTAAACAACAGCTCCTTTCCACCCTTACCCTTGGTGCTTGGCTGGGGGAGTCTGAGAGCCCTGGCCTCAGCCCCTCATGCCAGCACAGGACGATGCTGCAAATATTTGTGTTGAGAGACAAATGAGAGAATATTTGTGCTGCGTCTGAGAGCCCAAGGTGTTGAAGAGGTGGCTCCTTTCATCACAACATGGAAGACAGAGGCTCTGGCAATGGTCAGCACTGGGCACAAAACCTTCCAGTGAGGCTCTGCCATGAAGTGGGAACTTCTGCTTTCCTTATGTTGTGGCCTCTTGAAGGCCACGTGGTCACTGTCAGCCATGGTCTTTGATGCAGACTGTGAACATGCAACATCACCTTCAATGCCCAGGGACAAGACCCTCTGAGCACAGCAGAAGGGTTGACATGAACATTTCTACTTAATGAACTTTAAAAAATTCTGTTTTCTGAGAAGCTAACCACAGACCTCTTTGTCAGTGTGTGGTGTGGAGAAGAGTGTGACGCCAGCTTTATATCCTGGAAACAATGCATTACTTCTGTAAGTATAGCTGTTGACTAGATATCCCCATTAAAAAATGAGCTCCAATTACAAAAACTATTAATAAAGTATTTCCCATTCCTTGTAGATTCTATTTATGCATTTGTTAACAAAACAGTTGTTATAGTTGCACTGAATGCTCTGGGTTTAAAATTTATTAGTTCCAAGCATAAGCTTGTTCAGCAAAAAGTTGCACATGACCTTTCCAGTGTATGTTTGCCATAATTTTTTGATAACTCAATTGTTTGATCCTCTGACAGAAGCACCTGTGTTATTGCTTGTATTAATTTCTGTTATCACTGTAGACATTCATATCCATGGGTCCATATCTTACATACAGCATACACTGAACCTACCACTTTTTTTTTGGGTAAACCCCCACTTTCTTAGCAATACACCGGCTCAATGTAGCCCCCCTCCCCCTACTTACCCATTACCTTCTCAGCAAACAACTGATTGCTTTGTCACTCCAGAAAATGTATGAATGCAAGAGACTCATTTACCACTGTTCAGAAATGTTCAGATATTGCCTCCTGGATCTGAAGAGTGTTATGTTTTAGCAATATGAGCTACTGTCAAAGAGAAACACACAGAAATTATTTTATTTGAGACTTTACTAACAGAAATAATAGAACTTTAGAAAATTAAACAGTCTAGGTAAAATTAAGACTATAAGCAATAAAGGACTGAAGGTGGCACTGTAGGAACAGACATTTCCCTTTTTAGAAAAGATGGTAAATGCCTGCTTAGTCTTTCTCTTGGAAACAAGAAGAAGAAAAAAGAGAAAGGAAAAGAAAAAGAAAAAAAATAGCAAAAAAAAAGGCACAATTGTAAACCATGAACCTTATTTTCCCACATATTTTCTCTCATTTTGCTATTCCTTCTCCTTCCTCAGAGTGGGAAAGCTTTGAAGAGAGCACCAGAGCATTCCTTGTCCTTTCCAGCAGAGCAGACACACATCTGCCCACAGTGGGCATACTTTCCACACCATGGGCAGGGCAGTCAGCTGGATGTGTGAAAGTCCAGCCAGTTTGATGCCAGGCTGAGGAGTCATGAACTACAGCACTTTTCTTTCCCAGATGGGTCTGGTCTGTGACAGGATATACACTTTCCACAGATCTACCCCTAACACTCACTAGAAGGGCACAGAGAGAGACACATCTAAACCAACCAGTCGTTACACAAAATTATTTGGGGGTTGTTATTCAGCCCTGCCTGAATTCCAGTCAAACCTTCAGATTATCTTTGCCTAAACTATTCCTCAGTCCTTTACTTTGCCCCTTTGTTCTCACTGTGCTGTAGGTGGCCCTGCTGGCCTCCAGGCAGGAACACTTTCCAAGAGCAGCTCCTTCATTCTATGAGAAGTCATGGTTATATTGCAGAGAGGTTTTTTGAATCAGAAACTATGGCCTAGAGCTCCAGAGGTATCCAGCACCTGCTTTAGGGACACACAGCAAGGACAATATCCTGAATGTCTGCACAGCCTGTATACCACTTAACTGCAGAGTAAAGGCTTAATTTTCCAAATATTATGGGCCAGATGCACACATTTCAGAAGGAAACTTGTGGGTTCCAGCCAGCATCTGCATCTACCATAGTGTTGTTTCAAAAGCTTTTTAAGATAGGGATCTGCCTTTGCACTCAGCCACAAGAACCAGACTCATGTTGGGAAGCAGCAATGTGACCTGGTCTGGGAAACAGCTGCACCACTGAGAGCAGGGGTGGATTTCAGATTTTGTTTGGATTTGGTGCAGTTAGTGTCTATTTCTACTTGTTTTGGACCTTGTCTGATGGTTCAGCCTTTTCTGGTCACAACTTTGTGACCAGTTCAGCAAATTAGCATGGAATTTATTGTTTTGTTTTGTTTTCATGAGAAGGACAAATCATTTGTCATTGTAGGCATAAGTTGGCATGGAGACTTTGACAATCAGGAAAGGGACTTTGGAGTGGGCTCTGCATCAGGAGCAGGGTGCTGAGCAGTGCCCCAGTGTGTGGTGCATCAAGGTGAGACAGATTTTCAATCAACAGAAGCTGCAGCACTGGTGAGCTGGTGGACAACCAAAAAGTACAGCAAGCCTGAGTGTGTGCACACATGCATATGGCACAATGGAAGTTTGAGAAAACAATAGCATACAAAACAAGACCAGCATATGTTATTCCTCATCAGGATACTGCTGATGAGACGAGAGTTTTCAGATGTGCATACTGGAAGCCAGAAAGTGCAGTCATTTTGTGGAGGATATATGATTTTCCTGCATGCTGCTTTGGTGTGCAGCTCAGGAGACCACATGCCCGCCTCTATGGATCTGGGGACCGCCAGTGACATCCCCAGCGAGGACTGTTGGAGAGGTTTCACAAACATGAGAGCTATGAAAGGCATGTAAGAGCTAGTAAAAACAAGTATCTAGGGGAAGTTGTTATTTCTTGTAGCAAGTTGCTACGTCTTGTAGCTTATCACCTCTTGTAGCAGGTTTGCACAAGGTCTGCGCTTGCCTCCAATGACATTACTACAAGGTTTGCACCATGGAAGTTAAGCTCTCTTGCATTTTGCCAGTGCTAAATTTCACTCATAAGGAAAAATGCCAAGGAAACACTTTGGGAGGGTAAACAAAGCAATGCGGATAGCTCAGCATCCCTAAAGAAAGAGCCATTCCTACCTTCTTGCCTGTAACCTCTGCTGTGGAGCAGGGTGTGGTGTTCAGAGCCATCTGGGGTATCTTTGGGCAGGGTCTTTGTTCCAGGACCCAGAGTATGTGAATGTGCTTCGCCTCTGAGACTGGGGGTGAAGTTGGTGCGCACTGTGAGGACAACAGCCCTGGTAGAAAGTGGGATGTTGTCTCCAGAGGGCAACTTGCAAAGCACTTGTGAAGATTTTGAAGGTGTATCTGATTTAACACACTGCTCCATCTGTTGTAGGGGAGGGGTGTTATTTTGTGTGCTTCCTTCATGTTGGTATTGCTGGTCTTTGAATGTCTTTCTCTGTGGGAGGGAAAATACAAGATCCTTCCATTATATTAGTAGGACAGAGGGAGTTTTTATCCTTCCATGGCTAGAGGTGTGCTGGTGTGTGCTCCAGGGAGCTTCCCTTGCCCAAGGAAACATCCATTTGAGGTCTGATGCAGGTTTTAAGGCCCTCAGCTTCATCCTGGCTTCTGACACAACAGTGCCCCAGGTCTGAATGTGCCTGGTCAAACAGGAAAGATGAACAAAACAAGCACATGCTGTGTTTTCCTAGAGATGCCAAGGAAGATTGGGTAGGTGGGAATCTGGTATCAGCCTGGATATTGTCCCTTGGAGAGCTCTTTCTTTCAATAGTTCTCAGTTACAGCCCTGATGATCACATGTGGGTACCAAAATCTTCCTTGGTGAGCCACCACATGAAAGCATGTTTACTATCCAAGAGTATTTTAACTGCCCAGATTACAGCTTCTGTGAGTGTTTTATTTGCATGGGAAATGAGAGGATGGTTGTGAGGAGATACTCGTTGTGGCTCATACCCTTTCTTGCCTCATGTAAGAAATGGGAGATCTGCATGCAACACTAACTGTATTTGAGTTATGAGAACATAGAAATCCTTTCTGTGTCCCTCTCTCACTCTGTCTGACACCCTGCTATTTAACAAGTCCCATTATCTTCAATAGGAGACAATTCATATGTCAGTGGTAGGATAATGGCTGGCTGTAAGGTAGTAGATAACATAATCTGCCTCTTGAAGTTCTACAGAAACTGTCCTTTCTATTTATTTTACTTGACCTGAAAAGAGCAAAGTGCTGTTAAGCCAGCAGGTTTGATTGATTGCAGATATATATCTATACCCAGGAGTCTTGCCTATCAGTAAGTTACTTTCAAGTAAGGATGGGTTTGATTTGCAAGCTTTGACCTTAATCTAAACCAATGTGTAATGGAAAGCTAAACCCCAAGTCATAAGCTGCTGTTATAAATAAAGGTAATCACTATGAAACAAAACAAGTTACATCTTCAGATCATTTGTTAAAATAAATTAAAATACAGTAATGTGATAATGATGTTCTTTAGATGCATTTAAACAACTTCTATCACCTTCTGTCACTTGGTAACTTCATTCAATAGCAATTGATTTTAAGAAAGTGAAAAATACAAATTATTCTTTTGGAAGTTGCTCTCCCACACATTCACAAGCAACATCTGTTTTTAAGAGCTATAACATGTCTGAGGCTATGACAGCTCTGCTCTCTCAAGTGAGTATTTATCACTAACCTGGGAACTTGATGATTTATAGAAAGTTTTGAAGCATGACAATTATGAGATAGCTTGTAGTAGTCTTTAAGTCTTGTGTGTTCATTCTGGTCATGGATTGAGTGGTGAGTGGTGTATTTTTTGCTTTCATTTTGAGCCACCTAGTGGTAATATAAACGAGGTAAGATTTCTGTGCTGAAGAGCTGTGAACCTTTCTCAGCAACTATTTTTAATTTAATGGGACTAAGCTCAGTAAAGTGAATTGAAACCTCAATATTTTGTCCCTTTTGTTAAAAAAAAAATATTAGAAATATAGTAAAACTTTCAATGGTGTCTAATAACAAGGAGTTAAAACATTCCCTCAGATTTTTTTTCTGACAATGGGGCACTCCAGGACTCTGCTGAAGTTCTTTCAGGCCACTTTTTAACTCTGGGAGCCTTTCTGGGGACTTTGCAACTCAGCAGGCGTTCAAGTGGTGCTTGGCAGATGTGGCAGAAGGGTGCATTTAGTACCTCCCTCACCTCAGCCCGTTGCCTCTTCTGCACTGGAGACACAAGCCTGGGCAGACAATCAGGCAACCTTGGGCCATACCACTTTCTGGCCCTTAGCCAGAGCTGGTTTGAGATGATTCCCCAAAATGTTCTTTGATTGGAGTCAGTTTCTTTTCATAAGAATGGAAATCCCTGGCTCTGATCCTGAGCTTTGCCTAGTGTTTTCAGCACTTGCTGCTAGCTTTCATTCTCCAGAGCACTTTTATCCAATGTATCCTAATATTAAAATCTGAAATTAAAAATAATGTTTTCCAAAATTTAGCAATTTGTCCAAATATTAACCACATAGCTGAACTAGAATTAACAGAGAGCATTATATATTCATATATCCATGACAGAGGTGCATTTTCTAGGCCTGTTGTCTGAATGATAATCAATCACGTGTCCTTTAGCACTCAGAGAACCAAAGTTAATTACAGACCTGCTCAGTGGTCTATGAGATACACTCAGCACCTCAGATATACTGTAGCTAATTTTAGGGTTTCCTAAATGGGAACTGTAGATCAAAGTATCTTTCATTTTGTCTGCGTGCTCATATAATGGTCTCAAGAGCATCCAGATCACTAAATCCTTATTGCTAATCTTGCAGGTTAGAAACCACAGTCACCTTTCTTTTCTGTGCTGAATTCTTGAAGACTTTCTAGTCTTTGGCTGTTCCCTGATGCCGTGTTGCCTAAATTGTCCCTTATTTTCATATATCACTCGGTTCCCCAAATATAACTTCCAGATGCTCCTACTATGTAACATTCCAGAAAAACCCCTAAATACTACATCCTATATTCTCAGCTGCATTACTGAAATATGCTTTCAGAGCAATCTTAAAAAATAAATAAAATCGTTCAGCCTCTGTTTTTAATATACAATGTAGAAAAGCAGGGTTCTTCTTTAGAGAGAAGAAAAAAAAAAAAAAAAAAAAAAAAAGAAAGTACTATATCTTTAGGGCTTCCTAAAGGTTAAGATGTTCAAATAATCCCCCAAGCATTAGCAAAGAGAATATGCTTTGCCTTCCCCATAGGAAAGCTGGACTTCTCCACCCATTTAGCATGTTTAATTTCTGTGTGATACCTCAAGATTCTGCTGTGTTGTGTTTCTATTTAATTTCCCCCTAAACTGGGTACTGGAAGCACCAGGCCTATTAAGCTGAAAGATAGCTACAGGCAGAGTATGGAGACGGGCGCTTGTTAATTCTTGTTCATTCTGAAAAACATGTAAAAAGGACTATAAGAATTCCTTGTAAATAAGAGAGGAAGGAAATGTCAGCTGGGGCAGGGAAACCACAGGACCAGGCCAGATGGGAAGAGAAATTCAGCCAGATGTTTGTTATCATGTTGAATGCAGTGAAGCCAGACAGCAGGTCGAGGATGGGCCTGGACAAGGAGAGGGATTTTCTCTCTTCTGCTGAAGGGCTGTGTCCAGAAAAAGATGTGTCATTTCCAGATTACTGCCTGTGCGGTCTAAAAAGAAGCTCGGCGCTTACTGTGCTGCCTGATTTCGGGGTCAGAGCGAGACAGCTGGGCTGCAGCTGCCGGCTCCGCCAGCCGGGAGCGACGGAGGCAGCGCGGGGACCATGGCCGGCCGTGCCCGGCACTGCCGCCGTGTGCTGCCCTCGGACACTGCTCTGGGCACTGCGAGGGACAAGCCAGACAAGCCCCGGCCCAGCTGTGCCTGGCGGCTGTGCGGCTACAGCCCTCTCCTCTGGGTGGAGTGTAAACCCCGCTCCAGGCAGCTGTCTGCCTTGGCAGGGAGGATGAGGGAGACGGGGAGAGCTGGGCATGAGAATTGGCGCCCTAACTGCCCCCCTGGAGGAGTTGCGGAGACCACACCCTGTTCCAGGGTCCGTGTGGAAATACTGACTGTGAAATAGCAACCCCCAAATTGCTGGCAGTTTCCTAAATTCCCAGAGAGGAATTTAGGAATGTCGTTCAGACAAAAATCGAAAGAATACACAGGCTGTCTAAATGAGCGAGGACAAGTTTCATTGATTTTCAGTGCTTGTAAGACAAGGAAGTAGCTCTTTAAAACTGGACTTTATCTCCTGCCAAGGTTGGTTTGGTCACAGGAGATGGGAATTCCTCAATAAGCCAAAGGGGCAAGCAGTGGGATGGAAACACACTGCCTCCCTGGAAAGGAGGTTCTGGAGTTTGCAGCCATCACAGGTCTCAAGGCGGAGCAGTGTCAGTGGTGGCTCCATCTGGCACAACTTTGGGATAAACTCTGCCCTTTTCTGACCAAAGAAGGTGAGGATGTCTGTGTAGAGATGTGTGCAATGAACTTGGGCAGGCAGTTACCACTGCAGAGGAAAAGAGGTTGGGAGGGTAGATAATCTGTCCCCTAACTTCTTCACACCCCAGAGATGTGCATGCAGGGTACCCTGTGCAAGAACATTTGCTGGGGACCTCCTGATTTCTTTCAAGGTGTTTCCCCAGGGAAGGACTGGCAGTGGTTTTAGATAAGCCCTGCCCAAAATGACTGGAGCTTTACAGCTCTTCTCCAGCTGCCTCCTCCCTGCTGTCCAGGTGTCCCTGGCTGCTCTGCACTGGAGGCAGCAGCGTGGTCTGGTGCACAGGCTGCCACAGGTGCTGGGAGAGCCTTGGCATGACAGGGACATGAGGAGGTCCATGTAGGACCCACACTGTCACTGCCAGCAGCTCCTGGAAAACTTTCCAGGCTGTCTTACCTGCATCTCCATGGACACAGGGAGAGCTGTATCCACAATTTTGGTGGCACCTCACTTCAGGGCATGTTTTGGGCTCCCATTAAGTGGCTGAGAGGCCTAAAAAATAAGGTTAGAAAGAAGCACTAGCTGTAATATCAGAACAGAAAGTACTAGACAGGGTCTGCCTGCTCAAGAAAACAATGTGCTAACAGAAACAGTGTAGCAAAGGACAGACAGTTTGAGATAAAGCTGTTGAATTGACATATCTGCTGGTCCACAGAGATCTGCTTGTTCTTCAGCTGTGCTATTCCACCACAAACCTGTCTTGTGGCGGAGTTATTGCTGTGACAGTCTGAAGCAGGGAACAGTTTCTGGACTTGTGCTGGCAACTGCAGGGCACTACCCCTGGCTCTGTCATCTTTGCATTTTCAGCAGTCCTTCAGACCCATATGCATGTGCAGGGCACAGAAAGGTAATTTCCACCTTCGGGGCCCACAAAATTTGTCATGCAGCATGCAGGTATGCTCAAAACTTTCAGATGCAACATAGTTGCTGGACTGTAGCCACCAAGAAACTTCCATTTGGTCATGGAGAGGGCTGCAAAACACTTTCAAATGTGTCTAGACAAGGAATAAAATTTAAAGTTATTCCCACCAAAGATTTCTACAGCGTCACAGGTATATATTTATTTATCAATCCAAAAATAACTTTGGATGACAGTACATTGCTCAGAGCTCATGTTCAATCAGTTATATACAACATTGCCTGCTGAGCAATTATTTTCCTGAGAATATTAATGCATAATACAAGCCACTATTCTTATTTTTAGGTGTATAATTTTGCTTTGGCCATTTTCAGAAAGTGTATTGCCTGGTACCACCTGTTTTATAAATTGATCCACCTCTCTCACTCTGCATTACTGACATACCCACTGATTTCTCTTAGCTTCAGGATAAACTTTACATTTTCTTCTCAGTCACTGATGATAGTGTATAGCAGTTTCTTGACAAGAGGGAAGGAGCTGTCATGCCAATCTGTCAGGTTCCTGTTTATTAACTGCAGCAGCCAAAAGCCCACATTGCTGCAGAGAGGCTGCCTGGCCTTCCCAGCATTGTTACAGCAGCAATACCCACTGTAACCCTTTTCTTCTCACCCACTTTAATTTCCCTGCATCATTGGTAATGATGTCTTCAATTCCCAGTCACATTCTCAGTGAAGTGATTAAGCTTAAAAAAAGTGGAATTGCAACTGTTTGAAGAGGGATCTATTTCCTCAAAAAGAGTCCACACTTTTCTGAACTGCATCTGAAGAACAAAGAGAAAGAAACAAAATAATGTGCAGCTAGTTAAGAAAGAACTTTCAGACTTTATTTTGTTGGGAAATGTTTTAATGTTGCTAGTCATGGTTAGACAATAGGGACATGACCTGAACATCCTAGAAAAATACCAGCTGCTCTGCAAGAAAAAAAAATTACAAACATATGGTGAAGCCAGTATCACTGAAGCATTTAACTTGACAAATTTCACATAAGTTAATTCCGGTGGTAATGTAGTTTCTTCCAGGAACATTTATTTATTTGCACACTGTTTTTCTAAGTGAGTTACATATAGGCTTTTTCACTAAGGTTCACTTTCTCTGGGGAATGCCATTCAATTTAATGTTGTTCAGAGTGGTCTCCAAATGTACTGCTCCAACTGTTTTTTGAACAGCACAGTTATGTCTCTCTTCAACCCAACCCTCTCTCTGCTATTCACTGTCTCACTTTCCAGACTACACCACAATCTTACTTACTTTCAGAAAGAACTTCCTCCACCCTTACACATTTTTTTTCTTCTCTGGGATGTACTTATTTCCCTCAAATCAGCCTTCTGCTTCATTCTCCAGGCAGATATCTTGAGTTGGCTTTGACATTGTCTCCCTTTCAGTGAATTCTGCCTGATGGGCTGCGAGTTGCTCTACCCAGATCTCTGCCAGCTGTTGCTCTCTTGAAATCTTTAACCATGTCCAAATCACCACATTGACTTGACTATTGCAATTTTCATTTCTGGTTCTCCTAAATCTTTGCTGTCTTAGCTCTGGGTATATTTCTGGGATATTTCTGGGTTGCTGCAGCTGGGCTCTTCTTGATCCTTGAACAATGTTCCTTCAGGATTTTCCATGACTTTTGGTGCATTGATTTGCCCAATATATAAAATCAGATAAATTTTTGGAGCTTTCCTATTTTCTACTGTAGATTTGTGGCTTTATCTGTTGATGAAACCTGTACAAAATTAGTCACCGATTACTTGGTGGATTAGGAACTAAAAGCTGGATTTATGCTGCACCGTTAGAGGTGATACTGTTCCCTCCAGCTCTGGGGGACTTGATATTGCTCTGTTTCTTGTGATCTGTCCTAGCTGAAGTTATTTTATCCAACCTGCTCCATGAGCACAGGCAATTCCCTTCTTCTGGGAACAAAGCCTCCCTGACAAACCAGTCTGCTACTGTCCCTGCTTGTAAATTTCTCATGGTCACCTGCATGAGAAACTGCTTTTTAAGTTTGATACGTAGTTCTCTGTGTATCTGCCCAGCATAGGGGTGCATTTGCCTTCCTCTGTACTAGGGATATGTTGACTATCTTTTGAGTTTCTGAAGTCAGTAAATGAGATACTGAGTCCTTCTAGAACACTGATTTTTTTTTTTTACTTATCTCCCTTCAAAATTTCACTTTCAATATGAAAGGATGTTTTGTGTTCCTTTACTGTCAAACACATTATTAAGTTACATAAAATGAGACAGAATTTGGAGGACTATGGGCAAGAAAGATCACATAGATCCATAATTGTGCGTATACATAAAATATGCCAGTATAAGAGAAAGAGCAGAAGTATTAAAGGAGAAGTTTCTTCACTGCAGTTTTTTATATTGGATAGTACAGAACTAGAGCATGGGGAGAAAACACAATAAATGTATGAGATGAATGGGAGGCTGGGTGGGTGAGGCAAAGATATGAGAAACTTCTCTGGGTGGTCCAGAGAAGGCTGGATGGTGACTTCAGATCTCCTTGGGCCTGCACAAACCCTGTGCAGGGGTACATGTGATAGTGAAGAGAGGTGGCAGCCAGCCTGCCCCTGAGCTGGGGTGTGCCAGCCCCATGCTGGCACTAGGCTGTTACCGGCCTCTGGGACTCCTGAATGAAAACAAGAAGTTTATCCAGCCTCTACCATAAGCCTCCCTTAATCTCAAACTATTTCTTTCAGCATATGGAGTGCATTAAAAGAGTATAAAACCATTCTCAGTGGAGGTTTACTGTGTATTATACAAAAATTGAATTGTTGTAATAGCAACTGCAGTTGACTACCACCTCTAAAGATGTGGCATAAATCTGAGTTTTAGTGCCCCATGTCGTAAACACTTAGAGGGTAACGTTGCACAGTCTGCACAAACAACGTTATGGAGCAGAGCCTCTCTCCTAAAACAAACACATTGCCAACAATCTACATTAGAAAATAGAAAGGCCACACCAATTTAGCAAAAATATGTATTAAACAAAGCAGAACATTATTATACATATAAATTAAAGCTGTTGTGAGATGTTGTCTCAGCTACAACAGTATCATAAAATTATCTTAATAGCCTATACAGGCATTTAGCTTGATTTAAAAATATACATTCCTTTGACATATATGAGAATGGTATACTGGTATTGTAATTACCTTAATCTGTCAATTGCCATAAATAATTCTTTTTTCAAGGACTTGAAGATGCTCTGAGTAGTTCCTCTGCTTTGTTTTTACTACAGCATTATACCAGTTGTTCAAGACAACTATTTAGAATTTAAATGTGCCCAGTGAATCTGCTATGTAAATTAATTTATTGTATATAAACTATTAACTGCATCTAGAAAGAGAAATAGGAAAATAAAGACCCACCATACAACTCTGGTCATATCTTATGTAGCACAAAGTAGATATTTTTTTATTTTTCCAAATTTTATGTCATTTTCCCACATAAAAATAAGTACAAAGTATCCTGATTCTTATTGTATTCAGTCATATGCTTGTGATTTCTGCTAGAAAAATATGAACAAAATCAACTTATTTGAATAGACAAAAGATTTATAAAGGAAAATATTTTTCTTAAAATCTGATGAATGAAAAGACAAAATATCACTGAATGATAGAGCATTTTTTTATCCAGTAACAATTAAAAATTTCATAATGGAATAATGACATAAAATAAATAAAAAATGGCACAGGATATACCTGCCTTAATGTAATGAAGAATCTTGCTGTTCCATATCTGCAACATTAGAAACACTACACATGTATATATGTGGTGATTCTGCAGGCTATGAAAACAGTGACTCCTCTGTCATTTATAATCCATAAACTGTAAAAACCATGTATTTCTCATTTCACAGGAAATACTCAGTAATTCAGTGTTTCAATACCTGAACTTGTGACCAATTGAAAAAAAATGAAGGAACATTACAAGGGATGAGTTCATGAGGAGGTGCCTGAATGAATAAATGAATGAATGAATGATTTAATGAATTGAGAGCTCCCATGACCAAAGAAATCTTCCAAGTATAGGCCTGAGTCATGGGTAGGAGGATCCAATCTACAAAGATAAAAGTGAACATCACAATTCTTTGCAACTGTGACAATGATTTGAGCAAATATTAGAAATAATAGAAGGTCTTAAAAGAAATAATCCTTACTACTGTAAGAGTGACACCATTCTGGAGCTGTGTGATACAGCACTACAAACTAAGTTCTTGCATTCTAATACCTGTAAGAAATTTCTGCAGACGCTCGATCTGAGCCAGCTTCTAGGAGCTTAATTTGATCTAGGCAAATCTGTGAAAAAATAGCCATTGGAATTTTTTCTCTTCTAAGACATAACATACATTAAAAACACATGATAAAAATAAAATCCCCACCAAGCATAAGGACCAATGAATTGGAAGTTGATTGCAGGGTTATATAAAAGCTGTGTCTGAACTTGTCAACCGAGTGTGCCTGGGTACCTGGACCCAGAGGGCAGCTAATTCTACTAAATTCCCTCAGACCTTGGGTGTCACAACTGATGGGAAGGAACCCAGGCTGTGCTAACTCCCAATGTGTGTCTAGGAATGGTTTGAGAAAGCAGGAGATGGCACAGGCCAGCCTTGTGTTGGAGGCAGCTCTTGACAGCTCCAGTGCCCGGGGATGCTCCTTTGAACTGTCCAATTTGCTAGTATTGGCACAATGAGAGAGACAGTCCTAAACTAATAGCTGAGTATGTGTGTGTATGAGAACTGTACCACAGACAAAGTCTTACACTTGTATTTTTTTTTTAAGTATGTGTGTTTAAATCCTGCAATCCTTCCCTTGAACCACAGTCCCCAAAACCCGGTCCTGCGGATGGGGAGAGTGAATCTCTAGAGACCAATTAACTGATCAAGTATTTGTGGTGAACAAACAGCACGTGTCAGCAGGATTAATATCCAGATTAATACCTCTGCTCCTGCCCTCGGCCTGCCTGCCTGCTCCTGTGTGTCTGCCTCAGCTTACCTTCTGCTGCTGCTGCTGCTCCCACCTTCCCCACAGTCCCAGGGCCTCTCTGAGGAGGGAGCTGCATCTCCCACCACCCAAGCTCTATCTCTCTACTTGGCTCCTGCTTTTCTAGATTCCCAGTTACTTCTCTTTCACCAGCTAGTCACATCCTATTTTAGGTGCAGGCTGCTTTTCCCTCTAGCTCAGACCCATTCCATTTGGGCAGCCAGTATCCTTTTCTCCTCCAGCATCAAGCCTCAGCTTTCCCAGGAAACTGGTTCCTCTCTTTCTCCTTCCTGGGGCCTTTGAATAATCTCCACTTCAGCACCAAGCCCAGAACACTCATGAAAGACAAATCTCTCTTGGCTGGGTGTCCTGGAGGCTGTGAGTCATGCTGAGGGGACAGTGCCCTCCCAGTCATTGGAGCAGTTTGAGCAAGATCAGAGAAAAGCGAATTCTTGGAAACTGTGCTGTGAGAATAGAAGTCTCCACCCATTCTTCTTCCCAGAAATTAAAAAAAAGCCAGCAAGAACTGGTGAAATTTATCACAGGACAGAAAAAATGCAGCTCAGAAGCAGGAACCAGCCATTGTGTCAAAACATAGCAGCACCAAATTTGTCTCTTCTGCCATCAGAAATTTTAATGCTGGTTAAAAGAGCAGATTTCTCCAAGTCTTGCATCCTGAAATGATAGACACATTCAGGCAGCAACACTCAAACCAGACAGTCCCAGTAACAGATACTGCTTGAAGCAAAAGCCCAGCATAGAAATATCTTAACTGTATAGACATGAACTATAAAAATTAGAATATCTTGAGCTGCCAACCCCACTTTTCATACCAAACCATGCTCACAATGTAGGATTGTGAAGCCATCACAATATGGATTACCAGAGCCAGCCTAGTTTGACACCACATGACTCAGCACTACATTTGAAATGTTTATGCAAATGATGGGCACTTGCATGATAAAATTATCTTGGCTTTTTTTTTTAGCTGGTTCTCCCATATCAATACTGTCACACATAGCCTAAAGCAATTGAAATGATTGACTAGCAAAATGTGCTAATAACGTTGATTATCTTCATTTATTTGCATATAATTCTTTGCTAATTTCTTTGCAGTAATTAGGACTGTGGCACATTGCTGACATGACTTTTTACAATGAGAATGTGTGAAGTAATATTCAAACCTGTTTTGTAATTTCCAACTGGTGTTTCCAATAAAGAAAAATCACCTTCAGGAACGATATTTCTGAAATGAATATGTATTTCTAGATTTTAAGCATTCATTAGAGAGAGATTTTGCTATCAATGTAGATGTTCAAAATCCAGAAGACATTTCTCTTGAGGCTACAGCTCAGTCAAGATAGATCACTGTTGCCAGTCAGGTAGGAGTTGTTGCCTGGGAAATATGGAAATGACCCAATGTTCTGCACTCAAAGCCCCAAACTAGTTGGAAGAAAATAATGACAGAAACAAATTCCTGTAGTAGCCCAAAAATTATATTTCATTTTGCCATTCCACCTGTGCCATTTAAGTAAATCAACTGAGGTTGATAGATTACTTACTAATTACGTATATTTCATTTTGGCCAGCAGTCCTTCCTACCAAATCTTTGATCCTTTTGAGGGCTGCTTACAAGCATACTTATGAAAGTATTTAAATAGCTTTTTTCTTTCTATGACCATTTAAAATTGCATCTATACTGTGCATTACCAGGTACTAGGCACTGAAATATTTTATAGAGATAGCCTGCATGTTAGGGGCTATTCTTATCTCTCATAAACATCAGGTTAGCATACAATTCACAGCCTGGTTTTGTGCCTGTGTCTCTGCCAGACAAAAGAATAGAACTCAAGGACAAAAATCTGTGTCCTGTAAATCATGACTGGACAAATGTAAACTTTCCTGAGTGCTTTGCCAGCCACATGACAATTTTAAATAGAAGAAAGTGAACAGGTGAAGAAAGCCATCAAAGTCAGCATTAATGCTGCTGCCTAAACAGTTTAGCTGTCTTTGCTGCATTTCTTCCACAGCTATTGCTGACTGTGACTACAGATAAATTGAGCAAGGGTGGAGGTCACCAGAACAAGAAATGCCTTAATAATTAAGGGCTCAATACATTTTACAAATGCACCTTCTTCTGTATCTGCTGCCAAACAGCTGTGGATCTGTGATACCTTATAAAAATAAATTAAGAAGCCTGAAAGGCTCTGTTCATAATCTAAATGTGGAACTGAGGGTGCAGAATGAGGATGAAACTACTAATTACTCTCTCCAGGCTCATACTTGCAATATAATCAAATCTGTCTACTGGGGCGATCAGCACTTAATCAATTGAAGTGTGATATAACCTTGCACTTTGTGCTAACATGAAGCTAGAACTAAAAAAAGCCCTGTCATTGTTACAAGCATATTTTCAAGGCAGAGAATTAGCAGGCTTTGCTCTCCAAAATAAGCCTTTCAACATTTAATTCCTTATAGCAGGCTGTACATGTTTGTTAAGGTCTGTGCAGAGCTAACAGCTGAGCCTGCTGATGCCAGCAAGCCCTTCCTCTTCTTCCCTGAGAATGGTTTGCTGCAGGAATACTTTGTTCCAGCACACCTCTTTGTTGGTAAAATGCTAAGTGCTCTCATCGTTTTAATGCAAGATGACTTATTAAACGAAGAGGCAAAGCATTTTGTATTTTCCATGTTGTCATATTGTATAGCCTGAAGAAAATGTTAATCATGGAAAAGTTGTAGTGCTTTTTGTTTTGTTTTATTTTTTTTAATTTTTGAAATATTTATTGTTTTATTTTTTATTTTTCTTTTGTTTTGTTTTTTTATTTACTTTTTTTGGTTATATTTCCCTCCTTTTTAACTGAGACTATTCTTATAGCTGAAAACCTCTGTACAATATCAGCAGTCACTCAAATGCTGTGTTTGGATAGTTAGCAAAATTTTGTGGATATGTATTTAAATCTCAGGGGAGCTTCTCTGTCTGTCACATCAGTAGCTGGCAGCTCAAGAGGCAGGTTTTCCACAAAGATTCACTTGTCCTTTAATTGTGGGGAAGTGAAATAACATCTGTCTGGTTTTCTTATGACTTTTTCCGAATTAAACAGGGAAATACAAGGACATGACAAAGACAAAGATCTCAGCTTTCTGAATCTGTAACACTTTGGTTAGGTGATAGAGTGAAGATTCCGTGTCAGCTCTTGTTTATTCAGATATGCTTTTGCTGTTCTCACAACTGATTTTCCTAGTCAATGTCCATTTCTGGGCATGGAGAGCAACACTGTGGAAAGAGACCTGGGGGTCCTGGTCCATGGCAAGTTGAACATGAGCCAGCAGTGCTCTGGCAGCCAGAAGGACCAACCCTGTCCTGGGGGGCATCAGGCACAGCGTGGCCAGCTGGGCAAGGGAGGGGATTGTCCTGCTCTGCTCTGCTCTGGGGCAGCCTCACCTCGAGTGCTGGGAGCAGTTTTGGGTGCCAAAATATAAGAAATGCATTAACTATTGAAGAGCATCCAAAGGAGGACCATGAGCATAGTGAAGGATCTGGAGGGGAACCAATATGGGAATAGGCTGAAGTCAATTGTTTTTTTCAGCCTGGAGAAGAGGAGACTGAGAGGAGACCTCGTTGTGGTCTTCAACATCCTCACAAGGAGAAGAGGAGGGGCAGGCACTGATCTCTTCACTCTTGTGACCAGTGACAGGACTCAAGGAAATTGCCTGAAGATGAGTCAGGGGAGGTTTAGGTCAGATATCAGGAAAACGTTTTTCTCCCAGAGGGTGGTTGAGCACTGACACAGGTTCCCCAGGGAGGTGGTCACAGCACCAAGCCTGGCAGAGTTCGAAAAATGTTTGGACACTCTCAGGCACATGGTGTGATTCTTGGGATTGTCCTGCACAGGGCCAGGAGTTGGACTCGATGATCCTGATGGGTCCCTTCCAACTCAGCATATTCTATGATTCTATGCTTCTGTGAGTCTATGATTGATTCTATGTTCCTTTCCAATCAACATTTGAGATAGTTGAAATACTGACTAAAAATATTTTGGTTTTGTCTGTTGTTTCATTTTTTAAAACTGTTTAACTCCAACACATTGATTGGAAATGCTAAAACAAAGAAAAATATTGTTCATAACAATGCTCTGTTTTGAAATTTCTAAATCAAATCTGAAGGATCATGCTCTCCCTAAAGAGGATGATAACATGGCTGTTTTGCTCAAAGACTGAAAGAGAGATCAGTCCGGGTCTCCAGGAGTTTTCCAGTGTATGAAAGGCCTCCTGGCATGATGCTCACCAGTCCCCATTGCTCACGACAACTGTAGTGTCAACAATTTGTTTCCCTCTCCCGGGTGCCTGACCTTTCTCCATTTTGTCTCTGGACACCATCCACCCTGGACATGACTCTTGTCTTGACAAACTCTGAAGAATAACTGTCTTGCATGTTATTTGCATTTTATCACTCTTAATGTTTGTTAAACAGTCACTTGTGTCGATTGTGTAATATTACATCTTTGGTTTTGGACACCTTGGATTTTGGAGAGAGGAAGGAGGCTGTGTCACGGTGGAGAAATGAGTGCTCTGGCAGGAGGAGTAGGTCGGATTGAGCTGGCTGTACCATATGGAAGGCAAACACAGTGGATGAGTTCTCATCTGCTGCCCAGGGTGGGTGATCACTTGCAGCTGTGCAAAGCCAGAGCACAAGCCCCTGTTCTTAGCTGTACCTTGCTCTGCTCTGCAGGAGTGTGCATTACTGCATATAATGCAAGTGGGAGCATTTGGCCTAATCACTGTTTCTGCTAAAAACAAAATCTGTCAAGTGGTAAAGACAAAACACTGTGCCGAAAAACCTTCACATTTTCTACTTCTGTTTGTTATGAAGTCTGCCTTGTAAAGAAATGAATCAGAATAAACTAGGTTGGAAAAGACCTTTGAGATCAAGTCCAACCTGTGACCTAACATTACCTTATCAACTAAACCATGGCACTGAGTGCCTCATTAAGCCTTTTTTTAAACACCTCCAGGGACAATGACTCAACCACCTCCCTGGCAGCCCATTCCATTGCTGAACCACTCCTTCTGTGAAGAATTTTATTTCTAACATCTAGCCTAAACATCTAGCCTGGTGCAGCTTGAGTCTGTGTCCTCTTGTCCTGTCACTGGTCACCTGGGAGAAGAGGCTGACCCCTCCTGGCTTCAACCACCTTTCAGGTAGCTGTAGAGAGTGATAAGGAAGGCCAGCTTTATGCCACTACAGAAATGACCACACTACATTTCTCCCTTCTAAGTTCAACACAGCCTGTGCTATCAAAAAAAAAAAAAAAAAAAAAAAAAAAAAAATCCTACCAGTAGGCAAATATGAACACAAAGACATGGTAACTTTGCTCATTCCTGTTTTGTCCTATCACCCTCTGTCAATATCCAGACAAGTGAAACAACCTTTGTAATTAAAAAAAAAAAAAAAAGGCAAAATAAACCCCAAAACAATTTCCTGTGTACTTCCTTCTATGGAACAGGAGGACATTAGAGGTCAGCTGTATCCTTGGTTTTTTAATTTTTGTCAGCAAAATAAGAACATCAGAATTATGAAACTGTCCAAACTCAATCAAGTGTTTATTAGCATTCTGGAGAGTTACTTCAATTAAAGAAAACTCTTATTTTCTCTGCATCACTAGGGAAATGCAGACTAAAATTGGAATGTAAATGTGGTTGTATTTTAGAATGATTTAATGTGACAATCTTTTTATTTGCAAATGGCCCAGCAAAGGGTCACAGTTTAACATCAATTCACAGAATAAAATGCAAGTTCAAAAACATGTCAGAACAATTTGCAGGATGTTTTTCAATTATCTGGCAAAGAACACATGGAGATTTCTTGTGTTATTTCATTTTCCTTTGAGACTTTGTATGCTGCCAGTTCTGAGCCATGAGTTGTTTGCATTCTTAAATTCCAGTTTGGGAAGTTTACTAAGATACCAGCAAGAAGCTCTAGCAAAGTTTCCTTCCATTTCCAAACCACTTCAGTGTCTTTTCCCCGTGATGGGATAAATGGGCTGAGCATTTTCAGCTGCATCTCAGGTAAAAGCAATGAAAATCAAGCCCTTAAAGCTCTGATTTTCAGAGTGCTTAACACTAACTGTAGCTGGAAGTAATTGGAGCTGCTGGGGCACTGTAACCCTGAAAACTTGAAACAATGCTCTCTTTGTGAGTAGGATGGTCCTTGGATTGTCAAACTTTCCTGGAGATATGAGGTAGGATGACTTTGCACATACTGCCTGAAGTAGGACTATGCTTTAAATTCTGTCTGCAATCTGGTTGATCACAATTTAATGGGCTTTTCCTCTCCCCTGTGCGATTAAGGCTAAGAAAGAACTCCAGATATTCTGTAAGCAGGTACAGTAAATACCCAGTAAATAGGTACTGCCCAGTCTGAGGAGTTTCTCGTTGGAGATTGGGTGGTGGGGAAGTTCCCTCTGCCCTGGAGAGGGAGCAGCCTGGTTGCTGTTCCCTCCTTGCTGGGGATGTGTGTGCACACGTGTGTGTGTGTGTGCACCGGGGTCCTGATCTTGTGGCACTGAACGCTTCCCAGCCAGTCCCCACTTTGCCACTGGCATGAAGAGCAGTGCCTGCTCCATCACACACTGTGCAGCAAAGCAAAACCAGGCACATTTTGTAGCTCTTAATTTCTTTGGTGGGGAAGACATTAAGAAGTGGTATTCCCACTGTCTGTCAGTGTGGCCCATACCAAAATGGTTTACTGTACTAGACTAAAAATAGAAATATTTTACTAACTGTGAATCTTCAAGGCTGGAGTGTATTGACTGAGCACAAGAAAGTCTAAACCTGTACAGACAAAATAGTAATTTTATCCATTATCTTCTCTCTGATAGCAGCCATCTGTTGAAGTATTGAAAGGAGTTCCAAGCCAGGGAAGCCATAAACCCTTCTCCAGCATAATATTGCAGCTTCTGATGAACCATGGCTCCTGGGCTACACATTTTGACTCCATATTTAATAGACATATATTGAGTTTTTTACTTATCCTGTTTTGACTCATCACTCTGAAGCCTGGGAAACTGGTAGAAGCCTATGGAAAGACTTTTTGCAGCAGACTATGTGTTTTATTTCTTTTCTTTGTTTTACATTTGCCATCTTTTGTTTTTCTGATTCTTGCACTAGAAAAGACAATGATCAGAAGATCCTTGTTTATGTTTGCTATACACTTGTGATTTCCTAGACCTTCTTTACAGTCTTGTTCAGTCACCTCTTTTCAGACTGAAAAAGCCTGATCTACTTAATCACTTTAGATGCAGAAACCACTTGATACCTTTGTCATCCTAATACTCCACTTCTGAGCCCTTCTCAGACCTGCTGTACACTATGGGGATGGGTGGATCAGAACTGCCCACAGTATTCAGGGTGTGGTAGCCCCATACCTATGCAGCGTGGGATTATGTTCTTTCTCTCCCTTCTCTAGTCCTTTCTTAATAATTTCTCACATTCAATTTTTTTTTAATTACTCCTGAGCATCAAGCCCTGACACTTTCCTAGCCTGTCTATTATATTTCCAAGATCTTATTTCTGAATACTAATTTAAAGACTGCCACTGAGTATATAAAGTTAGGATTGTTTGTCTTGTACATGCTACTTTACATTTATCTATTTTGAATTTCATCTGCCACTTAATCATCCAGGCAGTTTGTTTCCTACAGTTCTCTCTCTCTTTTTTTTTTCACAAGCTAAATTCTTATCGACAGAAAACATAGCCATCTTAGTGTTCACCTCCTTTGCCAGGTAATTTAGAAGAGTTGATCAGGGCAGACTTATCACATACCCCTGTAAGACTCTACTGATACCTTCTCTGCATGGAGAAAATAGGTTGTTTATTCCTATTCCTCCTTTTCTTAACCTTAACTCTTTACCTGTCCCTCAAAGGAGTTCCTTTCCTATACTGTGGTAGGAAGAGTTTTTGGTGAAGGACATTGTCAAATACTTTTCAGGAATTCCAGAGATTGGATCACAATCAGTATGTACAGGATAGGGTGGGAATTGCTTGCTCACTATCTCTTCTCGTAGGGGACATTGAAGGACACTTCTAGAAGGCATATTTAGAAAACAAAACAAAAAAAAAAAAAAGCAAAATGGTTTTTCATGCAATTTGTAGTTGACTTTCAAAGTTTGTTGCCACACTTAATGTGGATAGTATTTGTTATTTATGGAATCAAGGGAGAGACTGGTCTAGTTCACAGATCACAAATCCATTGAAGTTTACTAAATGTATAGAAACAAAGGCTGTCTAAAGCACTCATGGAAGTTAAAATCATTGGAAACCCTAGGAGTATTCATCAGGAACATCCTGTGCATCTGTCCTCGTTGTTCTCTCTTTCCTAGGCATTCACTTTAGGAGACAGGATTCTTAGCAAACCCAGCCTGGCCATTCCTCTTCTTCTTTGTGCCCATGTTCTTAACTGGGTCTATTACTGAGTGCCTTCAGAGAATTCTGTCTGGTTTGCAAGACATCACTCCCCTTTTTGAAAGCTCCTTCCCTGGGGTACTGCATTTTCCCAATATCCTCTTAGGTCCTGCCCATGCTCCTGATACAGCTGTCAAACTAGGAGGTGCTACAGCTCTACAGATACACCTTGCAACTCATGAAAATTTGTTAGTGCTTTTGCCATCCTCCATTCCTGCAGTGCAATGACAGCTCTAATGCCTTGCAGCTTCCTTTAGTAGGTCAGCCTTTAAATCATCTGGACCTGATGATTTTTTACCTTAATTTTAACAATTTCTTCTATAGATTCTTCAAATGAGCTCACTCAGAAGTAGTTCTTTTCACATATCTTGTCTGATGCATGAAGAAAGGTTCCAGCCCAGATACTTCCCTGAACTCCTTCAAGGCTGTAAAAAATCATTAAATTTTCCTCCTCTTCTTTATCTTCTCTGAAAGTTCCTTTTGTACTTTGATCAATTAATGGGCCTACGAACTCTATAGCTTTCTGCTTCTGATGTGTTTGAAGACATGATTAATTATGAGGTTTTTATACCCTCTGAAAACTGTTCTTCAAACTCATTTTACTGGCCTGAAACGAGGAACAAGGGAACTTTGCTGAAGGCATTCATTTTGAACTTTTTTTTTTTCTGTACTTCAGTAAAGAAAGGAAAATTCTTATTGATTTTCATAATCCTGAATATATATGGGTTTTCAACTGAACACACTTCTACACCACATTTCTTACTCTTTTGGTCCTACATACATATCTATAAAAAGTTATACAGCATATTCTGATTTTTTTCTGTAAAAACATTTTTACATTTCCTCTGACACATTTTTGTATGCAAAATAACTAGATGCCTTTCTCTTTATGAGTGTGCCAAGTTGCTTCTGTAAAATGCACAGAAGTAATATTTTAGTCTTTTTCTTTAGCTGGATGAAAATACTTGGATGTCTTTCCTCTCACCTGCTAATATCTGACTTGTAGCTCACTTTATTGCTTATGCCAGTTGGTTGCTTCATTGTTCTTCCTCAGACAGTTCTTTGTGCCCCCATGTTGGCTTCTGGCTGGTATTTGCTGTTTAACTTCATGTACTTCTGGTTTGGTACTTGCCTAGACCCCAGTCTGGGGACTTGACTATTGCTTGACTAACAATAGTCAAGTCCTTTGTTTGTTTAAGCATTTCCATGTTGGTAACTTGATTACTCTGCTCATCTTCTGGTAGAGAGGCTGTTGTGAATTAAAATAAATTCCTGGCTCTTGTTCTGTGCTAGGGGTGTGTTGTGGTGGGACATGCTTCTATTCTGCCTGCTGATGACAAAAACCCTCTCTTGTTGTGTAGTTTCATCTTTGTACCTGTTGAGAGAAATCTTCTGTGTTCCTCTCTGTCCTACCTGAATTGTTCATCTTGCTGGAAATCTTCCCTATTCATGCCTTTATTTCTGATCCTTTCTTGTTTTTCACAAGGTAAGTAAATTCCCCAGATTTCCTATTTGCTTTTGGATATTCACAATCATTCAAATTTTGCTGTACTTGGTCTTGTTAAAACATGTTATCCACTCTGTTACTCCTGGCTTTGGAGGTTTATCTATACCTGCACAGAAACTGGGAGGAGGGTTAAGTCAGTGGCAAAATATGGCTCTTCATGTTTCAGAGAAGGAACTTCACATTTCCGTCCCAGGAACTTCACAGTGTCCCTGCCCCACGTCTGTCTCATGGGCCTGTTAATGGAAAGCCTGAAAAGCTGAGAAAATAGCAAACAAAATTGTCACTTTTTAGTCCTGTTGTGCTCCTTTTCTTACTCATGATTTTTCCTGATTGACAGTATCTGCCTTTTCACTAGAAGATTATTACTCTTAGCAAGTTCCCTACTCTATCTTTTGAGGTCACTGTATTCCATGAAATTCTCTTTCTCAAGTTAATATTATTAGAAATGTTGTGCACACCTAGACTGTTTAATGACATAAATTTTTGTTAAGTATAAGTTTTTTCCTTCTCTGAAACCTGCTTCTTCTTAGCTACTTGCCTGTGTCTGTTTTAATTTGTGATAATATCACTTATCAACATTTTCTGACACTGACACTAATAATACTCTTTCTCATCTTTCAGATTGCCATTCTTTTGGCAGTTTGACAGTAAAATAATCTTTGACATTAGCAGAAGCAAGGCATCTACCCTGTTGGGCACTTCTAAAATTTTCTTTAGTTTTTGTTGCCTAAATGTATCTAAGATTTTGGTCCCACATTTCTAGAATTAGTCAATTCCATCTCCTCCTGTCTTGTTTTATTTACCTCATTAGGAGAAAAAATAGATTTTTTTTTAAAAAAGCAAATAATGTAATATGTTTTAAATAGTTAACCTTCTTGGAAATTAAACCATTGTGTATTTACAATTAAAAAAAACCAAACCCAAAGTGTGTTGGATTCTAAGCTTGGATCTGAGTGTCAGAATGAGATTTGTAACTCCTTCATAGCCACTGACCATTGGGATTCTGCTGAACTTCGAGGTTCTTGAGTCAAAATGTTTATAAAAATTAATTTGGAGAAGTTTAGAAGTCTGCTGTGAAAGGTGTGACAACAGAACACATCGAAGGACTAAATGTACTGCCTTTACCCTTTCCCTTCTACTGCCTGTAGATGTGCTAAGCAGAGCTGGGCAGACCTGTGCTTCTATGAAATTGCAGGGGGAGATTCTGCCTGAACAACATTTCAGACACGGTGCTGTCTGGTCTGAGAATCTCTGCTGATGGCCTCTTAAGGGTGAGCATGTTTGCTCCTTGGCTTTTGTGGCTTTGGCTATGGAGGCATATTTTTGCTTTGCTCAGTTGGTAAATGTAGCAATGCCTATGGCTAGAATTAAAAAAAAGACCCACAACAAACAAAATTTCTGTCTGAAGGAGCTAGCTTTAGTACTTGTTCATAGAGTGTTGATTCAAAACCAAACCAAACTGCTATAAAACACAATCACCACCCCTGCGAGACAGACAAGAGTTTCAAGGCTGGTTGCTTCTCTGAAGCATAAGATGCACCACTGATCTCTGTCTCTCCAAGAGACACAGCCTACTTTCACCCTGCCTTGTTGTCCAGCCCCTCTTTTAGTGAGTGCCCCTTTCCCCTTTGGAAATACTTGCTGGCTCCTGGAGCATCAGCTGTCAGAGTGGCTAGGTCTCGGCTCAGAGACCTCCTCCCTCTGAGCCCTGCTCACCATAATGTTTTCTGACAGGGGGAAGCTGGTTGTGGCTCCCTCTACACTTACACACACTGCTCTGCTCAGCTGCACAGAGCATCCTGGGCACTCTTTTTCAGATGATAAAAGTTAGCTAATTCCTACAGCAGGATTGTTCTTGCACTGCAGATGGGCTTTCTTTTATTGCTTTGTTCTTCAGCATGTGTGAGGTGGCCTGGAAGGACTGGGGTCCCATTAATCTTGTATCTGTAAAAATCTTTAATGAGATGCTGTTCCCTGCTAGACAGCTTGCAATCTACAAATGTCTTATGACATAAGATGAAACCCAATCTACAGAACAGAAGTAAAGGGATTTAATTGAATGGCATATCCACAGAAGCCAAAGGGCAAAATCCTGGCCTCACAGAGGTCACTGGCCAAGCTCCTGTTGGCTTTAGCAGTGCCAGGCTTTCAGTGAGAGTCTTTGCAGCACAAGTATTTGTATTCTGCTCACGTTGACCTATTTCAGGTTGAAATTCCCTTTAGCAGTGCTCACTAAGCCATAGGGCTTGCTGGTAAACCTTAACGTGTTTAGGCAATGCAAGCTGACAAGGGCATGACATCATTAGCCAAGTTTCACATCCCACTGACCTTACTATCATGACTTAATCTGTTGGGGTCTGTCATCCCTAATGGTTTGGTTTGACAGTGCTTTACTGCACTTGTTGTGTATTCACCTACTGGAGTCTGTTAAGAAAAGATGTATATACTGAAGCTGCTGTATGTCTCTGATGGCATGTGAATTATAGCAAACAATTATTTAACAATACTTCACGTTGTTTGTTGGACTAGCATATTGACAGCTCTGTCTGGTTTTCTGATATCTGAGTTATGGATTTCTCAAGTCTGATATTATGTGAATTGTGTCATACAGAAATTACCACATTTTGAGAAAACTTGATATATCTACTGAGAAGGTGATTTTGTATAATTTCATCTATCATGTTTGTCTTTCAAAATTTCACACCATTTTACAGGCATCATTACTCTGATTTATTTTAGAGAGTGAGAACCAAAGTTGCACACTGACAGGTCTGATCAGAAACCATTGTTTCACTGATTAGGTGCTAGCAGAAGGAAGAGTGTCACGTCTCCAATTGAGAGATGAAGTATTGCAGTATTGTTCTGCAGACCAAGCACACAAGCAGCTCACCTTCTACTAGGAAAAACAGAAGCAAGTACCATAAATTCCAGAGCATCATGTGTCCTCTACATTCCATAGAAAAAAATCAAAACAACGAAACCAAAACAAAACCAAACACCCCCTAACACCCCTAACAACTAGAAAATAGAAGAATCAACACCACCTAAGATAAATGATTTGGGCAGCTGGGGGAAAAGAGGGAGCATATGGACCTGTACCTCAGGCACTTCTATTTGAAACATCTTTCCACATTCCAAGTAATCTCTAGTCCTACCTATCAAGCTGCATCCTGGGCACGAGAGTGGGAATTTTACTGCATAAAAGATGAACTTTAAATCTTACAGCTATTTTTTTTGAACTCCTTACATTATTTTCATAAAAAATTGGTCTGTGTGGGGGAGTTGTTGCAGAATAAATGCAGAAGGTGAATTCAAAGTGTAACGATCAGTCTATACTCATTCCCAGCATGGGTTAAGCTAAACACACTGGCACAATTTCACTATGGATTAAGAATGTCCTCCTGAAGAGTTAGTACGCAATAACTATTCCAGGCTATTTCCCCAGGTAGACAAGCCTAAACATCTGATAAATAGGCCTATTCCTTTTCCTCTTAACCAATTAAGTACTTATTTTAGAAGGATAAAATGAATTATCACATAACTATTTCACTGCAATATGTCTTGCTTATAGCATTTTTGTCACAAAAAGTGAACTACTGTCCACAGATTGGAAAAAAAGGTATTAGTGTTTTGCCTGTACAAGCAGAGAGATATATCTCTTGACCTTATTTTATTTTGGGTAAAGATGATGATGTATTGTTGTTTTTGCAACACTTCACATTTATTTCACAAAATAAATCACATAATGGACTGTCATAATAGCCCCAGTAGCGTGACAGGAAAAAAGAATTGGTAGAGCTACACTTCAGTGCACAGTGAAATAGCTAACAATTTGTTAAATATCCCATGAGTGGATTAAATAGGCATATGATCAGTAATGTGGCTGCCAAGCCACAGCAGGAGCCAATTAGAATTCACCAAAAATAATTTAGATGAAAACTGATGAATCTATCAAAACCTAATTAAATTTATGGAAAAAAGCAAACATCTTGTTGACAGATTATATAACCAACAAGTTTCTCTGTAGAGAGTCTACAAAGGATGGCCACTGAAAGTAGAGCTGCATTATTTGATCTTGTTTGAAGAGTGTTGAGTTTTTAACATGTAATATTCTTCTTATTTAATTTTCAGGCAAATCAATCTCATAAAAGTGAGTCAGCTAGCTTTACATGAAGAAGTACAAAGTTATTCAGCAAACTGTAACTGTTGTTAATTATTTCATGGCTTGTCTTATGTGAAACACATGAGTCTATAGAGGGGGAGGGATTTGAATGGAGAAGAAAGATGCTGTAGACAGGGAGCTCTTTCAAAGATCAGATTTTATATAATGAACCAGAAAATATGCCGATAAATACAACAATTAGAGCTTGAGCTCTTTAATATTGAGATATTTTCTATGGTATAATGTTGGGGTAGAGGATTGTTTTTGTTGAAATGCTGGGTATTAGGCCACCAAATGGTGAAGCAAGTCTGTGTGAGAATGAGCACTGAGATACTGCAACAAAACCTGGAAGGCAGAAAGGCAAGACACCTCAAAATCAGAGGTTTCAGCTGCAGTAAATAGATAAGTTGCCTTTAGAACCAAAAAGACAGGGACTTGCATGGTTATTCTCATTGAAATCCTGCAAAGAATCAGCCAGAAACAGGGCTGCTGATCATCTTACTCCAGCAATGTCAGGATAAATATTTCTAAAATGTACCTTACACTCCAGTTGTTTCTCAGATATCTGCACTGTTCATTCTCCCATGAAACTATTGTACATTGTGAACTATAACCTGAGCTTTCTTTTCACAGAAATTCAGTTTTCCCAGTGCACCAATGCTGTTGTGCTGTATGTGTTTTGTATGACTAATCAACACAACAAAGACATAGCTGAGTATTACTCAAGACAGAGATTTCCCCCCCATGTTATTCAGAAATTAAGCTTTCAGCTGCTGACAGAAGAAAGGTGATATGTGTTTCTCCTCTGTGCTTGTGCTTTTTTGGTGGCCACATGGGAATGTGCTAGGACAATGTCTGATTAATCTCTCTTGAAACCAGGAAGTTAGCAGTGACTTTACTTTTCCCTTTTCCCCAAACATAAGACAAGTGAAAGATCCAATCCTTAAATACAGGTAATAACATTCTTCCAGCTTGAAGAGTCTGAATATTTACAGAGTAGGTATCTATGAAAATCAAAATGCAGAAGAGTATAAGTTCTGTCATCACTGCTTGAATGTTAACCTTAGCCAGACACTTGCGTTACATAAAGATGTCTGAATTACCTTGTATAAAATATTCTTACAGTCTAAGGAGACAAGTCAAAGTGAATGTGTCTTAATGTATGGATCCATAACAAGATGATGTACTTGCTTTCTCTGGGAAAAAGAGCAGTCACACATGCCTCATTTTCTGATTTTTCTTGCTTCTAGAATTAAAGCTATCTTTTGAAATGAGGCAAAAATATAATTGGACTCATTTAAATTTTTGAATTAACTTTAATTAAATGAAAGATAACCTAAAATGGAGGAAAATGGGGAAATAAAGGGGAAAAAAAGAGAAAACTGCAAATGTGAAGGAGGGTGACTTATACAATCAACTGTTCTACTCCTGCTAAGAGATGCCTTCCTGATAGTTTGGGACTTTTTTGGAGGTTTGGGTGTCTTTTCTTCTGGAGGCTTTTGGGTGTGGAATTGGATTTTTTGGGGGGAGGTGGAAGATGTTGGCTCATTTTGAGGGAGGAAGAGGGGCAAAACGCAGGAGAAGAAACTCACAGGGCCCTGAGAAGAGACAAAAAGATGCTGTGTTTTACTTATTCTCAGTGGTTTCCGTGGTACTCTGTGGGGAGGAGGAGACTTTTTGCATGCCTACCCCAGGCAGCACGTGGGGTGCAGAAATCATGTACAGGGTCATACAAATGGATGACACACTATGCAACTTCACACCATGACTAAATAGCCATGAGTGAGCTTTCTGTGGAAAACACCCAACGGACAAGCTGTGAATGTGTAACATTTTCTCAGCACTTAACAAGGCATCACCTTGAGCTAAATAGGATTGCTACCCTTTTCCTCCTTGTTCAGACCAGTCCCAAGCCATAAATAAGTGCATATTGCTGCAGTGAGCACTTCAAGGACCAGGAAAAATAAGCTTTTGCTTGGGAGGTGACAAAATGCAGGAGCACCACAATAGTTCACTAGGAATTTCCCACTGGTGTTTTTTTTTTTTTTTTGTTTTTGTTTTTTTTTTGTTTTGTTTTTGTTTTTGTTTTGTTTTGTTTTTCTAATGCTGTTGGATAACCAAGTCTAACAGAAGCTTAAGAGGTCCTCTAAAAATGGGGCTGTTTGGTCCTAAACCTGACACTCCAAATTCCTCTTGAACAATCATAGTGTCTGCCCTGCTCTGCTCAGATGTAAAGGACAGCTATATTCTCTGGAAGAAGGGATTAGATAAAGATTTGTTGTGATACTTTTAAGTCCCAAATGAATGTGCTAAACCTTGTATTCCTTGATGCCTTTTGAATTACTGAATATATGAGACAGAAATTCCAGACATTTGCATTATCACAACTGGATTTTAACATACTTTTTTTGCATAAAGGTCACATGACCAGTTGGACATTAGGAGGAATTTCTTCACAGAAAGGCTGATTAAATGTTAGAATGGACTGGCCAGGGCAGTGGCCAGGTTATTGAGGTTATAACCTCAATGTCCCTGGAGGTGTTCAAGGAAAGAGTGGACATGGCATGGTCCAGTTGACATGGTGATGTTTGGTCAGAGGTTGGACCTGATGATTTCAGAGGTCTTTTCCAACCTGTGGATTGATTTTGTGATTCTGTAAATATGAAGTTCTATAACACTACTAGATATATGCCCTTTCCATATCCAAGGGTTAAATTTCATGCTTTGCATCTGAAGAATGCAGTCCAGGAGGAATGCAAGAAAACTCCTTTAAGCTCCTTTATCTATCACCTTTTCCTGCTGGGGCTGGTGCAGGCAGGTGAATAAGGGCTAAGCAGCAACTAAAACACGTGCATGTCTTGTGATGAATTTCATATAAAATGGTGCCAATGTGTCTCACATTTATCTCTCGCCAAAATTTTGATAGTTCTTGAAGACCTTTTAAATGTACCCCTCCTATTTTTTGTAAGCAGAATAGGTCTCAAAACAACACCACTGGACAGTAATAATATACAGCAGTTTCTTATTAAAAGAAGCTTTGTTATCTCTTTGGAGAAGTAAATAGAAACAGCTTGGTGTACTCACTAGCCTTAATGTAGAAAATTTCAAAAAGTCTCCTTGTGATAGAGGCACTACATGGTAAGGTTTAGGAATGTATTACAGAGCATCTTTAAAAGTGATAGAAAGTATTTTTTTTTTTTTTAATGACTGGATATACTTCTGATAGGGAGCTTGATTTATACCAAATAACATCAATAAAACTATAGCCATTGACTTTGTTAGAAGGATGCTCAAACTAATTATTTGCCACTGGTTTACATCTACAGTTAATTTTGAACTTAATTTTTGGAGGTACTAAGTGCACTCCCGTAACCCATTGATTTCGAGTAATGTTTTAGGTTCTGCGCACTTCAAAAAATGAAACTGCCTTATCTACAAATTCAGTCAAATTGTTAATCCACATTGGAATTAATGGACTAAGCTAACAGAATCTGCAAATAAATTGGAAACACTGAATACGTGTGTCTCCTGATGGGTCTGGAGAGCAGCCTTATCTAACCAGCCCAATCCACTTTTTCACTTGCTCTGACAACAGGCTGCCAGGCGTGGGCTGCTCTGCATGGCAGCAGCCTTCTGCTAGGACACTTTATGTCACACAAAAATATATTCAGTGCTTAAAATGAGCCTATTGTTAATAAACACCAACACCTCTCAGGGGTGCTATTCATCTTAGCACCATCCTCATAAAATCTTTGTTATTGTTTGTGTGATACATTCTCAAGATATTAACATTTTTATGTGGCTGGAAAGAGAAGAAAATTCCTGAATTTCAGTCTGTGAACTCAAATCCAAAAGTGGCCAGTGCAGAAACTGTATAAAATTGGATAATCTGTTTACAGAAAGAGCTGGATGGGTAACGGAGTTGGCAAAGACATTCAGCTTTTACATAATTGGCTCAGATACTTTCCAAGTCAGAAGGGTTACTGAGGCTTTACTGCCTGAGAGTTGCTTTGCAAAACGTGTGAAATAAACTGCACATTTATCATGAAAGGGACATTTCCCGTCATAGGAAAAATACCAACATGCATAACATTGCCTGGTATAATGGAAAAAATGTTGGGACTTAAACCAGAGGCAGCCAAACAACAAATGGGGTTTCAGGTACTTACAGGATCCTTGAAGATCTGGAGTCAAATGATGACTGGCCTCCCTACCCTAACTGAACAATCAACATTCAGACACCTGGATAAACAGCAATAATTAGCTGTTTTGTTGATGTATTAGGAAAAAAATAATCAGCATTTTTAATTAACTTTGGGTTGGAATAAATAATCTTTATTTTTAATGTGATATTCTCAACTTCCATTTCTAGCATCTCCAAATATTGCTGAATATTCTCTTAAAATTAATTTTGTTTAAAAAATTTCTTAAAAGCTTTAAATTCCATATTTTAAAACATGCATGAACCTATTCTACAATAAATGGAGAAACTAGATGCATGCTGAAACTAGAAAGCTGAAAAGACATGAAGTTTAGAGTAAGACAATATTTATTTTTCCTGATTGTTTTAGTATATGAAGCCATAGAAGAGGAAAAAGCTAAACCTATGCTATATTAACAGATGTTAAATAAACTGCAAAGTAAGGATAGAGAACAAGTGAATAATAGGAACAAGAAATCCACAAAATATAGCAGCTTGTCTGTTTGAGTTAAAATGAAAGCAAAGCATTCATATGTGTATAATTTCCCAAAATATTCTGTGTGAGTAAAGAATTTGTTCTTTTCTGTGCTTTTCTGTTCTTGATTTTCAGAGCTAAGTGCAGTAAAAATGTACAAAGTTTTGGGTTCTTACTGTTGTTTTGCTCCTGTTAAACAGAGAAAGGAAGTAAAACCCTTTGAATATTGAATATGCAGTTACAGGTCTTCCTGCAGGCAATTTGGAGTCCTTGCAGCTGTGAGAGAATTGCATGGCAGACCCAGGTAAGTCTGGCTGAAATAGAATGTTCAGCAGGGAAGGCTCAGATCTTGGGAACTTTCCCTGTTTGAGTGGTTGTAAGCTACAGGGTCATTTTCCTCTTGCTTGTGCTGTTCCTGTCCTATACAGGCTGGATTTCACTTAGCTGTGTGTCCCTCAGCATAAGAAATAACCTTCCTGCACCCTCTATCCCCAGTGGCACAAGGATGGCCAGGGCTTTAGTTTCTACCAGAATGTGTGGTGACAGTAATGAAAAACTGAAGCTGTCCTCTCACCTGCAGCAATTTGCTTATTGAAGCTTTGACACCAGTGTTATCTATTAGGCACAGATCATTTTGATAGCAGTTATCACATGGATATAACCATTGCCTCCCTCCCTCCCACCTGTCTCATATCTTGAACAAAAGCTGTCTGTATGTATAAAGGTTTGTGCTGAGAAAGTCCTGCTTAGTCATGATGTGAGTGGTGACTTCCAGACCTGAGTGTGGAGGGACTCTATGCTTGGAACAGGGGCTTGCCTTACTGGCATTTCTCTTCAGAATATGTGGCAGATCTTTGATAGATAGATCTGTGATAAAATGCAATTAAATTTATCAGGTTCAGAAGAACCTGATAAATTCAGAAGAAATCTAATACTTCTACAATTTGTAGTAGTTCCACAAGAATGTTTGACAGAATTTGCAATGTGTGGTATAGCAATGAATATCAGTCTGCGTTTGGAGAGAATTTTGAATAGCAGAGTGCTACCTCAGACAAGGTGAGTTTGCTATCAAAGCAGTGGGGCAGGGCAGTGAATGCTACCCTTTGTGAAATGCTCCATAAGCCAACAGAACATAACCAAGCAGACAAACAGTAATGTCTCTCTCCTTTGTATTAAGCTGTGTAGTTCCCCTCAGAAGGCCCTGCAGCAAAGAATGATTGATGCACAAAACAGTGAATTTCATCCTGCTCCTCGAGGACAGGAGCACTTGCTGTGCCTTTCCCCTTCATTTTCTGTGGTTCACCATGCTCTTTGCTTCTTGCTTTCCAAGTCCTTGAGCATAATCAAAATAGTACAGGCTGTCTGTAACCTCAAAGTAAGGCAGATAATTTAGAAAATGTTTTCACATATCCTTTCTTCCCTGATTATTCATTTGACCTCAGATTATTTTGGTTTCTTTTTGGCATCTAATAGTAAAGACTATACAGTTAAAGTCAGCCCCTACAAAAGATATATGAAAAGCAACATCACATTTTCAGACTGAGAAGGGTGCTTGTCTGGATGGCATAATTTTAAAAAAGTCTCATTTGCCTCCAATAAAATATTAATTCAATACTTTCCATTTGCTATTCTTATTTCCTTCTGTGCAGCATTCTTTCATACAATTCTGGTATGTTCTAAAAATGCTACCAACTTAAGAGGAAAATTGGGTCTCCAAAAACTTCTTGCTAATGGAATATTAAAATTACAAGTCAGTCGTCTTAAACCACTGAGTAACAGCACTTTCCTGTTTACCAAAAAACCTACTCTTTTCAATTGGCTTTTTCTTCCTCTTAGATCTTCCATCTTAGCCTACTGGCCTGGGGAAAAAAACAAACAAACAAAAAACAAAAAAAAAAAAAAAAAAAAAAAAAACCCCAACACAATAGAATTATGAGGTGTGGCCAAAATCAGAATCTGCATTAGATGCCTCTGGGAAGACTGAACAACATTTCAATAGTACCAGCACTCAGTACCTCATTGTGATTTTCAGCTGAGACCACTGGTGCTTAAAGGATGCCTATCTAGGTCACAGTAGTATTTTTTTTTTTATCTATAGCAACTTTTGTATGCCCAAATAAATAGGGTGAGGCTTAAAAGACAGAAAAAAAAAAAGCAGCTTCTGTGTCATCAGAGTTTGCCTTGAGAAACTCAGTCATCTGTATGGTTCCATAAGAGCATGACATGTACACAGCATATCCACAAAACCATGTGTGTGAAGGCAGCCTATCCAAAAGACAAAAGCCTTTCCAGTCCTGGCAAAATAATTTGGTTTGACAGTTGATATGGGAGCCATTTCAAGGTAGCTGGGCACAGGCAACTGCTGGAATTTCTGGTAGTGGAGAAAGGTTTCTTCCCATTCCCTTGGCCACACGGTGATGCTGTGCCTTTCAGCAGAAAAAAATTGTTTTATCTGAGTCCTGACAAAATTGTTATCATGTAGTGAATTTTAGAATGATAGAAAATACAGCTTTTATTGCAAGCTTATAGCTGAATTGGTGGCTGCCTTCTGATTTCAAATGGTGTGCTGCTGGGCAGGGATGGTAACCAAACACACCTGTGCAGTTCTTCGGGCATCACTGAATCTAGCATTTAATGATTTCCGTGGATCAAAAACTCGAGGAACCAGTATAAACTGCAGACCAATATAATACAGTATAGATATTAAAGTGCAAACCCTGTCTATGTAGTGTTTCTCCTTTAGCTCCAGGCACAAATGCAATTTGAGAGACATTTTCTGCTAAAGAACCTTCGATGTCTTACTACTTGTTATGGAGGTTGAATGTACAATTTTTAGCTTTGAATCATATCATCACTGTCACCATTCAAAAGACAGCATGTCATCTTGGCTTAGTGTATGAATTATGTAGAAACACAGTTTTAGTACATTATTTTCTATAGTAATCACATATGCAGTTGACATACATTGTGTTCTTGTTAGCCTTTTGGAAATAACAATCCCTATAAGGCAAATAGGTATTGTCAGTACTTATAAACTATTCTGAGATGTTGATCAGTAGTTAATCATTGAGTATGTAAAATGAATATTCTACCGTTAGCCACTTTTACAAGAGCTTCTTTTACAGGAGCTGGAGCTCCAAATGTTGATATAATGATTTCCTGTTTTCATGATGGTGCTCCATCTTCAAACTCAGAGCACTATCTCAGTTACTCAAAACATAAACCAGAATACTCTATAAATCTAGAAATAAATGTATAAGCACATCATTTTATGCTTGATGTATAGGCTTCCATAAGTCAAAAAAGGCACCATTAGTTTTAGCATTTTATCACAAGTGCTTCTCTTTTGATGGGAACTGCTTAATCATGAGGTAAGAGTAATGAAATTGGATGAGAGCAAAGGCCCACCTGACTCAGTACACTTTCTCTAATGGTCACCAGTGGCAGATCACTATGGGAAAGTAATTATAAGCAAAAATAAGTGTAAACAACACATTTATGTCAGTTCAGGGACTTCTATGCAAATGCTGCATGCAGCTCACTATATTCAATAGCTCTCCTTGGATGCTGGATGTGAAAAACCTAAATGATTTTTGAAAACATTTGCATTTCAGGCTGAGTCAGATATTGTCTTACTTAAACCTATTTCTTTACTTTAAATTTGAAGTTGGATAATTTCAACTAGTAGATTATAGATATTGAATTATGAGGCAGAGCAAATAATGATTTCTTATATTTCATCTCTATATCATCCATGATTTTAATACCTTGGTTGTATCCTCCCAGTTATGTCTTTTCAAAACTGGGGACTTCAGGGTGTCTTAGCTTCTCCTTGCAAGAAGATTGTTTTATCCTCAGTCAGAAGTTTTTCTAATGGAGGGAGACATCATTATCTGTGAGATCTCTGTAGGGGCATTATTAGGCTCTAATAGGCTTCAGATTGTGCTGAGAACTATCAACAGATTTTTTTTCAGCACCTCTAAAAGCAAACCATTACAAATAGAATAGTTAACTGCCTACCAAAAGCCACACATAGTTAAAACCCCATAATGTCTAAAATATATGGTTTTCCAGGAGGAAATCTGACAGTGTAAAGATAGATTCATGTTGGTGTTTCAGGAACTTTTCTTAGTCCTTATTGTACAGGTGAAGAGAGAGTGAGCTTCCTTTTTTTGTATTGCTTTCCATAACTTGGTTTTATATTGAGAGTTTAGCTGCCTGCCCTTCCTTGACAATAGGCATATAAATAGCAGGCATGTAAACCAAAGGTGTACACACACACTGTCCTTTCACTCTGGCAGTTTTCTTACACTGCAGAACAGTTCCTGGTCAATTCCTGCTGCAAAACCATGACTGGCAATGCTTCAGCAGCATCTAGACAACTTTATGCCAACAGCTGCTAGTGAAGGCAAGGATACAGCATTTGTCCCCATCCTCTGACTTTCCCCAGGGAGACTGACAACTAGGAGACTTCAATATCCTACCAGAAAAAGAATTGCTTATTTTCCAACATATTCCTCTTCTTACTCTTCTCTCATCTACAAATGAACTTCTACTAAAGTAAGGAGGGGAACACCTGACTTAGCTGGGAAGAGAACTGAGAATATTTGCGTTGCCTTCCTGATAACACTAATGCCATTGCTCACTTTCATTTTCTTGAAATGTTGTAACTTTCAGCATTTTAATGTAATTTTGGTGGACATAGTCTAGCAGAGAATTCAAACCTAAAATTTCATTTATCTGTGGGCTTTTATTTTTCTAATATTTTCTTCAATATATTTTATTCAAAACTAGATGATTCGAAGGTCATGTAGCATCAGAAACCCAGTGTTCTTTAGCATAGAATACATAGAAAATATGCAATTAAGTTAAACTGTAAAGTGAGCGAAACTGAATTGCTGGGAGGAGCAGAATATTGCCCATTTCTACTTCAGTGCCAAATTGAGGAGTCAATCAGTCCTCTTTTGGCTAAAACAAGGGGGTGAGGAAAGGCAAAAATAAGTTTCAGTTCTTTGAGGGATCCGAGAAGGCCGCTTGACCTTGAAATGAAATATTTAGTTGGGGGCTTTTTCTAATAGAAGCAGAGGAAAATGCAAGTTTGGAATTAGGTCCAGAAGGGAGAACCAGGAGTGTGGCAAACACCCACATCAGAGAGACTGATGGCAATGATGCTAAGAGATGCAGATGCTTCTTGGACCCCCACACCCCCTGCCCCAAGCCTGGACTCTCCCTGTGTCCACGCAGCTTACGTGTAGGACAAATCTGGCCATCTGCCACAGACTCAACCTTGTGTTTTTCCCAGCGGTTCCTGGAAAATGCCAGTGTTCCAGAACAACTTGTAACTCAGGAAAAAGCCACCATGGGAAAAGCTGCTGCACTGGAGAGGACATAGCTGGATCCTGCCTGTCTTGTCCTGGGTGTGGACACTGAAGCAGTTGTTTTTCATAGGAATTTAATTATTTTTGATACCTCTCTCTTGCTTTAGAACATTGTTGAAATTGGCTGAGTGCTCTGCTACCTACTGTTGCAAAACCCTGTGATGATCTTTGATAAACATAAATGTTTTTTGTACATTTTCCTAGTTTTTCTAAAGTCCTCTTTTTCCCCTCTTGGTTGAAGTTCAAAGGAGTATTGTGTGCTCCAAAACAGGGGAGAATATTGCCATGAGATTGTGTCTTGAAGTATTCTTTTTTTTTCAAATGCAGAAAGTTCTGAAGGGCATTTTTTTTCCTGTAGAGCTCCCTGCTTGGAGAGCTGAATTAAACTTAGGAAAATATTAATAAAGATCACTCCATAAGAAAGCAATGAAGACAAGTGCATCCTCTAGCCACAGAAAATGTAAAAGGCTAAATGAATTCCCCATTGAGGTGGTTGCCAGGTTGTGCTGCAAAAGGGATGAGTTTGGCTCAGAAGCCAAACTGCAAGTTCAGAGCCTCCCCAGAGGTTTGGTTCTGTTGCAGTGTCTCTGCTGCTGTGAACAGCGACTTCTGGGAACTGCGCCTTCCCTCAGTGATTCTGCAGCAGTGCAATCCTATATTTAATCAATCCAGGTTCTAGAAATACTTTGTTGCCCAGTGTGAAAGTCACTGCACAGACCCAGAGATCAAGAGAATGTATTTAGCCCCCATTCAGAAAAGTTAGACATTCCTTTGTAGAAAAGCAGATGGTGAAATGCAAGTGAAAGTAGGAATCAACATACAGTGTCAGACTTTTCTGCCCTTTCAAAAGGTGATAAAACTTTGGGGAAGTTTGGGTTGGCTTGTTCAGTGGTGTTTTTTTTTTTTTTTTTTAGGGGGTGGTATTGGTGTTGTTTGTTTCATTTTGTTTTGTTTTAATACTCCTCATCCCTACTTGACTCTTGGAAAACAAAAGGGATTATTTAGGCAGGTTGTACTTAGGCCAATAGGTTTTAGGTGTAATGGTAACTTAAAGCAACCTCATGATTGTCTCAGGAAAACAATAGAGCAATAAAATCAGTGAATGCGGAAGTTTTATGGATATCACATCTACAAAAATTCCCTTCGTTTCTCATGGTGCAATTAACAATTAGAGCTTTCTTGTAAAAGGGTTGGGGAATCACAACACACCTGTACAAGAACTGTATCGTGAATACCAAAGTAAATCTTCATCATATAATAGAATATTTCCCTCTGACTCAACATTTTGCTTACTGCATTCCACTCATGAATGTCTGCATTTGGGTATCTTCCTGTTTGTGCATTACAGGAACTGTATAGAACAGCTAACAGATAGCAAATAACTAACTTTACATAAGGACAATATTGAAACTGGATTCCTTTTGAAAAATCCCACTGAATAGAGAAGATGGTACTTTTTAGCATTTCTAAGGCCTTTATTCTGTCTGCAGGAAAAACTTGTTTACTTCAGTAGGCATACACAAAAAAAGAAGTACTTGTCTGCAGATGAAAATGCAGTATTTTAATGTAAGATTTTAATTCAAAAGAATTTAAAAATATTAATTCACAAGAATAGACTGGCATATGCTTTCTTAAGGTCATCTTAAGTTTATTATTAATGAGTTTGAATGAACCCCAGACAAGGATTTCTTCAGGGCAGTCTCCATTGGTATAAATTATTTGCTGCAATAATTAATACACATTTAAAAGGCTTTGGGCTCTAACCTGCTAGTTAGGCCAACAGACAGGGATCTTGGTCCTGTACTAAATCTGAAGAACATCACTAGGACTTTCCTGCAAGAGGATGTAATTTTCCACGTACAAGTCACTGTGGGATGTTCAGTTGTGTCATTTGGCAAGGCTCGAGGAGCCTCCTGTGAGACTGCAGGAGCCCTTCACTGCTGGTGTTGGTGAGAGCAGAAATCCGCAGCAGGACCTCTTTGTGCAGCACATGACAGTGTTTAGATGGGTGCTTGCGAGGCAGCATCTTCCAGTCCCTCACATCTTCCTTCTTATGTTTCTGGAGAGAAATGATACAGATTTGGTCTCAGCTGGACTGAATTGCTTCCTTTGAAAATGCTGAGGTAGATAATTTCAGACATTTTGGAATGAAATAATCTGAAGCATTGCTAAATGCAAAGGCATTTTTTCTCTTTTGAGTTTATTATAATGATACTGTTACTATTATGATTTCATGCATTTCAGAAGTCTCCTTTACAGTTACCCAGTTAGGATTAATCATCATCTCTACTGTATGAATTTATGGCCCAAGAGGCATTATAAGTAATGATAATAAACAAGTTCTTAGCACTACTCTAAGTGAATAATTCAAACCTGGAAAAATGTATTTAATATTATGATAAAGCACTAAGCCACCACAATTGTATTTTATATAAGGGCATATAGGGCATAAAGGTACTTTTTACTTACTTTTATTTCTGGTGTGAAAAATCAAATGTCATTCAAAAATTATTTTATTCATAATTATCTTCAGTGGAGTGGCAATAATTTGCACTAACTCTTAGAAAACCCAATCTGAATTCATTAATTTTGCAATTCAGCAAGAAATGGGTATATTTAGCAAGAAAGAGAACTCAACTGAAATAGCCTGGTTTCAGGACACCAGCATGAAATTGTATTGAATACCTTTTGCTACTAGTGCTTAGAGCTGGTGAGAAGAAGAAGAAAACCTCAATAAATTAATGCACCATAACACCAGTCTTAGTGAAAACACAGTTTGTACATTTGATTTTTCAGGACTGTGCTCAGTCCATCACTGCATCATTTAAAGCAAGGCTTGGCATCACTGGAACTGTTGTATGGGCTGCTGGACCAGACACTCCTCCTGCATGGTCTTGGGCAAGTTGTTTCACCTTCCTATGCTTCTGTTTCCCCTGCCATCACTGGCCTGTCTTACCTGCTTAGTCTGGACTGGAAGTCTCCAAGACAGGCATTCTCTCTCCCTATTTGGTCAGTGAAGAGCCCAACTGAGTCTCAGCTCAGCTGCAGCTTTTGTGCATTGCTGTTTTACAAATACTGCCTCTTACCATAGACATACATGCAGTCAATCATACTTGGCAAAACCAAAGTCCTGGCAATAAGACCTGTCTAAAGCATCTCATACTTTAAAATCACAGAGACATGGAGAAACCATCTTATTTATATGAGCAAGCATGAAGTTTGGAAGGATATACACTATTGAAGTTTTGTTGCTGCTCTATCTGTTGTTTAAGTGGATTATTCAACTTCATAGCTGCTGGTTTTTGCCCAGCACACTACGCAGGCAAAGCTTCATGCCTTTTGATGGAAAGGCCAAGTTCAGGCTGTCTACTTTCCAGACAGAAGTGTCAGCTAGTTGGGAACAGGAGGTGCAGAAAAGCAGAAACCAAAATTAAATTGCATTACTAGCAGCATCAAGAGTCATTTTTATGGGGGGGGGGGTAGGGTGGATCACAACAAGGAAAAAGAGATTAATTTAGCATTTTTCCTTCATGTAAATTTCTTTCTGTCTTGAGACCCTGTTTATTTTGTTTGATATTTTTAAAACATGCATGACATTGTTGAAAGTTTCCATAATTTCTCATCCTCATTTTCCATTTGATTACATAGATAACTGCATAGATTTTTATTTCTGGGCTTCTCGTGCATTTAGATCCTTGCTTAACATGTTTTTCACAGCCCAACTAGAGTGTGAAAGCCCAGTCTGTCCAAACAGAACTGCTAATACGATGTTCCCATAGAAGATCTGACTGTTGCCTCCCTGTTCTGATGGAAACCACTCAAGCCAGCACTCTCCTTAAAATGGAGAGAGGAAGGTTTCAGGGGCTGGGGCACAGGCTGATGCCCCTCTGGCACATCCCTCCACCTGGCTGCGGCAGGAGAGCCCTTCCCGGTGTGGAGCCAGCCGGGCCAGTGCATGAGTTCCAATTATGGCCGTGTAGGACTGGTTTGGGAGGTTCGAAGCACAGGAGCGGCACGACTAAAACGCTCCGCTTAGCTAGATGCGGCTATTAGGATGCCTAATAAATATTTATAGCCCCTCACCGAGGAGGTGATTGACAGCACGGGGGCAATCCCTACCCTACAGCTGGAGGCAAGCGGCCGCCTCGGGGAAAGCATCCCGGGGCGGGGGTCGCCTGTGGTAGGGTCGCGTTGCTTCCGCACTCGCGGAGGGGCTTGGGACGGCCCTCGGAACTCCGCAGTTCTTGCCTTCCCCCCAGGGGCTGCGGACACGGGCAGGGCAGGACTCGCCCCGGCCCGCGGAGGGACGCGCGGTGCGGCCCGGCCCGGCCCGGCTCCCCCCGTGGTGCGGGAGGGCGCTGCCGCAGTGACTGCGGTCCCGCGGAAAGCTGCGGAGCCGCCCGCCCCGCCGCAACCGGGCTGCCTGCAGGTGAAGTGAAAGTCGTCGGGGAGAGAGAGGAGGAGGAGGCGGCGGCGGCGGAGGAGAAGGAGGGAGCGCGCAGCCCGTCCTGCGCGCCGCAGCCGGCCGAGGCTCCGCACCGCCCCCGGCTCTCCGCGGCGGCGGCATCCCGGCTCCGCCGAAGTGAGTGGTGCCCAAGTTCGCTTTCCCGGGGTAGGGGGTGACCTTGTGGCGATCGCCCTGCGGGCAGGTGGGGTTGAGCGGGGCGGGGGTCGGCGCTGCCCCCGCCGCCGCCTCCCGGTGCCGTCAGCAGCTCGGGGAGGCGAAGGGCGGGCGGGGAGCGCTGCCCGGGCGGCTCCCGGCGCGGGGGAGGCACCGGCAGCCGCCGCGGGAGCAGCCGAGCGCCGGCTCGGGAGCACCGCATCCTCCGGCCGCTCTGGCTGTCCCTGTGCCCGCCTGTGCCTGCGAGTCTTCTGCTTGTGAGTAAACTTAGGAATGTGTCAAACTTAGAAGTTACTTATTGGTAAGCATGGAGTACCACAGAAACTGCTTTTCCCCCGAAAAACATGAGGGGGGGTGTGGGGTGTGCGTGCTGTGTGTGCATTGCATGCTTTGACTGTCAGAAGCTTTCCACAACAAAATGACTGTGCTTTTAGGAGGAGAAGAACCCCAATCTAAATCCTTTAGGAATGTGCAGTTTGAGTCGGAAGCTTTTCCTTTGATCCCCTGAGGACGAAAGCGCAGCTCTCTAAGCACTCCAAGTGCGGGGTCCGCAGCCCTAGACCTGCTGCTCTGATCGCAGGGACCGTGTGAGGGTGGCAGATGTTTATAGTGGGGTGTTTTGCATGTCTTTGCCCATGTTTATGCCCTGAGGTATGATCTATTCTCAGCCGAGAGTCAACTTTTTTCTGCTGCTACTGGAGTTCAAGCAAAAGTATTGTTAGCTTTAAGAATAGCAGGATTTGGCTTGTTCGTGTTTGGCAAAGTTCAGCCCCTGCATGCAGTACTGGGCAGTGTGGTGATGTCAGCTTTTCAGAATATTTAAATGTCATGTTTCGTGCTGCATATCTGTGCTGCTGTTTAAAATCACTCATTCTTGATGTGCTTTTATTTCCTGTTCTTTCTCTGTCCTAATACCTTCAAAATCCTTGTTTGGAGTTCTGCAGATGAGCATTGCATACTGCCCATGGAAATCACCAGCTGCTTGTTTGCACATCTCTGGTAACTCAGGAAGGCTGTCTGGCCAGTAGCTCTTGCTTACTGGGAAAGCACAGTTAGACTATTAGGCAAAGTATTGCATAATATCAAGCATTAAGATGTAATCTTTTAGACTTCTGGTAAACTGACTTTCTGCATGTTAGGGATGGATATCAAACCCATATTATTTATTTTTTTCCTTCTGACCTTGTGAACTGTGTGAAGTGCAGTAAGTATGCATAGAAATCTGTATCCTCTAGCTCTCTAAGAATGACATTTTCATACAGTAACCAGGCTAGATCTCTGACTAACTATACCAACTATTTTCTCTTAACTCTGTGTTTCCCAAGCCAAACCTAATCGCAAATTCTTTTGATAACACCCAAACTAATGTATGCAGGAATTTCTGTGCACACAGTTGGTCATGTTGTATGTACAGTGGTCAGGGTGCAGCATAGATAATGCACAACTCCTTCTGCAGCCAGAACCTCCTCTGATTTCATACTGTGTATACCTGGAGCTCTGACTGATGTACATAGGCCCAAAGACTTTATATAATGCCATAGTTCAGGCTTGGGTTTTAGAAAGCCTTTATCTTCAGATCATTGCACAATAAGAGGAGGAAGATTAGTATTGAGTATTTTTAATGCTCCTGTGTCTGGATATATATATATATATATATATGGCAGAAAAAATATTCTAAAACTGTTTTGACAATTTGTTGTAACTCAGATTAGCTATGTTTTCTAAAGCATTCGATGTGCAGCAATAGAATTGCCATTAAATAAAACTCCTGCATTTGGTTACTTCCCCCACCCCCTGCCACCAAAATCATTGCATTTGTATTTATCATTGGTTTTGTCAGAGTTCTTTGTTTATTTGTTTTTTGTTTTGTGCCTTTTCTTTTCCTTAACAGATAGATGTTCTGATTAGCTAATTTGCTGTCTACCTACGTTCAGTGCTTGACATAGCTTTGTGATCAATTGCTGTACTGGTATTCCATGTGTGCAGGTTTTGGTTTAGGCTATAGAAAGAGCTGAGAAAAGTTAGCCTTCCTTTTTTTCTTTTTCTTTTTTTTTTTTTTTTTTTCCTTTACATATGCTTAAGGAAGCCAGTGCTCTGGTAGGGCAGTTGAGTTTCTTGGCTGACTAAATTGATTTCTCCTCATTGAAGGTTAAAGCTTGGCAGCTCTTTAGTGTGAAGCCTTGTGTAATAGGGGCTGTCCGGACAGTGGTTTTGTTGGGGCAAAGATGACGTCCAGGCTGCTGTTGGTAACAGTTTGGATTTTGTAAGGTTGCCCTTAATTGAACAGCTCTCTTGTGTTTGACATTTGCTGTGACCTCCTGCTGTAAGCAAAAGGAGACAGTTAATGATTTTGAAGCTTGTCTTTCACTCAGAGTTGAAAATGAGGATGTTTATTTCTAGTTCCTGTTCTAACTCTCAACCATGGTTGATTTTTCACTTTTTTTCTCTTTTGATGTTCTATTGCATCCCTATCACACTTGAAGTTTTTACAGATATGCAGAAAAACTTATGCATGTACTGAGAAGCTAGGTGTTTAAAGCTTGCATTAAACATACAGAAGTCTTAGAGATAAACCTTGCCCATTTTTACAATAGTTATGTTGATTAGTCAGTTAGAGTTTGCAGTCTATTGGAAATTAAGTTAGAATAAGTGAAGAAAGTAATGACGAGAAAGTAGACTGTAGGTGGTAAATACGGAATGAAGAAAAAAGGTCCATGCTCTGGAGCAAGAAGCAAAGAGTGCAAAGCAAGCTGAGAGGGAGGAAAACTAAAGAAATAACTGGGAAAGTGGGGTGGAACTAATGTTAGCTGGCAGGGAAAGAGAAAAAATATGGACTTTCTTTTCTATTTGACTCATCACTTAATATCAAACTGTAATGAGTTTAAATCTCAGGAGAACGACATTATTTTTACTTACCATTCCTTATGCCAATTTGTATTTGACATTGTTGTGGCGGGCAGAATCTCAAGCCCATAGAGAGGAATTTTATTGCAGACCAGCTTTGCTGGCTTGTGGTAACCAACAAAATGATTTGTGCACCACCTCAGTCCTGGGCTCTTCTACGGACATAGTGCATGTGACTGGTTTGTCACGGTATCTGTGTGTGTTGGCACCTTGGCAATGGTACCAAAATTGGCAACTTGAGCATTCAAAGGGTGGTTGGTGGTAACTGCTTTGTCTCATAAATAGCCCAGCTGGAATGTAAATTGCTGACCTGGGGGTGAAGGCCTTTCCAGTCCATTGCAATTACTTGAGCTTTTGGGCCTCTTCCAAAGCAGTGCGTTCCAGCTAGGCATCAGTGATTCTTTAATTCTGCAAAAAATAAATTGCTTTTCCTCAAATGTGTTGTTCTGTGGTGCAAAGGGACAGTCCTCTGTGATACCAAACATCTCAATCCCTCTGACTGGAGAAGGTGTGGTCCTTGGTCTTGATTCAGTGAAGACTTGCACATAACACTTGACATTATATTTATCTGTAAGTCCTTCTAGATTTGCATTTGTAGATTTGGATTCACTAAAGATGCCTCAGAACTCGTATACATAGTTTATATATATGCAAGACTGTTTATCTTCTTTTTTTTTCTCCCCAGCACTGTTGAATAATATTGTTTCTTCCATTTTTTATCCAATATAAGCTGGAATTGGCTATATTCCTGAATACCTCAGAATTCATTAAATACTGGAATGGTAGTTTTCCAAGCCAGCATGAAATGAAGTAACTCTAAACATGTATACACAAAAAGAAAATGCTGAGATATTTGTTGTTAACATTAAAGTATACTGTTAAGTCTTGGGATAACATCATTGTCTGTCCCAGGGTAGTGGGTAATGCTAGGGGAAGAACTGGTTTTGGGTCAAGGACATAATGAATTGGGACAGTGCAGTGGTTATTTCAAGATCATCCTTTAATAGTAAATATTGGTGTTGGTTTGGGTTTTGTTTTGGGCTTTTTTCTCCTATTTTTGTTTTTATAAATTAAGGTGATATTAAAATGGTTGGTTGTTATCCTTTTTGTTCCAATTTCTTTGAATGGGAGAAGGGAAACATACCCTTCTGTAGTTCCCCACTGAAAATCTCTCAGGAAACCCTGAGAGGCTGGAGTACCTCCAAATCACTTGATACAGTGTTTGGATTTGTGCAATTTAATGGCAAGTCTGTAAAATCTTGTGGACTATGCATTTCTTTAAAACAGGATAGCTTTAGGTTCTTTTCCTGTATCTCTTCCTTCCTCCTGTAGCATTACACAACTTTTTACTTTAGGTTCCAAATTGCCTAAAATATAAGCTCTGTGCGTGTGTGTGAGTTTTTGTTTGTTTGTGTTTTGTTTTGTTTTGTTTTTTCCCATGCCATACAGACTAAAATCAGTTTTCAGATCTTATGAGACGCACGTTACTTTTCTGCATCCCTTCTTTGGGTGCAGTGAGATGTGAAACAGTGCTTTTGTAGAATTTGGTAGGAGTTTGGTTGAGAGGCACAGGATGGCTAAGGGTGGAAGGGATCTCTGGAGGTCATCTTGTCCAACCTCCCTGTTCAAGCAGGCCCACCTAGAGGTGGTTGTCCAGGTGACTCTTGACCATTTCCAAGGATGGAGATTCCAGAGGCTCTCTCGGTACCCTGTGACCCTGTGCTCAGCTAGTGTTGCTAAAAAAAAAAAAAAAAAAAAAAAAAAAGTTAATTCCTTTGCAATGGAGTTTTAGAGGAATATTTAAAATCTTTGTGATTGGTGATGAGTATTTGATGAAAGATGCAATTTAAATCAAACTAAACCCACCACAACCAAAAACTTGAGGGATTTGCTTATTAAGATGCTTTATACAGCTTTATGCTGCTCAAACTCACAAGAGCTGGCATTTTATTCTTCAGCTGGCCTACCTGGTGCTTTCCTTTCATCCAGTTTTTCTGTGATCTCTATCCCAAAAGAGTATGAGCCCAAGAAACCTTGAAATCCTAATTACCTTTAAAAGGATGGAGAAGGAAGCCCTGCTTGCACTATTGACTAAAGGACCCCTTAACTCTGGAAGAATACAACTTAATTATGTCAGATTTAGGAGTTATGGACCACAAAAATCCCCACATCATCCTCCTCCTTTCCTGGTGCTGCTGATGCTGGGGGGTGCTGCGCTTCTTCTGTCCCTGAGTCTGGATATGCAGGTCAAACAGACCTTTTCCTAGCTGAAGTCCCAATATCAGACAAGATTTTCTGGGAAACAAAATACATTTTTATAAATTAATTTACAGTTTGTGGTGTTCACTGTGTGGCAACGTTATTGCCCTATTCTGTACTTTCCTTAGAATACATTGAAACTACATTGCATAAATTCAGGTTTGCTGCGTTATTCAGGTATAACGTACAACAGAGTATGCAAGACTACTATAGTTAAGCTTTTACTAATTTTTCATTTTAGAAACTAATTGTGTATAGCTTTTTGACCTAGGAAGGATTTTATCAGTGAAACATAGCAATACTTTTCTTTCATCATAATGAACTCACTATATTCTGTTTAAACCAATTTTTTTTCTTGTCATATTGCATGAAATAAAGTAATAGAAGGCTCTCTACAAGCATGCCAGCATTGTGTTTTTGGCTATTAGGAAGCCAATGGAGAAAAGCAAGAAGGTTCTCTTGGGATCATGTAAAAGAGAACATGGACTGTCAAGATAGTTGGGACTGAATATTGCTGTAGTAATGACAAGTCCTACCTTGGAAACAGCATTCTGTTGGCAAGAGTGTAAATTCTGTGATTAGGAAATTTATTCTATCCTTTATTGCTGTGACTTTGTACAGGGATTATTTGGAAAGGTTTTCTGGAAGAAGTTTCTTGAAGTTATTTGTCTTCATGTTGAAATCCATAAGGACGGATTATACGTATTTGTTACTCAGTCATGGAGTATGTAATTAGTACTTTGGCTGAACATTAGTGAGCAAATGCTTTCCATTGTAACATTTGTTTGAATAAACCACTTTTTAGTATGGATAATCCTCTTTTAACATAATTGAAACATGGAGCTAATACTTAAACATTTTCAGTTTAAAGACCAATGGGATAGTTGTAGTATGCTACTGTAAAATCACCAAAGAAATATTGAAGGAGTCATGTGCTATAAGCATGACTACAAGATTTCTGTATTTCATCCAATCCCATTTCTATCATTCTTGTATGTGGTGGTATAATAATTATAAGGACTTTAGTTGCCTAAGAGCTTGCCAGCTTGCATTTGCCAACTGTGCTGAAATTCTGGCCAAAATCTTCAAAATCATGCAGTAAGCTGCAGTTGGCTCAGAACGGTGGATATAAATAGATGATATGGTGCTGAATTACAATTCATTATTGAAATTCAGCTAGTGTTAATAAATAGCCATAAAAAGGCAACATTGTTTCCCTAATTAGGGCTTTTAAAAGAATGCAGTATTTTTTTTTTTAATTTAGCAAAGGTAATGTTTATCACAAAATCATAATATCTAGTTCATAGTTTAGTGACTCTTTCCAAACAAAAATCTTTTTCTGTTTTTGAAAAGGGTTATGGTCTACTGTCTGGTTGGTTTCCAGTAGGAAGAGTTCATTATTTTATTTAGGGGTGAGGTAAAATTTGGAAGAATACAGGACATTTTATACATAAATTGCATTTCAAACATCTTGCTTCAGAAATTGTGTTGAAGAAGTGCAGTATCTAGTTAATAGTACTTTCAAAATTATTTGTGTGCCTCTTCCCAATAATAAGAAAATTTGTGCCAGATTGGAACTTTGAAAATGGGAAGATACAAAGGCTTATTCATGTAATCAATTTTAACTAATCTGTATGTGACTCCATAATAGTACCTTCCAGAGGCTAGAATAACATCAAAGTCCAATGGCATGACATGTTGCGGCATGTATGGAAAAAACTCATGGGATAAATCAGGCTGGAAGGGACCTCATGAAGTCTCTTGAGTGGCCTCCAGCAGACAGCAGGGTCAGCTGTGGTGTCAGAACAGGTTGCCTAGGGCTTGATTCAGTCATGTCTATGCAGGCTCCATCCATTTTCAAATCTCTCAGGACAGCCTGTGCTGCTGCTTGACCCTCCTCACAGTGAAAATGCCTTTAGGGATTACAGGTTTCTCCAGCCTGTAGGCTTAGTGTGTGCATCTGTGTTAGATCTTGACTCTGTTCTTTGTGCTGCCTATCAGGTGGTTTTGTGGTTTGATTTTTAGAAGAGGATCAGTTTATCAGTTTCCTGATTTAAGTGATTCACCTAGGGGCTTGGGCTGTTTTGCACACAGAAGTTGGGTGCCTTGGAATCCGAGCTGAAATGCACTTCTTGGGGGGAGGGAATGCTGCATGTATTATATTTGATATCCTGTCTCCATGGAGCTTAGGCATATGAGGCAGTGCCAAGTATTGGGTGTACAAGAAGTCCAAAGTCTAGCATTTGCAAAGCATTATGTGACCTGGACCTAGCTCCCAAAGCTTTGTCTGTTTGTGTTGTACAGCTAGAAAAGTTGTTTAATTGACTTATCTCTGCTCCTCTGAAACATAAGGCCTGATTATGAATACTTGGGGGCTTTTTGGCTAATAGACAAGGTTAGTTTGAAGCACTTTCAGCAGTGTTTCAAGGTACCTTGTACATTACTGCCTTCAAACTAGTAGTTCTTCCGTAGTAGGCTCTTCTAAGATGTACTAGGTAATTCTGTGAGCGGTAATTTGAGGGATTCAAATTACTTCAGCCCCTAGTTAGCACTTTCAGCATCACTTGGCAGGAAAATGAGAAAAACATTCAGCAAATCCTCAGCCTAAGTAAGTTTAAACCCACTTCTGTACCCTAGCATTGTAACTTGCTGAGGTCTGTTTATGTGTCTCCTATTAAAACTCTGCAGCTGGATGAACAACCCAACATCCTTGGGGCAAGAAAGCACAAAGCTATTTCCTTTATTTTCAAGTGATGGCAATGCTGAGAAAAATGGACCTATGCGTGCTGTGCCACTGAGCTAGAGTTCACTGCAGATGCAGTTTCTCAGGCTTTATCTGTGTTACAGTGAAGTGTGTAGCTGCTGGTGTATTCAGTAAAGGTATTAATGATGGATTCATCATCTGTCAGCAAGCCAATAAGCATCATTAACTATCCTCAAAGCAGCTAAATGATACAGCTGTTGAAAAGGCAGGAGCTGCACTCTAGCTTCCTGTCTGAGCTCCTCTTTAGTCCCTAACGGATGGAGCTCACTCAGGGAAAACCTGAGGGCAAAAGCTTGGAGGTGGGTGAGTCTGTGAGAGATTCTTCCTTTTCATGGTTGCTTTAATGTTAACAGAGCACCAGCATGCACTGGAATTGTTTGACTAGAGTTATTGTTTTGGTGTCTAACGACCCATGACCATTTATTAGTTTCTGATGTTATTACTGTAATTGCACTAACATCTAAAAGTTTCCAATTGATGCAGTGAGGCCACTCTGCTTTCCTTGGCTACTCATAGGTGCAGATTTACTGGTAGGTTAACCTTTTAATTTTTTACTGTTTTCAAGGTGTTGTATTGTTTATGTTAAATGTAAACCAAGTGTGTCCATGGGTAGCTATTAATATCCTATTACTTTACTTCTGTTATTTCATAATGCTAGTCTTGTAAACAATTCTTTTATGGGGTTCTCTTTATGGCCTCTGGCACAGAGCTTGGCCTCTGGATTGCTCAATAAAGACCAGACCTCTGAATGCTTTATGTCATTCACAAAAATTAGCCCATTCACTAGCATCCAGCCCAGCAATTAATGGTTTTAATTTTTTTTTTTTTTTTTTTTTTTGCCTATCAAGGGGAAAATCCCCCTCGCGTTTGCGGGAGGACCGATAAGAGAAACGGGGCACTCCGAGGTTAAATGGAAGATCTGTGGCACAGCGAGGAGGCGTTCAGCATCCTCTGCCCCCTAAACTCGGGACGGGTGTGCTGAGGCGGGAGGGGAGCGGCGGGCGCTGCCGCAGCTCTCGCGGCCGCAGGAGGGAGCGCGGTGGCTCCGCGGCTCTGCCCGCACCTGCGGAGCGCGCAGGGCTGATCCTGTCCTTGGCGGGACATCTGCGGCTCAGCCCTTCTGTTGGCCGGGCTGGAGCATCAATGCTATTTTATGTGTCCAGCGGAGTTTTAAAGGTTACGTGGGGCGTTGTGTGCAGGGCGAGAACAAGGGTCTCTTTCTTCTGCAGGCTGCCGGTTTCGAGAGCTGCTGGCAACTTTTAACGAGTGATAAAGTTGTACTTTTTCCTACTCCTTTTATGTTTATGGCTGACAATTAAAAAATTCTGAACAAATATCTGCAAAGGGCACCAAATAAGGTGAAAATTATTAAGATTCAAAGATATGAAGTACAGTGATGTAAATACTTAAATCACAATTTTGCTTATTCTTTCTTTGTTGGATTAAGCTAGTCAGTGAAAATCTGTCTCAAGTTCTGTTGCCCACCCCCTCAAAGAGAACATCATTTTGCCATGCAGCACTGCTGGACACAGTTGCTATAACAATGGCATTTCTTTAGTTATGGTTTTGTACTAAGCTGAATTTTAAGGATACTAGGTTTTCTCCCCATCTTCACATTCTATCACTACAGGGATTTCATTTCTCTAGTGCTCAAAGAAATACAAACAGAGAATGACCAAACATCAATAATAGCTATTTATCAACTCCTTTAAAACATAACTATTGTTTTAAAATCAAAGTTCACCAGAAACACAGAGCAAATCCAGTGCTCCAGCTAGTTCCTTAGGTGCAAAGCACTCTTTGAATTCAGACACAGAGTAGTACTCCTGACCCTCCATTTACTGATGTTCAGAACAATGTTACTTAGCCTTTTAAGATTTGCACAATTTTTTTTCCTGATGGGGTTATTTTTTCCATGTCTTACACTTGCTCTACAAGAAGAAATGCAATGGTAGTGATGAAAAATATAGTCACTTTTTCCTTTTGAGGCTATACAACGGTATTTGACATACAGAATTCAAGCACAGAGGTATTCAGACAAAATGTCACAATATTGTAGCCACCTCACACATCCAGTATTTTATTATAGACCTCCATGTAAAGGCTATGTTTGTGAGATTTGACGTATCTAGTAACTTCTAGCATGATGTATAGCAACTTGAGCCCAAACCCCATCTTCACACCTTTGTCCCCTTACTTTAGAAAGATACAGACATTACACATTCTGTCCTTTTTGAAATAAACCAACCCAAATGTACAAACAAATTAGTAATGTAGGACAAACAAAATCACTGAGGCACAAAACCTAAACCCTTGTGGCTAGTTATTCTGTGGTTGAATATCACATGAAACATTCAAATATAGCAGTTAGCTATTCATTGTAACCAGGAACAGCTAAATTACTGTGACTATAACAGTTCACTAAATGTCAGGTACCAAATCTGAACTGGTTAAATGTGTAATTGGTTTAGTTGATACATTGATTTTGAAGAATTTCAAACTAATATGTGTGTACTAATAAAGTGCATTTTTGCATTGCAGCAAGCATGAGCAGAACTTTCTATTCACCATCTTGGCTCCCCAATTTTGTTTTACACAGCTGAATAGCTGTAAAACTGAGACTTTCTGTCAGCAACAAGAAAAATGTTTGTAGTCTCCTAAATAGCTTTTTTGTCCTAAAGATGTCATATAGTCAAACCACAATTTTTCTGCATGGTTAAATATTAAATGACAGCAATTTGCTTGTTGAGAATTGTTGATACTTCATTTGCGGCTTGGTGATTTACTTATTTATTGATATATTCTCCAAAATAACTTTTTTGTTTCTATAAGAATAACTCTAGCAAGACAGTGACTGATGGAACTGATGCTTTATAGGTGCATTTAGTTTTGAACTTTGGAACTAATGCTAGCATTTCTCAGGAACAGAATTAACACTTACCCTCTTTCTGTAATCATACTTGCCTGCTTTCTGTAGCTCATAGGAAGTGCCATGCTGGACAAGCAATGCTGAGTGAGGGATGTACTGCACACCTCTGCCTCTTGCAGCTCTTCCAGTAGAAGAATCAGGAAGTTTTGATAGTAGCACTACAGAATGATTGGAGAACAGGAGGCTGCAGAATTCAGTAGCTTCTGTGAGCTCTGAGTGTTTTCTTCTCTCGTGCATAGGGTAACAGGACTACTAATGTGACCATTAACTGAAAGGGTCATGCAAATTGCATTGTGAAGTGGGGGAGGAAGGTGAAAGTGACAAATCCGTAGCTAATTGTCAGAAATTGGAGGGTGTCACAATTGAAGTACTCTTCTGAACTTTATTATTTCTTTTCCTATAGTTTGCTCTGCTATCAGAGAAGAGGGCTAATAAATAGTAAAGTTTGAAATGTTGCAGCCTGCCTTGAATTTTACGCAAAGTTCCAGAGCAGTTACTCTCCTGACTTCTATTGTTGTCTTCCTCCAATTCTGTTGGTGTTTTAGCTCTGTAGTAGAGAAAAGAATCTTTCATTCATATTTTGTGATCAGCTTAGGTTCCTCCTTGTCTCCTGTAACAAGGAGGAGTGTGTTATCTTGTGTGAGTATATTTGCAGAATTTGCTTAATGGTTTCATAACCCATTTTTACAGCAACCTGCACCTTTATTTCCTTGAGGAATTCCTTTCAGGTGCAATGTCTATCACACAGGTTTGCCTGGGGCCAAGTATGCACATCCTTAGCTGCACCCATCTTTATCTGCACTGTAAGAGAGGCTTGGTGTGCATTGGCAGTGTTGCTTTTAGAAAGAAAAAAGGGCCTGTAGATGCAAAGCCTAAGATGGAATTGTATCACCTTGTGCTTGATGAAAGCTTACTTTGAACAAATGCTGTCCATAAGATATGCTTTTGCTATATCATTCAGGTTCTTACTATAAAGGGGTGTTTTTTATGATCTTCTTTTTCACTTTCCTCTTTTTATTTTTTTCCCCTATTTTCTATCATGAGTATGTTCAAATTAGTATGTTCAAATTAGTTGGTGGTGGTGCTGAATGTGACAGAAAGCCAAGCAGGAAGTCTGGGACTCATATGCCATGCTTTGAGCTCCTTTCTGAGTGTTTGTGCAGTTTTATCTCCTACTCTGGGATCTTATGATACCAGAGAGAGAAGCTGGTGTGATACAAGAGTCTTGAGCTCCATTGCTTTCATGTAACACATCTGTTTCATATACTTGATCACTCAGTTTATTAGCAGTGGTGTTACAGTTGTCAGACTTTCAGCATAGATTTATTTTAACTGTGTCAGGAAGTAGTGTTTCAGTACTTCATGTTTCTTTTAAAAAATTATGTTTATTATCAAACATAGTAGTTGAGTTATAATTAGAAACCAAAATGGCTGCATGAAGCATAAATATTTTTTACCTTTGGGGATGATGAAAGAAAATACCTTTGAATAACACTGCTTTTCTAAAATGAGTAAAGATGAAATGTGAAGATGGTTCGTGGGCTCAAGATGCTAAACATCCTTCTAGGAACTACTAGGACATATCAAATCTTACAAACATAACCTCTACATCCATGTTCATAATAAAATACTGAACCTGAGAGATGGCTGTAATGTAGGGACAATCTGAATACCTCTATGCTTTAATTCTTCATATCAAATATTGTGGTGTAGCCTCAAAAGGAAAAAGTGCCTCTATTCATACATTGCTGCTGTTGCCTTTCTTGTTCTACTGCAAGTATAAGAGATAACAAAAACAAGTGGAGGGTCAGGTTGACTTGTGTGTATCTGAATTTGAATGGTGCACTGCACTTAAGGAACCAGCATGACCGGCTGGAGCACCTCATCACCTCTCTGTTTCTGGTGAACTTTGACTTTGAAACTATAGTTAAGTTTTAAAACATTTGATAAATAGCTGTTATTGATATAACTTGGTCATACTGTGTTTGGGTTTCTTTGAGCATTTGAGGAATGAAATCCTTGTAGTGACAGAATGTGAAGATGGGGAGAAAACCAAGAACCCTTAGAATCCAGTTTAGTATAGAATCATGAATACAGAAGTGCCATTGTTATAACAACTGTATCCAGCAGCGTTGTATGGCAAAATGAAGCTGTTTGAATTTCTTAATTGAATTTTCATACACAGCGTATTTGGATTCTTTCCACACACAAGCTTAGTTCATTTTCCTGCATGCTATAAGACTAAAACATGGCAACGTCAGAGATTTTTTTATACTTTTAATTTTTAAGAAGTTGTGCACAGATTGATTTCCACACCACCACCACTTCCTATTTTGTGTTGTTTATGAGAGAAGTATACATCTTTAAATTCTATTCCTTATATGTGCTAAAGCCTTTCAAATACATTGCTGAAGTGTTTAACTCTTTAGCAGAGTGGTACCCTGTTATATTCACATATGTGCAGTTCTGTCATTCCTTAGTTGCTCTGCTTTGTCCACTGTGGTATTTTAGTAGTCTTTTCTGAGTTCATGGGTTTTTGTCTGGAATTTACAACTGTACAGGATGGACTTTTCAATAAGTCACTCCTGGTGTGTTTCTTGAAGTGACAATTGCTAAGTAGTGTTTTCTCTTTCTGAGATGTGTGGATCTGGATGCAAACAAGACACAGGTTTTATACTGTCTGTCTACATTTATAAAAGTACTCTTTAGCTGTAAATGAGGATGACTGAAGCACAGCCAGGAAAACTTTATTTGATATTTGGATGATTGCCATAAATAGAATTCAGCTAACACATGCCTTTGTCTGTTGTTGAAATTCAACTTTAAAAGGATTAATTTCTCAACCCTACCCTGCTGTGCAGAATCCTGAATATTAACAGCTTTTCTGAAGGTTAGTGGAACACTGCATTAACTGGTTTGTGTTCAGCTATGAATTGTTCTTTAATAGTAGAAGGTTTGGTACTAAGACTTGTGTTTTAAAAAATGCAAGAAACAAATTTGACTTCTCATTTTTATTTTCAAGTACAAGAAATAATGATATTACAGTTGTGATAAAATTTTAATGACTTTGGTGATTAATAATATATCAGTGGTCATCATTCTTTAAAATAGAAGCGGCTGTCTTTCAGCAAATTCTTCTATCTTCACTAACACACTATAGTGTGCATTTCGGAGTTGGAGTAGTGCATTTGCAGGTAAGATTTGGATCTTACATTGTCCAGTGCTGCATCATCTACAGAGTGCTCAGATCCTCTGCTGATTCTTCAGTGAAGCTATGCCAACATAAACTTTTTAACCGTGATGTTTTCTAGTGCAGGTAGAAACAAGGCATCTGCCTTTCCCTATGTGCTCATGAATTGTCTTGATTTAGAGTTTGCTTCTTTAGTCTGAAGCCAGAGGAAACTGGAAGGAAGATTTTCTGTTTGGCTGTGTAAGGCATTTCTGTACACGCTGCAGCTTCTTTGAAAACCTGCCACTGCTGCTGTAGCATCAATGCAGCTCTGCTGCTGGGAATAACAGGAGCACTGGTGGGAAGACTTGCTTCCACTCTTTTACTGCTTTACCATCTACAGGTACTCTGAATTCAGTGTGGCAAATAGAGGGAGGGTATAGCACTCTATACTTGGTTTCCACAGTCCTGTCTTTAGTGGTGCTACTCAAATGAAAACATGCGATGACTGTTAGGAAGAATAGCAGTTGTCTTGCTGACATACTTTCATTTGAGAGCTGTGTGAAAATTAGTGGTCCAGATAGAGCTGGGAAACTTATTCTGAATAAGTTAATGTCAGTAGGAACAGAGGGAAGAAGTCTTTGTGTATTTGTCAACTAATCACATTATTTTGAGATATATCCTTGAAGACATTAAATAAAAACATTGTTTTAGTAAGTCTTTCTGAATGGATTGAACACAGGGTAAGACGAATTCAATTGTGCCCTGCTGATGGCTGGCTGAGGAGTCTAGGCATTCTTCCTATGACTCAGCTTCTAGGGGTAGTCAACTTTCTACAAAGTTTTAAGGTGTGTCCATCAAGACTCTTATATAGTGTACGGTGCCCTTTTACTCACTTTCACCAAGGGTAGGTTTTTCTTGCTCTTTGGCTTTTGCCATGCAGTTATGGTTAAATTTCTATGGTTAAATGTGACTTGGCAAAGTTAGGTTTATGGTTGGACTCAATGACTACAAAGGTATTTTCCAACCTAAATTATTCTATTCTGAAGAATTTTAAGAAATAAGAGAGACTGAAACCATATGAATTAATAATAGCTTTATGACTTATCTGATTGCTGAATATAGTTCTTTTCTTGGCTACATTACTGATTTCAAGGTACCATAGCTAAATGCAGATGTTCCTGTTCACTGTAGCTAATGTAGCACTTGTGTGTGTATATGGTTGCTCATCTATCTGGGGTGCATCTGAAATGATGTCAAAGGTGCAGAGGTGTGTGAGAAACACCATTTGGATGCTTTCATATATCCAGAATGGAAGCTGTTCAGCTCTAGACTGAAATGAATTCCATTAGGAGGAATTCATTTCAAGCAGAAAGTATGTTAAGAGCTACTTCTGCTTACAAAAGTGCACATCATCACTGAAGAGGCTTGGAAGGATTTCAGATCTGCTTGTGCTTTTGCATGATTTCTGGTGTTTCTATTCCTCTGCCCTTGCCCCATTGCTACAGTGTCTGTTTTTGCATTTTCCCACCGTATTGCCCATTTGTGCCAGGAAGAGTCCTTGAGCCATTGCCTTCCTGTATGGGTGGCTTCAGGAGTGCTCTGTGTTCTGTTCTGTGTCTGCAGGAACCATCTCTGCTTGGTCCATGGCTGGGAAGTGGAAGCAGGCTCTTCCCTGTTTACACTGAGCTATGCAGTTCAATTAGCTACAGTTTATATCGCTCACTGAGGCATAACTTTCCCTTCAACAGAGCCCCTTCCCACGGGGTAGCTCTCTGACCTGCCTCTTGTATGTGTGGTGACAGATTTTTGTGTCATTTGCAACCTGTTTGAATGCTTGTGCTTCATGGAAGGGGAAGCAAAGAGGGAAAAACACTCTTTTACAGATTTTTGGGGTTTTTTACCCTAGTGTGATGGTGGAGAGGAATCTTCTGCAGGTCCCAAATATTATCTGAGCAACAGGCCCAAATGAAAAACCTGTTCTGGTGCCAGGAAGAGCATGGCTGCGAGATGCGGAGGCTTGGTGAGCACTCTGGCCCTGCACCTCTGGGGCAGGACCTGCCAGCCTCTCTGCCTAGCCACCAGGGTCAAACTCTTGTACCTTCCGGGGTTTTCTTTGAAGGGTGGTGTGTTCCCTTCTCAGAGACTTAATCTGAGTCTGAAGATGCACGTGAACTAGTGGGGCAAGAGAGTGAAAAGCAAAATATGAGTCTTGAAAGACCGGAGTAGCTCAGTTTTCTGAGATGTATAAAAAGGTTTTCACACTCCTAATTTAATTTTAATTGTAAATCTCTTTATTTGCCATTAAATTAATCTTCAGCTAATCTATTTTATATTGTTCATTTCCTTTCTTTTCTATCTACTTCCTACAGATTAACAGTATTATTAATTCAAAGGGTATCTATTAAAACATAATTAACAAATAATTTGATAGTCCAGAACCCTTTTAAAAAATATTACTTCTAGGAAATAGGTTAAGCAGTTACTAAGTTAGAGGGAGACAGTAAGAAAGAATTGAACAAGCCATCTCTCCTTGGTTTGGTCTAACTCCCTGATGTTGCTTGCTATAGCTCTCATCTGCTGTCTGCAACACCTTCCCTTCCCTTCCCTTCCCACAGTTAACTGTTTCTTTCTTGCTGTGAGCAGGAGAAGTCTTGGTGAGGCCATTTGGGGAAAGTCAAGATCTCTAAAGTTAGTTTGTGGAAGGCTGCTTTAGCTGCTGCCACTGGAGATTGAAGGTTACTGTATCAGTCCCATGCCGGAGAGTGAATAGGTGATGCAGTTCTTGTAATGCATAATTTCTCTGCTTGAAAGTTGAATCTGAGTCCATGTTTATACATTTGAATGTTTCATATTTAAAAATAAGAGTCATTATCTGTAGTGACACACTAAATAAACTGCATTTTTCCCTCTTCAGAAACCCTTTTCCTCTGGAGAATTCAGCAGCAGCAGTATAAGGCAGTTGCTCTTTTCAGAATATGTGATTTCTTTCCTGGCCCTGAACTTTTATCTTGCTGAAACAAATATTTTACGATTAAGAGCACTTGGTCACATCTGGTACATCTTAAAAAGGGTTGCTTCTCCAAGAATAGCATGCAAACATGAAATCAGAATCATAAGCAGATGTTTGCTAATATGGCCATAGATAACCTTTCAATTTCATGTTTAATTTTTATAAATAACCATCTGTAAAGAATGCAGATTAATAGAGAACAGAGATAATTTCTGTCAGTGTTAATATGTTAACTTTACTGTGTTGCTGATGTTGTACTTATTACTATAAAATAGCATTATTTATTGTATAAAATTGTCACCTGCTGGTTACACAAGAAGAGACATTTTTGTCATTGCTCTTTTACAACCTGGAAATGTTTACTTTTCTTTAAAGAACACAGGATTATTATCTGTGTCAAAAAGACTTCTAATTTTGGCTTAATTCTTTAATTCTTTGATCAATTACTTGAATGCTCTGGAATAGAGGGAATTTCTGGGTTAATTTTTTTTTGCCTTTGCATTTTTTAGTTCTAGTCATTTCAAATAAAACTTGAGCTTGTGAGCTCAAGTGAGCTTGGCATAGCTCTTGCAGTTGGGCTGGTAAAAGCGAAGTATTTGCTCCCTTGACTGCTGGCCTCAAAGAAGCATATTTTAGCTTATTGAAAAAAAAATCTGTTTCATAAGGCAGACCATTAGCCTTTTGTTTTCCTCTTATAATATTCTCCTTTTAACTTACTTAAATTAGTTTTGGATAGTTCAGTGTGCAGATGCAGCTGACAATACTGTTCCTTCACTGAAAAGCCTGCCTGTCACTGCTGCAGCAGGAGACAAAGGCCTGAGCTATGCTGCCACTGCCTCTGCCCTTCCAGAATGGTCCTTGTCACAGTGGGACCTTAACTGGTGGCAAAATGTATTCAGATGCCATCAAAGGGAAGCCATGACATGGGACAATGTCAGAAGTGTCCCTTAGCACTAAGAGCTGTGGCCTCTGGATGCTCCAAGCATGAGGCAACTTCCAGCTGCTTTCTGCTGAGGTGTCCACTACATGTCTTTAGGGCAGCTCTTGGTGTTTTGGGAGCTCAGGATGGCAGCGACTACTCCTGAACCTGAAAAATGATTGTTGCCAGAGGCAAGTTTGGGGAGGAGTGCAAGCTACCAAATCTGCTTACTCAGAGGATGAACCTTGTAAGGGAGAAGGGTGAAGTTCATTGGTGTGGTGCTGCCTGGGCTGTGCCACTTGCAGGACCCTGCAAACCCCCTCTCCTGGCTCCAGACCTGTGCAGGACCAGGCAGCAACTGGGCAGGTGGAGTAGGGTCAGAAGGGTTAAGTGCCAAAACAGGTTAATGTGAGTAAGCAATCAACCCATAGAAGGTGTGTATTTGGGGCTTTTTTGGTGTGTTCATTTTTTTTTTTTTTTAAGTATAGAAACTTTAAAACATCTCACTTGATTATTATATTGACATTCCTCAGAAACAGAGATGCACATGAATATAGCAAATGCATCTCAGCATCCAAATTTGTAGATGACGTAAAAGAACTGTTTGGGAAAGATAGCACAGCACTGAGAATTCATTAGAGCATTGCTTGCATTATAGTTGAAATACCTTCAAAGAGAAACTAACAATTGAAGTAAGTTTTGAAGTAGAAGAGCCTTGCAGGCATTAGGGAAAGGCTGGGTAGCAGCTTATGTGTTAGCAAAATATCTCCAGCTAAAATATTATTTTACATCCCTGTTGTGTAGTTTTCTCCCTTGGTAATTTACAAATGGAAAATAAAATTTGGAATTATAGTTGATTAGATATTGTGAGTTCTCAACAAAGCATGTTTGTGTTCTGTATGCAATTATTACAGAGTTGCTGAGTGCAACTTGGTAGATGAATTTGAGTTATCTTTTGTGTTCAAGCAATTTAGTCTCTTCTTTTTTTATATGAAGAATGAACTGTGTTCTCCTCCAACTACAGCACTCCTTAGATAAAGGATATTTAATGTTATTTTTTTAACCAGTAATTATTTTTTAATTTTATAGTGAAAATTAAACTAATTTAATCAAGTATAGCCTCTACAAAAGATTTTGATTTTGCCAGTTGTGATTGTGTAGACTGCATTCTGGTTTTACATAAGCAGTGTTGCTATTTTCAGTTCTGAAGACATAAACCCAGCTATTCTCTCTGCCTTCTTGTCATTCTCCTGGCTCACTTATTTGTACGTTTTCAAGTACTTTGGCCCTTTCAGTCCTAGATGTGAATCTGTGGTTTTTGCTAACAGATTGCCTGGGCTTGTTCTGAAAAATGATGTGGAGGCAATACTGGACCATTTCGGCAGTGCTATGCTCTTTTGATGGGAAACTGGGGCAAGGAGAGACAGAGGGATTCTGCCTTTTGCTTTCTCTTAGGGTAGTTGGAAGCTCACTAATGTGGCCAACCTTTTGCAGGTGTGACCAATGATTCTTTACTATCAAGCAGTGTTCTTAAAACTACTTTTGTTTTGAAATTTTGAGATCATAGACTGTATTTATCAGCCTACAAGACTTTGTGAATATGAAATGTTGTCTTTAAGTTTGGGAAATATCCATTGAACCACTTAGATGCAAATTAAAGGGAAAATTGTATAATTATATTTCAACCTTTCAGTAGATCCACACTGTTTGGTGTACTTTTAATAACGGTCATTATTTCAAGACATTGTCACCTTGAACCTATAGCACATTAATGGCATTGATAATTTTTAAACTTGTACTGTTCTTGAGTGATGAAAACAATGTTGTTGCTCTTTTTTATTTTCTTGCTTCTAGATATGTTTTATTTGAAATGATAGAACCAACAAATGGATGAACCTTGGAAATGAGTATCGGTGAAATAAAGCCAAAATAAAGTTTTAGAAATGCTGAGAGCTCAGAATTTCTTTGGGCATATGTCAGCTCTGCCTTGTGATGAAAAGGTAGCTGATGCTTTAAGAGGTTGGATCATTTGTTTGCTAACTTGTGGCAGAGTAGTAGAGACAAGACTCAGGTCTTGTCTATGGCACCGATTATGTGGATGATTGTGGTTAGATCTGTTGCTAATACAGTATCTAAATATTGCCAATGCAGTGTATCATATAATCAGGTCTAAAGAGTTGTACCATAAGCAGGTTCAATTAGAAATGTACAGGTTTGCAGTCTTTGGCCTGCAGCATGCGCAAGTACAAGGCTACAAAGCACCTCTGTGGCTACTTTTGGATTTTATTTCTGCACATGACTAGATCTTAGTGCTGGTACTCACCTGTCCAAAAGTGTGTGTTCCCTGCCTTCAGATGCCCTGCAGGCATCTCTGCCTGGGCAAAGGGTGAGGATGCAATCCACCTGGAAGCTGCCTGCAACTTTAGGGGACCAGTTGGTCCAGACTCCAGCATTTTATACCTTTTTGCAGGCTGATCTGTACCAAAGTCAGTCACAGTCATCACAGCTTCCCCGTCTCTGGAATGCATTCATTTTGTGGACATACAGACAGCTCCTCCTGCAATTCCCACCTGGCATTCTAATCTTAGGAGAAATCACATTGCCAATCAGAGACAATGGCAAGGGAGTGGGTGCATGTGTGTGGGGAATAGGACTCAAAGACCTGACTGTCTCTCCTTGCTGTCACCTAGCTGCTGCAGGGCATTTCTGCTGGGTTAAAAATATTTGGTTTTGAGATCATTGCAATATTTTTCTGAAGTGAATAGCTCTTAAATTGCTCATACTTCCAGCTTTAATTGCATTTTAACAAACAATGTTTTGGTTAGTCAGCCTCAATGAATTGTTGTTTGCAGGGTTTTCAGCTGTGCCTGTCTGTGGAAGGCCGCCAGTGCTGGTTTCCAAAGGGGCTTCAGCACACTCACTCTTGACTCACTCCTTTCCTGTTTTAGGTTTCCTGAAGTTCCTGTGCTGTGATGCCCCGGAATGCCTCATGGCAGAGCCACCCGGCCACCCCGCTGGAGCGTGGCACTCCCCTGTAGAGAGCTGGGTAAGTGAAACCTCATCCTCGGTGTGAAAAATGCTGAGAGGTGATTATTTGTTAGATGGAGAGGGAGGATATAAAGGCAGAACTAATAGGAGCTGGAGATGCTCACTAAGTTGTGAATTATAGCTTCATTGACTTTATATATCTATATATACAGAAGGTAAGCATTGGGGTGAGGAAGGTGGGTTAGAGGAGGTGCATCTGAAATGTCCTTTTGCTCCTCTCTTTAAAAAAAATAATTTCTGGAAAACTTTTCTTTTTTTCTGCCATGAACACTGTTCATTTCCTTCATGTGCCAGGAGCCCCATCACATCTTCCGTGTACTGCTAAAATTTGTTAAGATGTGGCTACCTGTTATTGAATAATTGCTCTCTGTGTCATACTCCAGTTGTATCATTTTCCTCTTGCAAAAGTAAGGTATGTGGGTGGCTGGGACCCCCTGTTTGACTCTCTAAGGAAGGCATTTGGCTGTTTTCTGTGCCTGAATTGGACTTGGGCCTTTCTTTATGATTTTAACAGTGATCACTGTGTGTGCCAGGGAGTCTTGCTGAGACACAGAAAACTCTGCTTACAATTGTTATATTTGGGAATAAATCTAGATATTTTAATGTTAAAGTTTGTGGCTTTATAGATGGTTGTCAGCTGTTAGACAGACCTGTGGACTTTTGGACCTAGATCCTTCTAATAGCCCTGGCAACAAGTCCCATGGGTCTAAGGGAATGGCTCTAGGAATTGATCCAGCTGTTCAAGAGGAAGGGCAATTAAAGTACTCATTGACATCTGATCATTTGCTTTAACTATATATATGGAAAGAAGATGTACTTGAAATGAAGAAATATTCTCTCTTGGTTTTTCTACAACTAAGAACTGTCTTGCACAGTCTGAAGCCTGAATATGTCAAGCAGAGCTAAGAAGAAATTATCCTGTTTTATATAGATAATGCAGTCTGACACTGGGACAGTTCCTCAGACCTTTGGTTTAAGAAACTTGTAAATTACTGATGGACTTTTGCCTTTTGGATTTCATTTAGGTTCTGACAAGAATGGGTTTTGATTCTCTGAATTCCCCAAGGCCAAATACTTACATTTTTGATCTACCACTGTAGTTGCTTTAGCAAGTGCTAGCTCACTTATCCAGTGGTGGACATTCATCGTTAGTGTCTGAATTAATGAGTAGAGATGCTGCTGATTTTTAAAAATAGTCTGATTCCCAGGAAGTGATCCTTCAAAGCTATGCTGTTAACTGATTATTTCCTGTCTTGTCCCATCATCTTGTTTGGGAGAAGATGATTGCAAAGAAGAGGCTTTTCTGTCTAGAGGCCCACAAATTCAGAGGAAGTCTGAGCCTTTTGTCCTGCCTTATCCTGGGGTGGAAACTTCATGGTGAGAGATCTGTCTGCATGGTCAGGCCTAATAAGTTATTCTGTTAAACTGGACCACTTTGTGATTTTGAAAGCACTGTCTGTGGGCTGTTCTGGTGTTTGAGGGCTGGGGCACTGGTGCAACATCTCTGGGAGGATTTGCAGCATTGGTGGGTGATTGCTGTTGCTGAGAAGAAATGTGAATTGTTGTGTCATCCAAGCTGATGTGAAGCTGTGTGTGAAATCATTGTCAGTAGAGCAGTATCAGTACATTGGCAATGATCACTTGAACTGCTGACCAGGTCCTGTTCAGGCAATAAACGTCTTGAGGTTTGTGGTTGCAGTCTGTGCCCCCTGGAGGGATTGTATTCTTATTTGCCTCCTGGGTGGATGATGTCAGCAACCTGCTCCTCCCATCTTGAAATCTGACCAGTAGAGTTACCTTATCATCAGGTTTTGTGATGCTATTATCTCAAGTGTTTGAAATTGTTTCTGTTCACCATGCTTTGCATTTACTACTGGCTGTCTTGAGACAGGCTGAGTTTAAATTCACCTTGCTGCTGTGTTTGTAGTTCTGAGGGACAGACTCTGAGTCAAAGAAGGAAGACACTTTCTTTGAAACTGAAGCACTTTTTAAAAGTAGGTTTAGTACTTGAAAATTATGTCTCCTTTGGGATTTTGCTTCCAGCCAAAGCTGGGAGATAGCAAGGCTTTGAAGTGAGGTCTGGGAAGGTGGTGTCTCAGTCTTTCCCTCTATCTCTGGTTGGTGACACTACAACCTTTTGTGTTTGTTCTAAGGAAATATCTTTTCAGGTTTGTTTTTTTTTTAACCCCTTCCACAGTTGATTATTCACTTAATTAATTTTATTTGGAAGAGGGTGGATGTAATTCAATAGAAATTTGCTTTATGGTTGTTTTTAATGCTGTAAACACTTTCCAGTAATAGGTTTTTTGGGAGTCAGTTGATTCACAGATGCCAGCCGTGACTGGCATTCACTGTGAGTTGATTCTTGTTCTTGAAAATAACTGATTTTGATCAGTTTGGTTATACCCGATGAAAAAGGTTTGTTTTAGGCAACCTCATCTCAAAATGGGAATGGCTATGTGGTGGGGCAGAGCTGCAGCACATGGAAGTTTCCCAGCCTTGGCTGAACTGGTGTGGATTCTCAGCAGTGAGCTGGAGTTTTGCTGCAGCACAGTACAGTGATTTTAGGAGCTGAAAGGCAGCAGCTCCAGTGGCTGGGTTAGCTGGAGTTGAAAGCTGTTGAGCACCTTGAGCTTCATCAACCTGCCACTACTATACCTGTCCCTCCCTAGCACCACTCCTGGGCTTTCTCTTGAGCAACCCTATGGCAATAATGGGGTTAAAGGGAATCTTGTGATTCTTTATGGCTATTTATTGGTGCGAAGAATATTCAGTACATATATTTGGCTAGTTGCATTACATGCTCATCACTTACCACCAAACTTGCATGTTCAGAGGGTGATTTTCTTTTCACTTCTGCTTTTCAAATTATTTTTTTTTTTCAGTGTGGTGGGGATTGTGTGTGTAAGTTTCTGGTACCTTTTGCTTCAAATTTTTCTTCTGAATCCTTATCTCTGCATATGTATTTATGTTGGGTGTTTGTATTTTAAGTGCCCAAGTTGGAAATTGACTTTCCTTGATAGTGTGCCTAAGGTATTTGCACTGTGTCTTTCCTGTGACTGTGTGCATAAGAAAACAGGTTTATCTGATGAACAATTTTTACTTTCTCTCAGTCATTTAAATGAGTCAGAATTATTTTTCTTTACAGATTTTGCCTTTGCCAGTGTGTTGTTCTCAGGACTGTTTTCTCTCCTTATTCTTTTGTGTGTCTCTGGCTTGTGTGGTTCCTGCATTTCTCTTCTGCTTTCACCTTTCTTTGGGAATCAAAGGAAACATCTGAGTTTATGGTACTTCTTTATCAGCCCTTTCCTCCTTTTTATTAATTTCCTTTCTTTCTTTCTGGGATAACTGCAACCTTTGCCCATCCTGTGGTGATGGGATACTTGTGTCACAGGTGTTCTTGTGAGGTGCTTGAATTGTATAGGGGGAAACTGCATCCTGAACAAATGCCCAATTTCCCGATCTTTTAAGCTCTACCTTGTTTTTTAAAAAAAGATTTTACAAAGTACGTATATGTGTGAACATCTTTACTTCATCAGTTTGGATTCATTCTCACACCTGGGAAGTCAAGAGACTTGGCACTGAGAGCATTTCCTTATCTCTGCAACCTTTTTCATATATACATATATATATATATATATATATATATATATATAAATTTTGCAAAATATTCTTCTGAGGAGTGCAACATCCTGAGAGAGGCAAATGGCCTGTAAAAAGGAGTACTGTAAGACTCTTTTTACTTTCTTCTGTGCTCCAAGATGTAGTTCTTAGTAGGTCCTGGATCCTGACACACTGAAGAGAGCCATGATAAAGAGGTCCTGTGTTCCTCCTTATTTTTTCATGTAGGAGCAGATTAATTTAGCACTCATTGTAGCCTCAGTTCTGTAGCCCTCAGCAATGCCCTAGTATATTTTTGGTGTAATCATAAAGCTGTCTATTTTAGAGACTTAAATTTATCTGCTCTTTGAGATGATAGTTCCACCCTTTCCTCCCCAGGCTGTAGAAATGCTGTGTCTTCTACTGAAATGTCAATAAAGAGACTACCTGCCATCACAGTGACCTCAGAGGCTGGGCATGTCTTTGCCATGGGCAGGACTTGGGCAGTGCTAGCACAGTAAATGTGTGAGCCCCAGGACACCGTGCTTCTCCTTAGGCAATGAGTCTTTTTCCATTTTCAAGGCAGATGCATCTGCACATGAAGATGAAAACAGACCCCAGCTTGTAGCCTGAGAAGCAGAGTCCTCAGCCAGCTGGGTGTTGTACTGAGGAGGTTTTATTTTCTTTCTTTGCCTTGTTCTTCTATTCAAGAGAATTTATAGAACCTTCTGAGGAGGAGAAAAGTGTTGTCTTTTAACATAGCCCTCCCCTGAAGTGGTATCTTGAGGAACTGGTATTTTGATTTCTTCATCTTTGTTCCTCATAAGCTGCAAAGGTGTCTTGGACTCTGAACATCTGATTACTCCTTCCAAGAAGGATGTTTACTTTCCTCTTGAATGGGGGAGGGTGGATTTTTGACCTTGTGAACTTGAGGAGGGTAGGTAGTTTTGCATGAGCACTATAGAAGAATTAGTACTTTTTGGCAGTGGGGAGTGTGATTAGGGAAACACACTGGATCCTAGTCTGAAGCTGAAGTGCCTTCCATTAATGTAAGACATGAGGGCCAAAAATGGGGATGTCAGGATAGAGAGGTTTCCCATTGCTTCTGTGAGGAAGTTTTATTTGCTCAACTTCCACCAGTTAATGATCAACTGGTGTTTGTTATTCCTGTAGAGCTGACATTGGTGTGAGTCTGTTGTGATGTACAGGGCGTCCTGCCCAAATCAGGATGAGGTCTGATATTTTGTCAGTAGCTTGAACCTGGGACCAATGCCTCACTACTGCATTTTCTCCTGAAGGTGTTTTGTCCCTCTCTTATCTATCACTATTTTAAGGAAGCATCCCAACCTGCACAGCCAGTGCTCCTCTGCAGAGTGTTTATTGTTGGAAAGGCTTTACGCATTCTTCCTCAAAGCTCCCTCCTGGATTTGTGTCAACACACCACTTTGTCTCTGGATTTTCTTTTTGGTTGGTTTTCTACTGCTAACCTTCCACCTAACTCTGGGGCTGAAGTATTCCCACAGCTTTTTAGTTTTCAGGAGGGTCTAGGAGCATGCTATGAAGCTCCTGATGTTTTCTGATTGCTGGCCACAGTCTAGGAGAGGTCAGTAGGATCACTTATCCTCTGGGAACACTGGGAGTCTCCCATCCAGTTTCTGCCATGAACTGAGGCATTGCTGAAGTATCAAGAGATCATTTGGCCTTTGAGTACTGAGGGAGGCAGAAATGATTTATCAACTTTTTTATTGAAAATATTTGGTGAGGTGCTGCTGTCAGTGCCACCCAGGTTCAGGGGAACATGTTGTGGAGCAGTGGGATGCACAAGCAAATGCTGTAAAATGCAGCAGGTATCAACCAGTAACATCTTGTTTTGGCTTGTTTTAAAATTACCCTTTGGCATATCCCAGCATTTGGAAAAAAAAATCAGTGCTGGAATTTTGATGATGAGACATAACGTGGGGAAAATGTTACAACAGTCAGGTTTGTCAGTGATGTTCAAATGCTTTCCTCTGTACCATTTTTATTGCTATCTTAATTTTAACTACTTCTGTAATATATAGTCCCGACTACTTTGGATCCAATATGACTTCAGGACAAATATCTTCAATACAGAGATTCCTTCTGGTATATTCTTTTTCTGTTTAAATAATCAAGATTTAAAAAGAATGCATGGAGTATGGTCATAGCTCCAGAGTGGAAGTGAATGTTGAGCAGTCATCATGGCAATGCTGGAAAATACTTGTGTAAATAAAATGTACTTTCTTGCGTTTAGGGTGGGTTTTAAAAAAAGACTGAAAAACCCCCAAACCCACAAACCTGGGAGTTCTAGAAGGCTTGGAAGCATTTAGACTCTACTCGTTGTGATGAGTAATTGTAGTATTTACTCTCAGAGAAGAACATGGTTAGTAAGGCCTTTGTCTTGAAAATTATTTTTAACATGATGAAAAATGTCTCATCTGTCTGTTTCTTTTCCATGTCTATACTATTTGTGTCTTTCATTTCTTTTATTAGTAAATGAGAGGGGGAAAATGGGAATACTTCAGGAAATAGATGAAGGCACAGTAAACAGTACTATGGGAACAGTAAATAAAGCATCTGCTTTTGATTTTTCTGTGAAATCAAGAAGTAACTGGAGCAAAACACTTGCTAGATATTTTTTCACTTCTATATCTGCTGTCACGCTTCCCTTGCCTCTTAGAGTTTCTCTTTTTCTCGAAACAGTTGCTTCATTGAAACCAAGACTGAAGCCTACAAAGGAGCCATAGTGAACGAATAATAAAGGACAGAGATTCCAAATGTTGTTGATCTGGGCTGGATTTTTCTGTAGCGTTTGTGCCTGGTTTGGGATCCGGCCGTGACCCTTCCCGGCAGCGCGTGTTTGCGAGGCTGGAGTGCGGCGAGGCCGGGGCCTGCAGCTCTATGGGCAGCACTCATTTACTGTTGAGAAATTAATGTAAACGTGGCACGTAGTTCACCGTTTTCACAGGTGGAATGGGTCTGTGGCGTGAACTGGAGGGTTGTTTAGCATTTTGCTCGATTATTTGTTCTTTGGCTCCCCTCCGGTCCATACCCTGTCTGCACACAGATTTCAGCTTCTGTCGCAGCAGAGTAGCTGACATGGGGCTCTGCCTGAAGCTCTCCCTAATGCAGGAATGCATCCTGTTTGGGGCTGTGTGCATGCCTGGCACGGACTGGTGGTTAATCCCAGTCCCTGACTGTGGGGCAGTGAGTGAAGCATTGCTGAGTCTGAGGGCAACATCGTGGTATTGATTTGGAACCAGGGCACAGACACTATACAGCTGTGGTCAGCAATGGGACACCCAAATCCATGTGACTGACGCCCTTCCTGACATTTCCCTTCTCCCGAGGTATGTACCAGGGAGCTGGTGGCTAGCGGATTTACGGCTTGCAGATCAAGACTTGCCAGACTTGCTAGCATGGTATTAGTGAGTACCCTTTTACCACATTTTAGTGGTATCCTGGAGGTTTGTTTGCTGTTCCAAGCTTGTCACTGCAAAATGGTATTAAATGGGAAATAAAAATGGAGGGGTTTTTTTAAACATGAAAAAATTTAAGCAAAACCCATATATTTGTCTACCAACTTTTAATGTTTTTATTCCTTTAATATTAAGGGCTAGAAGTCTATTGTTTTGGGGTTTTTGGGGAACTTTTAAAATATGAGTCTCTTCTGCAAACATCAGACTTGAAGAACTAAGACTTTGAACTAAGACTTAGTCTTAAGACTAAGAACTAAGACAGATGATATTGTGAAACTCTGGAGGGAAAAATATGATCCTTTATCTAACACTGTAGATAGCTCCTTAAAGTACTCCCTCTGCTTCCATATCCCTTTATTCCGGGACATGAAAGAGAAACCTGGGCCAATACAGGATTACAGAACTAGGTTACAAACCTGAACTATATGTAGTTAAAGCATCAGAAATTTATTTTATATGCTTATTTTGGTTTAAAAATTGTATGCATTTGGAAAACTGTCTCTTCCCATGAGAGTTCTTTCTTTCAAGTAATTAATGCAAGACAGTAAGCAGCAGAGACAATGAATTGTAAAATTTCATTGCTGGTTTATAACAAAAATTTGAACCTCATCCATCTGTCATCAAAAAAAAAAAAAGCCTTTCAAAAAGCAGATGGTCTTGTAACTAAAACAGATCTGAATTCTGGCAGACAGGGTGAGAAATATGCCTTGTGAGAACAGGGGAAAAACTGCACTGGGAACTGTTCATCTTGGTGGAATGCTCCAGCCATGAATACCTTTGCTAATTCTACCTTGCACAATAATGGGCAAAATCAGTAACTTCCCTTCCAGCACAGCTTGTATGCTCTTTTTCTGAAAGGTGTCATTTCCTAATAGGTATTTTATAGGCAACTTAAGTGCACTTTCTGCATGTTAATAACAAGGGCTTGTGCATAGAAAAGATTTAATTCTAAGTGGAAATCATGGATTAGCATTGCAAGAACCTCCTTCAAAATAAAACTCTATATTTACAGAGCTATGTTTATGTACAAGCATTTGGTCTTATGGGTGCTCTCTAGCAAGATTCTTAAATTAACAACCAAAGTAATAAATAATGCCTGCTTTCGATGATTTAATGGTACTTTGAATGACAACAACAACAAAATCATCCTCAAACTTGCTAGAGGCTTATTTCTGTCTATTACTCTGCTTTGTGTTTTACCTAGGTGAAGTTTTAGCTGTATAACTTCATTCAGGATTCATTCTCTAGGAATCCAGGAGTTATTTAATCAGCTTCATCAGATTCACTGGCTGCAATGCATAAGTAAACTCAGTGTTGCTTGCATGTGTGCCACAGGTAATTGAAATTCCTAGGGGCCATCTGTGCCTTTTGCATGATTTGGAGTCACTATTAAAATAATTTTTGTAGTGACTGTCCACTCAAAATCACATTGAGCCTGCTTTTAGGCAACAGAAATGCTCTCTGGAGTTATTGTAGCCTCTTCATTGACAGCTAGTGGTTTTTTCAATAGTACATATGGGAAATTTTCTCAGTTGAGAAATACAGTAGTAGTTCAACATATCCTCATTTATTGTAGGCAAATCATTAACTATTTTAGGCCTACTCTTTGGTCCATCCTGTGTTTAAAAACAGGTTAGAAATCTGAAGTCAAGATTTTGATAACTGCACAATTGCTATCTCTTTATGTCCCAAAAAGCAGGAAGATGATAATGAACAGCAAAGTCAGTAGCATCATGTGGAATCTTTGGGTAGGAGTCTGCTTTATGCAGTGCAGTGCTGGTTTGTGCTGCTGACTGAAGCAGAAAGCTGGGGAACCTCTGTGTAGTCCCTTGGGATGAGTTTTATGCCAGAGAGGCAGCACTTGCCGTGCAAAAAGGAGAAAAGCCAAATAAAAATCTTTTGCATGATTGATGAGTATATTGTTTGGTTGAAGGGCGCCATCCTCCTTCACATCTCTTGTGGTAGTTCTTCCTTTTAGTGTTGTTCTGTCTCTTGCCTGCATGCAGCATGAGTTTAAAAAAAATGGGCACAGCAGATACTTTTCAAACTATCCCAAGGAAAACAGTACGACTGCCCAACTGATAGCTCTCTCTTCTGGCTATTTAACCAAATGATCTACATCAGAAGATGTGAAAAGCCTTGAAATAGTGCTGTGTACATAGGAAGACTTCTTTCAGAGCCATCAGTAATATTATACCCAGGGACCTGAGAACACTCATAGTTCCTGCAATCTTCATTCTCATACATATCCCACATTATACTTATGGGAGCCTGAAAGTATGTGAGCTTTTAGTCTCATTAAAATATATTAATAAAATATGTGAATATTGGTGTGTGGGCTTCTCTTGCACTGCTGATACATTTCCGTGGCTATTGTATCAATTTTTAAAGCATTTAAAAATAATTCCTTATAATGCATGTCATTACATTTCAGTGACCCACAGACTGAAATGTCCTTACCTTGATAAGTAAAATATTAGAAGGAAGAAATCAAATTTCATATCTAATCTCTGCCTTACAGCAGAATTGGAACTGTGCCATCTCACCTTGGGAAAGTTTGTGGAGTTGTGGCTAGAGGGGTTCCCTCAATGCTGTACTGAAGGTGCATCCTTTGGCATCAGCAACCGTTTTGTGGACTGGTGGTACTGTTGGGTTTTGTTTGTTGTGACCACTTGGTACTGCCTGGAACAGGAGACCCCCCGGTCACACCCCTTGTTTAGCAGGGTGTGTATATTGTGATGCAGAGCCCCAAAGAAAGGTAAGGGGACAGGGGAGTCCCTGTCCTGGAGCACTTGGTACTCCAGAGCATACTCCACCAGGATCAGGATATGTGCTTAGGATCCCCGAATGATGGGAAGGAATTGTATCCACGGACCAGAAACCTGCTCTAGTGGAAGATGTCCCTGCTCATGGAAGGGGATTTGGAATGAAATAATCTTTACGGTCCCTCCCAATCAAGCCATTCTATGATGCTCTGCATAGCTCTTAAGTTTGATAGCTAAAAGAATAAGATAATGCCCCATTTTTCTCCAGCTCCTGTTAGCTACAGTCTTGTACAGGAGTTAGCTACAGTCTCGTACAGGAGTATTGTACAGGACATGCAACCACCTGGAGCACAATCACCTCCTCTGGCTGGAGTAAGGCCCAGCCATCCACTCTCTTCTGCCTGTACTGGGACTGCATGCACAAACCTGAATTTCAGAGGTTTCATTTTCCAGCTGAAACCCACACCAGTTCCTGCTGCAGTGTGTCCTACAGTGATACACCTTGTTTTGTGTCAAAGGGAAAGTTTAAACTTAAGGTTTTCTTTTTATTTTGGTAAGATGCCAACTTGAAGCTTGTGTGCACTGCTTTCTGTGTGACACAGCTACCAAATAAAATCAATAAAAATTGAAGAGCTCTGGGTGTAGTTTTGAGGTATGGTGTGGCATGAGTATGTTAACATGTACTTGGTTTTCCTTATTGTATATTTTATTGTTCCATATTTGCTTTTGTTTAAGTATTTAGCACTATTTAAAATTAATCTTGCTTCTCTTTGGGATGCTTGTATATGTTGATCTTCTTATTCTTTTTCATGGCAATTTCTTGGTTCTTTTTGAGTAAGCAGAAATGTTGCAGCTGTCCAGGTTAGTCATCACTGCTGCAGCACTAGCCTCAGATGTGTTGGGTTTTTGAGGACAAGATAATCAGAAAAGCGTGATTGCTGCCAGAATATAACCGCTTCCTGTCTCTCCTTTGACTTCTCTGCTAACAAATCACAGCAAACTGCTGTCGGCAGTGGGAGGGGACTGCAGGGTATGAGGGCAGCTGAACCCACAGCGCTGCTGTGGGGATGCAGCGAGCCCCACATTCCAGATGTGCACCCTGATCCTTCTGTCACATCTCTGGTATGCTGTGGCAGTGCTTATGCTGAGAAGTGAAGCTACAGAATCCAGAGCATGTGGATGTTGTGATTTGAAAGTTTACCTCTAGTTTTCTGTCAATCCAGTGCAAACCTTGCTGTAAGATGTTTATTTTCTGTACAGCTCCGGGAGTGCCTTCAGATCGCATTGCAGTGTTGAATTTTTCTGTGGTCAGTCAGAATGTGCTGTATTTGTCAGAGCTATTTTATTCAGGTCTGCTAATGGACTCAAGAGGAAAATTGATTTTGCAATTCTATGCATGTCTCAGAATCTTCTTTGTCAGACTGATTTATCAGAGTTTGAACCCAGCTCCCTGGCTGTTGTCATTCACACTTCTCAAGAGTGCATTTGTCAGGCTGTTGGTGCAGTAATTTCTTGAAAATATTAGTGGAAAAATTGCTTTTAGTTTTGAGATAGAACTAGCAAAGGAAGGGAGAAGTAGAAATTCATAGGCATTTTTGCTATCATTAGTTTCTGTGAAGTTTTTGAAGGAAAATAAGTTCTAGGTCAATTTTTTTTTTCCTTTTCTTAAAAGGAGAAAATTGATACCTGTTGAAAATCTGTTAAGGCATCATGTCTGAGGACCATAGCCCCTGAAGGACCTCATCTCTCATTTAATTTCTCCATAAGATGTTGTATTATAGACCTTATATCTATACATTCTATTTTCTTGAGATCTTGTTATGCATTATTTATGTGTACACATTTATATTTAAGATATTTCTGTGTTAAGGCATCTCTGATGCATCCAAGAGCAATTTTTAGCTACTAAGTAAATAATAAGGTGAATATTTTTCAGAATGTGGTGCTGCTTAGAAATTTTATACCTTTAGTATGTTGTGTTGGGATACCTTTGCAGTAAGTATTCAGTGTAAGTTAAATTATGGATTGAGGAACAAGATCCTGCATTAGCAAGCTAAAATTCTGCAGGCTCATTCTTTGTTAAGCCCCAGCCTTTCCTGGAAAAGGCAATTGAAAAAGGAGAAAAAAACCTGTGGTTATCTTACAGCAAAGGATTAAAACTGTCCCGCACTGGTCTGGGAAACAGTGTGGCCATGAGGGAGAGGGTGATAAATTCAGCTGACTGTAATTTGCCAGAAGTCATCCTGTCTTCTCCTTTAATATTAGCTGTTGGACAGCTGTGATTAAGTGCTCTTCCTTCTGATAAGGGCTCACTAAGAAGTGGCTGACAGGTAGAAACAGCAGCCAAACTCCCGCATGTTTTAGGAGGTGTTGGCTGACGCCCGGCATCTCTTGTCAGCGCTGTTGATAACGCTCATGCAAACACCACCCAGAATCTGCCTGGCAGCCCCGGGAGGGGCCAGATGGATTGTGCTATGCACAATGTGCTAATTGCCACAAATTGGCTACTCTTGGTTGGGAATGACAGGGTGAGAGTGTATGGTGGGTTTTTTATAGTCTAGTTGTCGCACACTTAGCTTGTACCAGTTTTATTCTGAGAACAAGCATTTAGAATTTTTTTTTGTGCATTGCCAGCAAAGGGAATTTTTGTTAACCTCAGAAATACTGTTGATTAACTACGGTATAAAGCAGTTCTATTTAAAACTGATTTAAAAGTACAAGAAAAGTCCTGGAATACAATATGAAGAACTTTTTTATTGTTGAAGTGTTTTAAAAATATTTTAAGAAATATTTATTTTTCCTTTCCAAGACCTTGCAGAGTCAGAAATTCCTTCTATCCAAAAAGGACCTATCCTCCAAAAGCTGTCAATAGATTGTCCCTTTACATCCCCTCAGAGATGGGTAGGATATCGTCTTTCTTCTCAAAAGGCAGAGCCTGTTGTTTTCTCATTTGCTACCCTCCCGCATCGACCCTAAAATACTGTTAGAACAGGTCAGGCCCACGAGATGGGGCTGTAAGGAATCATATACAGAAATGGGCAGGAGAGGGACTTGTGTGTGTGCCCTGTGTGAAAGCACTTGGGAGAACGAAGCCCTTCTGTTTAAGGGGGGAGCTGGGGCACTGTTCAGCTGTGTTTGCAATGGAGGGAGGTGCTGGGGCTTTCCTGGTGTGGAGGTTCCCCCGTGGCACCTGCTGCTGTGCACCAGCCCTGCTGCATGGCAGGGGCACTGGTGTGGTACCACCCAGCAGCTGCCACCAGCAATGATTGTGGTGACCCATCAGACTTCAGCAAAACTCAGCTTTAGGCTGCAGGGCAGACATAACTGTTTCTGAATATCTTTTCATTGTCAGGAACCACAAGGCACTTTTAACACTGCTCAAAGAAGTGGGAATGGAGGAAGGTGGTTTACTTAGTGCTCCTGTTAGAGCAAATAAGCATCCTGGCACAATAAGGGCTGCCTCTGCTTGTCCCAAGCTAAAGTCACATAAGAAATGCAAGTTCATGCTACCATCTGCTTGTCCTTTCCCAGCAAATTTACGATTTAGATCCTAGGAGCCTCCATGTCTCTTAGTACATGGTACATCCATTTCTCTTAAAAATACAAAGCTGTTACCTTTCTTCCTTTGTCCAGCTGTAATTCAGAAAGAAGAATGAGGGAGGGACACAGGCACAGGAGCCGAATACAAAGGTGAGGGCAGGAAAGTTTCATGGTACTATTCTTTGCTATAATATATCAAATAATAAAGTGCTCAATAGTCATAACGCTACATGTTTGCTATGCTGGGGAAATTGGCAAACACTGAGAGAAGGAACAGCATTAAGAGAAAACAATACTTTGACATGTTTGGTTTCTGTCCAGGAGCCCCGGAAAATGAGGAGAGTGAATAAACAGAAGTGAGAAGATCCTGTATAGTCAAATTGTGCAAAATTGCCTTGTCAATTGAAAGAAGGTGAATGGAGACGGCAGGAGGTTCAGAGGGATTTGAGCAGCACCTAAGGCAGGAAAAAAAGAAAAATGCTTAGCAATTGAAAGGGTATTGAGGTCTTTTTGTTGGTTTCATTTTGCTGCAGTTGGGTTTTTCTAGTCTATTATATTCCAGTGGTAGAATCCTGTATTGCCCTTTCATCTAGCAAAAGGGATGGTTACAGTAATGGTCACTGTAATACTGTGTGAAGCATGAGAGAACAGTCTGAAGGAAAAAATAAGTTTATTCTGATTAAGAAAAGCAGTGGCTGGATTGCCATTCAAACTTCATGATGCAAAGCTGCATGCACTCTGTATTTACTTAGTCTTTTTCTTTTCTTTTTCTTTTGCTTCCCCCTTCCCCCCCCCCTTTTTTTTCCTTTCTCTTTTTTCACTTTTATTTAACAGGAGTATTAAATGTCAGTAAATAATAGTTATACAATCCTTGAAGAATCACACTCTTTAGAGTTGTTTAACTCTATAGATTTAATCTGGTTTAAATCGCAATTAATTCTTAGGTGAGTCCATAAAAGTACTTGTAGAGTTATCTGTGATTTTACTATTTATGTAGTTAAGTTTTTCCTAATACAGACTTTCTTTTGCAGTTTTCCACTGGGATTCAACATAAATAGCACACACTTATTAGAGATGCACTCTCTTAAAATAAACCTTTTTATTGACATTTTTATCTGCTTAATTCTGAACTCACCATTTGGGGCTTTTTCTTGCAAGCACTGCTAAGCTTGCTGAGTTGTGGCACTCCTTTCAGGAGCAGTGAGTTGCCCTGTGGGCTGGAATCTGAGCCTCTGCACATCTTCTGGGGGGCCACAGAGAAAACAGAACTGCTTGTGTTTCCACAAATGTGCTTACACCCTCTTGGCTCTATGCTTGGGGTCTGTGAGTGCCACGTGCACCTGATTCAGGTGCCTAAGCCAGGATTTAGTGCAACTGACGTGTTGTTGGCCTAATATATTTGGGTTTCTATCTGGGTTTTCTTGCTGTTCTCAGAAGCTACAGAAGTTCTCAGCAGCAGAGATGCTGCGTGGGACAGTCAAAGCTCAGAGGCTGTAAAGAGCACTGTTTTTGTGAAGATGTGACATTTCTTACCTATGTGGTCATAAGGTTGGGACTTTAGAAGGAATGTTCTCTTCTCCAAATCAGGTGTGCTGGTACCCATCCATGTGCTGGGACTGATCACAGGTTGTCAGTTCTCCATCATGTCACACCATCAGTGCTGTCCGCGTAACACAGGCATTCCACCTGTGGGACAAACATTCTCTGGCATGTCTTAAAGAGCCATAGGGCTTGATGTGGGATTGAGGGAGAAATGTAATATTTCATGCAATGCAGGAGTTCAGGCTAGGTGGTTGAATAGTCCTTCCTGGCCTTACCCTCCATGAAACAGTAGATCTGTTTTGCTGAGGGCTTGACTTTGAAGACTGATTTAGTGCAGTGCCCTGCAGAAGGGTATGGCCCACTTTGGAAGCATTTTCCAGGCTAACTAGGAAGATGGAATAACTCCCAGTTGCACAAATCATTAGAGGCCTTCAGTGGTATTCACAGATTGCTAAAGAAGGTGGAATAAAATGGGCCTTGTCCTTTTGTTGTAGCTGCTGAAATGTTGCCAGGGAATTCCTGAAATAAAATGTGACCCCCCACATCTTTTTCTTATGCAGTTTTAACTTGAAGATTTATGCTGTCGGAGCTCTACATCAGTTTTCATTTTTTTATGAGATTATTTGCTTTTACTGTATGCTTACATATTTTAAAATATTTTGGAGGGTTACAAGTTTTACTTCAATCAAATGTCAGATGTTATTAGCGACTAGTTGCTGCTATTTTACTATAAAACTATCACATAAAGGAATTAATGACTTTTATGTGTGAAACATCACAATAGTTTGCTAAATTTGACATTAGTAATGACATGCAGGTTCATTGCAATGTCCTTCGAAGTACAGTAAAGAGTAACTTGCTTCAAAACAAAACCTGTATGAAGTGAGGCTGAGTGTTAGGAGGATCCTTCTCTACTCATAATCACTAGGTGATGATGTATTCTGTGTTCTAAATGTCTGGTAGGAGCTCCAAACCCCTCTTCTAATAATTTCCATGTAAAAACCACCACTGTTTCCCCAGTTGGTACAAAAATTCAGGTTTAGGTTCTGTTGCCTACTGTCGAACAGAACTTAAATTTGGTAGTTAACAATGGTCTAAAACACTTTTTCCTCTTAATGCTGTTTCAAAAAGACACTATTTTGCAATTTTGCAAAACTTTTCAAAAAGACACTATTTTGCACATTTGCATATTTTACTGGCTTGCTTTAGAAAGGTTATATTCATGTCTTATTTAAAAAAAACCCAAAATACTCTGATTGGTGCCCTCTGTGCAACAAAATTTACCTCAAGCTATACAAAATTTCCTATTTCCACATTAAAGTAAAAAATCCAAAGAAGTGCAGATCACCAGAAAAAAGAACTGAATTTTCTAGGCTCACTTTATTTTGTCTGCTGAAGTTTAATAACTGTTTCAGGCAAACCCAGATTTTAGTGGAACTACAGACTCAGTCTCACTCTGCAGGAATTTTGGAGTTTTTTGACCTCTGAAGTGTTCTGTATATTGCAGTATTTGAAGGAAGAGAACAACAAACTTTGCAGGCCTTCTATTTTCCTGGCTTTGTTCTTTCCCCTTCCCCCTTCTTGACCTCCTCTGCTGTTCCCAGATACATTAGAAGGAACATGTGTCTTCCTGCTCTTCTGCTTAAAGAAATTTGACCGTAAACTTGAGCCATGAACCATCCCATGGGACCTTTGGAGGGAGAGGTGGTGCTGGAGCCCACTTTATGCTGTGTGAGGGGGTCACAAAGCCATAAAGGAGTGTAGCTGGTCCCTGGCTACTGGCTGTGGTGGGGATACTGAAATTCTGTGATTGAGTTCTGTTAGTTATCAAGAGTTTACCCAGTTGTTTGTGTTGCTATCTGCAGTTTCATCTCCAAGTCTTGTGACTGTGGGAGACGCAGCATTAGTTCCATGAGTGCCAATAATTCCTTGCCTTTGTCATTACTGAAAAATGCGAATATGTGACAATTGAATAAAAAACCCTCTGAGATTCCTTTGCTAAATGCCACCTTTTCCTTGTGTCATGATATTTTTTCCAGTGCTGAGGCTTGGGAGCACTGTTTAAAATCAGTGAACAGCATAAATATGCTGGTTTTAGGTGAAGATTTTGTAAGTTGGGGACCTGACTCCCTTAATTTTCAGTGAATAGAGAGCTTTATATGATAAAACAGCTTAATGGTGAACTGATATTCCTCACTGGTGGGAAATCATTTTTGTTATTCTCATTGTGGTTGTGACTCTAGCAGAGAATTGTCAGAAAACAGCTGAGGTGTGCAGGAAAATGTCCATTTTGTATTAGATTCATAACTCTGCTTTCACATGATCTAGTCCAGATGTTATACAATAATTTAAATAGAAAATAGAATATGTATCAAGTGTATTATTATGCAAAGGATAGACAAATCTACTGTGCCATACATCAATTTTGTAGTCTTGCACTCTGCCCATTCTGATTCTGAAAGTAAATATTTTGAGGTCTGGTCATAACTTTGTTCACATTCTTAAAACCTGTCTGCAGTTTTAACTTGAACTGAGATGATTTTTCCTCCAAAGACAGCTTCGCTTACAAGCTTCCTAATGTGAAAAAGTAATTAGCACTCACCTAGTAAATCTGGAGAGAGAAACTAGGTGAACCAATTTGCTGAAAATTGCTTTGAAAATTACTGTAAATACAATGTGAATGTTGTGCAGCTCCTCAGAACTTTCAGTGATCCTGATTATTGATTATATTTTGATAAACTGAATCTATTACAGTAAAATTGTTTAATTTAATTTTTTTTAAATGCATACTTTATGTGAAACCTTATCAGTCTTGTCATTACTTCTTGTTGACTACTATCTTCTTAACTGAGAAGCCCAGATACCCAGAAACATGGCTGTATGACATGGTGAAAAGGACTCTGCTGCTGATGTGCCTACCCAAGTGAAATGGCAAAGCATTTACCAGTCTTTTCCTTTTTCTACTGTTTTCTTAAATGCGTTGGTGTGGGCAAACATAACACATTCTCTTGTCTTTGCTGGGGTATGGTCAAACTCTGGCTAGCTAAATTTCTTGCTGATGTGCACTGACAGGAGTTCACCATCAGATCTGTCAGTCTCCTTACCCAGAGCTGATCTTGACCTGATTTCTCTGGGCAATCAATTCATATAAAACTAGATGCCAACAATCTCTATTAACTGTGAATTAAATTCTTATCAAAATGAATTGCCCCAATTTGGGGTGAAACAAACAGCTCATGTCACTTGCTTCAAAAAGTATACCATTTGTCTGATAGAACTGATTACCCAGAAGTGGCACTAAAAATGTTGGCATGTCTACAGAGAAGCAAATAATTTGCCTTAGGAATAAAAAAAACCCTCTTGCTGTTATGCTGAAAGAAAGTTATGCTTCTGAAAGTTATTCTGATTGATCTGGTGATTTATTGTCTAGAATGCCTGAAGATGAGTGCTGTGTGTGGGATTATTTGTGGGGTGGGATTCCTTCTCCTGTGGGTATGAGAAGGGCTCATTATGAACCTTGTGTGTGCACTGTACTCTTACTCCTCTTGCATTCCAGCAACACTAACTTTTATAACCATAAAACACAATTATCCCTAAGACATGCCTGGTACTGTTGTGGGAGTAATTCTGGAGCAAAATTACTATAATATAGCTGAATGAAGAGCTCAGGTGGTTTCTCTTAAAATTGCAGGGCAGGTCATGTTCAAAAAAGAGTCAAATATTAAATGAGGGGTGAAAATGCATTGGAGTAGAGCCTGGATTCTCTAAGTAAGTTGTTCAGGACTATAACCTGGCTTCTTCAATGAATATTAATCCTAATCATATATGATATGGTGGTGAGTAATAGTAGTTAAGCTAAGGATCAGGAGTCAAATTTTCATCGTATTTCTAGGAAATATAAGACGTAGTGTTGCATAGCAACAGTTGGAGGTATAGCAATATTTGCACTTGAAAATGTTTAGTGCTTTGGGAAGCATTAGGTGGCTGATGGGGTAGGCAGTGAGGAAATGGTATTCTCTCTCAGGGAACTGGTTTAAATGCAGCCTTGGTTTTACTGGCTGAAGAACATTAACATCCAAATAACTAAAATAACTAGCTAGATGTCTGCAAAATGAGTTATTGGTCTCAGTCCAGTTTTCAGAGCACCCATATTCACATTTCAAAAGCTATTTCTGTAATTGGCAGTGCTGTTGGTGTGCTCTGAAGGCAGATCAGACACAAACAGCCATGGAGGCAGCCACAGATCTCTCTGCTACAGAGCACTCCTGTCTGATTGCAGACAGCTTCCTGCTCTAGTCCTACTGCCAAATTGAGGCATTTCTACTTTTTCTAGTTCATAACTCTTCTCTACAGCTGTGTGTGAACTTGAGAAGAGTACATTATTTAACTTTAGTAAGATACTGATATTTTTGTTGTACTTTGTGTTAACTGTAAGTGTTTTGAATAATAGGTACTGCCTAGGATATTTTTCATCTTTTGAGATCCTCCTGAACATTTTACACTTAAGTTTTTCAGAATGAGATGTGAGTTCCCATTGAAGGTAAGAGTTTCCCAGAAATGTGCAATCTTTGTCAAATCGTCTGTTTTCAGAAGGTCTGTGTTCACCTGGAAATAGAAGGTCTGAAAAAGGAAACCATCCAAAGATATAGAGGAGTAAAGCTGCTGGAATGACATGACAAGAATTTGGAGTGCCCTAAATGCAGTTTGGTTAAACATTAGCTGTTTGTTGCCCAAAATTTAACAACTTTTTGTCAGAAGAGGTTGTCAGATGCTCAGTAGGACATGAGCATGTTGTAGCCAGGCTAAGGAGTGTTGCAGAGTAACAATGAGGAAAAAGGCATAAAAATTGGAAGCTAACAGCATAAGACAGTCATAGAAGTGCTTGCTACATTTTTTGCAAGCATCTAGTTTTACCTTTTTTACTAATATTTAATATGCTTTAAAGGAAATATGTGTAGTAGATCATCTCCAGGGTAAATCCAATAGAACTGAGCTGTGTAAAGGTTCAAAGATGTCCTTTTCCACATGATGATTTCACTCAATGCCAGTGATGGCTCTTCATTTTCTTAACTGCCTAAAGTAAGTTTGGTAATGAGCATCATAAGAACATTTCTAACAGGAGAGAGCTCAAGATTTAAGATCTACTAATCTTTAAATAATAATCTAAGAAAGTATTCTATCATTGACTCCACTTACTCCTTTAATTTATGAGACCTCAAGACATATGTAAATTAAATGAAGGGCAGATTCACAGGACATCTTAAACTACTTTATTCCATAAAAATACATCTTTGATTCTTAAAGTAATTTTAAAATGTTGTAGCCATTTCTGGATAAAAAGATTTATGACAATTCTGCTTATGTTGCTTTTCCTAAAGGTAAGAAATTATGCCTATGTCAGTTCACAGTTATGGTAGTAGCAGGGATGAGGAAAGGTGTTTATTAGTGAGTTCACTCTTTTTAGCAAAGTAAATAAAGAACAACAAACTCTACTGGACTCTTGTCATGAGGCTAATTTTCTAATTTTTGTGTAATTTGGAGTTTTGAAGGTCTTTGGTAGCAAACTATTCACCTTTCTTGAGATTACCTTTATTATCTGAACACAGTGCCAGCATGTATAGAAGTCTGCTCATATGAGAAGGTGAAGAGTAACATTCCATACTCAAATCTGGAAACGTCACAGCAAATTTTAAAATATGTTACTGATTGTGAACTTGGTAATATTTTATGGTTCTTGGAACTGAAACTGCTTAGAATGTATTCATAAAAAAAATCTTTTTTCCCCCCAGACCTTATATCTTCTTTTTCCTTTTGACACTAAAACTTCTTTTGATGACTTCCTATGGTTTTAAATATGCATTCATCTGTCTATTCAATTGAGTCAAGGCAGTTTTCAGCTGTGATTTTTTGTTTAAGAGAGGAATTTTATAAAATGTCAGAAATTGTTTCCCGTTCAAAGCACATGTGCTTTTTCCTGTGGGTGAGTTTTTTGTTGAATCTAAGGGGTTATGGAATTTCTATTACCTTAGTGACACCTGTATCCACAATAAAATGGTTAATTGTGAACTGCTTTTAAATCTCAGGGTCTCATTTAGTTTACCTCTATATCAGAACCAGTCACATGAAACTGGAAATGGCAGGGAATATACCTTATATGCAGAGTTAGGGCCAGCATCAACCTGTGAATGCTGGAGGGAATGCATCTTATTTAATGTGGCATTAGTGGGAATTCTGCATGCCCCATATATTCAGAAAGCTGGTCGTTCACATGGCTCTTAAATACAGTTTTGACTTAAGTGCTTCTTTTAGGCACTTTTGGGCCTGACTTCTAAGTAAACTAGATCCAAAAAGAAACTGAATATTCTGTACTCGAATATCACATATATAAGCAAGTAAGTTAGTGCACCAATTTTTTTTTGTTTCTTTTTTACCTTGGCTGAAGAAATCTGCTAGTGCTTCTTGATGTTTGCAATAAAAATTGGTAGAAACATATGCAGAAAGTGAACAGTTTAATAAAACACTTTGTTTCTTGGTTGCTATTGTACTTCAGCTGTGTTTTTATAAAGTGCCCTAACTTTGAATTAATTTCTATATGAAGCTCTTCCAAGGTGACATTTTTAGGTTTAATGTGTTTTCACCTTTTTCAATCAATTTTATAACAGTACTTTTGTTTGCTTAGTGTCTAACAGGTCTGCTCTTGTGCCTTTCTATGCATAAAGTTAACTTGCCTTTTATATAAAACTCAAATTTTTATATACATAAACTTAATGCAGGTTTTGTAATTTGTGAGGAGAATTTGGTTGTGCGTCAGTGTATCTGTAGGTGTCCTTCCTAAAGGGGACTAGTACTTAAATATATAAACCTAGGACTTTTGTTAGTTTATAGAGTAAAAGGAAGGTGGTATTTTCAATGGAATAAGCGATTTCATAAAATAAACAAGAAATCTACCCCCCTCCTCCAACACGCCTGTTAGAGCACTAAGCCTCTTTGTGACATTTAGCAGAGATTTGATGTTTCTCTCTTTTTTAAGTTGTTTGATACATTCTAAAATTGCCCAGGAAAAAGTGATAATAGCTATACCTTTTTCATTTTGCTTGAATTTTCATAATAGTCTATCACAGAAAAGGAAAAAGTCTATTATTTTTTTTCTTTGAAGTATGTCCTCATGTTGTTTTTGAAAGATTCTACATTAAATGTACATATTTTAGATGAAAAATACACTTAACTTTTTTGGTTTTGTAGACTGCATATATAATTGAAATGCTATTCTCAGAACGTTCATAAGATAGAATATGATGGCTTTGATGTAAAACCTAATAACAAAACCCAATAGGAATTTGTATGTAATTTTGTTGATCTTTAGCTCATTATACAGATTATTTTTTCATTAAGGTCTTGTTAATGAAAGATTTAAAGACCTTTCTAAGATATGTCCAATATTTTAGGGTCTAACACTGCAAAAGCAGATGGGAGCTTGGTATCCTGTATTTCCATTGTGAATTAAGGAGTGTGTGGAACAGAGGGAAACATTTTTAATTTTATGCATATGAAGGTTTCTGTACAATGCACACTGGTGAAGGCATTTTGACATTCTGAAATATGAAATATTGACATATTCTGAAATATTCGTGTCTTGATACATCTCTTGATACTTATTAGATATTTTCCTGGGCTATTGAAATGACTGAAGTGCAGAGTAGACAAAAGCTTTGAATGAGAGAGATTTAGGACCCAAAATACATGCTCAGGAGCATTCAGTTTTGTTTCTCAGCATGGGTCTACCTGACTTCTTGAGGAATATCTGCCACCAGTTCAGTGGCTGCAGCTGTGGTGTTTGTGTGTCTGTACGTACAAACATGAGGCTGCTACTGTGAAGGTTTAGCTGGGATGGTGCTTGTAAGAACATCTTCTTCAAAAGGAGCTGGACCTTTTCAGCACTGTATGCTGTGTTTGGTCTTGCTCTTCTCCAAGGGACCACAGAATGAGAGAAGATAAGAAAAGAAACCTCATTTTGCAGTCTACAGGACCCTACAGTTTGTTCTGCCAGGTCCCTTAGAGTGCAAAAGCACATCAAGTAGTGCATGATGTTACTGCACAGTGATCTGGATCTGCATTGCCCTCTGACAGCTAGGATGTGCTCTTTCTCCAGTTCTGGGAGATTAGAGGTGGCATTTTCAATCTGCATGACAGCAGAACTTTCCTGTGAACCAAATCTGTTCCCAAGGTCTTGCTCAGATTTGTTCTCATCAAAGGACAGTCCTGCCTGCAATCTGGCTCCTGTGTCCAGTTCTGCTTTCAGGACAGGTTTTCATGAATGTAAATGGGAGCTTGTTTTTGATATTTTGGAGTCCATGTGCAGTATAAGGAGCTTCAGAAACATGCAAGGTCTTTGAGGGCCTTTCAAGTCCTGTCCCGTTGTGAAATTTAAAGGAAAGTCTTTCCCATGTCAACTGATGGGCATCACACCAACAGTGTCTTACTACTAGGGCTTGGCATTCTGTGGGACATGTCAGGAAATTTATAACACAGACTAAAAGCTGAATAATCCTCAGCATAAAATCCTGAGGCAAGTGGTAGGCAGGGTGTCAAACTGCCTGCCTGAATAATGAAAGGAAGCGAGTAGGTGCCTGTTTCCAAACACCAGTGCTGTATAAACAGCAACATGTGAGGGTGTCAGTCAGTGAGAGCATAGAGGGCTGCAAGTAGAAAAATTAGCAGACATAGAGAAATAGAGATGTATTAAAAACACGTAGAGGAAGAGGTTCCTGCTCCTGGGGAGGTGCTGGGAATGGTTGGCACCAGCAGGAGCAGATGGTGGTAAGGACATGGATGGGCCATCACTAAGCCAGATGTGCGACAGTGATTTGGTCTGAAAATACCGACACTTACAGGCTGCACAGCTGATCTTGTGCTGTTTGTGTTTCTTCTAATCCTGTCCTTCATCCTGATGTTCTTCATCCATTGGCTCTGGGTTGTGCTTCTATGGCTCCTTGCTATAACTGTCCTTCTGGTTGTGGTTGGTTGCAAAGCAGTGGTTCAGTGGGATCACCTGGCTGGTAAGCCCTGCTAAACTGCTCTGACTTTCTTTCCTTTGCTGTTCCCTGCTTGGCACAGTCCTTGCTCTCTCCTCAGCTGTGACTACACAGATGTTGCTTTTGGGCAGATTTGCTGTATAACTCTCCTGATTTTCTAACCAGAAAAGAACATCGAGAGAAAAAATGGGGAAAAAATATTGTTGGTAAAATTGTCTCAGAGTTTTAAAGTGAATTACTAGGTGAGAGCAAGGCTGAGGCTTGAGCATAGGCAGGACCCACCCCACCCACTGAAGAAGCAGGGCAGAAGCAGCTGATGTCATGCAGAGGCCAATGGCTTTGTCATCTGACCTTTGCCAGCACCTGCTAACTTCAAATGAATATTGTTATTACCAGATGTTGCGAATAATTAACTGTATATTAACAACTTCTTGTGGGATTCATAGGAGCATCTGTTCTATTTAAGAGCATTGCGAGTCTAGGAGGAAGTACGGGAATGGGAGAGGGAGAAGTGTGATCCAGGAAACTGCTCACTGGTCCTCACATTAATCAAAAACTTCTATCATTGTGTACGGGGGTGCATGGTGACACTTCTTTTATACTCAAATTTGTATTTTGGTGGACAGCTAATCATATCATACAACATACATCATATCATATATCATATAATGAGAAAATTAGAAACTTTTAGTACACTCTTCAGATTCCTTAAAGTCAATAAAAGGTCATGAAGATACATTTTGTAGAAGCATAGGTAGGCCAAGCATGAGCTGCTATAGAGTGGAGAAACCTCTCCATACAAAAAGATAAAATTTTCCAGGTGTGAAAAGAACAAGCTTGAATTTGGAAAGACACTGATCAGTTGTAATGTTTATGCTTAGTTTTTTGCTTTAATATGTCTGCAATGTTTAGTTCTGTTCACATGTGGGCTGAAAAGACTTTCTGGAGAAAAAAGAACTTGTATTCTCTAAAGTAGAGATGGCTTGAACAGTTTGTGGGGAAGGGAAGTTCTGTGGCTGGCTTTTTCGTTTCTGTTTTGCTTTTATGGTGGGAGATCCATGGTGGAGGTGGAGCTCAGGGCTGCATTTGGAGGAACTGCTGACAGTCATGGATACAGGATGCAGAGCACCAGGGCAGTCTCTGCTGGTGGCTCTGGAGCAGCTGCTTGTATTGGCTGCGCTGGGTGAATGGAGCTGGTTATGTGCAAACATAGCAGTGTCCTAGAAGCACAGAACTGTGACTTAAATTGGATAGTATTTCCATGGAGAAAGGCAAAGGATGAACCATCTCAAATGAGATTTGGCACTACTTAATGTCTTTTAGATATAGCAGCACAATACTGTGTAATTTGCAGATGAAAGGCCAGCTACCCTCTTCAGTCTAAGACTGACTTTCTGCAGATGCTGGCTGTCCTTGTGATCACAGAACAAATTACTTAATTTACTAACTCAGAGATGTCTGCCTGGTGCTAGAGTTTTGTCTTTTCCTGTCTCTTTAATCCTTTGTGTTTAAGGCTGTGAATAAGAGCGTAGCACATCCTACAGCTGCAGGGCCAAGGCACCACTGATAATTGTTTCCACCACTTTGCATACCAAACAATTGCTTTCCTTCAGGATGTTGTTTGCCTGTGACTTGAAATCATCAAAACTCTCATTTAGAGACTGATGGTCTTTCAGTTTATCCTAATACACATGCTATCTTTTTTTTAATGGCTTGTATTACATCCCCTGAGCACTTTTTGATGTTTTCCAGATTTTTTTGAGTATTATTTCCTGTTCCCTTTAGAACTGTGTGTATGCTTTTGGCTTTAGCACTTGATCTTTCTCTGACATTCAGTAATTTTTACTGTGGTAGTAGTTTTACTGAGTGAGTACTAAGTACTCTCATTGTATTTCCTTATTTCAGTCAAACTAGATCACTTACTGTTGCAAATACGTGTGTGCTTCCTTTTTTTGAGGTGAATGCATTATGTTAATGAAATTTTCTTTCCTCAGTACCTCATCAAGTAATAACTCAAGGTCATTTTGTCTTACTTGAAACTGCTTTTCTAATAACTGCAGATATTGTTTAATAATTCTATGAAGAGTCATTGAAAATGTACTAAATATTTGCATTTGCACTACTGAAAAAAACTTCTAACCTAATGTTCAACTTCAGTTTCTTTCAGTGAATGGCAAAACATACTTGTGACACTGATTTTCCATGTTATTGTGAAAATAAATCATTATCCATCTCTCTTTCCATAGGCCCTAACCATGATTTAGTTTTGCTATTCTAGGAGGGAATATAAAAATTTAAAATTACTCTAAATATTTTTGTGAGTTTTTTTTGTTCCCTTTACCTTTGTAAGATTTCTGGGGAACTTTGAAATGCTGTCACAAACCCAATGTCACAGTGTTTTTTTCCAGTAAAAATACTGGATTTTATGTGGTGTGTTGACCCTGGCTGGACACCAGGTACCCACCAAAGCTGCTCTATCACTTTCCTCCTCAGCTAGGAAGGGGAAAGAAAATACAGTAAAAGATCATGAATTGAGATAACAACAGAGAGAGGGTCACGGGTAAAACAGACTCAACTTGGGAAAATTAGTTTAATTTGATTTGATAGGTAGTAAATTAGAGCAGAATAACAAAAAAATAAAAACTAAATCTTAAAATACCTTCTCCCCATTGTCGCTGCAGGCCCCCAGCCAGGTAATAATTAGCATTGACTCCATGATTGCAGAAGGCTGATCAATTGCTTTATTATATCATTTTATACTATATTATACTATACTTATTAAGAAACTCAGTAGCCCTTCCAGCCAGTCCAATACAGCTTTGACCTAATTGGTCAATCCATCCAAACACCACCCAGTGTCCAATTAAGAAATCACCCTTTGGTAAACAAATCTCCATGACACATTCCACATGTACACAACAGCAGGTGCAAGTGGAGATAAGAATTGTTTCTTATTCTTCCCTCTGATCTTCTCACAGCCTTCCCCAGGGAAATGCCTTCCCCAGGAAAATCTGTGCCTGCTCTCTGGCCAGAGAGCTGCTGCCACACCCCCATCCTTCCCTTCTTCCTGGGCTCAACTTCACTCCCCATTTTCTCTACCTCCTCCTTCCAGCAGCACAGGGAGATAGGGAATGGGGACTGTTGTCAGTTCATCATACATTGTCTCTACCCCTCCCTCTCCTTAGGGAGAGGACTTCTCCCACTCTTCCCCTGCTCCACTGTGGGGTCCCTCCCATGGGAGACAGTCCTCCACAGACTTCTCCAGTGTGAGTCTTTCCCAGGGACACATCTCTTCACACTCTACTCCAGCGTGGGTCGCTTCCATGGGTGCAGTCCTTCAGGAACAGGCTGCTCCAACATGGGTCCTTCACAAGATAACAAGTCCTGTCAGAAATCCTGCTCTAGCATGAACTCCTTTTTCTACAGACTTTGCCAGGACCCTGCTCTAGTGTGGTCTTCCCATAAAGTTAGAGCCTCTGGTGGGAATCCCCCTGCTCCAGGGTGGGGTCCTCCACAGGCTGTGTGGAGGATCTCTGGGGGAGATCTCTGCTCCCCCGTGGTCCCCCATGGGCTGCAGGGACACAGCTCCTCACCATGGTCTCACCATGGGGCAGGGGAATCTCTCCTCTGGCTCCTGCATCACCTCCTGTCCCTCCTTCTGCACTGGCCTTGTGTCTGCAGAGGTGTTTCTCTTACATATTCTCACTCCTCGTGGGGCTGCTGTTATTCCAAGCATTTTCTTTAAATTTGTCTCCCCAGGGGTGCCACCATCATCACTGATGGGCTCAGCTTGGCCAGTGGCAGGCACATCCTTGAGCAAGTTGGAATTGGCTCTGTTGGACACTGGGGAAGCTTCTGGTAATTTCTCACAGAAGCCACCCCTGTAGCTCCTCTGCAACCACAACCTGACCATCCCAATCCGCTAAATATTTGTTGGTTTGTTGTTTTTTCTATTTTATCTGACACTTGTCATTATCTGGCCTGTACTGTTGGCTCCAGTTTAATCAGTTACATCACCAGGAAGCAGTAGGACATTTGTGCATGTGGATGGTAATTTTTGAAGGAGTGTTAAGTTGGAAACCTCTCAACTGTTACCAACCCAAGTCTGTCAGTCATAGAGTTTCAGAGACACAAGTGCTAGGTGTGTACTCATGAGTTTGGAATTTAAAAATAAATATTCTATGTCAAGAAAGTGATTTTCTTTTAGCCCAATGTAAAAGGGAAAACCTGATTATAGGGAATTATTGATTTTGGTGCTTGAATGTGTTTACCAATTAAATTAAGAATTCTTTTGGTGATACTCTTTGCTCAGTTTCCTTGCACAGATCCCTTGCAAGAAGTAGGAGGGAAAAGTAATCTGGAGTAGGTTTTATTTCTGCATATAATATCCTGCATTTACTGCAGAAAATCCAGTAGAGATAGCCACTCTATTTTTATGAGTATATTTTATTAACTTGTTGGTTTTTTTTTTTTCCCAGATTTATTCACATACTCATTTTTCTAAATCAAGAACACTTTAAAATATCTGTGAAGGTAATTTGTTGTCCATTAAGGAGGATTGCTTTTTTCTATTCCATTTTCCTGTGCATTGTATGCTTTTCTGTGTACACTCAAAGTACCTTTGTTCCAGGTGGCATATTCCATCTGACTTGACAGAAAAATAACTTCTTCCAAGCACAGGTTGTAACCCTGTGCTTGCTTCCCTCCACACTTGGATCTTTTCCAAGAAAAGGTATTTTGGAATTGTCTCTCTGTGCCTTTGTTGGTGGAGGTTGATGGGGCACAGGGAGAAACAGACTTCTTGCACTATGGAAAAATCTTTTACAAAGTCCTCCAGGATGCATAGATTTGTAAAGAATCAGCTGTTAATACTCTTTTATCAATTAGGAAAGCAATAAGCAAACTAAGGGACATCCTGCCATGGTGTAATTTGCTCTGACTCCTTACAAAATTTACTGATGCACTTATTAGCAGTTCAGATTTGGGTTTCAGTATTTGTTGGTGAGGCAGTGTAAACCTCTTAACAACAGTTAATTATTTACAACATTTTCTGGAACCTTACAAGATCTATGTAGTGCTGTGTAATTTAGTTGTCATAATTGTGTTAAATTTCTTGACATTATCTGTCATAAGACTTTCCAGCAAACAGAGATAAGCAGTGTTTTTCTACTGAACTTTTGAACTTTTGCTAAGACAAGATGTGTGAAAAATACTAAAAAAGTGGAGACAAATTTATGAGTTGGTAGGCGCCAGCAGTCTAATATAGGAGCCTGATAGGAAAACACCCCACAATTAAGAGCACTAAATTCAAAGTTTGAATTCTAGCCAAGTGTCTGAAGGCACTCTGGGAAGGAAAAGTATAAATATTGCTAGTTTTTTTATTTGTTTTTTTTTTTTTTTTTTTTTTTTTTTGGTTTTTTTTTTTCTTTTTTTTTTTTTTTATTAAAGTTTAACGTTGCTTGGAACAGGAATAGTTAATAAATATGCAAGAGACAACATAACATGTTTGGTGAGATACCTAGGTAAAGGGTCATAAAAACTGAGTTGGATGCTGCTGGACTCTTGAGACTATTGTTGAGGTAATTTCTTTAGCTGTTGATCTGTGCTAGGAAGGATGAGTTTGATTTTGTCTTTAATAAAGGCTGGAGTAGTATATCCTGGGCAGCCTTCATCTGGTGAGGAGGAGAGGGGTGGGAAGAGCCACTTACAACATGGTCTGGTGAGAAGGAGGAGACCCTGTGATTGCAGCTCTTTAGTCATCTCTGTACAGAGAATTAATTTCTCCTCTCCTTCTCTGATGCTTTAAACTCCATTTGTATTTACTTCTCTTTCATGTCCCAGTGCAGGACTGTGAGTGCCTGAACACCAGAGGTGCAGCTTCTCTTGCTTGGCTCTGTGTGGTCTGTATGTATCCTGGGGACTGAATGATTTCCACAAGTGTGAGGAGGCCTCCACTTGTAGTCAGAAGCAAAACTTCCAGGATGACTTGCCAGTATTACAGGAAATCTTGAAATAGTGGACTTTTCATTTCACTTCATTCAGGCTTGTCCCTGCTGGGAGCCCACTCCTGGCTTCTGGACTGGTGGTGTGGAGAGCTGGGGTTCCCCTTAATGTACAGCTGCTGTTGAGCTGGGCTGTTTTTCAGTGTATGGTGAGTAAAACTCAGGATCAGAGAAACTCTAGCTATCATATATTTTTTAGATGTGAATGTTTTAATGTTTAACAGAATCTCTCTCTTGGTGCTGTGGAAGGTCATCTATAGGAGCTCAGAGATGTCTTTTTTTTTGAGGTAATAGGAAAAGCTTGAAATGTCAGGCAGTTGAAAAGTTGTCTGCTGAAATACTTTTTGGAGGTGAAGGAGAAATTCAATTGTAGAAACCATCTCAGGGGAGTCTATGTATCTTGCATGGACTTTGTGATAGTTATGTGCAGGCTTATAGTAGCAGCAGTTCTGCACAGAAACAGTTTCTTATTTTCCTGCTCTTTCAGATATTCCTTGCCTCATGCATGGCTTTTTAAACATCTCTGTTGTTCTCTCCCACAGTGTCTTGCTTGTTATTATTGCAGCGCTTTAAGCAGCACATCAGAAGTGATGGAAACACAATAGGGCCAGCAAACAGAAGGCTGTGGGGAGGCACAGTGCACATCAGGCTTCATTTTAGACAAGTTTCAGAATAAAGTTTTAGGCCAAAGCTCTCAAAATTTGGGCTCCTTGTAGTGCAATTAAGTGGAAATTACTATTTTATAAAAGAACTGGAGAAAATTGATACTGTCAAGCAACTTGAACTTCTTTATTCTCATATGTAATTTTCCTTCTTTCTCATAAAATATCAATAAATAATTAAAACAAAGAACAATCTTATTCTTTCAGTTGCATATCAGGGTAGGGTTAATTCTCCACTGAAATGCAGTAATGGTCACTGCAAAACAACTGTCTGCATGAAAGAAGGCACTAAAGCAGATATAATCTCTCAGAAGCACTCCATCCTGGGGTTTCTTGGAGAACTTCAGCCATTCCCATTTGTCTGCTCAGAAACCTGATTTTCTGGAGTCTGAAAGTGAACCAGTCAGCCTCAGGTGTCGGGGAAGTGAGTCTGAACTCTGAGAGAGCATCTTTGGAGCTCTCTGTGGTCTTTATTGCCACTCTTGTCATGTGTGATATTGGGCAAGTGTCTTCACTTAACTGCTGTGCTGGAAAACCAGCAGTGTCCTGGCTGTGTGCAAAGTTCAGAGATGGAAACTCTTGTTTCAGGAATGTAACAGGCAGCAGGTGCTTTGGTGTTTGAATACCCAGGGGTTTTGCCTGATTTACCAAGAATTCCAGGGTTCAAGCCTAGAGGTGACAGGGTATGTATTGCATATTCAGGAAATGCCTGAATGTCCAGTCAAAATCTTCTGTTTTTGTGGTGGGTGGAAAGCAGAAACTCATCACTCTTCTTTAATCATCCAGAACTGGAGAATTCAACCAGACCTTCCTATCACTGAGATAATAAAATGATAGTTACCGTTTGTCATGCAGCCTTGTGAGAGGTTCAGCCAAATCCTTTGGCAGCTTCCCCAACCTTATTGAGATATGGGTTTGGGGAAGTAATGAGGCCATTAAAACAGCTGGCTCCAGTAAATAGGCTTGGATTGAGTTCTCACAAATTAAAATGCATGGAAAGATATGTACAAACATGCATGTAAGGTTTTGGGTTTGGAAAGGACAGACTGCATTAATCTGATTCCTTAGTTTATCTAAGTCCGATTGGCTGTGCTGCTTGAATAAAAGGTGACTTGAATATAGAAGTCTATTTTTTCCCCCCTTAGGAATCATACAAATCTGGAATGCGTATCTGAAGCCAAGGGAGACATTTTGGAGAAAAGGACGTTGCATTTGAGTGACATTTTAAAATAGAAATGGAATAGAAATGGAAAAGAACATCTCTAAAAAAAATATACTGTGGAGTAGCTTTGTAATGAGGGTGTCAAGGGCAAAGAATACAAGTGCTTGTAATATGGAACTCAGCAAATAAATTAAAAGGAGCTAAATATAGTTCTGAGGAGAAACAGGGTACTGGGCTTGAGTAGTTAGTTGCTCTTTCTCCAGTGGCTATAATTGTCTTGGGGCTGTGGCACCCCCAAGGCTTGTCCAGACCTCAGCAAAGCAAATCACAATGTGACTTACAGCTTTGTATTAGCTCAGGTTTGAAACTGATCCTGCTGTAGGCTCCACCTGGGCTAGCAAACAGAATCAGGGCATTGGTGTGAGCTCCAGCAGCTGGTTAGAGCTCAGCGTGGCCTGGAACAACCAGCACTGATTCCCACAGCTGAGCTGATCTCCCAGTCAGCAAGGGGTCAGCCTCTCTGGGGTATAAATGGGCCAGAGCAGTACCCCAGACTGCAGGTGGGCGCTGCCCAGAGTGGAGCACTGGGAAGGGGCTGTGTTTGAAGCTGCTGCCTTGGCCCTCAGCCTGGATCAAGTCTGCTGATGTGATGCTCCGGACTAACGCTGGACAAGTCTGCTGCTGTCTCCCTTCTGTGTCAGCTGTAGTCCTGTGGATATGATTTTCTCTTGATTTATGCAAGAATTAATTAAGTCAATGATTTTATGTGTCTGTATCATCTCATAACATATTGTGAGTCGTCTGCTCACAATAGGAAGAAGGAAATAATTATATTTTAGCATAATATTTTGCAGTAATTAATCCTTTATAGAGTAACATGTATAGATTTTTAAAAACCTCTTATTTTAATACTTCTTTCTGAAGTTCTGTTGTCTGCTTCCTGCATACTAGTCTCTTATAGTTTTTCTCTTGTGTTGCACAAGTCTGTATTACATCTCTTTGGGCTGTCCTGGGTATCAAGTAATCACTGTAATAATCTATTTTCTTGTTCTCAGTGTCCTTTAACCTTTATCTGAAAATCTATTCTCCCATGCTCTCTAATGGTGCTCATGTTGCACTTCAGTGTTCTGGGTTGGAGGTTGTCCTCTGCTTTCACTCTAGCCATGGTGTCAGGGACTGGCCCTTGAAAATGCAATTTCCACTACATGGAAAGTTTAAAAGCTAAAAGGTGATAGGCTACCCAGCAAGGTCATCTTACATCTCTTTTTTTTTTTTTTAATGTGTGATTTTCTAAAGATAGAAATGTATCTACTGTTTTTCACAGACAAAACAGCGTGCATTTTTAGGGATAATTGTAATTAGGTGAAGCTATAGGATAGATGGAGTTGATCCTGGAAGCCTTTTGTAGATAGAGTAGTAGGAATTTGGCTGTAATTGATGTCCCTGTAAAGGACAGTAAGAGTCAGGGACATAGAAGCCCTTGAGAAGGTTCTACATTGGCTTTGTTAGAAGCAAAGACAGGCTAAACTTGATCTATGCTATAGAACACCACACAGGAGGGTAAAAATAGTGGTTGCTGTTCCTGAATTTCCTTGTTAGCACAGGAGTGGCAGCTGTAGCCCACTTGTTGATGGTTTTTTAGAATGCTCTTCTCATAGCCAGTGCCTGACAGTTGCATGCCACAACGTGGCAGTAGGACAGAGGTGGTTTTGGGGTGACTGCACTACCTCAGCCCCTCCTGAGGCAGGTATGGATTATGTCTGCAGTCATGAAAATCCAGTTTATTATGAAATTACTTTTTTGGCCCTCCCTCCCCCTTTCTTCCCCCTTCTTGGAAGATTCCTTGTAATAATTTATGAGAATACTGAGCAAACTTTTCCCACAGGGTTTTTATTGAAGTGGGATAAGCAAGTAACGCTTATTTTTTTCTCAGCTACCTGTTTTATGATAGTTAACTCTAAAAGTGTATAAAATCACAAACTCCAGACCGTTTTTGACAAGAACTCCTGATAAAGTAATTCTGTGCATTTGCTGCCAGATAGTCTGGCTCCGTAAGTATCACTGTCTTGTCATGGACATTTAAAAATAAAGCTGAATGACCTCTTCATTTGAGTCTGTAACTGGCCTGCTTGGCAATGAGTTATAAAGTAATAACCAAAGACCCTCAAATGTGGCTCCCAAGCAATTCAAAAATATAAATTAATGAGATTCCCAAGGAATGGCTTGTACCTCTTTGGGGAAGCTGCAAGGGAAAAAAGTAACTGTCTGAGGAAGAAAAAAAAATACAGAGCTCAGAAAACACTCAAGAGTGAGACAGCTGGGAAGCCAAGGGAAGACACAGAGAGTTCCATCCAAAAAGAAAAAAATGGTGGTTTTCCATGTCACTTCTTTTCCTTGTGGCACTTTGACTTTATTCTGTTATTTCTAATTATTAGTCAGAGGAATGAATCAATTTCTGCTTTAGATCATGCGTGCTTGCTTACAATTTTTTCAACAGTGTATAGACTTAACATGCAATTCAGCACTGAAAATTGCCTAAAAATATCAGTAGGATTTAATGGAGTTTTTGTCTTTATAGTTTCTATTTTAATATGTGCCAAGGTTAAAGATATGTGAGGATTATGATTTTTCTCTTTTTAATTATTATTATTTATTCTGAACTCTGCAAATTCATTCAAGAATCTAGCTAAATTCGTTCTTTTTCACACAATAATGCAAATTTCTGAAGAAATTATGTTTTAATTAACAATTGTATTGTACCTGAGCCTTATCAAGTCCTTGGTGATAGCTGTGCAGATCATCTGAGACTAATTCTTACAAAATAATAAGTGTTGAAATGTGCATAGCAGTTCTGATAATTAATTTCCTTCCCTCCTTCTCCAGATCCCACCGTCACAGCTCTAGGGAGAGGGATGGAGCTCTGTGTGTGCCATGCTGACACAGCCAAGGGCCAGAGAACTTGTTGCATCAGGTCCCTGGTAGAAGATTCCTAAGTAAGAAAGTCACATCTTCAAAGCAGAATAGCACTTCAGATATGGGCTGAAATGGGACTGACTAAATGTCAGGGTTTTTTGCATTCTCTTGGATTTCTTAGTGTTTTCTCTTCCTAATGGAAGAAAAAAAAAAGGAAAAAAAGAGAAAGATTTCTCCTCTCCAAAGGAATGACTTTGTATTTTGTTTTTTTCCTACTCAAAGTAATAATGGCATGCTTAATTTTTAAGGCAATTCACTGGATAATAGGATTTCAGGGTTACTGCTTTTATCCTCCTGGAAAACCAGTGTGCACACATCCTAAGTAGAATGAGTGCTTTTTCAGGTATGTGTTTTGCTTTTCCTATAAACTAATTCTCTCTCTTGAAAGGCAAGAGAATTAAAATTGAAACTTGGGGAAATAGTATTTACTGAATGTGTATTTACTAATAATATAGAGTTACATGTCCTACATATCCCACACCATCTAGTGGAAACTTTTTGTATAAGCAGTGTGAGGTCAAGGACCTGAAGGGATTGAGAGTTTTCAGAGTGAGAAACACTTTGAACCTTTTCTGTCAGCCACCATAGAAAAAGTGCCACATGGAATAATCATTAATTTTTACCCCATCTCCTTGAAAAACACATAGGATGGCTAGTTGCTCCACAAGAGGGAACCTACTCAGGAATATTTGCCCTTATCATTAAACAGATCCTTATCCTCGTGGACAGGTGTAAACTGGAAAAATAGGGATTGGGAGAGGAGCCATGTGTGTGAAGTTCAGAGAAAGATGAACCTCCCTTTATATACCTCTATGTTGTTGCCTTTTTCCCAATCTGGAAATAGAAGGCCTGTTTTCTTCTATGGCCAACATTAAGGTGACCCAGACAGAGAAAACCAAGGAAAAAAAAAATACAAAAAACAAACAAACAAACAAACAAAAAAAACAAAAAAAACCCCACCAAAAAAACAAACAACAACAAAAAAAAAACCACCAAAAAAACCCCAAAAACAACAACAACAAAAAAAATTCAACAGTAAGGCAGTTGACTTTTTCCAAACTATGAAATCTAATTTATTGAGGAGGGTTTTACACCAACTTTGTGTTTGACAGGCTTGGTTTTAATAAATGATGAGCTGAGAATGTGTCTGATGGCAAGGGATGCTGATTTTGGGGTCTGCAGATTTGATCCTGCCAGCACTTATTTGAAGGTGCAACTTTCTGATATTGAGGGAGAAGACAGTGGCTTGCAGAAAGGGCAATCACAGGAAAGTAATTGCTAAAATGGAGATCTGTCTGAAATGGAGGTGGCTGCAAGAAGTATGCTTTCCTGGACATACTCAGATACTTTCTGGTCTTTCCAAGTGCTGTGCACTACTGTTAAGAAATAATAGTCTTCTAGACTTAAAGAATGGTTTGGGTTAGAAGAGACCTTCAGGATTACCCAGTTCCAGCTCCCCTGGCGTGGGCTAGGACACCTTCCAGTAGACCAGGTTGCTCAAAGCTCCATCCAGCCTGGCAGTGAACACTTCCAGGGACAGATCCACAACTTCTCTGGGCAACTTGTTCAGTGCCTCACCACCCTCACACTTCCTAATATCTAATCTAATCTAATACTACCCTCTTTCAGTTTAAAGCAATTTCTCCTTTTCTTATCACTGCATGTCCTATTTAGAAGTGCTCGTCCAGCTTTTTTGTAGACCCGCTTTTTTTGTAGAGATTGCTCTAAGGTCTTCCTGAAACCTTTTCTTCTCCAGGCTGAACAACCCCACCTCTCACAGCCTCTCTTCTCTGGAGATGGGCTTCAGCCCTCTGATCATCTTCTTGTCCCTCCTCTGAACTCACTGCAGCACCTCAAAATCCTTTTTATTCTGAGGCTCCTGTTAGTCTCACAAGAGCAGAATAGAAGTGGTAAGGATGCCCACACACTCAGACATTACAGTAATTTGTACCCATCCTCAAATCTGGATTTTGTTTTGAAGAAGAGTGCTTTCTGCTCTAAACAGCTTGAGCTAAGAATGGCAGGAGAAATACAAAAAAAACCCAAACTAAAGCAATAGTTGCAACTTGGTCATTCTCCAAATAACAATTGTTGTCTCTTCCTGTAGCAGAATTCATTTGTAGAAAACAATCCCAGCTGTAAGACAGAGTCTGTGTTTAGACAATAGCCTGAAGAAAAAAAAAGAGTTTTAGTTTAGGAAGAAATATAATGCAGACTGGCTGCAGCAGAAAATCTACATGACACTGCAATGACAACATATTTTCCTTTTTTCTCCTAACCAAAGGTAAAAGGGTTTTGAGTCCAGGAGAAAGTAACCCCCTAAGTGTAGGTTTTAAATATATTAGCATATATGTATATATATACACAGTTCAAAGATATCTATATATATAGATATATATATATATGCACATATATATTCACATATAAAATTTACATGGCAGCACCTCTGTGAACTGCTTTTTCTTTCTTCAAATGTATATTGTATTTCCAAGAAAATTTTCTGTTTTACCATGTATTTTCTGCACATAAGTTTATGAAGAAAAACTAGTGTTGGGAAAAATGTACTAACCACAGGTTTCAAGTGCAGCAGCTTGGTGGAATTGAAACTGTCTGTACTTTGATTTCTGTACCTGAACATGTACTCTGATATGAAACTGTCACTCTCTGAAGAGGGAGGAATTTAGTGGGTGAGAACATGGGGAAGAGGGGTTATTTTTCATGTCCTTTGTTTCAGAAACATAGCTTACTTCCTGAGGGTTATTAGTTTCATACCTTACAAAAGAAGAACTGTTTTCATCCCATGTTCTAAGTATGGTTTATTTTTTTCCTCTGACAATGTTGACCAGAGACCCACGATTTAATATTTGTAGTGGTGAGCTGAACTGTGTTCTGCTGTGTGCTACCTATTTCTTTTATCACAAAATAGAGGTGAAGGTCTGTTTCTTTTTTGAAGAAGTTTACAGTGTCACTAGTTTGAACTTTTTTCCTGACTTGCATCAAAATCTCAGCAACCTTTTTTTCAGGAGATTTTATTTTACTTGTTCCTGTCTCTCTCAAATCACCATCCCATGAACCCAAATATAAATATTTTTTACATTTACAACCATTTTGTGGAATTAATGAAAAATTCTCCACCTCACACAGCCACCTGCTGTTTCCTACTGAGGATTATATTAATCTCTGCTTTGTATGCTGAAGTGTCTCAGGGTCTATCAAGAGCATCTGCAGGATGGAAGAAGTCTGTCAAAACACAGAGCAATTTGGTCTCAGAATGCTCAGAGCTTTCCCCCTCCAACGTGTTCTGGAAATTGCTTTGCCAAAGCAGGGTCCCCCAGACCACGGGCAGCCAGCTGGGCTTTGCTCTGGGCTTTCAGTTGGGTGTCAGAAGGTTTTTGTTTAAAAGTCACATATATTTTCCTTCTGAATATATATAATATACTCCTGCTTAGCTTTTATTGGGCACCTCTTGCTATAGATTTAAAATTTCAAAAATTGCCCCTGAATTGGAAACTGAGTGGATGCTTTCATGTGGTGATCGGAATTCCTAGCAGAGGTCTGGCCACTGCAGCCTGTGATTCTGCTGGCTGCAGTTGAATTCTGAAATGTGCCAGTGGGGGTTTCCCAATGCTGTGGGGGCTGCTACTGAGTGAGGGTACTTTGCAAGCTTCAATTTGGCTGTCTCCAAACTGGCAAAGCCTTGTGAAACCTGCATGTTTTGAAAGCCCCGAGTAGTGAGTTTTGTTGTTAATGCGGACACTTGTGGAAGAGTTGTTTTCTTCAATGTCTGCCTTTTTTTTCATAATAAGTGGCATTTTAAAAGTCAGTGTTTAATGATGAAAGTGGGAGGAGTTTGAAGAAGAAATCAGAAGCATGAAGTCCTTCTGAAGGTGAGTATCTGGATGCCCCTGTTGTAGCCACATTTTAGACTGATTTCCAAATCCAGTGTATGTTACCTTGAAATGTGTCATGCCTTTCTGCAACTGCAGGGAATGCACAAATAGTGAATCTGTGTATTCTGACTTATAGGGAATGAATGCCTTTCATTTGTTACACAACCTTGGCGTCTTGTTCATTCATCTACGGACAGAAAAGCAATTGACTTCTCATTTCCTGTGTTTCCCATTCTTTTATGGAGCAGAGAGAAGCTTGTGATGAACTGTTACAACATCTTTTTTAATGCATATATAAAATCATTGTGCTGAAAGTTTAGCCCAGTAAATGTTTCAAGGATGGTTAGGTACAAATTGTGTCAGCATCAGTCAGTAGTTCTGTGACACACAGAAATATTTTTGACCTCAGCAATCAGCATAGGGAACTTTTTCATTATTTTAACCTTCTGGGTGTAACTTTTTACCAGGTTCTGGAAGCGTTTGAGAGCTCATGAATCTGTGCAGGACCACTAACAAGTGGAAAGTAACATGGCTTTTCTGGAGAGAGCTATCTATACGTGCAGGTATGGCTGTTCTTCAGCTTGCTCAGAATAGATCGCTTGACGAATAACTCTGGCTTTGCAAAACAAATTTGTGAGAGGTCAAGATGGGTGAGAGTGATTTACTCAGAGTAGGAACTGAAGGTGATTTATGCTATCTGTTCTCTCCACGTGGCAGCTTGGGTCGTATCCACTTTCTGTAGTAAACGTGAACTATGCTTGTATTCTTTTTTAGGATACTTTCTCCTAGTTTTGTCTTTGCTTTCTCTGCAGGAGAGGAGGCACAGAAGAAAAGATTTCTAAGGGAGTTAATACATTTCATGGGTGGCTGAAATTAAATAATTTTCTGTGAAAGCTGTTCTGTTGTGCCTTCCTCTCACCCTGCCTTTGACACCTCTAACACATTTGTCTTGTTTATTTCTGTGCAAATATAGATTTAATTTGCATTGTGGCTCTAGTTACATTCATATATATCTCTTTTTGGTGCCCAAAGGCCCAAGTGTGCCATCTCCTTGTCATGAATTGAACCTCTCAACTGCAGGACATCCTGTATTGATCTCAGTGAGGAAAATACATTTTATATGAGTTGTCTGTTGAATATTTTAAATAATTAATGTACAGGAAGAGTACTGAGAAGGGCTGTGTACTGTCATGATTAGGGCAGGCGTAGAGAAACTGGGATCCTCTCTCCCTAGATTTAGGAAGGAAAATCCCAGAATCCCAAAGTTCTGAAGCCACTGAAAGCTATGGACAAGGATGGAGACAGGGCAGGTCTGACAATGGTGCTGTGGCCTCCTGCTCGCTGCTGCCTTGGGAACAGCAGTCCAGTGGATGAGCTTGACAATGCCTCCTGCATTGGACTCTGCAGGGAAGGTTGTGGAGCAAATCCCCGTCTGGGAATTTCTCCAGTGCTCAGGAAAGAGCTCTGAGCAGCTGCACAGCTGGGAGGCTGACCTGGTGTTTCAGCTAAATGGCAAAGGGGCTTCACTTTTTTCTCTGCTTGCCGGTAATTATCTGCCTACAGCTTTCATTGCCGCCCCATGTTGCTTGGTTATTTTTGTGCTGGAAGTCCCTGTCAATGGCTGTCCTTTCCTCGTTGGGTACTTTCCAGAAACCACTGTAGCAGTTGCAGTTTGTTTCCTTTTCTTCTTTCCATTCATTTAGTAGTTCAAGATAAAATAGAAATAAATTAATACAGTTCATCATGTTCTAGATCATTGTTAGCACTTGAGAATATGTACAAGGTAGACATTTAAATCCTTCTATCAACAGGAAAGAAATTGATTGAGCTTCTGCTGTGAAACCAATAAATAACTGGGGAGAAAGATATCTCAGTTCACTAAACATAGTAATTAGGTCAAAGAATCCTCTTGAAATACATTTAACTATCTATTACCTTATAAATCAAATTTAATGTTAAAAGCTTAAGAATAGGAAATGTTTGAATCTTCTTTCAAAATCCCATTCAAATGGGTAAGACAACCTGTTGTAGGTAAAAAATTAGTTTGGACAAACTTAATCTATAATCTTATGAGAAGAAGTAATACTATTGTGGTAGATACAAGGCAAACATTTGAGGATTTCTGTCTCACGGTAATATTTTGCTCTCCTTAAAATATTTTAGAAGCATTAGTGTTTCGTTTCTAGGCTTATGTTCTCTTAATTGTATTATACAACTACATATTTAATCAATTTTCATCTTAAATCAGCTATGTGTTTTAATGAAGAAATGATTCTGCTACAAAAATAAAATTAATTTCATAATTTAATTTTCAGAGTCAGACTGTTAACTCTTAAATGATATTAACTGTGGTTGGTTTTATCAGGTAGTCAAGGGAAGTTGCCTGACTTAAGAAAACTAAAATGTCTAAATATGAAGTGGAGAAATATCTGATTTGTCTTACCAGCTTATTAACTATTTACCAATAATAGTTATTCATTATTATTTATTATTAACCAGGCTATTAATTAATTATTAATCAACTCATCTTCTATTAATTATGATACAGTATCACTGCATTTATAGGAATAGTGTTTTTTTTCTTACGTTTGATGTCTGTTTTATTAACTGAGATATGCTAGAAGTTGTCTTCTGTAGGGGAAAAAATGTAGCTGTCTAAGGCCAGAATCGATATTCAATTTTCCATTTTTATTTCTCATGGTTTTATTATTTATGTTTCTTCAAACCAGAACAGAGAATTTAAAAAGTGATTCTGTATTGTACCTGGAGATCTAATTGTTAATACTCACTTAGTGATTTTATTGGTCTCAGTAGGTATGAAAATGTGGCAGATAATAAGTTTTACCTTTGAAAATCAAATATGGTCAAGGAATTTTATTCATTACCACTGTATAAATCTGGAATTTAAAAAATTACACTGATGTTCTTTCTGGCTAGATGGTATCTGGGATGTCAGTTTGGTTTGTGACTGACTGGAATCTTGCTGGTTCTTCTGGTTGGACGTGTTACAAAGTTATAGAAGCATCTGGTTCACTGAAGTAAGCAGACAAGCACAGGAAACAGATTTCTCAAGTGGAGGTTGTCGGGTGCTTGTTGCAGAATTTGGAAAAGAACGGATATTATGAATTATGCAGGATTTCTGTGTTTCTGGACTTCACAGCAGCACAGCATTGACACCCCCTAGTGTGAGTCTTCTGCTCAGCTCCAACTCTGAGCAGTTTTTCCAGGACACCACCAACCCCTGCTTGCTGACAGGGGATCTCTGTGACAGCCACCCAGAGGTGTGCCTGGGACCTTCACACTGTGCCAGGACCCGCTCACAAAAATCAGTGCTAACCCTTGCCTAGGCGGCTGTTCCTGAGTGAGCCGGAGCAAGTGCCTCACATCAGGCTCCACACAATGCAAATGCCTTTGAGTCTATTTCTTCTGTTACCTTGACTGGTCTCTGTTGGGAGGTCCTCCAATGACGTATTCAGGCTTCACATCAATAGAGAAAGTTGAACAATTTGATGGTTATGCCTTAAAAGCTTAAGGACCTGAAAGTATTATCTCAGATGAGAGTGCGTGCTGCCTAATCCCATCAATGTAACCAAAAACAGTCAGGAACACCTGTAAGTGCAGATGTCTTTCAAATAAGCATTTCTATTTCTGCCAGGATTCCAACCCCAAATTATCTGTTGATTGTAATTTTCAATAATTTGACAGATTTTAATGTTAAATGGCCAGACTCTCTCCCAGGCACCAAAGTCTGGCAGAAAGTTGTGGTTCACCCTCTTATTTTTAAGTAACTCCACAAATTCAATCAAAACCAGGAGCTGGAGTCACTCTTTATTTTTTTAGTGTTCATGTACTATGTATCCCCAAGACTGAAGATGCAATCCCCATTTCTATCAGTTTGTAAAGAAGACAAAAATGAAGGCAAAGTAATTCTGCTGAGCTGTTTTTACCACAAAACCCATTGCAGTTCCCTTTCATGCCCAGATGTTCTGCAGTGCATTTTCAAGGAGGAGGAGGAAAAATATTGTACAGCTTTTTTGTGGTTGCAGATTTCTTCCCTTTACTGAAGCAGTGAGACATGTAATGGTTGTCATTTTGAGTAAGATGGTGGTGAATAGAAGTAAAAGAAATTGAAAAAATGACTCCTGTAAACTTGAAGTATTTGTATAATTAATGTAACAAAAATGACTCAAGGGCATTTTGCACCATGTGGAGCCTGATGTGAGGCACTTGCTCTTTTTTCTCCATTTCTGAAATGTTTTGCAATACTCTTGTAAAATTTAGTGGAGGCAATGTTTTAGAAAGATTAAACATATAATAAGGGAGAAGAGCCTTCCTAATAGTAACTTTGGAAGTGCTCAGGGAAAAAATGTTCTGTGAAAGGTGGTGTTATGAAATTAATGATAGAAATTTTTAGAAGATACAAGAGGCAATAAAAAATTGCTGGTGTTCTACAAATGAAAGTGGGCAATAACTTTGTTAGCTGTGGAGAGTACATGGTGGTGGAAAGATAATGCCAAATGAAAAAGAATAAAAGCACTTTCCCCCATTGATATTAAGCACCCAAATAACTGGAAAAACTCTTTAAGAAGCCCGAAGGACCCTTGTAGATAACATTTTAAACCTTGTTTAGCCCTATCTCTGAAGACTTGTCGAGATAATGACACAGTTTAGGAAACTGCCTCAGGACATGCTAGGAAATTACAGGCATTCATTGTAAACGAAACCGTTAAAAACGATTCTAACATGTCAAGTGGGAGAACATTTAGGCACCCACAGCTTAGTTAAGTGCATGTAGTGTAGGTTAGGGAAAAGAAGTGATGCTTTAACCGGCGGCAGGGAGGTGGAAGAGGAGATGCTAATTGGTTAGGACTCGAATTAAATAAATATGTATATATGTACACACTTTTTTCATGTAGAAAATATGCGCAGCAGCCTCAGAATTATCATGAAGTTTTCACCATAGCAGAACAGCCACGTAAGTCTGTGATTCCTTTAAGGATATATTAAGATATTTTTGCTTTTCTTTAAAAATTATACCTGCCAAAATTGTCACACTGACAACTGTTTTCAGTAAACTAAACTGCACTGTTTGCAGTATATTTTTGTGCAGAAGAAAACTCTTCATTTTTACTTCTTTGAAGCAGAAACGTGGAGCCGGTGTACACAAAAGGTCTGTTTTTATGTGCTTGTCAACCATTACACCTTTTACTGCTCTGAAAAAACCAGAGTTGTTGTGTTTATGATTGACAAAAGTCACATACAAATAGATGAAAGAAAGTGTAAGACTTGTTACATATAGGAATATTTTCAAGCAGGGGTATAATTATGAATTAAAATCCTATTCAAAAGAAGCTGTGCATATTTTTTGCTCTTCTATTTTCATGGCCAGGTGCTATATAAAGTGTGGAGAAGCACACTCATAGCTGTTTTGGAAGGTAGAGAAATTATATTTAAAGATGGAAGTGAACTTGAAAAATATTTAGAAGAGCACCTAAACATTAACCTGCTTTCTGCATCTGAGTCTTGCTGCCTGTTTTGAGTTTCCAATAACTTTTGTTGATGAGATAGACATATCTATGCTTGTCTATGTAATTTTTCTGTGTAACTATTATTTGGGCAAAATTTGCATAATGTCCAGATTACTTTGTAAAAGAACCAAATACAAAAAAAAAAAAAAAAAAAAAAGCCCCAAAAAAGGAAAGCCACATTAATTCCAGTGATCCCTGAAGTCAAACTTTTGAATATTCAAGTAAATTTTATGTTTTGAGGAGCTGTCACTACTTCACAGCTATGGATGCCAAAGCAATTATGTTTGCAAACCTTGAGATGAGTCTGTTTTTTTTTTAACCTCTCACTTGGGAGCAGGGAAGCAATTTGGCTGAATATTTAGGCAATTAATGTTGAAATTAGCTCTAACTTCTGAATTTTAAGGAGTTTAGGAAACTATAATCACATATAAATGAACTTTCTGGCAATTCTTAAAGAATATAATTTTCTGAATCAGGCATTAGCCTTAAAATGTGGGTGGAGGTAGGAGCAGGGCTCTAGCAATCCTGGCCCTGCCAGAGCTGGGTGCTGTTGTGAGGCAGGAGGTGATGGAAGTCCTGCCCAAAATGTCTTACTGAAAGCACCCAGTACCTTGCAGCTCAGGGGCAAAGGGAACAGTGGGGACTGGGGAGGATAATTTGGGAGATAACATTTTTCTGACCTATGTTTATGCAGCTCCTTAGTCTGCCCTCCCTTTGGAAAAAAGCTGCTCTCTCCCAGGTGACTTCTTCAATGGTGTCATAAGCTGTTTGAGTTAAAGTTTTGTACAAGCATCCCATCTGTTGGTCTGTCTCCTTTTTCCTCCAGAAAGGGGCATCAGCTGCCAGGGTGAGCTCTGTCTCGCTAGAGCAGAGAGGTGGCAAGGCCTGACTGTGGGAAGGGATTTGTGTTCACTTGTGCCAAATTGCTTGTAGTGTTTTCGAGAAGGCATGTGAAGGTTTGTAAATGTTTGTGTCTCCCAAAATCTAGAAGGAAACTTCACAACATGACAGAAGGCATGCACCTAAGGTCAAGGCTTTATTATTGTTGAATTTCAAAGCGCAGCAGAGAGGCAGGGTGTCTAAGGAAGGGTTAAATTATCTGTGTAGGAAGAATTTTAGGCAAAGAAACAATATGTGAATTGCTACTCATTCTAACTGTACCAATAGTGATGTAAATGGTGATGTTGGGTGAGGTTGTCTTGGCCAATTCTCTGGTTATAAATTGCATTCTCAGTCTTTTCAGTACGATGGTGAATTAGTGTCCAGGAAGAATCAAAGAATAATACTGTGACATTAAAAAATGTAGTTTATTTGATAGTTAGCTTCCAGTCAGTGGCAGCAAGGAGCTATTGCATCACTACAGGAGATAAAGATCTCACCTGAGTTACAGAATATACTGTATTGGAAGAAACCCACAACAATCATCAGCTCCAGCTCTGAAGTGAATGGCCCATCCAGGGACTGAACAGGTGACCTTGGTGTTATTAGCACCCTACTCTGACCAGCTGAGCTAATCTCAGGGAGAGTTGTTACTCTCTAATATTAGATTCTGTGTTGTTTAAAAGATGCAAAGATGCTCCCATCCCATAAGGGCTTTTAAGTTGGAAACACTTGAAGGCTCCATTCAACACCTGCTCACCTAACACAGGCCTTATGAATGATTCTATGGCAGGAGAAACCTTTGCTAAGCCAGCTGAGGAGTTTGCTGTCAGTAGGGGCTGCCTTAGGTGCTGTGTAGCAGATAGGCTGTGAATAGGTTAAGTAGGGATTGGTGGAAAACAACTGAATTCAAGTATCATCTCTGATTTCCACTGAAACAGGAAGGCTGTAAGTGGGAGTAATTTGCACATACTGGAGCTGGGGAGAGTAGAAGGAAGGATGTTTACTGAGCTTGGGTGAATCCTCACACTCATCTTCCTCCTCTTTGAGTATCCCATGACATAATTACCATCAGCTGAGGTAAGGAGGTTAAGATAGTTACACACATAAATTTATATGTCTGCCTTGAGATATACAGCCAATGCAGAGTATCCCAGGAACAACTGTGAGGCAGGTCAGACTCCTACAGCAGCACCTGTGCTGCTGGCAGGCAAAGCCTTGAGCAGTCTTAGGACATCCTCTGCTGTGCCCTAAACCACCAGAGGTCTGGGAATGTGTTTGCTCCAAAACAGGAAGGGGGATTAGTCTTGAGTAAAGCACAATCTTTGTACATGGGTTTAAGTTGCCTTATTACATCCCATAAACAAGAATTCCTTGTGTTGGCTTTTGAGATTGTAAGTCGTACTTTAATGTAGTACTCCTAAAGGCTTGGTAGGTTGGTAAGTAGTTCTATGTTTAAGGAATTAAATGTTGTTAGGTTGCAGAGCTTATTATGAAATACATACTTTGTGGTGTGTGGCTATTTTGGAGTTTAAATATAGATGTTATTAAAATTAATTTTAAGTCTCTATTTCTAGTATTAATTTATCTTTTTATAATTTAGACAGATTTGAGTGACCATAACATTTTCCCAGCAAAGAATAATCATATTGCTTTTAAGTGTATGTGGTACCTGAGACAAGTGTGGGGGTTTTTTATTGTTTTGATATTTATTTATTTTAATAGAACCAAACCAGTGCAGCACCAGCCTTATTTGCTAGTGACTCTTTCAGTTCCAGAGGTCATGAAATATGGCTATGAATTGTTTGCAGATATATGAAGATCCCTTCACACTGATGAGCAAGGAGGGAATTAATACCATCTTATCTTTTATCATCAATGACACCAAGAAAGATCTTAATCTGACTGTTTGAACTCAAACAATCCTTGCAGCAACCACTGCCCATTCTGATCCTCTCTGACTGCTGGTTCCTAAGGTACCTCACGGAAATCCTGATCCTCATATGAAAAACAGAGAAGATATTTCTGTTTTTCTACTCAACCTTGCAAATCTCTTAGCAGGAATCAGTGAAACATTCCAGCACAGAGAAACTTGACAATTTTTGAGAGATGGAGGTTTATGCAGTTCAGGCTTACATTGTTTTAACATACCATGCAACACTGGTGAAAGTGGAGAAAAATGATCATTCATTTATTGTTCTGCTTTTGTCATTATCCCAGTACTAAAGTAAACCACAAGCTCTCGTGGCCCATATGTTATTCCTCAATGCTAGAACTGTCCCAGGCAATCTTTTTATATGGATTTGAAATGATCTTCTAAGATGCCCAGGTGAGTTGTTTTGTTTAGTTGATTTTTTTTCCCTTTTAATCTCATTAGAAGCATTTGGTTTGAAAGTGGGACACACAAAACTAAAATAAACCAGGCATTGATACTAGAAATGGACTTTATAGCATTAGAGGCTGATATTTTTGAGTTAGGAAAAAATTGAGTAAATTTCAGACAAATTTTTATTACAGGCTTTGAAAGAAGTACTTTAAAAATACGTTAAAAAATTGGTGCAGTTTCAGAGAAAGGTGTTATACAGAAAATCTGAATAAAATTGTTATATATTAATATTAAAATACAGAAAATCAGTCAGTATTAGTGAAGTAGACATATGTCAATATTGGCAAAATAGACATAGCACTGCATGTAAACGGATTTATTTATTCAGTATATTATATTATACCTTTATATTATACCTTCAATTATATTGTACCTTTCTAGTGGGTTATGAAAGAACTTTGACTTAGATTTTTTTCCCATTTTCAAGAGAGTGAAAGTTTGAGTTTTGTGGTTAAGTAGGCTCTGGTGCTTAAAGGTTTGATTCCAATTTTTTTCCAGGCCCATTTTGCATAACCTTGGCAAAGTCATTACATCATTATGTGATTTTTAGTTCCTCATTGAATTCTTAAGGACAGTAATGTAAAACCTGTAGCTGATACATTATTCTGTTCAGGTGTAGGTTTTTCCTCTAGACACCTGTGTCTAAATATGAATTAATTATGGAAGAGAAAATGAAAGTCCATTTTGGCAAACAGTACTTGCTGAAGAGCAGCAGTCTCTATGTGTCTCATAATTTTATAAGGTGATATATAACATTAATAGTAACCTGACTACATTTATGAGAAATTCTGTGGAAAACTTTTGATTTTCTTTGTTTGATTAGAAGAATTTTTATTCATGTTTATAACTGATGATAGAAATTGTAGAATTTGCCAGTTTTGCATGCAGACAGTCGTCTCTAATGATTTTTTATATTTTAGTTTATTCCAAAATAGCAGAGAGCTACCAGACTATGAGCTTATAAATATATAATTAATTTCCATCAAGAAATGAGGAGATTTTTTTTTAATATTGGCTTTACACAGTAACTGGGCAAACATTCCTCTGAAATCTAAGAGACTGTGATTGATGTGAAGCAGCAAAGAGTAAAATATTGAATACTGTTGCATCGAGGCATTAATATTTTATGTAAATTACTTCCTATTTTCCAAAGGCTTAATTTGCTTCCTATCTAGAAAGAAGGAAGGCACAGAGATGTAGAGTGTTGGCAGGAATAAATGGTGGATCTTGCTGGCAGGACCTTGCTCTGCGTGGAACTGTATATATGATGGGTTTTGCCAGTTCTGGATTTCAGGCTGATTCTGTTGTCTACTGCATGGTTTACTGGTGAGCACAGTGGTTTTGGGTTAAAACTGGACTCCAGGATCTTAGAGATATTTTCCAACCCTAATTATTCTACGAATCTATAATTTTATGATGAAGGGTCACAATAATAGTCATACACCAGGGGAGGGAGGGCTGTTAGGCCTGTCAAGTGGTGTCAACATGGTTTGCATAGGTTTTTGTATTATTTGAGTGTTGTTAGTCTCCCTACACACAGCAGCACACTTGGAAATCGCTGATTTGTGAGGGATCTGTGATTTGTCTCTGGACACAGCAAACACTGGTCATCTCCATCACCCACCAGAGCCCCGCTCTACAAAATGCAGTACATAGGTCCCTGCAGTTGTCCTTCCTGGGGCTGGTGGTTTCTACTTCTCTGTATTTTCTGTTCATTTTATGTGGAAAAAGGAGCAAGGATGAGGATTTCTGTCAGTGCAGCTGTGGCACAAGAGGTCATGATGACATCCTGGCCTGGTGGGTGAAAGGAGTTCTTAGGAGAAAGGTTTCCACATCTTGTTGAAAGCAGTAAGGTAGGCATTCAGTTTACCTCCTTAGTTTCTGGAGCTCAGTTAGTGATCCAAGAGAGAATATTATTGAGCTAAAAAGTTGTCTTCAAAATTGTCTCATAGTAATTAAAATACATATATTAACCAAACGTGGTTATAAACAATTCATGAAGATCAAGAGATAGGAATTTTTTTGTAAGGAGTTGCGTGTAAAGAATTTTTTCTCTCTCCATCTAAATTGTCTTTTTATGTTTCTGCTCTTAATTTAAGCTTAAATTTTCTTTTTATGAGTGGTTTGAATATGTATAATCCTCATTATTTTTTCCAGGAAAACTATTGTAGAACAGCCATGCATTAACAGTGCATATCGACAGCCTACAGGAGGCAGAGTGCCTGGAGAGGACAGTTTCTTTGTTTTATATTCATGATGTTTTATTCTCATCTGTGTAACAAAGACTCATGTGGTATATATATATTTTGAACATATATATTGCTGAAAATTGTATGCAAGTATGTTGCCACAGCAAAAGTGCATGACAAGCCTTTAATTTCGTGGCATACCCTTAAAGGCACAAACCAGTTTGGTAGAGGGCTAGGCTGCAATCACTGGAAGTTGCTACATCCCAGTGAAGCAAGAAGGAGCGTCTCTGTTTCCTCCCCTGATGTGCCTGTGCCTGCTCCATTGTGTTGTTGTTCTCTCCCTCCTTTGAATTCAAGCTGATAAGGGCTGCATAGAGTTCTCCTTGGGTTTCCCCTGGCCTATCTGTGAGAGCAACATTTGAAAAGCTATGGTAAGTTTGTGGCTTGTTTGAGCATATTTATGGTTAAGGTTAGTTTTATTTTCTGAAATGCTGGTGGTGGTCGGTGGCAATCTGGGACAATTAGGTGCTCTTCTTGATAGACATAGGCAAAGGTGCTGGACTGAAGATGTTTATGCTTTAAATTGTTGATAGGCAGCAAAACTACCCAGAACTCTTCTTGTTTCCTGTTAAGGCTCTTGGTAATGGCAAGTGTGCAAGGTGCAGGTTTGTACTATCTCCCACCAGTCTGAGAATAGATTTCTACCAGCTTACTTAAAATACAGGAGGAGCTGTGTGGAGAAATCCATTTGGCTGTCCTTTTAAAATCAGAAGAGATGGAGAGATTTATCTGCAGGAGATAAGCTGTTGCTGTATCATACAAGCACCTGAATAATAATGTCTTTGTGGTGAGAAGGAACTGCAGTGTTTTGTCATAGGTTTGCCCAGCTGGTGAAGAGGGCTTCAAACAAAGGTTGCCAAGGGAGGGGAACCACAATATATCCCACTCCTACCAGACTGATGCCAGGGCCAGCAGGAGATCCCAGAGCCTGGAGAGGGATCACAGAGATTGGTAGGAGGGCATCTGAAAAGCAGGACAAAGGAATTGCTGCCACTACAGTCAGTAACTTGGCTTCATCAGGGGCCCATGTTAGATATCTGTGCAAACACACATAGCATGGGGAATAAACAGGAGGAGTTAGAGATGTGTGAAAGCTGCAGGGCTGTGATCTGGTTGTCATCAGTGGTCAGATGGTTCCCATGACTGGAGTGGTGGAATGGAAGGACTTGGGCTCTTTAGGAAGGACAGGCAGAGATGAAGAATGAGTGTTGTTCCCTATGATAATGACCAGCTAGAATGCATGGAGCTTTCTGTGGGGATGGATGAGGAGCTGACTGAGGGCTCTGGGTCATGATTAAAGAGAGGGAAGGGATAGGTGACATTACCATGGGGGTCTGCTACAGGCCACTTGACCGGGAGGACTGAGTTGATGAGGGTCTCTATAGACAGACAGGATCATCCTCACATTCACAAGCCCTAGTCCTTCTGGGAGACTTCAACCTCTTCAACAGGTGTTGGAGGGACCACATAGCAGGACATAAGCAATCCGAGAGGTTCCTGGCACATGTGGTTGATAACTTCCTTCTCCAAGTGATAGAGGAGCCAACAAGAAAAGATGTTATGTATAACCTTGATCTCACCAACAAGGAGGGGCTGGTGCAGAAGACAAAACTCAAAGGGCAGACATACAGTGGCCATAAAATGATGGAATTCAAGATCTTTGGGGCAGCAGGGAGGAGGCCCAGCAAGCTTGCTGCTCTGGAATTCAGGAAAGCAGGCTTTGGCCTCCTCAGTGATCTGCTTGGTAAAATACTGTGGGATAAAGCCTTGGAGGGAAAAGGGACCCATGAAAACTGATTAATATTCCAGGATCACCTCCTCCAAGCTCAGGATCAATATATCCCAATAAAAAGAAAGCTATGCAAAGATGCCAGGAGGCCTGCATGGATGAACACAGTACTCCTGGAAAAACTCAAACACAAAAAAGAAGCCTACTTTTGGAAGTGGAAGCAAGGAGAGGTAGCCTGGGAAGAATACAGAGAGATTGTCTGACCTGCCAGGCATTTGGTTAGAAAAGTTATAGCCCTGATAGAATTAAAGCCGATCAGGGATATAATGGGACATCAAGGGCAACAAGAAAAACTTCTATATATATGGTGGTGAAAGAAAGATAAGGGGAGGGGTAGGCCATCTCTAGAAAGAAATGGGAGACCTTGTTACCTGGGATTTGGAGAAGGCTGAGGTACTTAATGACACTTCTGCCTCAGTATTCACTGACAGGTACTCCAGCCACACTGCCTAAATTGCAGAAGGGAAAAGTGTGCACTGGGAGAATGAGGAACCACCTGCTCTAGAAGCAGATCAGGCTAGAGACCACCTAAGGAACTTGAAGGTGCACAAGTCCATGAGATCTGATGAAATGTATCTGAGAGAAATGTTCTGAGAGAACTGGCAGATGAAGCGCCTAAGCCATTTTCCATTGTATTTGAGAAGTCCATTTGCCACTGACTGGCAAGGGGAAAACATAATGCCTATTTTAAGAAGGAAGATAAGGAAGACCCAGTCCTGTCAGTTTCATCTCAGTGTCTGGCAAGATCATGGAGCAGATCCTCCTGGAAGCTGTGTTGAGACACATGGAAAGTTGGAACGTGATTTGTGACAGCCAACATGACTTCATTAAGGGCAAATAACTCCTGACCTAAATTTGGTGGCCTTCAATGATGATAAAGGTGTTGGTGGATGAGGAAAGAGTGACTGACACCATGTTACCTGAGCTTGTGCAAAGCATTTGACCCTGTCCCATAGGTATCCTAGCTCAGGGTTTTGAGTGACAGAAGTTGGGTTGCTGCTCAGCCTGTCACACTGGTTTTGGATGGACTCTGCATTGTTCCTGGTGGGTGGTGAACATTTTTCAGTCTGTGGATGTTACTTTTGGCAGGACTTCTGTCTGGAGTGGTTCTGGATTTGGCTCATTGTATTCTAAAAAACCCCACATTTGAAATCCTTGAACAGAAAAACAATAATAGGCATTAGATGGAAAGAACCACCAGACTTCCCTCTGCAAATGTATAACCATAATATTTCCAGATGGCTTCAGTAATTTTGCCCCATCTGTAAGCAGCAAGCTGGGAATGAACTAAGCAAAAGGTAGGAAGCATGCTTTGTGTCTGTTCTAACAGGGGATACGTTGTTAGGAGACAAGAGTCAAAGGTTCTGACAGAGCTGTCTGACAAACAGCCTGGCACACTCCTTGGCATTGCCACAGGAGTAGCTTTGGAGGAAGCGATAGTAAGGGTCTTTTTCATGTTGTTCTTTTTCTCCTTGAAAATGCTCCTTGGTAAAAATCAAATTTTCTTGGTGGAAAAATTATATTTCAGTGGTGCTTTGGATTTTTTTTTTTTTTTTTTTGTGGTGGGGGAGCATGAGGAGGGAAAGAGAAGCAGTGTCCTGTAACACTAAAAACACCTGTTGCAACGTGGTATGAGGTGGCATGATGTTTGTATATTTGTACTGCCATTTTTATTTTGTGCATATGCTCCTTGAAGCTAAAATCACCTGAAATAAAGAAAAATTAGTTTTGTCATATACAATACTTAAATTTATCTTAAAATCCCATTTAATTGTTTTATTTTTTGCCTCAGAATCCTCCACTTCTGTTAATCCTGTGGAATGTTGATATTTAAAATATAAATAAATGAAAAAAAAAGTGGAATTTTCTGCTGAGATGAATCTCAGTTCTAGAAAATGTTTCTTCATCTCTGTGTTGTTCAAGTTTTGAAATAATTAAGTGGGTGCTTGCTTTGTATCTCTAGTATTATCAGGCTAAGTGCAGACTACAATGTCATAACTTTATATTCTAATTAGATAGTAATTATCCTTTTGTATTTGTTCTAAGCCCCACCTGGGATGGGCATTGCAAAATGTCATATATAAGCCACACCCTTCTTGAGTTTTTTCTTGTGAACACGTGCCAATTGATTAAACTCGTTGATTTAAATGTTCTTGATCCCTGCTGAAGACCTTAGAATTGTGCATTGCCCCTGTATCAAATGCACATCATCAGCTATTGAAAGGATTTATACTCAGAAGGCCTATTTTGTAGGTACTGCCCCTGCCCCAGTAGAGAATTATTTGGTGACCTTTAGTGAGTCCAGATTAGTAATGCTGAGAAAGGTGCACTCTCTTTGTGACAGCAACCTGTGGTGGGTTACCCTGGCTAGACTAGGTGCCACCAAATCTGTTCTATCACTCTACTTCTCAGCTGGACAGAGGAGAGAAAATACAATGAGACATCATGACTTGAGATAAGGACAGGGAGAGATCACTCAGTGATTACAGTCATGGGCAAAACAGACCTGATCTGGAGAAAATGTTGATTCTGCTGCTGCTTCCTCCTCAGGAAGAGGAGTCCTTTTCCTGCTCCAGCATGTAGCCACTTCTTCTGAATCCAGTCCTCCCCAGACTTGTCCAGTGTGAGTCTTTCTCATAGGCTACAGTTCTTTATGAACTGCTCCAGTGTGGGTCTCACATGGGGTCTTTTCCATGGGGTACAGTCCTTCAGGAACTGCCTGCTCCAGCATGGGTCTCCCACAGGTCCTGCCAGGAGCCTGCTCCAGCTTGGGCTTCCTACATGACCACAGCCTCCTTCAGGCACTCACTTGCTCCAGTCCTCCGTGGGCTGCAGGGGCACAGCTGCCTCACCATGGTCCTCACCATGGGGCTGCAGAGGATTCTCTGCTCTGGTACCTGGAGCACCTCCTGCCCCTCTTCTTCACTGACCTTGGTGTCTGCAGAGTTGTTGCTCGCATATATTCTCACTCCTTCTCTGGCTGAACATTACTTCTGCCCAATAACCTTTTCCTTCATAAATATCTTATTCCAAAGGCTCTGCCACCATCACTGATGGGCTCAGCCTTGGCCAGTGGTGGGTCCATCCTGGAGCCAGCTGGCATTGGCTCTGTCAAGACTTAGCAGAAGCTTCTGGCAGCTCCTCACAGAAGCTACACCTGCAGCTACTACCCAAACCTTGCCTGGAAAACAAAAAACACAGGCCAAGACAGCAGTTAGTTTAGATAACTTAACTCAATTAATTGCCTTGTATGCAGAATTTTAAGGGGTTGGGTTTTTTTTTGTCTTTGGAAAGTTTCTTTGTACTGCTTTAGACGCTGGTGCAAGAGTGAGCCTTACATCCAAATACTGCCATGTCAGGTGTGGGGTACTGATTATGGATGTGAGTTTGCTGAAACCAGGTTTGCCATCTGGAGTGAAGAAAAATTGGTCCTTGCACCCTTAAATGTCCCTTTTATCCTGCTGCCTGTAATTTTCTTCTGAAGAACACTGTGAAGCCCATAGCCAAGAAGTACAGCTCAGATGTAGAAGTACAGAGGACTGGAAAAGAGCTGTGGAAACATGAATGGTTGGTATTACAAAAAAGGCCAGATTTTTTTTTTTTTTCCTTCTCTTTTACTGGGTCTGATAATTGCAAATTCTGCTTGGAACAGAACTTCCTGCTGAAGTGTGGAATTTGTCCAGTGTGGAATTAAGCAATGCATTGTTGCCTTCAGAACAGCACTTTAAAAACTGAAGGACTTTGCCAGTGGACCATATGGGAATTCTAAAACTTAGATCACTAAGGTCAAAACCTGTGTATGCTAAACACTTGACAGTATCATCACTTGAAACTGAGGGTCTGCAGCATCTTGTGGAAAGAGATCTGAAATTAGCCTCTTGTCTTCAGAGTCAATGTAACTCTCTCTAGAGTTTTGTTTCTTAAAGCCGGAGTTCTTAGAGTCACGCTGGTAATTCAGTAATCTGAGGTAAAATGATTATGTTTTCAAGTCAATGTGCAACTGTAAATGAGTAATGATAGTCTTGCCAAACAAAACTGGGACAAAACCTATCAGACCACTAGAGAAGTGTAGTCTCACTGATGGGTGGGCTGGAGTTACAGTCAGAAATTGCATTGCTGTCCGTATCAGAATTTTTGCTAAAGAAAAATTTCTGAGTTGGGCTCTCTAAAAACTGGTCATGAGCTGTATTTGCATGTAGATAAATCTGGATAAACAAGTTGTTTGCAGCATATCCTTGGTGTGTTTGAAATGCTGTCTCTTGAAAATTACTGGGCATATCTAGTCTTCCAGCTTTGCTGTTGTTGGCTTGTGCAACCAACATTTTTGTGCATTTTTAGATTTTCCCTTTTCTCAACGAATTTCCATTCTCTATTGTTATTCTCCTCCTTCATGCCTTCCTTTCTTCTCCATCATTCTTTCTTCCACTCTTACTTCATCTCTATTATTCCCTTTCCATTAGCTCCATAGTACTACCCAAACCAACAAAGATCTGATGTTGATGTTGGGTTCATTTCAGCTCAATGACAAACTTGTCTCCTTGTGGTTGCCTCTCTCTGTTGAAACCTCAGTAGCAACGTAAAACCAGCCCTGAGTCTGGGCTGTCTGGAATGCTGTGCCTCTGAGCCACATCTGCAGTGTGTGGTGCAATGATGGGCTGTAGAGCAGGTGCTGCCTGTGCTGATGAAGCATCCTAATGCTGTGCGGGCTCCAGTCCACTGGTTTTGCTGTCATTCCCCCAGTATTTGGCATAAGATTTTCATGTTTTTACTGTTTTATCTAACTGTATTAAAACACTCATAGATAACATATCAGTGAATGCTAGTAGATTTTTATTTTTCCTCTGAATATTTCCCATTTTCATTTGAGGTTGATGATTCACAAGTAGCTGAGGAGAGACCTTAGCATATCCTTAGTTAATGCAATGTACAGTGCTGGTGTTCTTGACTTCCACTTGGCTGTTGCTGAATCCCACTTTCAGTCTGACCTGTGTGTATTTTTGACTTTGTGTTTATCTGACTGTTAGTCTGTCATGACACTGTCACATGTAATTCGCTGAGCTTGAATAACCCAAGATTTGAACTTTCTGACCAGTATTATTAAATGGGGACAGAACTGGTCAAGGAGAAAAAAAAAAAAAAAAAAAAAAAATCCCTGTTCTTAACGAACTGTGTAATGCTATTGAATAGGCTAAAATTAGCCCTGTCATTCTTCTTCTTGCTTTTAGGCATCTCAGGATAATTATAAAGGGAAAAGCTAGCCAAGCTATAATTCAAATAAGCTTAGGTTTGAAGGCATTTTTTTCAATGATTTGCCTTTCCCTCTAAGTAAAACAATGATTATAAAGATTAAGTTAGCGGTTGCTTTTTCTTGCAGAGAGCATCTCAGGTAAAAAATGAACCAGTGGTAAATTAAAGGCAGATATTCAAGCAGAATAAAATAATAAGCAAAAAGTGGACCAGACAGCAAATGCAGCTGATGCTCAGGAGGGTTGGGCTGAGTCCCATTTCTGATGTTTTGGTTAGTTAAAAGCTGTGATTATGTTCCACATGAACTACAACTTTGTATATGCATTTTGCATTTATTAGCTATGTTACCAAGATGATATTGACAGAGACGAAACTGTTATGGAGGATTTGGAATGGAACAAGCATGCTAATGAGCCTGTGCAAAAATGCATCTATTAGCCAGATGGTGAGTTACACAGACATTAGTTTCTGTTTACCATCTGTTTAATCCTCAGAAAGAGGCAGGAAAGGAGCTAGAAATGGTGTAGAGGAACAGCAAACAGTAACAGTGTAGTAACCTTCACAATACATCCTGAATGTCACTTTTCTTAAATAGTTCAGTGAAATACCCCTTTCTTGTGTCTGGCAGTAGATACCAAATTACTGCAAATTCTCTAAATTTGTCCAGTGCTTCATTACCACCACATCCCCGTTTCCCAATATTCCCTCTAAAAAGAGGACAAGTATTTCCTTACCACGAGCAAAAAACTTCAAAAAAACTTGGTTCAAAGCAAGTTACAATTGAAAAAAATGCTTTAAACTGTTATCAATGTGTATCACTGGGAAAAAAAAAATATCCTGGATGCAGAGAGAAGAAGACCTTAAGATCAACTAATTCAATGACCTCTTCAACAAAAAAGTGTTTTTAAAGGCAGTTTGCAGTCTTTAACTTCTCAATTTATGGAGTGACAAAGGAAAAATAGGAAAAATAATTGTCAGAAGTGCTGTTGAGAGAGGTTTCTATTTTAGTCCAAAACTGGAAAACGGAATTGATTAATAACTCAGTTAAAGATTCAATTCGGTGTAAGATTCAAAGGCACGTGGAACTTATTTTTCCTTGTTCACTAGAGGGTAGCAGAGAGAACAGTGAGCACATTTCAGCACAGCCTGTGCTCAGTAGCAATGAGTTCACTTGCAGGCTTCTGTATTAGACTAATCTGGTGCCCTTCAGGCGTCTCGGTAGACTAGAAAGGGCATATTTGATGCTATAAGTGTAAACCAAAACATAAAACTTAAAAACATTTTTAATGTGATTTGATAAAATTAAAAATCATTCTTGGTTTTAGCACTGTTAATAACTGTTTGGGTTTTTTCAGTAGTAAACATAAGCATTTTCATGATGCACATTTTTAAGGAAGCGTGTTTTTAGGAGCACTGTATCGTGCATAGGGTGCACTGTCATATTTATGTAGGCAGATAATTTTAAAATAATACCATGGCTATACAAGGTTACTTCCCTTCTAGGCTGTGTTTGTGGACATTCCACTGAAATAAATGTCTGTGGTCCAAAACTTCCTTCTGCCACCACATTAAGTACCTGACAAAATGAGTCATTATACTGTATACCAATAATGGAGACCTTGTGGCATGTTAGCTTCTAATGCATTAAAATTCAACAGATTTCAGTATGAGTTACCTGTACCCTTTCTGTGCTGCATATGTCCAAAGGAGTATCAAGAGAAGAGTTTCAAAAACTGTGTTGAAGAGCAGCCTTCTACTCTTATGGTACTAATAGACAAGCCAAAAATGTTACCCTAAAAGCAACACCCCCCATCAATATTTATTGCTGTGTCTGCTCGCTGGCATTTAAGATTTTAAAGGTATGCAATTTTATGAGGTGTTGTTAAAGGGAATATTACCTGATTGAGGCTGATGCTACTACTATATTAAAAATCACCCCTTTCCCCCCAAAATAATTCACATTGTAGGTTGTCTTTATTTGCCTGTGATGTAGAAAATGGAATAAAAAAAAACTTGCATAAAAATATTTGCCCATCGCTGTTTCATATAGTCATTTGGGCATGAGCTAATAAAAAGGGACCTTTCATTAAGTAGTGGGACTATTTGCAACAACAGGAACCATTTGAAATAGTACTCATTTCCCAAATGGCACTTCAGGTCCAAAGAAAACGCTCTTTTGTAATCTCTCTGCATTGTGCTTGTAAATGAAAAGTATGGACTGAAAAAATTGTGTTGCCATCCTCCCCTCCCTGTTCCTGTCCCCATACACATGCAAAGATGCGCCCACAGCCCCTCACAACCTTTGAAGCTTTTGTGTGTGACTTTGTGCCAGCCCTACATTGCAAATTGAAAGGTGGGGGAACTTCTTTGGTGTTATCCAACTTCACATTCCACCCATCAAGTGATTTCTGTAGGGAAAATAAATACTTGGGAAATCTTTGAATGACTCATCCCTTTGCATTAAAACCTTTCTGAATTTATACCTCGCTTCTGGTCTGAATTCCACAAAGAGACTGAAATCCACAGAGGGGATTCATAACTGTGCTCTTTATTAAATATGGCAAACAAAAAGAAAATGTTGATCTTGAGAACCATCCTCCTTGTTTTGCTGATTCAGATGTTTCATGATTAAACATTATAAACCAAAACTGAAATATAAACTCACTTTGTATGCTATATAAGAAATTTAATATGGTCCTTTTCATCAAATTGAATTGCCACATCAGTCTTCAAAGATTTTGGGGGTTTTGGAAGCTTTGTGTTGCAGCATAGCATACAGATGTCCTGCCTAGGGTGGAAGCTTTATTGTGTTTCACTTGTGTGATGGATCATGTCTGTACTCTGTTCTTTTATCTCTGTTATAGAAAACCTTTTGGACTTTGATTCATACTTGGGAGTGTAAATAATGCAATTGGTTTTGATGTGCTCCAGTGAGAGGGAGCCATAGGACAAGAAAAAGCCAGATAATATCTCATCTTCCTGAAATCTAGATTGGAATTAGCTAGCTGCAAAACAAGTTATATTTCCCATTTTCAATTAGTTTCTTATATCTTTTTAATGAATTCTTTTAAGACATGTTTAAAGTACAAATTTCTACAAAATTATGACCTTCATTTTTAAAGATGTAATACTAGATATTTACTGTAAAGCTGCTCAGGAAACTGAGACTTGCATTACAGTTCTGAGACTGCCACTCCACTGCAGTAGGAATTAGTGCAGTCTTAAGCAACTTCTTGCTACCAGGATCCTTTTAGTGTCTACGTAATGTGTATTTGTAAAAATCCCCTTTACACCATGCCTCAAAACAACATGAGAACCAGTCTCTCCCGGTCTAGAACTTTGACATCTCAACCTCTTTGATATTTGGGGCTGTAGAATTTGGGGTATCTGTGTGAAGAACTGACTCCTACCTCTGTTTTTGTGTTTTTTCTCTTCAGCAGAAAAAACTGAAGAATATTTTGCCAGTGTCGTGCATGGCAGCATAATATATCATTCACCTAGATGGTGTTGGTACCCCTGGACAGTGACACTTCAAACTGCACTTCCCCAGTGCTTTGGGGTCTTGCTTTCCCTAGTATTATCTGTCTGGTGAGTCTGCCAGGTTATACCCAGATGTTTCCAATTAATGCTGTCTCAGAATGAGGGACAAAAGGGTCTCACTTTCATAATCAAAGGACAGCTCATGGAGATACCTACTACAAATATTAAATAGAATTTATACAATATTGAAGTACATAATAGTGATGAATGTAATAATTTCTCATTATCCCAGTTTATTTAACTCATCTGTTTTTTCATTCCGTTATCTTCTTTTTGTTGGCCAATGTGCAAATGCTTTTTTGAAGGTAAGTTTGTCTATTTATGTTTATAAAATCCCAATCCTTTTGCTGTTACTATCAAATAATAAGTAACAGTAGTGTGAGTCAATGTACAATGAATACACAAATCAATACTTAATAATTTTATGGATTTTCTAACACTGTGTTTATGAGCTCACAGAGTGTTTTATATGCATTCAGGCCACTTCAGTTCCCGTGCTTGATGTAATTAAACCAGACTGTTGAATTTTTTTAACTAACCAACCTTGATGGCCTCTCATTAATAAACAACTTGTTAAATTGACAAATTTCTGCAAGCATGGACTTATTATTCAAGCAACTAGTGAAAATAATAATTTGGAAGGCAAAAAGCCATCTACAAATTTATGGTTATGTAAGGATAGCCCAGACTTTGGAAAAGTTTCAGTAAAGACTGAAATGTTTTGAAAGGAGGACAATCATGCAAAATCATGCAGGGATATAAATGGCAAGTGTGCACATATGCACAGTATTTCCATGAACCATTCAACTAATTTTTGTTCCATGTCAAACTTGTCATCACTGTTATTTCCACCTTCCAGTTCTTGATGCTGCAAATGTGTGTTAACCAGTTATGGTTTGCTTGGTCTTTAGAAATATCTTTCCCTTCTCTTTCCCTGCTGTGTTGGTGATGCAAACATGACACCTCTCCCAATACTGATGACATTTGCTAAATATTTTGGTGCCTACTCCTGTGATTATCCTCTGTACACAGCCATGCACTTCAGAGGGGGAGGATGGTGGGGGGTACAGGCGGAATTAATCCTGTCCTAAGGGTGTCTGTCCTCTGCTGCTGACAGTGCCAGTGTGAGGCATTAGCAGCATAATTGTGTCCTTCTCTCCCTCAGTCTTTTTGTTCCCCTTTGAAATTGCCTTCTGTAAGCTTTCCTGCATGTGAAGGCACAATTGGTTGCATTGGTTAGTAAGGAAGAGGAAAAGAGAATCGTAGTTGAACAAACCACTTTACCTTTCTTAGCCTGATCCACTGAAAACTAAAGCAAGTTTTTTTTAGGTGATTTACTGTATTTATGCTGCATGGGTAGTATCTTCTGTAAATTAAGTGTCCCTGCTCTAGCTTGCTGCAAGCCCCTTTATTTCCATAACTTGTTACAATGCAGCTGAGTAATAGCATTAAAAATTGTTCAAAGTCCCGCACTTTAAAACAGTCCGATTGCACTGCTTTAGGTGAATGTAGATATCCCCTCAACGTAGGCATGCTAGGGAAACTAGGACAATGTACTCTGTGAGTAGGTGCTTCCATGTAGCACCTAGAAACTGAGTTTGGATAGTGTAACTGGTTATTTAAATTCTTGATCTTTGAACATTTTAATAATAAAATGGCATATATTGTGATCTATGAGTGCATTTATCATTTGCTAGTAAGAGCTTTTTGTGTCTCTACTCCACTTATGTTTTTGGTTAAGGAGAAATGTGGGTTTTAAATCTCCTAAGCGGGTGATTTCATATAGTCTATATAAATGAGAGTTATGAAAGCACAGTGTGTTTAGTGAGGGAAGGCCCATGCTGACCTTGCCTCCCTGAGGACAAGGAGCATTCTGGATGCCATTCCATAATCTTTCATTTTTATTGGATATTTGGAATATCTTCATTGAGAAGTTACTGGCCTTTGTTACAGATTTTAAGGGTATGACCTATGAGGTATGGAGGCAGCATGGATTGTCTGCAGGGTGCCTGGAGGTTTTAGTAATTTAAAGTGTTTAATATACCCTAGCTGTCAGGAATGTCCAGGGAAGGGAGTGCAGGGGAAGTCACTCTTAGCAGCAGCGCTTTCTATACAGCACTGGAAGATCTTATTCAATGGGGATGAGACAATATTTTGACCATTTCAGTTTTGTGAATCTCCCTTGTACTTATACATGGGGGAAGTTTATTTGGCATATTGTAAGCACTGTTTTTCTCAGAAAGAAAAGCAGGACAGCATCAAATGAAGCTGCACAACAGACTCCAATCCCTGGGGTTAGAAAGGAAAGTCCTCTTTATATCTATAGGGAAGGGGGGTATTTAGATGCAGCCTTGCCTGCTTTGTCTGTATTGGGCATGCAAAACTGTGAGATTAGCAGATGCAGTTTAAGTGGCCTCACGCTGGAAGTGGCACAATAGTTGGCTGGTGCATAACTTGTGTCTGTTGACCTGGTTGCTGCTGCCTCTGAGCTAATGCCCAGACAGAGGAGTCAGCAGTCACTTTCACTGTGTCTGAATTGTAAGAACAGTCAGGGGAATAAAGCAAATGCCCAGTGGAGATTAAATCTATACACACTTAGTCTTCAGTCACAAAGTCCTAATGATGCTGGTAGAAACAGAAGAGGGAGCAACAAGGTTTTCCTCTTTTGCTGAGGAAAAAGACAAAATGCAGTCTCAGGAAATTTGCATCTCACTGGATGGTCTCTCATTCTCATACGAATCTGGTTGATTAATAGATGATCTGGGCAGGGACAGCTTGCTGGTGCACCTTTTGTCTGCCAAAGCTCTGACATGTGAGTACACAATATGCAGAGCTTCCACGTCAGCTCTGAATTTCAGCAGTAATTATTTTTCAGTGTCTCAAGGTAGAGCTCAATATCTTAATGATTTTATTTTTTCTCTGATTGTTTCTATATTGGTCCTCATTTATCATAATGATTTGTCTAATCTTCAGTAAGTTTTTGAGTAGCTGTGTAGGTTAAAGAAGCCTCAAGAGAAGTAAGGCAGTTAACTTCATTGAAACTTTGTGGAGTTTGAACACATGAGTTATTTATGCTCTTTTGAAAGTCTAATTGGTAGGACTACTTGTTATTTTTCTGCTTTCAAAAGCGCAAAGTAGCACTGGTAAGTTTTATGTATTTTTGCATGTGTGTGTACAAGATCCGTATTGCCTGCGCCTCTTGGGGCCTGTTTGTGCTGCTGCTCTGCTGCAACAAAGAAACTGCTTAATAATGTTAATTCAGCGTTTGGATCGGAATTTTTTTTTTGTTTCCAAACAAGTATGAGCTCCTTCCTGTGTTTCCTTGTCATCCTCTTGTAGCATTACAGGCTCCTTTGTTTTCATCTACTCTCACTAGGGAGCTACCCCAGTTTCAGCAGCAAGGCAGATGCTTGCCAAGCCAGCTCCTCTTGAGCTGAGCTCCAGAACTACAGACCAGCTTTGAGAGGGAGATTAGGGAGCTGCTGTATGACAGCAGGTAAAGGCAGAGCAAGCAGCAGAGGCAGAAATTAACTTTTAAAGGCTGTGTTTAAAAAACTCTTATTTGAATATGATAACAGATAGGATACATCCAGAGAAAAACCAATTTTTTTCATAATTATTTACACCGATTTTGGCTTTAGCAGATCTTCTTCATCTTTCAGAGGTTATCTGGTGACAATATTGTTGACTTTTATGAGTAAGTATAATGAGGCTAGGGAAAAAGCAGTAGTGATATCTTAAACATGCATTATTTTTCAGCTTTTTTTGCTTTAACAGTGGATCCTGTCCTCTCATGTCAACTTTCCCGCTGCCTTTTCAGTGCTTCAGAGGCACCCGTAGTCATTGCTGTCAGCAGCAGCAGCAGCCAAGAGAGCAATGACTCCTGCCTGCTAAGGGATGCAGCAGGGCCTTTGATCACAGTCTGAGGGCATAAGGAAAACATTGAGGAAAAGTGTGTAAATAACCACTTAAAAGAGGATGCTGGCAATAAAAGGGAGATGGGTAGAGGAACTGGAAGAGTTCTCTTCAGCCTCTTCAGAAAAAGAGTGAAGCTCAGCCAACTCTGAGTCCTTCTGCTAAACCTGGCTGCAATGAAATTCTCATCTGCAGGTTTTCCTTCTGCTTACAAGGATGAGGTTAGAAAGCAATCACTGGGTAAAGTGCATGTAGGGTTTTTTTTTGAGGGAGAAATAGAAAGGAATCCTGTTTTTCCTTCTATGGGGTTTTCTTTGTTCAGAAATTTAAGGGAACAATAAAATACTATAGACATTCAGTGTCTTTGTGCTCTGTGCCTTCAGTAAACCCTTGGATAATTGAGCAAGTCTAATTCACTCTTTTTTAGGCTTTATATGTTCTCACGTTTTTGTTCTTAGGAGCTTGCCTTTCTTATTGGAAAAAATATTCATAATTATCTAAATGAATCTTTTGTATCTAATTGAAAAGGTTAAAACTTGCGTGTAAATGTGATATTGTTTTACTTTTTTCCTATAATTTGTGCTAGGCTTATTGGAGGCAAATATTTGTATCCGACACACATACAAGTACAAGAAGCAGTCAGAAAAATTCAGGTGGTGATGGACAGCAATTATTTCACCTCTTGAAGAGAAGAGCCTCTGATTAGTTGATATCTCAGAATAAAACTTTGAAGAACACACAAGATTTAAAGTTAAAGCAAAGTGCTTTGTACTTCTGTGGAAGTGTTTGACCAGATTTAGTAATCTTGTGGACTTCTTGGATGGCTAGGGCTGTATCTGTCTGTGTCTATAACCATACCTGGAATTATATTATTTATATATTTTAAAAAATATAATTAATATCACTACAACAGAATTAATTTTTCTTTTTTTTTCAATTCAAAATTACTGATGCAATTGTTAAAGATAAGTTTACATAGTATATAGAGAGACATAATCTAAAAAAATTAATGGTCTTTAGTTACTCTTGAAGTGTTCTCAAATTTCAGGAAGTTCTTCATGACTGGACTGGTATCTGGTTCATGTTATTAATGACTTAATCAGAATATAGGTATCAGCCATTTGTGTTTGCATGTTTCTGATTTGGTGTTGTGAAAACTGTCACTTAAAAAAGGTAGGGGGGAGGGGGTGGTGACAGCAGCAGTGTCAGTTCAATTCTGTGCATCAGTTGTAGCAGCTTCTTCTAGTCTGTGCCAACAGGTCCCCTCCACATCAGCTGTTGACCTCACCTCCAGGAAAAGGACAACATGGATGAAAAAGGATGGCATGAGCTTTCATTCTTACCATAAATCTTCTTGTAAAAATGCTCCCTAGCAATGGCATAGCCTTTTCAGTTGCACTTCTGAAATATTCTGAATGGGTCGCCAATTGTCTGTATTTTGGCACAGTTAAAGGCTGTAGTTTGAGATCTCAGTCATTCTTTCACTTGTAGTAATAACATTTCTGATAGTAAAGACAGTAAATTTTATCAGGTAAGTCTCATTTAGCAAGTGTTTAAGAACATAAATTTTTTAGTCTCTTCCAACACTTTTGTTTAAAGCTAAAGGACCACTTTTAAACAACTCACTGAATTGAGATTTTGGATGTTTTACTTTCTAGCTGTTTAGTAATATCATATACCAAATTTTATCTACTTCTATGACTCACAAGGACATGCAATTATTCTGCTATTTCTGAGAGAAAGGCAGTACTCTGAAAATATATTAGACAATGCAAACTTAATACAAAAAAAATATCAATTTTATTGTGTCTTATCTGATGCTAACCTGCCAGCAGGCTAAGCATGTAGCAAAGATGAGGTCATATGTTCACTTGTGTGAAGTAAATGTGTATTTAAGTTAAAAACATTTCAAAAATTGTATGTTACGGTCCAAGTCTTTGAAACCTCTCCAAATTTGAATTCTCAAGACCTCTCTGAATTAAGTTCTCATCATGAATCCCTGGGGATGGTGAGTATTTTATTATTAATGATTTTTAGGGATTTTTGGCACATTTGTTGCCCTGTGATAAAGCCCCTTGATGCCTGGCATCTCAGGACAGCAGAGTTGCAACTGATTCCTTGGAAGACGCCCCAGCATTATCTGTATTGATAACAGGATTCACTCTGCTGTCACAAGAAAGGAGAAATTTTTTATACTTTTAAGTCAGAATTGAAACCAAAAAAAGCACATTTTAGAACACTGGAAGGTCAGTGCCAGTTACTGAATAAAATTACACCTTGCGTCTGCGTGTTCAAATATCCTATGCACTTCAATTTTCTGAGTGAAATTGCCTGGGCCATACTCTGAGTCTGACAGGTGACATAAATGGAGCTGAGCCCTTCTTTTGAGCATATTTTGAGTACTGGTCATTTATATTTCTCTCTCTTTTAGCATAGAGCTGTGGCTCACTGAAGTGCATAAATGGTATTTTGCATTGTTCTGTCAGTGTACCTTAATTACTGTAATTTTGTGCCTGTATTCTCCAGTACTAGGGTTCTTATTTGTTGTGTTTTAACCATGCATTTGTTATAAGGATACAAATATTTTTAATTTATTAAGCTTCAAATTTGAAAATAATTTGTAAATAAATGTAAGTAGACATAAAAGATTGCAGTATAAAATGAATAAAACAGAAGCAAAATATATTAACATTCTGCAGTGGGCTTATGCCTCATCAGTGCAATTCCTGAGGCTCAGTGAACCTGCAGTGACTTTTCACTTGCATTAGGTGTAGAAAGTCTACCAGCAAAGTAAAGCAGATGAAGCCAGAACTCATTTTATTCTGTATCAATATTTTTTAGTAAAAGCCTGGTTTTAGTTGTAATTTGGATAAAACTTATCTTTCATTTTCTGTGGTTTGCTTTGAATAGACTGCAGATAATGTAACTCAATGCATGCTACTGCATGGGGAAAATTCTTCCTGGATTTTTTTTTTTTTTGTCATTCAGCCATCATTCACATTTCCGATTCATGCAAATTTAACACGATTATTCATTTACAGATTTGTGGCTTGAGGAGTTTTTAAGGTATTTTCTAAAACAAATATTAAGAGAAATTGAAAGCAAGGCTGCTTTCTTCTTGGGTACTTACACACCTAAGCATGTTAAAAAAGGTGAAAAATGAGAATTTTGGAAAGTGTTCTCTTGTCTTTCTTGCTCATTTAGGTAGTGTTTTTTTGATTGTTTAAGAATAGTATCTATTCTATATCTATCTGTTGACATTGACTCATATTCAACACAAAAACTGAAATGCAAGGATGAAGATAAGGACTTATTTTTATATGAGTGCCTTGCCTCATTAGTCTTGTTACAGGTTATGTCTACTAGTAAAACTAAGGGTTTTTTTTTTTTTTGGTGGAGTGATAGGGATATGGAAATTTAGACAATTTTACTTACCTCTTTTCACTGCATTTGGTAATTATGTATCTCAGTCTCAGTAGAAATTGAAAAATCTTTGTTTAATTAACTAATTGTATGTTTTTACTCTGAAAACTCAGTCCAAAATCTGCATTGAAAAGAAAAAAAAAACCCTCCATATTTTGTGTTTATGGGATTCCTAATTAGTATTCTTAGAGACCTAGAAAAGAATGCAAGCAGTCAGTTTCTGTGGCTAAAGTAGTTCAGAGACTCTCAGCTTTATTCCATGTTTAATAATAAATATCAAAAAAGTTGATTCCCCCTCAAGAGCATTATGATATAGCACACATTAATTTTGAGTGAGCAGGAGTAAGTAACACTAACATCTGTTCCAGATGTTAAAATAACTGAAGCTTAAGATATGGGTGATGCAGCTGTTGTCACTTGGCTCTCCTGGGACTGCATGGGCAGCCTTTGGGATGGCTTCTAGCCTTTTCTTTAGGTGTCTCATCTTGGCACTGCCCCATTGAAATTTTAGATGGCTTTTCCAGGAGGGTGATCCTCTCCCATCCAGCCCAGCAGAACCATTTGCATTGCCTGGGCAGCTTTTGGAGACCTGCATCTCTGGAGACATGGAATGGAAAATCCTGCCTGCCTGCCTTAGGTGTTTGCCTTGGTGTGTCAGTTGTGTAAGGAGCACAAATACCTCAGAGGAGAGACCCAGACATGAGTGTCAGCCTGCTCATCTTCTGTGGGCATCTCAGCTGAGGGAGAGAGAAGGTGTAAGCAATGTCCACTCTTTGAGTCACCCTGCAGCCAAGAATTCAACAGTCATGGAACAAATAAAGGTGGAGCCAGGCTTGAAGGCGGGGATTGAAGTATTTATCTGCCCAGTCCCTGTTTCCAAGACAGTTCTTGCTTTTTAAAAAATGCTTATCCAGTAGTTGAAAGTGTAAAAGGCATACATGTACTTCCACCATTTCTGCCACTACTGCAGTGTTGGCCACATCTCGCTTTTCAGTGTTTTTAACAGATCTAAGCTGCTTGCTGGAGCCTACATGTCTTGGAGCACAGCTGATCAGCAGATGCCTGTCTACTGTAAGCATATATGTGGGTAATTAAGGTTAACGCACAGGGAACTTTTCCTGGAAACATTAAGTAAGGAGTCACCTATTGGGTTTTAGTACCTAGGAGATTAGGTTCTGAATAATGAATGAATTAGCCTGTTGTACAGCTTGAGTAGGTTTTAAATTTCACCTTCATATTTTATTTTTTGACACTTTCTTTCTGCTATGTCTGAGCTCTCAAGAGAGCTCTTAACATGTGATGACTTTGTGGATTTCCCTGTCTCATCAGCAAATTATTGGTAATCACTCACACCTTATTGAAAACTGAAATAACTGACTGCTTCAACTGGTTCTATCTATAGTTTTTTTTTTAAATAGGATCACAGAATCAATTAAGTTGGGAAAAATCCTGAGGTCATTGAGTCCAGCCTATGACTGAACAGCACCATGTCAGCTAGGCTATGGCATTAAGTACCAGCTCCAGTCTTTACTTAAATTCCAGACTTCCATTAAACATTTTCTTTGTTAAGCCACTGGCTTAATCTACTAAATCCCATGTGAAGGTGCCAGCAACTCTCCCCTTTCAGGCCGCTGTCCCCTTGCCATTGCTTTCCCCTTTGTGATCTCTTGTCTTCAAGGCCTGCGGGATCTTTCCTTGTTTCCTAATTTTTTTATGTAGCAGATAGTCAAGTGAGGCACATCTTGGCTACATTTCTGAGTTAATATTCCTTGTTTCTCTGATGTTTATCCAGGAAGGGGTTGGTTATGTCTTTTAGCTTGGCCTTGGGAGTGTTATCATATATATATGTGGGAAGGAAGGGAAAGGGGAAAATGGCAGATGGGAAAATGGGATTTTCAATGGAGTGAATACCAGCACTGGTGCATTGACATAAATTGAATTACACCCAGTCTGTTTTGGCTTGTGTCCTCCCTTCTTGCCAGTGTACACTGAGAGTGTCCAGGAAAACGATTTGCACTTTCCTATTAACTATTTTGTTGCCATGGAAGGGCAGCCTCACTCAGCCTTCCTTGCCCAGGCCATGACAAGTAAAGGAGTGAGTGGTGCTGGCACATTTCTTTTAGAATGGGAGAAGTCAAGAAGAAAAGCAGCAATGCAGATCAGGCATTCCTGCTCTGCAGATGCTTCTTTTTTTCCTGCACTGATGCTCACAGATACTAAAACTAACATCAAAGAGAGAAACAAATGAAATGTGTGTGCCTCTATGCTTTTCTAGCAGCTAGCAATGAGTGTAGTGGAATCAGTTATTTATTTTGTGATTCACTAAAATAATTTTATTTGGGGGTAAGATTACTTGCCGTAACATTTCTGTATTTCTGTTTCAATCATTAAACCTTTGCAATGTAGGTAAATATACCTATCACCAAAGGAAACATTTTGAGGCATCAAATGTTGAAATGATACTTAGAAATTGTGCCCATCTGAACTGATAATGTATTAGTTGAAATAGTTGACCCTGATGTGCAAATCACACTTTGGGCATGTATTTCTCCCTTGGGGTCTGTGAACAATATGATGATTTTACTGATTTCCTAAAGTCTCAGCAACAAAATTTCATCATCTTTAACCAATAATTGCAAAAATTATGTTTACCAGCTTACTTTTTATGAATAATATTAAAATCCTATCATTTAAATTTTATTGGGAAGTGATGTATGAGCAAAACTAGAATCTGTTTCTCAAATAATTTTTTAGCTAGATAACATGTCAGAATATCACTCTGACAAAAAAATAAGTAAATTAGATTTTATTTGTAGAGATGTGATTTGCAAGATTTTTGTCCCTCTCCAAACAAAGAGAGGCCAGATCAGAGATAGGTGATCAAGTTTTATTCAATTAATTTGTTTCTTTTTTATTTTTCATAGTAGCCTGGGTCTGAAAGGCTTAGGAGAGGAATGTATATTTAGGAAACAATTTAATTTCTGTTGAAGTGAGAAATTAGCATACAAGAATTGTGATAGAGAAGGAAAAAGGATTAAAAGTGGCAGAGGAAGAATAGGGGAGTGGTTTCAAATAATAATAAAGGAATAATAAAGTTAGGCTCACAAAAAATAGGCAATTTGAAGCACAATGATAACTAAATTACTGTAGAAGGTGAAGAAGGAGTTAACTTGCCTCTGTTTTTAATACTTTAGTTAAGGAAAAAAAAATAGTAAATATCCAGTAGCATTATTGCCACTTTGAAACTCACTTGATATGTGCAGTAAAAACGAAATGAATAGATGGATTTCCTCACACTGGCCTTCTAGGTAAAATTTATGGTGTAAACACAATTGGATGTTAGAGAAAACCAGGTTTGTCCTATGCAATCTTATTAGTGAGTATGTGGAGTCTGCAATGATGTTAAAGTTGTGATTTCTTAAGTGTTATCCTATTCTCCTTTGGATATTGTTGGACTAGGGATCAGACACGTATCAGAAGAACATTTCAAGGATTATGTAAGTAGGATAAATTACTGGTAGAAGAGGGTACAAATGAATTGTGTTTAACAAATATTTTAGTATTTCAAAATAGTAAACCAGAGAATAAAAAAGTCCACTCCACAAACTGTATATCAGAGTTTAGTAAACAAGACTATTAAGTTAGTATTCTGAATTTCTATCCTGATGCTTTCAAAGACAGCATCTATTGAGTCAATCTTTGGACAGACTCTTGTGGTACTAAAGGTTGCTCATCAAGAGTAAACCTCCTGCTTCTGCATTTCAGAAACTGAAAGAATTAAGTTATTTGTTTCAGGACAGGGATATTTTTAATGTCACAGGCCAGGAGTTCCTAGCTTTGTTGACAGGCTACAAAAGAGGCAGCAGCAGTATCAGAGCATTGTAATTGTGGATGGAGATATGGTTCCTGTCCCAGCAGGTCAGCAATGGATGGGATCATCCTGCTTTGCTGGTCCTGATGCAGACTTTTTCCTTTGGCTACCCTAAATTATATCCACCATTATTTATTCTTCGGATCTACTAGATTATTTAAAGTCAAATTATGAAGGGAATTCCTCAGCAAATAATGTCCTCCAGTTCAGAACCACATTGAAAATAATAAAATGCCTATGTAAAAACAACCTCAGAAAAAATACCAGTTGTATGGGAATAGAGAATCAGTTGAATTTATTTCCCCAAACACAGTATACTTTGTGGATATTTCTTCTGAGTACAACCAACTTGAAAGGAAGAGAAACTTTATTCATAGGAATGTAGGTCAGTCAGTAGTACAAACTCCTTTTTCCTCCTCAAAGGCCCATATTTGACAGTCTATATATAATAAATAAGTAATGACTGCATGTGGACAAAACAGGCTAAACAAGTTATGAACATTGGAGGAAAGCCATCTAGATAGTGTAGATCCAGTTAGTGCTTCTGATCCACTTTGAGGTGGCCTCCAGAGCCTCTGTTGAAAAAAAGTTAGCTACTGGTCAGCACAGCTACAGCATCTTCCCTTTCCTCCCCTCCCAGGCCTGCAAAAAGCCATCTCCCATGGCCCAGCTGTATTTGGCCTTGGCTCAGGGCAAGAGCATTTCCCCCCAAAGTCGGCTGCTGAGGTGAGAGCCAGGGACAGCCACCTACCAGGGCTGGGAGACAGGGCTGGTGTGCTCATCTCTGATTTCCCCCTTGTGCCTCTGTCTCTGGGAAGTAACAAGTTTATCTTAAAGAGGCAAGTCATAATGTGGCAAGTCAAAGTATTTGAAGATGGCAGTGGTGTGCCCCAAGAAATGGGAGAAGATGTGCTGCCACACATTTCTTGATGAGGTGTTTCCACAGGGAATGAGGAGGACTAGGAAGATGAAGGCTGCAATAATGTGGTGCAAGGTGTGAATGCAATGTGCATGAAAAAGGACTGTTAGGTTGTGTTAGTATTATAATACAGTTGGCTAAACTATTTAGTGTTTCTTACAAAGTGTTTCTTCTTTGCCATGTTGTGCTTTTTTGTGTTATTCATGATAGGTAACTCTACCCCGTTAAATCTCATTCGAGTGAGCTCTTCCAAAGAGTCTCTGTTTGCTGTTTATGAAAAATGTTCCACTCAAAAGGGCAATGTTTCCAAAAGGACATATTTTTCCTTATAAAAAATGCCCTTCTCTTGTCCTGTTTGCATGTCATTGCATTCTAATCCAATGATTTACAACAATGAATAGATATTACTACTCTGTGAAGTATGCTTTGAAAAAGGCACTACATAAACAGACATATTTATATATATATTTATACACACACACACACCCCCATACTGCACTGTAAACTTGAACTTACTCCAGAGTAACTTCTGTACTTAATTCTGTACTTAATCTAGCTGGACAAAAGCTACTATTAATGGTTCTGTGTAGCATGCTATGCCTTTTCTGACAGGATACCTATGTGATGAACTAAGGACACCTCTAGAACTGCTCTGCTTCCTCGTAGCAGGTCATGGCAATGTCTGTGAGCTGCTGCACAGCAAGCAAATGAGAAAATGTGTTAAACTCTCATGGATCGATAGAGTGACAACTATGTCCTTGCTACCCCATCTCCTACACAATTGCCTACTTCTTCTGATGAATCGTGACAATGTAAAAGGCAGGTTTTTAGACTAGAAGGATGTTAATGTATTGGTGAGTGCTTTGGTGATAAAATTCTAAATTATTTTTACCCAGTACTCTCCCAATTGCAGGTGCGTCATGGCTGGGCAGTTCCTCGCTCTTTCATTCTTTCTTTTTCTTTTATGTATAAACATAAAAAAAACCCCACTTGTGCCCTAGTCTGCATTTGTGTGTATAGTAATGGATCTGTTCTACTCAAGGTGAGAGATGTAAGTTTCCAAATCAGAATAAGATGATGAAGAAGAAAAGATCTTTATTTATTTACATTTCAGTAAAGCGTCTGAAAAACCCCTAAGTACATTTATAAATGCAAGTTTGTGATGCCCAGGTGTTATTTTTTGCCATGTCTAACCTAGAAGGAAACATCTATTAGAAATTCACTTTTTTATCATGTGCAATTATAATAATAGATTGCAATCTATGATCGTAAGTATGATACAACCCTTTAAAATTTATGACATTAATTATAACAACTATAGTCTCAGCCCATCTGAAATGTTTGGTGCAAGTTGTGGATCAGGCTAAAGAAATGAAAGAAATGGGTGAGTTCTTCTTTCAAGCACTGAATGTATGTGAAACAATTGCTGTGTTCCCTTGCATGCCAGGCAAGGCCTTACAAGTTCTTGTAGACCATAAGTAAATGGATATGTGGCTGAGATGGTGTCTTGGGGCTAAATGCTCATGAAATAATAAATCTGAATAAGTAACAAAAGCAGCCTGTCAAATATAGGACACATTGTGAGATGCTGATGCTTGAAGGCTGGGAGGGATGGGTTGCCCAAGGAATGATAAAAATTATGATGTTTACAAGAAGATGTGTTAAGTTGTGTAAAATGGCTACTACATATTTCAAAGCAGGAAATTGTACTAATGCAACTTTAATGTTATATTGTTAAAAATCATAAAAATTCAAGGAATATTGAAGTTAAGTGTCCCATGGAAAAATTGGTTCAGGTTCCCTGTGTGCCTGTTTTATGGACCTGTGTTGCATTCAGTAGAACAAACACCAGCCTAACCCCCCTGCAGCAGGCAATGTGCAAGAGGCAAAGCAGTGCTGTGCAATTACCCAAGAGCTCAGCAGAGATAATGCTGCTTTAGCAACCTTCTTTTGTATTTTTTGGCATAGAAATAAAACCATAAATGTTCTGCAACATTAGCTTAGCTTTAACTTGTCTAATATCCTGTCATGCCTGTTCTAAAGCAAAAGATAGCAATTGCTTCTTTCAGGAGGAAAAAAATGTGTTTTTCTGATTAACAAGTGGTTGTCTCTGGACAGTGCTGAACCATTGCTGTTCCACAGCTACTGGTAGTGCTGTTCTGCCCATTCCATTGGAGAGGTTCCACTCCAGATTCATCTGATGATCAGATCAATCCCTTGGCATGTGCACTGTAACTATGGGGTACTTTCTCATTTTAGGGTTCTAAATTTGTATCATTTTGCAACTGCTTCCCTTTTTGTGATGACAGAGGTTGAAGTAGAACTTGTGTCTGCCTCTGGCTTTGCTTTCCAGTCTGGAAAGAGCAGTGCAGGCTGAGCCCCGGGCTTCCCTTGCAGTTCACCAGCCTTGTGGCATGGCAGTGTTCAATTTCAATTGCTGAAGCTTCAAGGAGCAGAAGCCAGGCTTTAACTGAGTCATATATTCAAGCTCTTCCAAACTGGAGGAGAATCTGTTCTGGTCTTTGAAGTGCCTGGAAAAGTCACTCTTCTACTGACTCTGTGTAGAATTCTCTACCATATCTTACACTTCAATCTCCCTCTGTCTCTTGTGTACACCTACCAGCTGCTGTGCCTTCATTTATTTTGTGCCCCAAAGCCACCATTTCTCCCTCTGAAATGTTTCTTTCCAATTGTTATTTATTTGGAAATCATTTGACTATTTAAATCAGATATTTCAAGTTCTGTTATGACCTCTAGAAAACTTTATTTGTGTTTCTGCATTTTGCATGATGGAGTAAAGAGCCTCTGGGAAACATGTGCTCCATGGATAAAGTGCAGCTTGTAGGTGATACGTGAGTAATTTTCTCTGTACTTTCCATGTCAACAAACACTTCCAGCTTCTATGAAGCTTCCCTCAAAATTCTTTGTATTGCCAAAACATCTATCTTTCTTGAGCTGTAGAAACTGTATTTGAACTATGTATTATAAAACAAAACCAGTTTGGTTCTAATTCTTGGAACAGGTGTTGGTTGTTGTTTGCTATGCTGAGAGGTGAAGGTATTTTTGCTTCTATCTGAAGTTTTTCAGAAGTAGTCTATAAATATTTCATTTTCTGCTCAGGTGTTCTACCTCTAACATAAATCATGAGTGTTTGTAAAGGTAAGTGTTCAAGGTGGAGGGTGTGAGGATTGCTTTTGGCAAGAAGAGGAATGAGGGCACATGCCAGGAAGATGTCTGCTGAGATAAAACTTTGGGTGGGTAGGTATGTTAAAACCAGTTATGCATCTCTGATTAAAGAATAGTTGTTTTGGACCAGACAGCTCTAAGTAAACACTCCTGGATGATGAGAGAGACAATCCTGCACAGACCCTTTTTTTCTCCCTGCAAGGTTACTTTAATTCTGGGCAATGACCACATCCCCAGCCAGCAACACAGGCAAGGATGACAGCATGGGGGCAAGTGGATGGCAGCAAAACATAATTGGATGGCTTCTTTCTTGGGACAAACAGGTTGTGTCTTTGTTTAGTTTTGATGATTACTTTTACCTGCATGGTGCAAAATTGTAGATATACTAATTCAGGTACCTGGGTAAAATGGAAGGTTTAATTTTCATCTAGTGGAGCAAAAAGAAGCTAATGTTTAATTTCTCTATTAAGACTCAATTTTTAGAAAATTACAATATTATGTAATGAGAAGCAATTTTTTCTACACTATGCTCATTTTCTGAATATATGCACGGGTATATAGCATGCCATGGAATTAAGTACTAATTAAGGCATTCTGTGTGGCTAAGATGTAGTTTAATATGACAAACTTCAAACTTCTATTTCATCCAAGGCATCTTCAACTAAGGTGGAGCATTCAGTGAATATGAAGAAAAGAAATATGGGTGCTTGTCTTCATCTCATTGTTTAATAGATTACTCTGGAATGTTGATAGATAGATGACTTTTCCCTGGGTTCTTTTTGGAAAGAGACAAAGTGCTGTGGTTGATGACAGAAAGTTCTGCAGACTGTCATACCTGTCTGTTAGATGTCTTTATTCAGGTTTTTATGCCTGATTGCTTAGGAGATAAATCTTGTCTCACATGAAAAGATATATTTCCCCACTTAAGACAGTTCTGGCCTTTAATATCAAAACTTCCCCTCTTATACTAAGATTTATTTAGTGCCATTTCTTTTTTCCTGGTCTTTGTGTTGTGAATCTAGGTTCTGCTTGACCACGTACGTAACAGAGTCTCATGAAAAGTAAAAGTGTAAGACTTGGAACTTATTCTTTATTCTTTGACACAATGCACAGTTGGTTTTTTTTGCGCTAAATCCAAACACAGTGTTTTGCCAGAATTAGTGAGGATTATTGACCTATTTCCTGTGATTGCTGTGGAGAAACACCTCTGTGGAGTTTTTCTCCCTGCTACTAAGTATTACACAGTTGTGACTCCAGCCAAAAGTGGAGTTTGTACCTGAGGAACTGTGAGTGATGAGAGGTCCCTGGTCTACTCAAAGGCTGTAGTTTCCTTCCAATTTGTGGTCCTGCTGACACTGGGATGGTAGGAAAGCAGTAGCATCTCAATGAGTAGCACGTTACTCTTCATCCAATGAACTCACTGACTAGTCTTTCTCACTTGATGCCCTTGGGAGAAGCATTAAGTAACTCTAATTGTAGTAGCAGGGGGTGATCTTCTTATGTCGGATTTCACAGAGCTCTGGAGCATGCTGCTGTTTAGTGCCACACAATGACCAGAGGTGCTCTGAAGGTCTGGCAGGAAGTAGCTGGTAGTTGTGGGGTTGTCTTTCCTAAGAAGAAAGTACTGCTCAGCCTTGAAGGAATTCCTGCATTCAAAGTTAGGCCTTTTGAGATGCCAAGTTGCAGGGGAAGCTCATTAATAAACCTGATAAGATCAAAAGTGAGTGCAAGGTTTCTGGAAGCCCTCTCTCTGTGCAGTTGTCTTCTAGCTAACATTTGGAACAAACATAACATGGAGGTGTCATCAGTATTGGCCACCCACCCCACTTCCCTCCCCTGAAAGTCCAGAAATATGAATAATCACAACAGGAGTCACCTCAAATTGGTATCCAGATGCTCTGGGTGCAAATGGCGGATGCAGCTGTTGAAATGCAGGGAAGCCTGCAGGGGGGAAGCCAGAAAATAGAGCAGCTGATGATGAGATGATCATCTGCCATTTATGTCTAGGTTTTGCTATCTAATAGGGGAATGCAAAGGAGCGTGGTTTATCTTTAATGCCACTTCATGAATACAGTGATTAAAGTGCTTACACTGGAAGTGAGATTTTGGTAAAATATTTTCTTTTCCAGAGAGAATTTCAACCCTACTCTAAATTAAGTGCATTAGGAATTAAGTGATTAAGGTGCTTAGAAATCAGTGGCAGAATCTTTCTATGCCATTCTCTGTTGCCAGGACTGCTTCTATATTTTAAATTTAAATAATTATCAGAGTACAAGTCCATTCCTTTATCTCGTGTCAGGTTCTCACTCCAGCCTATATAATATAATCCAGACAAGACACGACGTGAGAGGTTTTTAAAATAAGCTAGAAATGCTCATGTACACTATCCATCTAGACATTAATGCTATTCGTATTCCTATTGTATTGGTGGTTCTGACACATAGGAGTGTTTCTCACAGCTGTGCTGCTCCATTTCATTTTGTCTGAGAAATAATGAAGGTGAGCATGAGAGTGATGCTGTCCTTAGTGGGCAGGTTTGGAACCCTTGGAAATGATGGGTTGTCCTTGGGGCTAGTGCGAGCGCGTTTGATTGCCTGCAGGCACAGGGCCTCCCATCCTGGGCAGCGCTTCCAGGATTTATCTCTAAAAGCCGGATGAGCTCGGTGAGGAGAAGCACTAAGTTTTGAGGGAACTTGCAGACGAGTGTAAAAGGATTTTGATATTTTATGTGCCTAGGTTAGCAGATGGCAGATGCAATGCAGTACACATTAATGTAGAATAAATAATGAATCTTAGAGAAAAGAATAAGAGGAAACATCTGCTGAATTGAGACAGGATGTATCATATTGACCGAGAGAAAAAGAGCACGTTACCATGGAGAAATTCTCAAAATGGGCAATACAAAGAGCAAAAAATGCTGCTACTGCAATTTTTTAAAAATCTATTTTCTTTGTTAGAACACAATATGTTTTTTTAGGAGTGTATGATTGCTGTGCAAGAATATATATTTGTTTGTTGTGTTAAAGAACTTCTCCCCACTTGAACACTGAGTTGTAGGGCACTTAGAGGCCATGTCTTGCCCACCAAGGGTACATAAGGGTACATTTTCTGAGGAATGTGTCAGTAATTCAACAGAGAGTGAAGCAATACTTCCCATCTGCATTAATGTACCAAAAGTGTGGTGATGCAGAGTCTGAAGAAATACAAAGCTGCATTTTTAGGGGCAGGATCTAGTTGCTTGTTCTGTTGAATTCTTGTGGCTGAATCCAGAAATAAGCCGATCTGTGGCAATGCTGCCTCAAAGTAACTGATGAGGGGTTCACTATAAGCAACCAAATTGTTTGAGATTTTGGTTTGGTGAAAATTATATTCTGGGTTACTTTCTAGGGAAACAATGTTCTGGTTCATTCCAGCATTGTTTTTGTGTATGTGTTAGTGAATTAAATTATTTCTTGGTGTTTCCATTTTTAGAATGTGAAATAAGGTGGCATTGATATTGTTGACAGGTTTAATCTCTGTCTCCTTCCTAGTACTGAATTAAAATATCAGTGCTGTAAGTGACCCTGTGTAAGAGAGGTAAAAAAGGGTCAGTTCCCATCTTGAAAATCCTATGAACTAATAGTAGAAATACTGGTAAAACATTTTTTATTTTTGAGTTTTAATTTGTCTTGACTTTTTTAAATGAATGCTAAATCAAAGAACTTTTATATCATGTTAGTCAGCTTTAAGCTTGCACATTAGCCAGGAGAAGATCCATATAAAATCATAAGCGTTGCACTTTATATTGCTATACAAATTATCGTGGTCATGTAATATTTAAAGAATGTTATTCTGCTTTTTTTCTATTTTAATATTTGTCAGAAAAACACAGTCAATACTTTTATTCCTTGTATCCAGATACTGTGCTTATTCATATTTTCAGAATAAATGATCCTGCAATCAGTGAGACTGTGATATACTTATTATGTATGTTATAGACTGAGAAGGATTCTGTGTTTTTCCATAACCAAAAAGAAAAAAAATAATAATGTGACCTTTACATTAGAGTACCATTAATTATTGCACATCAGCATCCAAGTATATGACTTGGATGCTGACGGACAAGTACCAGAGGATGGAAGGGAGATTTCCTGGACATTAGTTACAATGTCTTGCAGTACAAGAGAGCAGCAACCCTGTAGAAGGGTCTGCACAGATTTCACTTTGTGATACACTGCCTTGATGACAAGATCAAGTACCTACAAAACTGAGTGGTGTTAAGATGACCTCGATAAGTCAAATGAAAATGTGAAGTAGGCTGGAGAACTAAAGGTGCCAAATTCTTCTTGAGACAGAGCTGCTGTCAGCAGCACTCTTTAAAAGTATTTGGTTTAGTGGTTCTTTCCTGTCTGGGACTTAAAATAAAATCAGGAGTTTTTCTTCAAAGAAATAAAAAATATCTCAACACCACTACAATAGTAAGAGAAATTTGTATGTCTCTAGTTTGTTACCCTGGGACGGGACAATGAGCATGCATAGTTGTTCTGTGTATTTGTTCTTATACCTTTTTACCAGTATTTTTTTTTCCTACTATCAGGTTTGTTTCTGCCTGGTTCAGTTCTGCTGAGACAGAAGGTGGATGTTGCAATACCCATCTCTCTTCTTTCTTGAAAGCTTAATGTGAATTAATTTCTTCATTTGGTCTCCTAATGAAAGAAGTAACTCTAGCTGCAAAGCTATTCACTCTTATCTCAGTAATTTTATGGGCCACTTGCAATTGTTGTGTCTAATTTAACACATTTCAAAAATAGGAACATGGTACAAAAACGAGAAAAAAGGAATATGATTTAAAAAAAAAATTTAAAACAAATGAAAATTACTGGAAAACTTGCTGAATTGGCATGTCATGTTTACTTGTCTGTAAAGTGTCACTTAAATAAAGACCAGCAAGCAGGGAAACAAATGTCTGGCATGTCATTCATAATATACATAGACAAGCATTTGATTTAACATTCCAGGAAAACAGGCACTTTATGATGTTGGGACGAGAAAAAATTATAGAACTGGAGAAACATAATGATTGGAGAAAGCCAAACTACATGGATAGGAATATTGAGAGTTAAAAATAGTAAGCTTCTGTGTATTATGAATATTATCATGATTAATAAATATTCTGACAGAAATACTAGAAGGCAGTAAAGATTCTGCTGAGAGTTATGAAGTTTTCATCGGAGAACAGGATTTAAAACTCTTTGCAGTATCTTAAAAGGGGTCACTATAGACCCCAAAAAAAATTTACCAAACATTATTCTAGTTTGAACTGTTAATATTTGTGAATTATTGGCAGCTGTGATCTAACAATTATGCCATTTTTCCTTATTTACATTTCCTGTCTGATGTAAAATCTCAGCAGTTATTGTAGGTCCTTTGGCCTTCTTCAGTGCTTTACATTTTTCTATATTTATCCAAGTCAAAGAGAAAAATATTTAAATTGTCTTTATAGAATATTCCTGTAAAACAAAAATATTTGCTAATTGAATGTAGAAGAGTGACCAAGACAAAACAATTGTGTTAAAATATCCCTCCTAATGTGCAAAACATGTACATTACATTTTTTTAAACATTATTTTACTCAGTTAATTCTGTTTGAGATGTGGCTGTAAATAAGTTAGTCGAAGACTGAGTTGCCTTGGACAAGATCTGTGTGTGTGTGTACAAAGAGTATTTTTTAAATGTTTTGTGTGCATAGCAGCAAATGAGATGAATAGCACAAGAAATGTGTGTTTATATGGTTTTGGCAACTTAAGTTGGAAGGTTTAGGCCACTGGTCTCATTTTCCACATTCCAGATCTCAGAAAGGCTTCAAAGAGCTGCTAATTATAAAACAAGCCAAACCTCTGCTTGCTTTGATAGGTATTTGAGAAATGTCTAGGCACTCCTTTTCCAGTGGAGAAACCCTGTAAGTCCAGGTGCCTGAGCTGACACAGCAGCTTGGCAGCAGACCCAGGAATGGGGTTTGGGGCTGCCCCAGCCTCTATGCCTGGGGCTGGGCTACATACAGGGCATGGGCTGCCAGCACAGCCCTCCACAGGCATCAGGTGCACTGCAGCCAGGATTATTTGTTCTGGCAGCAGCTGTTTACTCCCAGTCACTGTCTTTTTCCAGGGATTCTCCCTTACCCCATTATTTGTGGTAAAGTCAAAAATTTCATTCATGCAATGGGAGGGAGGCCATGGCTGCCTCAATAAGTAGTGCTGTCCCTGCAACTGAAAAAAAACTCAGTCTGAATTAAATCATATCAAAGTATTTCCATACAGACATTTTTATCATCTTCATTTAGAAGCTCCAAACCATTTGATAAAATGCAGATAGTCTGATTGAATCCCAATAAGGAGCTGGAAATTTGCTATCAAAACACATCCCTCAGTGTGTCTCACAAGATCAGGTTGTTATTACGCAAATTTTTACTGATTTTGCTCCCAGGAGCAAAAAAGGGGAGAAAATTGGAGAAACATTAGGTAGAACCAGGAAGAATATTTTTTAGTGGCTGAAAAACATTACACATAAGTGATTTTATTATTTTTATGTGCAACATGACATCTTGCCTATTCAACCATTGAAAGACATATTAAATGAAAACTCAGTAAATGTGTGCAAAAACATTTTCTGTTATAGGCTGCTCATACCAATCACATATTTAAAAAGTAGGTGTTTTAATGGATCAAGCTTTGGGCAGGGGCTAAGGATCTGCTTTCATACAGCTACTGACCTGTAAATCTTGACAATTCCATCGTCTTCTTCCTTTCCCCATAATTTACAGTCAAATACAAAGGATAACATCTCTGCAACAAATAGTCAACCTTCAGCATTCAGAGCATGTCCAATATATAACCCACCCTAGTCTTGGCTGGAACTTCACCACCATGTGAAAACACACCTCGTTACTAACCCTACAGCAGGTCCTGAAGCTGGTTTCAGGTTCAAGAGAGGAAATGCCTGGGTAAAACTTGCTCTAGGAAGTTAGAGGATTGTTGTAGGAAAGCTTTAAAGCATGCACTGCCTGGCAGCACAATGACTCACATGTCAAATAGTTAATTAATGTGTTTCTTTATTGCATTCTGTGCCCATATATAGAAACAATCCATACCACAGCCCAGGGATTTTAATGATACAATAGAAGTGTCTTTGACTGTTTTATTCAGGGGTCCCTTCAAGGAGCTTGCCAGGGCTGGTAGAGCCTCCTGCTGCTTCAGTGCAAGGCCTCAAGAGCTCTTTGGGAATTGAGGAACAGCTGGCTTGGGAATTTCTCTTCTTCCTTTGCTTGTTCCCTACCTTTGTTTTCCTAGCACTGAGCATATACCAAACCCTACTGCCCGAGTCTGCCTTGTGCTGGAGCCTGGTGTGTGATTAACCTGGGAGCCAGGCACTGCCTGTGCAGACATGTGGTAAGTTACAGTCCCACCTTCCAGAGCTCATGATCAAAAAATATTTAGGATATTGGTGTCTTCAGTCTGGTGCCTGAAATTTCTCAGTATAAAGCAAAATTAAATGGAAGAGTATTAAACATTGTGTTACTATGAAGCCAGCAGTCTATGTGCCATTGCATATGGTAATACCTAGACAGGCATTATAGAGTCAAGTGGATGCAACCTGTACTCCAGATTTTAATGGTGCTGCAGTAAAGGAAGTCCATCAGTTAAAAGATGCTTAAGATATATTTGGAGAGGATAAATTGTGGTTTACTGTGTTGTGAGTCAAATGAGAAGTGGTCCTCAAATTAGCCAGACCATGTTTGGAGGTTTTTTTCCACATGGATAATCAAAATGTTGGATTCTCATTGCAATAACAAGCTAATAGTCCAGCACATTTGATCTTCTGTGTTTTGGTTTTCTCTTCTCTGCAGAGCAGCAGCCCATGCATCTGTAGGCACCCAGCTCAGCAGGGCCAGCTCCTGTCCCCTCTGCTTAAGCCACAGAGGTGAATCCCTGTAGTTGTGTCTTCCTGTTAAAACACACTGTAGGTAATTTTGTCCTTTCAAATACACTGTTTTGCTATCATTTACTCAGAAAGATAGCAGGAGTGTTTACTTTCTTGTTAGAGCTGTAGTAATTGTCACTGACTTCACAATATTATTGAATTTTTTTGAAAGGCCAAATATTTACTCTGATAACTACTTCTTTCACTATATTAGTTTTGGAGGTGTTTGAAAGTGTCTTCATTTCTGACTGCAGAAGATGGTGGATTATAGTTATTTCCCTGTGTTACCTATTTAATTTCAGAATCCCCAGTGGACTTCTGTCCTGCAGTATTTTAGGATATTTATTCCTTCAGTTGTCCTCTAAAATTCCTCTTTGACATTGCTGGAAAGGCTTTGGGTTCATTTCCATCAGGATTTGAGGTAACACACATTCGGTGTTCTTTTCAGTGCCACTGATAGAAACATTCACCTGGTCGAGGTTAGAAACTTATTTTTAGAGACACAGGCTTGACCTAAAGGCAAAATATAGAAATCAGTGGAGCTCAAAATTGACTTTGCTGCTTTTGTGAGTTTTCTGCACGTGCCACAATCCCTGTGTTACACTGGTCTGCAGTGGGCCAGAGCATCAGGTCTGACTGGTGGGTTCATCACTTGCGGGGACAGGACGGTGTCACCGGGGAGCAGCACCCAAGGACAGCATGAGAGGCAAATCTGCTTGAGAGCATGGAGCCCACACCTTGAATCTGTGAGTTGGCTTCTTGCCTGTCTGATAACTTAGGCCAGGATGGGCTGACCTTTGGCAGCATGTGGACTGCCTTCAGATTTTGGGGTGCCCAGTTTGCCTGCTGGCACCTCCCCAGCACCAGCAGCTGCTCCCTCTGGCTTATGCTCCCAGGGAGAGGTGGCTGGACAGACTGACGTGAGCCCTGAGCTGCCCGATGCTGATGTAAGCTTTTCACAGCACAGCACTCTCTGGCCTGAAGGTGATTACATTTCTGGCAGAAACAGGATATTTAAGATTAATTCAGAACTCAAATGACTATTAGTAGTGTAGCAGTGAGATAGTGTTTGTGGGGAAAAGCGGTACTTTTCAAAGTTATCACAGCACGAAATGGAAGAGGAATCAAATTGCTGGCTTTACTGAGCAGCTCCTAGACTTCAGGCCTTTTTTACTTTTTTTTTTTTTTTTTAAGATTGGTTGTAACCATCCTAAGTAGGTCAGTGTATATTTCAAACATTTCACAAAATGCTAGAGCTCTTAAAGCCTGATTAGGAGAGTTATTAAATGCTTGCTTTCAGTATTTGCTTCTTTGTTCAGTGCATCAGGTTTTAGTTCATGCCCTTTGTATCTTAATATTGCTTTGTTGCTTGAGGAACAGACTGCAAATTATTTTTGCTAATTTTTTTTAAAGTCTAAATGGCTTGGAATTTTTTTTTTTTTTGCTTTTGATTTTTTGATGCAATGGCTTTTACTCCTTTGCAACATTATATATAGAGTGAAGTTTTCTGTTGTTTCTCATTTCTGTTTCATAATACTTTAATACTTTTTAAAATGTCTACTAAGTATAAAGATTCTGCTTTATTTGCTCCCTGTATTGGACTGCTGAGACTCATATAATCTTTTCCTTTCCCATTCATGAGTTCTGTTTTCCTTTTAGGGCATAGTTTTTCTGTAGAAGAATGTTTTTCACGTCATGATAGACTTCTTTGCTCTCTTCCTCATACTGCCTTTTGGAGAAGGAGAGCTAGGGAGACCTATTAGACTTCTTTTGGGTTTGGGGGTTGGTTTTATTTTTATTCAATTGCTGTGCTTTTAATCATGCCTTTCTTATATGATATCTTCACGAAGTGGCCTGGCACAAGCACATATTTTAGTGTTTTATCACTCAGGCTTCCTTTTAGTTAACTTCTGTGTTCTTATGTAATTCCTCTCTTTAACAAGCAAAATGAGGATGGACTCTGTACACAGAGCCAGGCATTTTCTTCAGTATTGTGTTGAACAGCACCTATTACAGGTGGAGAGGAAGACCTGGGCTTGTCAAGGGAAGAGGGAATGCACTGTTCAAAGAGGAGTGGGATCAGAAGGAGAAACAAGTGGCAGTAGAAAATACCAGGTTCAGGTTACTTTGAAAAATACAGGATAATTTGGTCCTTGTGAGAAAGAACAGAGAGACAGAAAAAAGAGAAACCAAAGAGGGTGAGAAGAAGAGAAGTTGATAAAGGCACAATATCCATTGCAAAGTGGACGGACACTATATGGGGGCAATAGGAATAATATTCAGCCATCCCTATTCATGCCAAAGTGCTCATAAGACTTTGATGCAAAGAGTAGGGCTCCCCCATAGTGGTACTCCCTAATCTAAGCTTTACATAACATATCTGCATACAACCTAATTCATATTTGTCATGAATGGAGGTGCAAAAACTATTTAGCAGTAGGACCCTTTGTAAAGAGTTACTTACTCTTTGTAAGTATATATGTAGGAGTATATGTTATATACTGTTTGTAATGTGCATCCCTGAGTGAAATGCTGTTGGTCTGACTCTAGAGCTGAAGGACCTCAGAGTCCTCTGGTGGTCTGAAAGTCTGTATAAGAAAAAAAAAATATGAGTAACGTATATACTTTCATAATATTTATACAGCTGTAAGAGTTTTACTTTACTTAAAAATTTCAGCAACTGCATGTTATACAATAATATTTCCATCAGCCTTTTGAACAACGAACTTAAGATGTGAATCTTAGCCCGAAGCCCATGCACATAACACATGTTGCATTGTCAGTTGATAGATCTGAACACCTGTTCCTTATTATTACCTTTATTTTTTCTTTCTGAAGAATATTTTCTTTGCTGCCTTAAAACTGATATGATAAGCAGATCAATTGCATCAATCTGTATTCCTGAAAGATAGGACAGACATATATTGTAACTGCAGATGTTATAAAGGTTTGACAAAAAATATCTCATAACTTCTGTAGTGTTCAAGGTCATAGAAAAAAAGATTCTCACATATAGCAGAAACTTAGTTTTAACCTGTGAGTCATAAAATAGAAGCTGTAAAACAAGTCTGTGAAATATAGTAGAAGAATATTAGTTGTTTTCAACTGACAGTTCATTTTGTAGGTAGTGAAGTAGACACAACTCGGTATCACCAGTCATTTCTTTGGAGAGAGAAAGTGTATGGTCAGCATAGTCTAATGTCTTTTTATGTGGAAAGGTTTTTATTCCATTAGTAGAGTAGCTTGTTGAAATAATAAAATATGTACTCTTCACCTCTTATTTTCCTTTCCTGATGTATGATAGTTTGAATTGCTGTTGAGTAAAATTTGCAGCAAATGTTCTTCCTTGTTCTCATTTGATATAGTTCACACTCCATTAACATCCTGATAGAGAGAAGGACGTTACTGCCTAACTTTTTACTTTCTTGTACCTCTGAGATGACTTTGGGATACCATACTGCAACTGCAGAACATCACACAGATTTTAGATAATGACAGTGCAGTGGGATGAATTCTGCAGTGGTACTCAGACTCAAAATAAATTTAATAATCATATTCTGAATTATTTTGTTTAATTTCTTTTCATAGACTTCAGCTGAATTTATCCTATGCACAAATCTACTGAAGCAGTCACACTGTGAATGCCACTCTTGTTCCGGCAAATACTTTGATTAAGCATATCTGCAGCCCCTTATTTAAAGAAAATTATTTCACATTGGAAAAAAAATCATTTGTTCTTAACATTGAAAGAGGTGGTTTTTGTAAAAACAGAGTTTACTTTTTCTATTTCAGGTTGATTAAAGCAGTTAAACATTATTTATTTTTCAGATAAAGCATACTTTTACATGTGTCTGTAGTCATTTCTTCATCACAGATAATATAACAGTGATGCTTGTATTTGAAAAATTGTCTCTTATACAGGTAGGACAAAACTCGACTCTGTAAGTCATCTGATGGAGGGGAGATACTGAATATAAGATTAGTTTGAATACAAACAGTTGTTAAAGAGATAAAGATCTAAAGACAGATACCAAAGGACCTGTCTGGGTGGAAAAGATAAGGCAGCATAGATCACCTTAATGAGTGTTTCAGCTGAAACTCAAAATTCAAGTGCATAAAATTGGCACCAAGAAATGCTGAATGCTTTTCATTCTTTTTAACTGAAATGAAAATAGAACTTCTTTTGTCATCTGACAGAGTTGTGTTTATCAATCTGAATACTTGGCCTGTCAGAACCAATAAGTATTTGCAGATTCCTTTGGGGTCACTGGGAGTTGAGGGATAAGCGACCTTTTAAATCTACCCTGAGTGTGTGTGACAGAGTCCATGAGCCTTGGGGCAGGTGGCACAAGGAAAGGGTTAATTAAACAAACCTCTACGGAGGGGCCAGCAGCTTATTCTTATCTAAGGATCTGCAGGGGTATTGGGCTGGATCTGTGAGTGTCTGTGACTCTCTCCAGTCTCTGTCAAATGAAACAGAGGAAAGGGATTAAAATGAGGCTAGAAGAAGCCCAACTATTAATGGGAAGACTGAGATCAAGCAAACTCAGGGACAGTGGTGCCCACATTTGGAAGATCTTATTTAGCTTAGTCTTTCAGTTGGCATTGCTGTGTTACAATAAGAAGGGGCTTGGTATCTGCAGAAAGGTGTTCCACAGCATCTCACTGGCCATCAGATTATACTTTACTGCTTTGATTCCTTTGTGATTTGTGTACTCTAAGACCAGCTGCACATGCTCAGAGGAGACTTGAACTGATGCTGTTCTGACCTACTACCCTTGTCCTGTTTTTTTTAACTGACTTTGTCACACAGACTGCAGGCCAGTACCAAATTTTCTCCTTATCACCAGTTTGATTTCAAAGCAACATGCAAAAAGTATATTTTATCTGCAGAACAAACCGCAGAATAAGGCGACCCCCTTGGTGATGTACCTGTGCTATTACAATGTTCGAGTGTGGGTAATGTAAGCAGGTTTTGCCCCAAGGTGTGACTCCTACAATACCTCAGCAATAAACAGTATTGGTAAGAACTGCTGGCTTCTGAGATTAAGAGAGGGGAAAATAAGGAGGCTGTAAGTTATATTTTGCTTTGTTAATAAATGTTTTCATTTCAATTTTTCTTAAAACAATCCTTTCTAGGATTTGTATTTTGGAATCCTAATGTCATTTTACAACAAGCAATTCTTAATTCGATTTGTGAGTCCTTAAAATCAGATACCAGTATTTTTGGCAGACAAAACATGAGGTATTTTTTGCCTGTGATTTAAGCAGGATTTGAAGTTGATATATTTAGAGACTGACCTGAGTCAACCCTAGTGGGAATAAATCAGAAGGTTCTGATACAGGCTTTGTGTCAGATGGTGCTCAAGATCTCTTAACTGTGTAAATCAGAAGCCTTAGAAGTCTCAGCTCATGCTAGCAGCCATGTGAAGGGTTGCTGAGATTGTCTCAGCACCTCACAGGGCACTGTAGCCTTCAACTAATTGTTTTCTTGGCAACTTTCTAAATCTGCCCAGCATGAAGCACTGCACAGGGAGGAGAATTCCTAGATCTGTCTTCTTGATTGTGTTTTTGTTCCTCTTTGGTTGGTTCAGAAAATCAAGATTTTGCAAACTTATGGTGTCTTGACTTGTATCAGTTTTTCATCCTCATTTCTTAGAAAACAGCCAAACATACTGCAGAAGTATGGCAGCCCTTCACTCAGGTGATAGGAAAGCAGAGATTTGTCGCTGCACACAGCGTGCCTGAGCGTGGTGGAGGAGCGTGGCCCATGCTGTGTGCCATGAACACACGACTCCCAGGGTAACCACTCACAACATGCTCTGTAAGTCCCTTGAAAGGCTGTGGAGATTGGAAGAAAGCCTTTATTTGACTTCAGGGTTGTGACTGAGCCATTAGATGAGAATTTGGTTTCATCTTGGACTACACGTAAGCTGCAATTTTTGTTAATATACAGACATTTTGTGAAACTTCTGAAGAGGATAATGGGTCATCCAGACACCTTTAACTGATTTAGGGCTTCTTTGTCATTATCTTAGAATTCTGTGCACTTCATAAGATTTCATAAGAAATAGCAGGTGATGTCCTGATTTTTTAAAAGAAACCTTGTGAAAGATCAGGACATGTGGCAGACTACCAATTTGAGCTGATTGCATCAAGTAAAACCTCAGTACTTGTTATGGCAAATTTCATTCCATATATTCCATACTACACTTGCTTTCGTATGTCTGGAAATTTTACTTTTTCATATGTACCCATGAGGGAAAATAAGTTATTTGTGCTCTTTGACAGCCTACTGTAGTTTCAATACTTGCAGCTAACTTACAGTTCATGGTTTCTTCATGACTTGAAATGTTTCGTATTACTTCTGCTTTCTTGCTCTCCTTTGTGTTTTGCTTGTCTGCTGTAGGAAAAATTCTTCCAGTTTTATCTGGTGTGATCTTTTAGGAAGCTTCAGTCTCTTAGTAAACAAAAAGCATGGAATTCAATTTGGATGAAAATTCTTTTTACTCTAATTTTTGTATAATGCATGCATTGCATTTTTACTCCTAGAATTTCTGAAATATGACAAATATGATACTGTCTAGAAATAATAGCTATCAATCAAGCAGCTTCAAAGTGAACAGAACTCAAAACTCTTAAGTTTTGAGTCCCTGCTAATGAAATAATCCTGGGGAGGCATTCGTTTCCATGAGACCCTTTACTTCTTCTATCTTTCAGAATACCTCAAAAAATTTGCTGTTCTTGCTCTACCAGCTCAAGTAACTTTCACTTGCTTGCAAATCCTTGCCTGGAAGTTGGCAAGCCCTTTCTTGCTCCTGTCTGACTGTGCATTTTCAGGACTGACACTGTGTCGTGACTCACCCATTCTGCACCAGACCCCCACGTGAGCAGTGTCATCAGTTTTCATCAGAGCACTGGAGTCAAAATAGGACCAGTTTGGCTCAAACTGAACATCACCTGTTTTCCCAACCTTCCCATATGGTATTTATTGTGCAAAAGGGTTTAAATGGCCATCTATGTAAGATGTTGCTGAGCAGCCACGTGGATTATGTCAAGCCACTAGGAAAACTACAATTTTTCATAAGATTAATAATGCTGAAAAAGGAAGTGTGGGCTTTGTGATTGAAGACAGCTGTTTAGTGGGGGAACATAATCCTGGGCACAGCTTTTAGGGGCTGAGCCTTGCTCTGCTTTGGCAGCATGGCCTCTATGCCAGCTCACTGTGGAACAGCAGCAATGTTCTTGCCAAGCTGTGGTGCTAAGCTTGCGGAGTGTTTCTGTTATCAGTGTTATCCTAATGACCTGGTGAAAGAGGGTGCATGTGAAGTAACAAGAAGTGGTTATCCCACAGGCACAGAGGTTTTGTGCAGCATTCTGTGTAGAATGCCACAAACTATATCCAAATTCTGTTTCACTGTATTTTTGTGTGAATGTGCATGTTTCAAAAGAATAAATGAGTGACAGTGTTCAGAATAATATTTTTCTGTTGCTTTTTTTAATATCTTACATATAGTCTTGCATGATTTTCAATTTACTGCAAAATTTAACAGTCTGGAAGAAAACTGGTGTCTTTGTAGAATAGAGTGGACTGTTTCCAGTTGGGAGGGACCTACAGTGATCATTCAGTTTCAACTGCCTGACCAATTCAGGGCTCACCAAAAGTTAAAACATTGTCCAAATGCCTCCTAAATACTGACAGGCTTGGGCCACCTAATGAATGTTTTGTGGTTTGCTTTGAAGGAGGTGTGAGGTCTGGGTCTGGCTTGGAGGAAGGAGAAAAGTAGATCTTGCTTTTAAGCAGTCAGCACTTACCCTGTGAAGTATGGGTAATGTAAAACTTGACACTTACAAAGGCAACAACATACTTATATGTTGATTTGTTGTTCAAATGTTGTCCTCTGAGTGAGAGGACTATAATGCTCCTCCTTCCTGCCCTAATCAACCTTGGATCTTGCATGTAGTTTTTAAGTCACATCTGGTTGTTATGGCTGATTCCAAGGTAGGAAATTTGACAATGTATTCCATGCTTGCAGTTTAATTTGAGAAATAAGTAAATAATTTCCATTTGTTCTTAATTTTTTTTCATTTGTTTGTTTCTTTTGTTTGTTGGTTTGTTTTTTGTTTAACTTTAAATTTTTATGATATGGTAATCATATTCACCACATTTTCACTAGTGTCAGGTATATACCTATATATATGTGTGCTTTGAAACCTTCTTATACTACATAGTTCAACACAACATTTGTAAAACTGGCAGAGTCTAACCACTGAACACACAAGGCTTCAAAGCACTTGTGCTTCCATGCTGCTGGCAAAATAAGAAAAGCTCTTGAATAAATTCTATAGAGAACTACTGTTTTAAGGAAGATTCTCTTGTGGTTCTATGAAAAAATATTCCACATAGTACAGAAGCTGTAGCTAAGTTAACATGTTTGAGTTCCATTTTAACTTTTTCAAAAATCTACACATTTTATGAGTTCTGGGTGACACCTATTTCCTTCTCAATAACAATTTTTGTCTCACATTCAAAAGCAAGTACATAAAAAAAGAAAGTTTGAACAGTCCAAATCACACCCTCAGCTTAAAAACCTGGTCCATCCACTGAAAAGCTAAAGCCACAAACACACAAAACTGTTTGTCACCTGGTATCTAAACCCAGGATAAGCTGTGTAGTAGGAGACTAATACCCTTCTGAAAATACCCTAATATGCAATGGAAAATCTGATTTTAGAAAAAATAGAAATACTGTAATGTAAAATTAGTTTAAGTACAGTTTTATTTTATATGTAGTTCATAAGATATTGAAGTTCTTTTTTTAAACTCTGATTCACTAAATTAGACTATGCATAAGACTGTCATCTAACATAATTTTATCAGGTGCTGGACCAAAGAAGGAAAGCAGCAATCTCAAATCAATGTACTTAAAATGGACACCAAATAGTTTGTTCTCTTAATGAGAGGATTTATGCTTTTTCCTTAGTGCATAAAATTCATTTCCTCTTTGACATGTTTGAATTTACAGTCTAGCCTTGAAATACTTCTGAAAACACTGTGCAAAGAGCTTTTTCTGGGCAGTGCTCAGTTGCTCATCCTCTCTCTACATCTCTCCTACAGTTTTCATGCTGATTATTGTACTTGCTCCATTAAATGGTTATTTCTTGGGTCACCTTCAGTTGAAATGAAAAAAATCATAATCATAACTTTTTCCTTTGGACATTTGAGTCCAGCAATGATGGAGTCAAATGCCCAAATGAAAGAGTGGTTTGTCTGTATGCAGGGACAGCAGTGTCCTAGATCCCATGGACAGGGACACGGCCGAGAGGTTGAGAGGAGGAATCCATGCCCCCTGCTCAGCACTCATGAAACCTCACCTGGACATTTTCTTATCTTTTCTTGATGCATTGCTGTGATATAGCAATGACATAACTGGCTAAACACAAGTTACTTCCACAAAACAAAGAACATGTCTGGCATCTAACATGGTCCTGCTGACACTGGTACCATCAAAGATTTCTATTGCTTTTTACTGAGCTTGAAGTGAATGAAAATTTAATGAGTTGTAATTAAGGACTGAAGGAATTGAAGATGCTTTATCAAAGTTTCCAAATTCTGCTTGGTGAATAACAGTAATTGACAAATGCAAACATATGGATTTATCCTTTATCCTAATTGCTATTCTGTAAGTGGAATGGGCATTTCTGCCTCAAATTAATAAAAGACTTTTTTTGAGGGTTTAATTAACTGTTCTTTAAATTCTTCATTCATCTAAAATTAACCTTATGTGACAATTATGCACCTTTTCAAAATTCCTTGTATGTAACATAATCTATAGAGGTACACACTGGCTTGGCAACCTACTATTAGCTTGCAAAAGGGAAGATTTATGGCTGGAAAACACCAGCTGCACCTGTTGTTTTTGCTGAACAAATCAGCCTGAAGTACACCATCACTCCAGCCTGCCAGTACATCATTTGTATTGCTAGGAAAGTGGGTTTTTTTCTGCATCAGTAGTATATATTTTTCAGAGATGAGTAAAACCACACAGTTACCCAAAGTCTAACTGGTATGTTTATGATTTTACTAGAGTTTTATGAATCATTGGTAAAATAACACACTTTGATTAATGAATAATATTAGCTATAAAAAAAAAGTGGCTTAGATAAGATTTCAGGGTGTGGTGGTTTTAACCTCTCACCGAGTAAATCTGAGACTTGTGCTTTGCAGATTGCATGTTTCCATTAGCACCCTGTTGAAATTTGACTTTGTGTTCTTCATAGTAACCAAAATAAAAAGATTAGCCAATTATAAACTTTCTGGAAATAATGGATGGTAATCACAGCTGTGGTTAAAAAGGCTCCAGTGATCACATTTATGTGTCACCTGAGCATGGATTTAAGTGAATTTTGTGCTGACTTCCTCTGGCCCCAAGGCTTGTTCAGGGCTGCGCTGCAGAGTGAAAGGAGGGATGAAGGGGTCCCTTCCCTAATGCTCTGTCAGGCATTTGGAAAGGGGAGTCAAAGCTGCTCCACAAAGAAAACGCTCAGGGCAGCTCCCTGCAATCATGAGAGTGGGTAGATGGACATATCTCTTGCATTCCAAAGCCCATTTCTGCAACAACTGATCATCATATATTCTCACCTACTTGAAAATATGCCTAATGTAGTACAACTGTGATAGCTGGCAGAATTTGCCCCCTTTTTTATCCTAATCTCTTTCCTCTTCTCTGACCCAAATTGCCTCTTGGTCTCCACCAGGTTCCCTCACCATCACATGTCCAGTGCACCTGGTGGATGATATTAGGCTGCAAACTGCAAGGCTTCCTTTTTGACACACTTTGTAATATATTTAGGTCAGTAAACTTGATGCTCTATGGAATAAATGGAGATAACCACCAAAGAAGCAACTCTAACTGCAGTCTGGTGGCTGAGCTAGAGGTGGAACCAAGGCTAATGTAGACTATAACAGCTGCTGTAAAATAAGTCATAGTTCACTTAAAAATTATAGGATTAAATCTTGAATCTGGACCAGACTCTTATTATATGGTTAGGTTCCACCAAATTAAAATTACCTGTGAAATTACCTTTGAGTGTAGAACTCTAAATATGTGGCTTTAATAACTAAAATGAAATTGTTGTTATTAAGAGATATGTGACTGTGATCTTTTTAGCTACAAAATAGACTGAAATAGAGGTAGTCCCTGCTAGTGGAAGAAGATGGCGAATTTGTTTGTGCTGTAGAAAGCTGTGGAGAGCTTGGAAGGAAAAGTTTAGGCTGAAAATGTCCAAAACATTGTTAATCAAAGAAATATTTTTCCTTTTTTCTGTTTTCATGTAATATTGCTCTTCAAAAGTATTAAGATGTGTGTCATACTTGGCAGGTGACTGGTAATGGGATTATTTTATTCAGTGGAAGACATTGCTTTATGTGAAATATACATTAAGGTCTCATTTTTAGACCTGAAAAGTGTTACTTGCTTAAAGCTGCCTTTATGGTCACTGCCTTCATTTTCACCATGTGTTAGGGCTGTTAGCACTGCAGAGTTTTTATATTTAAAGGGTAAGGCAGTATTTTTCTTTAGGTTTATACATTATCTGGGAGTTATTTGAATTGCCAGTTGCAAAACTTAATTTTGTCATGGGAGTAAATAATTTACAAACTCGTCTTTAAAGTCCAGCAAAGATTTAAAAGATCCATTTAATTCTAATGTTAAATATGGAAGTTGCTCACATCCTATTTTTCCCCTTCAAGGAGTCTTTATTGAGGTAAGAAACCTGATTTTTTTGATCCAAGTTATTCCAGTCTTTCCCCCTACAGGCCCTTTCATTGAAAGGCATTTTAAGGACTATTAAAATGAGGGACATCATGAAGGCTTGCTCTCAGAATTTGTAACATTAATTTTTAATAGCTTCTGAATTATTCTGTTTATTTTATGGTTCATATAATAACATGGTTGCATTTCAGTGGAAGAATTCAGGTCAGACTGGCTGAAATCTCCCTGATAGCAGACTGGTACCCATTAAAAGCACTGGAGGTCTTAGCAGAGGGGAATTACTGTTCTTCTTCTCCTTCTTTTCACCTATTTTATTTCATTCTCTCTTTGCATGTGTTTTTAAGTACATGCCTGCCTGTTCTTTATGTAGCAATCCTTATAACATCAATTTTATTTTAACACTTTGGGATCAAACAGGAATATATTTGATTAATGCATTAGTACAAATGAAACCACTTTGAACTAAGACTCTATGTTTTTTACATCTTTTAGTCATTACAGCATACCAATATAGCATTAAGAACAGTCAGATCAGAGAACACTTCTTGGTAGAACGTAGTAAATAATGTGGTTCTTGGGAAAGAGAATATACATTTAAAACATCATTTTACCAATTTCCTTCATGGTTCTAGGCAGAAGTGCTGGTCATGCAGTATCCTCTTTATTTTAACTTGTGCTAACCTATTCTAAACTGGCCATTGACCTTTTTTAAAGAAGATTTTACATTTACATATTGTACTTGACATGGTCATCAGTTTAGTTTTCCATTCAGAAAATAGGTTGGGGTTCTTAATAGCCTACTTCATAGGCCCTTATTTTTATTGATAGGGTTATTAGTTCTTTTCAAGATTTTTCTTGGTTGGAAAGACTAATATTTCTGATCTCTTTGCCTCATTGCCATCTGCTATTGTCTGCTGTTTGATCACTGTATTAGATTTTCCCTTTGTGTTCCTAATGAACAATGTCTGATGATGGAGGTTGGAGGATCCGTCAGGGTAACTTGGATACCACCCCAAAATCTGCCAGAAATAAAGGAAACAACAGTAGCTGCTTTTGTAAAGCATGCTATGTGCTGCAATCTCCTCACTCTTAAGTGCTAGTAATTGGGACCATTTGTGGTCATTTATGTAAATAAGGTAATAAATCATCAAATATGCAAAGCAGGACATCAAGTAATCTGCATAAAATCTCCAGATTTCAGAACATTTAGTGTCTACAAGTATGGGCAGATTGTAACCAAGAAATATCTTTCCAGATGGCTTGAGCAGGTGAGGACGCAATGGCTGTACTTTTCAGAGGAGTAGTGGTAAACTCAGACTACCTGAACTATTATCTATAGCTATAGAAACATAATAAATGGAGCTGCAGATTTTTTATTGTCATTTAACAAAAATGTTCATCTCTCCAGAGCTGCTCAGACAGCAAGGGATCAAGCAGCTGACTGTTTATAGACAGTTTACTCAAACCCATGCAGCTGGCATTATAGGGCACTTGTTATCTCACTGTAAGGACAGTGTAAGTGACAGAAAGGATCGAATTCAACTCCAGTCACTTGAAATTTTGACACAAGAAAGAACCTCGTGCATCATATATGTTGCACTGTGTAAGCAAAATTGTGCAAAAACTAAAGCTTGCTGTACTCTGATGATGCACATTTTAAACAGGACTTAGAAGAAAAAGTATTTTTTCCTTTTCTGTGTTGGCCAAAACCACACAAAAATCACAGACAGCTGATCAGATTAGCTTCTTGAAATATTCATTTATGGATGTCTGAAAAATATTATGCCTCACAAGTAGAAAAATACATTTTATATTCTGCAGTTCACTAAATCATCACTCCCAGGGCTACTCCTGAGAAAAGGACACTGGATTGGTGGAACGCTCTCTGTGCATGTCTGCAATTTAGATGGTGCTGACTAATTATTTTGCTTTTTAAAAAGCCCCCAAATGAATGTTGTTGTAATACCTGACTATAAAGGGTTCCATATATGCTTACTTCCCTTCAGCTTTCCATAGACCTGTGGAGATTTTCTTTTACATCCAAGGTCTGTGGTGGAAAAAGACTGTGGTAGTCCAGCCAAGAGTGCCAGATCTACAGCTGCCCTACAGAGATACTCCTTCTCACCACCATCTTCAAAGGATGACCATTGTCTTCCCATTGTTCTCTTTTCTTTGTATTTTGCTCTTCCTTATGGGAGCAACCACTGCAGCACCCATACCCAGGTGCTATTGATGGAGCCTTGCTGGATGAGGAATATTTAAAATACTTTATCTGGGATATGAGTGAATTGCCCTCATGCCTGAAGTTTGTCCTCCTTTCATTAATTTTGTGCTTACTTTTCCTACCAATTTTTCCCCCCTGTGTGGATGATGCAGAACTTCATGATGAAAGTGGAGTATTGAAACAATGAAAAGGACTTAGCTGTGCCTTGCCCATATGCACAGGATTCTGTCAGTCAAGGATTGTGTTTGTGTCTCCTGGCATATCCAATCTGATCTTGCTTCCTACCTATTTCCTCTTCATTCTAAGAATTCATTCAAACCATCATGAGGGGTTGATTTTCCGTAAGGCATATTTTATCTTTTGTAAAACTTTAAGCTCTCTGTGTTGTATTTTTGATGTGTTAGAGCTTTTCTAAAGGTTATTCTTCTATTAAGAGGTGGTAATTTGAAAACGATGATTCAAAAAGCTAGAGAAGGCTGCAGTTATGCTAAAACAAATGAGCATCTAACATTTGAAACTAACATTTTCTTCAGAGTAAAATGTCAGTGTACTGTTACAAATTGTTTCTCTCCCTCCCCTATTTATAGTGGCAATAAAGACTAAGCCAGTCATAGTTTCACTTACATAATTTCAGAAGAGACTTTGAAAGTTGAACACTTTTCTCTTTTATCAAAAACTACTAATGCTATACATTTGGCAAAAGATAATTTTGTGCACATTTTTAAATGCTTTAAGAATCTCATGTGAAATAACTGCAAATGTGAAAGCAGTATTCACACGTTGCTTAACAATGAAGGAATAATAGTGATGACCTGCTAAGATTTATAGATAATGGGTATTCCTTTAAGAACATATTGAGCCTAAGTTCTTATTTGATTTGATTAAAAGATCAGAACAAGTGAAAAAGCTTTGAACCAAGATTGTAGAGATTTTAGCACTTTTAGTTATTACACCCAAGCAATATAACACCAAGAATAGCCAAATCACAGAACACTTTGCTAGAGTTTAGCAATAACTTAAATATGACATAAATATTTGAATTTTGTATTCTTTTGTGAGTGGCCGATATATAGAAAAAGGTAACATTCTGCAGAAAAAAAAAGTATTTGTGATGAGTTGCAAGGGCAGTTGTTCACAGTTGATTGTTCTGTCTGGAATTACTTAGTGATTAACTGATCTCATCAGGATGAAGTACCCAGGCCTGCCATCAGAGTTGGCATCAATTGAAAATCTTAGCAACAATCTTGGCAAGCATTGCAAATATGAAAGGCTGTGTTTTCACACACTTGCCCCATTGCTTTGTTCTTCAGATGGTGCACCCTTTGGTGTATGCAGTTACCTGTGTCTGAGTGTGCTTGGGCTCCTGCAACCCTTCAGGCAGGGAAGGGAACTTTTGCAATTGTCCAAAGGCATCCTGAGCACCAGGTGAGGGACAGTAGTGGTGTACCTGTACTGCTTTAGAAAAACCATAACCTTGATATGGTTCAGTCTTTACAAACACTTCAATAGTAAGCCACAGACCTGTGTACTCAGGCAAACGAGGACTTTGAAGGCCTTAGAACAAAAGCAAAATATAAGATACAGAAATAATAAAATAATAAAGAAAATGAACTTTGCCCTTACTGGTGGTATTTCTGGGTTTGTGGCAGAATAAGGTATTTAGATTCTACAGCTGTAAATGCTTTTATCTTTAAGAAAGTTTTTGCTATGGTTTAATTTTCTAAATTTTGAATAAAAGGAAATATAGTAGACCCAAAGGATTTTTTCTGAGTTAGTTTTTTTTTTTTTTAAGACTTGGAACTGAGATTAAATTTTTATAGCTGAGTAGTATATCTCTGGAACAGAATTTCCTGATATAAATGACAACTCTGCTTTAATTATAGAATCTTCTAGGCAGCTATTATATTAGAGCAGGATCCTTACAGACTTTCCTTTTTAAGATCATATTCAAGAGTAACAGGACTTGCCATAAATACAGCTTGCTTTCTGTTGGAGGAGTTCACTTGTCTTTGAATGAATGACTAGGTTCCTTTTGCATGGTTTATTTTCCCAGCAAGAATGTCTTCAGATCTGACAGAAATGTTTTAAAATGGGTCTCCATATATTGAATGTGAAGCATCTTTCGTACTATGCAACTATTTCAGAAATCATATATGGAGAAATAAAGCACTGGTACATAGTTCTAAGAAAGCTTTAACATCTGCAAAATTAACTTGTCACTAATTTTGCATGCTTCAGTTACTGGAAAATGTAGCTCTCTGAAGCACCAAGCTTTTTTTTATTATTACATTACATACCTATCAGTGACTTGCATCTGAAATTGTTTTCATCACTGATCTTGTTCTTTTGGTGCCTATACATTTATTTCTCATTTCATGCTGAAAATGTTATGCCATCTGGTTACTTGCGTAATTTTGTAAAGAGAAGACTTCATTAATTTGCAGTTTTAACTTCTGCACCTGCAACTTCCATTTACTGGTGTAGCAGTTGTTGCCTGTCAATAGTTTAGAAAGAGTCTGCTGAAGCTGAAATATTTCTGTATACGTGCCTTTCTGTCTTTAGATACTTGCAGGCCAAAATCTGGGGGAGGATTTGGTAGGCTGAGAAAACACCACATCCTGAACTGTAAAGCATCAACTCCCAATTTTTCCTGGTTCATATGCAAGGGATCCTCTCCTCTCCCCAGCTCTTTGTGTGCAAATGTAAACTAGAATTCCATGGTTGCCCAAAAAAGGAAATTTCAAGCTTTGCAAATGATCTGTTTGGATTAATAACATCCATAGTCACGTTTCTTTTATCCCAGAGGGCACAAACATTTCTGAAGTTAATAGCAGTATCATAACCTATCTAATATGCTGTGGTAAAAATGCCTTCTGTTTGCTAACTCTTAACAAATTCTTGTTGTCATATTTCAGCAGCAATTTATTTTCTAGGCCGGAAAGAGGAGAGGTTAGTTTTAAAACTAAAAGAGCAATGTTTTAAACAGTATATGGTTTTCTAAAAATATTACTTGTTTACTTATATATGTGAATATTCAAAAGCAAAGACTGCACTGTTGGTCCCTTAATACTAATTTCTGCAGTGTGAGGCTGTGACAGAGTTTATTCATTGACCCAAAGCACTAGGAAACATCCTACAGCACTTTATGAAAACCTGACAAACTGAACTGCTTTTTGCTTAATGGTAAGTTACACCAATATGATATCTCTACCTAGCTGAAGTTGGCTGTCTGAAATCTAAGGGAAAAGGGGCTGGGTTTGTTTTGAACTTTTTGTTTGGATTTTTGTTTGTTTATTTTTGGTTTTATGGGTTTGTTTGGGTTTTTTTTTTTAGTTCAAAAGAGTAGCTTGGGGTTTCAAAAACCCTGAGAGCTGATGAAAGACTTGCTCCCTGGGGAACTTCAATAAGAACCTGTGGTGAAGAAGGAGGGATTGGCAGGAAAGGACCTGCCCCACAGCTGGGAGGAGCCCAGGCCTCCAGGGCAGCTGGGCTGGGGAGAGAAGACAAAGACCTGTGCAGGTGGGTGATGGGGAGCTGGCAGCAGCCCTGGGCTGCACGCTCATGCTATTCCAGCCCAGAGTTTACTGTGTCTACATCCAGCCTGAAACACAGTCAGCTAAGCAACCTCATCCTATGTTCTGAAATGGTTTATTTCAGGGTTTGGGGAGATTTTGGGGTGGAGGTTTTTTTGTGTTTTGGTTTTTTGGGGGGATTTTTTTTTTAAGGATTTGATGCTGATAGCTGGAATAGTTTCACAACCCAGAGCCTTTAAAACAAACAAACAAAGAGGACATTTTTTGGGGAAGACCATGCCATAGACTGCCGGAAGCTAAAAGAGATGAATGACCGGAGAGGAAGCAAATCCTCCTAGAAATGGCAGTCAGGCATGGGATAGTTTAATTGCTGGGACTTTGGAGAAAGGTTGGACATCTACTGTTGGGCAGATTAAAAGATATTTAAGCTTCCAGATTATAAATAGCCTCCGAGTAAGTTTGATAATACAGAATGACAAAACTCTGGGGGGTGGGAAGGCACTTCTGGAGATTGCCTAGCCCAACCCCCAGCTCAGGCAGGCTCTGCTGCAGCAGGCAGGTCAGGCTGTGCCTGGTTGGATGTTGTTTATCTCCAAAGACGGAGACTTCATGCCCTCCCTGTTCAACTTGTGCCAGTGTCTGACCACCTTCATTCTATAAAAAGCCTTAAATTCTTTTTTCCCCCCTGTGTTTCAATTTGTGCTCATTGTCTCTTGTCCTGCTGCTGGGCACCACTGAGAACAGCCCAGCTCCCTCCCCTTTTATCCCCACATCAAATGTTCCTGCACATGGATAAGATGCCTCCCCCAGGCTGAGCAGGCACAGCTCTCCCAGCCTCTCCCCACATGACACAGTGCTGTCAGACACTGAGATATTACTGAAGATGGTCATCTTTGACTGGAGTATTCCAGGAATTTCCCATGTTTGAGGAATGTGTTTGACTCACCCCATTTCTGCAGGGCTGTGTCTCTGCTGTGAGAAAAAGAGCTTTCTTGTCAAATCCGGGATGTCGCTGTTCTCTTTCAGTGCAGAAGTGTCACCTTAGCGTCCAAATGGACAACTTAGGGCCTTTCCTATCCAAAGCTGATGGATGGAGCTCCCTTTCCTCATCTTTTTAGCTACATTTAGAGAGAGCCTTAGGAAAATCTTGAATTCACAATGCCTTTGCTTTGCCTAGAAATTATTTTAACTTGCAGGTATTGTGACCATCTAGTTAGATTCTCCTTCACAGATGAGGTCATTCTTTCCACGAGCAACCTGTGATAAGATGCTTAGTTGGGGTGAATGTATAATGTGCAGCAATCTCAGTTGGATTTTGCTTTAGCAGTAGTGATTCAAAAACTGAAATACTATTTTTGTTGTCACTCAGGACTGGATTTTATTCACAATTGTTCTGTGTTTTGCAGAATTAAAATATGTCTTTGTAATGTCAGAGGCATTATTGTCAAGGTTTAAAATGCTTCTTATTTGTATCTGCTTGCACAATGAGAAATCATAATGGAAGATATTAAAAATTACAGTTGGTCAAAAAGTCCATGATCTTGAGAGGGAATGACAGTACTTCTTAGGCTCAGTACAACTGAACTGTCACATACATACTGGGTTTCACATTTTCTCTTCCTTCTTCACTCATTCTTTACCACGTTACATGATTAACTCTCTATTCATCATCCTATTTCACCCCTGTTTCTGTTCCTCATTGTCTTCTGCACGACCTGCTGTGCCTGAGCGCTGCTAATGAGCCCAGTTCCTCTCATGCCTCTCAGATCTCTCCTTGTGAGTAGAAATCTTCCCACTCAGAGTTCCTTCTGTGTTGATAATATAATATGCAGAATAATATTATTATTATTAATAATATGCAGGCTTGCTGATTGCACTTAATTTGGCCCATTCTTGATGGGGCAACAAAGTAAAAGACACCATGCTTTATAGAGAAGGCATAAACAATTATCTATTTAATGCAGGACTCTTGGAAACAATATAGAAAAAACTTGCAAAAATATTTTACTGCATTGCACAATTGCCATCTCAGAAAATGAGGAATGGCTGTAATAATTAAGTCACTTTTTGCTCACTTTTTGCTTATTAAGTATTTATCCTAAATATCTATTAGTACTTTAGCTTGTGTAATATTGATTTCCTTATGTTTATTCTAGTTTTGAAATAAAATGGACCCTCATATTCTATTAGAGATGCAGCATACTGGTTGCCTGGGATATTGAGAAATACATTTTAAAATACAGCATGAAGATTTTACTGTTACTGTAGCTGTGATGTTTTCTTTTGTTTGCACTGTTTTGTTTTTCTTCAGAAGTTGTTTCCAAAATTATGGTGAATGGAATTTTCTTTTCATGTGACCAAATGCTCTTTGTCTTGGCAACATTCACAAGCACAGAGCTGGCAAAGAAAGTTAGGCAGGATTTGCCTGGGCATTTTCAAAGAGGAGCACCCAGGAACTGAGATTTGAAATAATGTAGCCTGAGGTCAGGAATTTTTTCTTTAGAGAGTCAGTAAAGAACATGGTTATCTGTAGTGTGCAAGAAGCCAGGGGTTTTCTAGATATATATGTACCATTGAAATAGGAAAGGATAGTGGGCAATAATCTGTGCAGTGTTGCTTCCTAAACAGTGCCAGTTAATAATAAGGGATTTGGGCCATTTTTCAAAGGGAGATGATATTTGCTGTCAATCCTTCCTTTCTTTCTGTGAGTTAGATAATACAGTTCTAGGAGAATATGCATCATTTAATCCAATTTGAGCTTGCACTGTGCTTAACTCAAAGACAAATGTGTTCTTGACATCAGGCATTTACCATATAGCACTGAGGCAGTGTGGTTTTGGCGCACTGCGAGGAAATCTGCTGAAACAAGAAGGTGTTTGTTTGAGAGAGAGGGTTGGGAGAGGAGCGTGGGAGGGTCCCACATGCAGAGGTAACCCCGTGCTGGGTGGTTTTTCACGCTGTACCTGCGTAGGTGGAGCATTCCCCTCGTGCCAGGGTGCTCCTCAGTGCACACCCGGAGCTCCAGACAGCCCCTGGAAGAGCTCCTGCTCCCGACAGCGTGGCTGGGGCTCAGCAGCGGGACAGAGTCATCTGTTTTACCCCAGCACACATTTGCATTCCACAGGTCTGGGAAACTGCGTGACCACCCAACGCTTGGTGTTTAAAACTGATCAGGCTGGCAGCACAGCACTTCACATCCAGCTGCGCTGCGCACACAAACTCCCCAGCCTCTGTGCTGGAAAGTGAGCTGCGAAGGATTTTTTTAGAAATTGCTTTTGGAGCAGGTACATTCCTGCACAGGCAGGATGTCCAAACCCTCTCGCTTGGCTCGACCTGTGTCGGCTAATACAGCTCCTAAATCGCCTTTGTCTAGGAAAGAAGATTTTAACAGCCGATCACGAAAAATTAGGCTAGGTGAAAAGATTTTGAGAGCTGGCAGTGAAGGAAACCTGGTTAAACAGCATCAGCAAGAGCAGGTGGAAATCACAGAAAGGCTTGTGCCACGGAGGGCTCCTTTCCTGAAAGGTAACTGGTAATTTCATGCTGAAAAAAAAAAGAAAATGCACTTGCAATCATTGTGCTTTTAATAAATCCCAAGCATCAATTATTGTATAATAGGGGGGTATATGTGTGTATGTGTGTGTGTGTTGTTTCTAAACAACAGATTCTTGTACATAAAGCATTTGTTTTGAAAATAAAAGGGCTCAAAACATTTTTGTTGTTCAATTTTGGCTGGGTGCTGTGTACAAGCTAAAAATGTTGAGCTGTCAAAATGGTAATTCAAAATCTTTTACAGTCTAAATGTGCCACTGTATTGTGAAGCTTTATTTGAAATAATGGTTTGAAATGTGAGAAATGTGAGAAAGATTAAATAGGAAAAAATAAAGAGAAAATAGACATCAGTGCAGACACAGAATCTTTAAACCCTGCAAGTAAAACTCTTCTTTGTGGGTCCTAACAAGGCAGCTGCAACTATTTCTTGTGTAAAAACTAAACAGATCAAGTGTATTTGGAAAGGCTTATATGCTTTCAGAATACAAACAAATGTGGAGGATAATACAAGATTACAATCTACTTTCACTGATCTGTTGAGCAATGGGCTGCAGGAGCACTGCCTCTTTTTAACTTAGTTTTTGTGACAGTACTCCTTAGAACTGCATTTAAAAGTAGCCATTTAATCTGCATGGTGTAAAATGAGGGTAAATTGCCATTCTATCTGGAAATAAAAGTAGTACTATTCTAATTGTACTCTTCATAGAGTATATATTTAAATACAGTATAGAATAGAAATCACTAGAAGTGATAGAAGTCCCTCCATCCTAAATCTATAGGAAAAAGAAGTGTGGATTATAGACCTTTGTAACTTGAAACTGTACTTTCATTTCACACACATGGCATCCAAGGTCACAGTTTTTATTCCCACCTGAATAAGGTTTAAAAGATTTTTTTCCCTGCAGTATGACTTTTATTATTTCACAAAGAAGGGAAAAGTGATGACACCTAGTCTTACTCAGGGAGATGGATGATCTGATTGTTTCTACAAAGGAAACTGTGTTTGAAGCACTTTATTAATGGCAGAAGAGAGCAAATAGAAAAGCTGGAGGTGGGAGGGCTTAAATTACTGGTCTCACTTACAGAACCTCTTGCTTATTTAGCAATGTAATGTGGAAACCCATTTTTGATCTTGAGTTGTATTGCAAGAAAGTAAAACCTTTATTCAAAAAAAAAAAAAAACAAAAAAAACAAAAAAAAAAACAGATGTACAATTCTTTATGCCCTGGTAACCAATACTTATTGATTCTATAGTAAATTATGTTTCCCAGTCAAGTTTTTAAAAATTGAAAACTTTCATAGAAAATCCTGTAACAGTATGTTTTTCACCAAGTTAAAGTTTTATAAACAGCAGTTTATTCCCTTTGTGTTTTCTCATTTATTTGGTGCATTGAGAAAAGGAAATCATGCGGGATTTACAGAACAAAATGTGTATCCTTTTAAGGGATCTGATTATTATGGCACTCTCTGTTCCTTTATAACTTTACTCACTTTATCAAAATGTTGTTTGGCTATGTAATGCTTTACAACTTCAAGCAAAGGTTGCACTCACTGCTTAGAGTTTCAGGTGAAATTTCTAAAAAGGGAAATCTAGTGTATATCAGTAGTGCTGCAACATGGCACGTGCTTTTAGTGGATATAGTATAAGTATATACAATATACTTATACTGTATACTATTGTATATATATACTATATGTATATATACATATATACATATGTATAGTATATATATATGTATAGTATATATATATATACATATATATATGTATAGTATATACATATATACTATATGTAATACTATACTATTATATAGTATATACTTATACAATAAGTATAATCTATAAGTATAGATTACACTTACTGTCTTCTTGAGCATGAATTAAACCCTCTTAGGTACTGACTTTCTGCATTGGGATGGTTGTTTTAATTTAGGCAAGATGTTACTGTGAGTTGTTTTTGTAAGAGATGTTGAAGAACAAATATTGATATTTCTGAAGGGAGCATGCTATAAGGGTGATGGAAATGCAGAGTGTGGGTTTTTTTCTCTGGAAATGGGACTGGCTGGGTGACCCCCAATAAATTCCAAACACTGGCCAAAGTGATTTGAAAGATGCTTTGTGAGAAGCAGGTACAGACCTGGGTGGTGGAGGGATGGACAGCAGATATGGCAGAAGCCAAAAGAAACATAGAAGCCGCAAGGCAGGGCTCTGGGGCAAGCCTGAGTAATACAAGAGAGCATGAGCAGCAGCCAAGGGTCTTTATGTGCAGTGGAAGAGGTGGCAGAAGGCAAGTATAGGCTGAATGAGATAGCTAAAGTAGGAAGCATAGTGAGGGGAGACAGAAAGCTCCTGTAGGAAGAAGACTGAGGCTTGGAGGAGAAAAAAATGGTGAAGGAGGAATGGCTTTTAGGTGGTTCAAAGGTGGATGGAGTGGAGAAGTGGGAGCAGGAGGCTCTGTTACGTGGGGAGTGGGGTCCTAAACAACCTGACATGGAAGAGGAGTTTGACAAAATTTCATTCTTTGTTGTGTCATGTCAGTGAAACCCCATAGTTGTGTGTATGTGCTAGACCTTAAAATCTTGGTCTGTGCACAGGAGATCAAGCTGGGTTGTCTGGATTAGTTTTTACTGTTGAATTTTACATGGGCAGCACAACAGTATTTCTGGTTTCTTTGAAAGTTTTCAATTAATACCAAAGAGATAACATGCATGAGTGATGCTAACAGACAGCAATCCAGCAAAGCTCAGTGTATCACAGATAGGAAATACAAAATTGTGGCTATAATTTTAAAGGGACTGTAAAGCATGGTGACTCATTTTAACTACACTATATGTTGGGGGTGTTTTCTACAGAATTCTTGCCCTGCATTGTGCAAGATGAGTTGTAGTTAACTGAGAAGTTGGGTTCTATTAGCGGGGGGGAGCAGCTTGAGGCAGAGACAAAAGCAGTCCTTGTAGGTAAAGCCATTAAAGCCATTAAAGGTCCGAGTGGACCTCTCTGCCACTGAGGTCTGTGTGGCAGAGACAGACATACTGCTTCAACTTTCACAAGGGAATGCTGGCTGTATGGATTTGGTTTTTGGTTTAGTTGCTGGATGTGCAAATCTGAGACCATGAGTTCTGATTTGCAGAGCTGAAACCATGTAACAGTAACTGAAGTCAGTGTCAGCTGCAATTTTATTGCGTGAAGTACTGTCTAATGCAAAGGACTCAAAAAGGTCATCTTGTACTTACCTGTTACTCTTCATCTGAATTTAATGGACAACTTTGACCATAATTTCTCTGAATGCCAGGTTCATCTTGCTAAAAGAGAAAGGAAGGAGTAGGATAAAATTCGTATTTCATAATGAGGAATACTTAGACCTAGGCTACAAAATTTGTTGCTAGGTCTTCAGACCAAGAGTGGGAAATAGGGTTGCAGACATAGTCTGAGTTTTGGCATTTCCCACCTGGTGAAGGACTTTCTTTGCAAACTGAACATCATTTAAGGATTTGCTGGTTTAAATAAAAATGGAGATAGGTAAACCTTTCTCTTTTAATTTTCACTTTCATGTCTGAATCAATTAAAATAGGATTTTTGCACCTCTGGGATGTGTTACTGATTGGAGAACTTTATGAATTTCTGTTACCCATACTTTCCTCCAAGAAAAGCAGAGAATATACTAATGTTTGTCTTTTCAATTTCCTTTCTCTGTGCCCTTTTATTGAGTTTTGATATTTGCCTTATTACTTGGCTTCACATTGCTTCACTTTGCTTTATTTTTCACTCTATTTTTCTCCATTACAGTTTCCCCCCTGGTTTCTCCTATGCCCTTTACTTTGCAGTGCATGGTCATTGGAATGCAAGGCCAATATTTTTAGTCTAAACCTTTTGTTATCTCATATTCAGTTGGATCCAAAACTAGACAAAACCTGTTTGTTCCATCCCTAGTTATTAGAAGGGGGCCAAAGGACTTTGGGGATATAGTGGGATTCATAACTATGGTCTCTTCATGCGAAGCAAGCAATAATAGCACCATAGAAAGTGGAATTAATTACATTTTCCCTATTTTGTTTTTATGACAAACTCCAATGACCATATAACCCGTATGTGTATTACTAATTACATCCAAGAACATCATAGTTCTTAAATAGATATAGAATAATGGGAGAAGTTTGGAAATTATTCTGCCTGACATTTGAGTAATATCTATGGAATGTTTAAGGCTGAGAACTTTATTTGTCAGGAACTTCTATTTCACAGCATTTCCTGATGGGGATGTACCTACAAATACAGAACACATGTAAGACTAGGGGTTTGCCATCCAAGGAAGTTCATTATTAAAAGAATAGCAAAGCAAAGAATGTTAGTATTTAGCCTACAGTAGTTTTGTTTCCTCTGCAACTGTTTTAGATTCATGAGGGCAGAGAAGACAGATCTTATATATAGATCTATATATAGATCTATATATACAGTACTTGTTATACAAATGTTCATTATCTCACAAATTTAATGCTAGCTTTCTTCTTTACTACCAGTACATTTATTTTCAATTTGAAATGCAGCTTTTTTTACTGTCATCTAAAAGAAGAAAAAAAGAAAAATCAGAAATTTTACTGTCTTTTAGAGTAGTCTGAAAAACTATAGTGAAACTAGGGTTGGTATCAGATTTGCAACATAATACAGTTAATGGTTCAAAATTTTGAGTTTTGATAATATATAGGGACTATATTATTTCATTTTAGTATGTTAGTATTAGAAATAGAAAAATAACATGGGTCATTAGATTACAAAATAAATCTAGATAAAAAATTCAAGCTGGAAAAGAGCACTTTTAAGATAACTCTTGGAATTTATAGTTACAGTGTAGAAGCAGAGACCAGGCATGAAACAGTAGACATTCTTTCAATTGCCTACATGAACATTTATTTCTACAGCTGCTGAAGGATGACTTCACCTGGAGGATGAATAGGGCAGCTGAATATACCTCCTTCCAGTTAAGATTATGTAGTATATAAAGTAGATTTATGATTATTGAAAACTGAATATCTGGACATTTGTTTAGGTAAAGAATAATTGGCCTACCTCTGCTCTTATTTGCTATGAGACCATGACTCAGACCCAAGCATAAAATATACTTTAGCTATTTTTTAAGCATGATTTCCTCCAAAAATTGGTAATGTCAAAAATATCTGGCAGGCTTTCTTTCATTGGTAACCTTTTTACCCATTATCTGAATTTGTGCAATTATGATGAAGAGGTAAGGGTCTCAATAATAATGCATTTCTATGATATACTGTATACACTGAGCTGTGTGGGATACGCTGTTCTCTACCTGTCAAATAGTACATGTCTATATTTTTCTATAATACTCTGGAAAATTGCTGGCTAGGTGGAGAAGGAAGACCTGATTGATATTGTGTTCAGGGAAGAGCTGCAGTGTGTGCTCAACTCTTCTTGCACATCAGAGAGTTCATGTGTGGGTGACACCTCATAAAAGCCATACCCAAGGGACAAGCTTGGGTTGGAGCTCACAGCTCCCATAATTCACTAGAAGAGAAAATTCAGATTATGGATGAGATTGCATGAATTCTGATGATAATGTTTTGAAATAGAATGCATACTGCAGCCTAAGTATAATTCAGTTTACCAAGTCGGTAGTCAATTCCAAATAAAAATAAAAGAAAAAAGCTGCTTTGGAAACCAAGTTACAGTAGCTGCCTTGCTTACAGAACTATTTTTCAATTGCAGAAAGTATATCCACTTTAAAAGTTCTTCCTCTGGGGCCTGGCAGGAAAAGGAGGAGAAGCTCAGGATCTTCTGTTTGTTTTGCTGTAAAGGCATGAAGGATGAGCAAAAACTTCACCAGTTCTCTCCACAGCTCTAAAAAAGCTTAAACTATATAGATGAGGGAATTTTGGAGAGGTTACAATTTATGGTGAAATTAAGTAATTATTTTAATAATTTTTGAACATTCATTTTTCCTTAAATTATGTATTTCTGAAATCTGTCAGAGGTTTTGAAGTCTAGATTAAATTAAGGGAACTAATAGATGGCACAGTCTGTAGGTATTTAAATGTCCCTCACTGGATTCGTGGTCTGTACAGCAACATATCAATATCACTTTCACATCTTTAGGATGTAGGTGTACATTTTATACAGTGTATAGCTTTTCATGTATATACAAAATCTGTAACAGTGGAAGAATGTCACCTAAGTGACATGACTTAATTGGAAGCATAGTATTTCAGTATTAGAGAATTTAGTAGGTGTCAGTCAAACAGTACCATGCAAATATGAACTAATTTAGCAAAATTTGAATGAGAAGGCTCAGAAATATTGGTCCTACTGTCAAAATCCCCTCAAGCCTGACTGTTTCTGTGAAACAGGTTTTTTTTTCTATCCAGAATTGACCCTATTAATACAGGATGTATAATTTTGAGTGTACCCTTTTATCAAAAAAAGAGCTAGTGTGTTTTGAATTGAAAGCATAACTTTAAGTTTTATCCATTTATTTAATGTTGTGGATATTCTAGTAGGTTAAAAAGTTACTTGTGAGTTCTGTGTTAATTTGTATGATATCAAGACAGGAGTTTTTCTACAGTTGAGAGGTTTTTACTGAAAATGGAAAGAACATCACTGAAATACAGTGAAAAGAAATAGCAATGCTCATGTATTTAACATGTACTTGATAAGCTTGTGTATATTTTGGTTTTGGTGGATGGACTGTAGTGTCCTTCTAGGCTGAAATTCAGCTCCTATCTCTATCTGTTGTTATTCTTGTCTGCTAATTAAGTGATGGATCGAACTTCCTTTAATTTTCAGGTTAGCTCACATCATCCTCTGAAATAGGATTTTCAAAGCTGGACATGGTGCTCCCTCACTGAGTGCAGTGGAAGGATTATGTTACAATTATTGTGGATAAATATTTATAAATCCTAGTGCAAGTACAGGTTTTTTTGCACAATGGCATGGTAATGTTTTAAGCTTCTGATTAACTCCTAGAGCCATTTTTGCTGTTAATCATCTTTTAACTTTAGGCATTGAGGGTTTCCCCCTGACCCAGAAACACAATCATTCTAGCTGATCTTAATTCCTGAATCCTTTCTAGTATTGTAAGTGTAGACACAACATCAGCTCTTTCCAAATCTTTTGGTATTTCATCCATCCTGAGTGAATTCAGGTAAATATTAAGAACGCAGAAATATTCATCTGTTAGTCTTTGCAGTGCCCTAGGATGAGATTTGTAAGATCCCAGCACACTGTCTGGTTTCATTCCTTTACTTTTTAGATTTTCTTGCTGGTATTAATTATGGAAGACACATGGTCACAGCTGACCCTCTTCTTGAAGTCTGATATGAGAAAGGCATTCAAAATTCTGCTTTCCCTACACCATTTGTTAAAAACTGTCTTTTCCCATTGAGTAATGGATCCATCTTTTCTTTGCCCTTCTTCTGACTACTAAGGCATTTATGCAATAATTAGTCACCCAGGCCTGCTGTTCATTTTAAGAAAAGGGAAACTGTTCATGGCCCAGTCATGAACCAGTTATTCTGCTTAAAAAACAAAAAAGGCAAAGCTGCAAACACATGAAAAATCAAAACATCTGGAATGCACACCTAGCTGGCTGAACATATCCAGGATATTAGTATCCAGACATATAAGAACAGGCAAAGTTGTACTATTACTGGGAAATAAGTTTTATGATGGCCATCTCTTGCTGACATAGGTTGAAGTTGTGTCCTGCCCTAGATAAAATTTATCTTGAGCCTCATACTTTGAGTTTGTGAACATGCTAAGGCCCTTGCTGCAGCTTCGGCATATGAGTAACTTCCCTTGCAGTAAAAATTTTGGAGACCTCTCCTCAGCCTTCCATCTTCCATTAGGCAGATTCATCTGCAGCATCTAGATGTGGCATAGACAGGCTTCATTAATTGTTTGAAATTAAACTTTCTAAGCACCCCTTGTTAGAAGACACGGGAAAAAAGGTTTAGGCAGAGAAGGTGTAAGTGCAGCCCTGCTGTGTGAAGTGCAGGCACTGCCTGGCTAACATGCAAGTTTCACAGACAGCTGTGCTGCCTGGCTGCATCTTGGCTATCACCTGGAAGGTGCAGCACCTTCTTTTGAGGCTGCAGATGTATCTTCTGTCTGTCTGAACATGGTCCCTCTCTCCCCATACCCGTATGGCTGCCAGAGCCAGGAGATTACAACCTCTTTCTCTCTCATATATCAATTTAATTAGGGCAGAGGATAAATACTAAGCATATCACTATTGAGGGTGATCAAATAGCACCTGGAGGCATTAAATTTAATCCAGCAGTTTGAGACCAACTTCTAGCTTCCCTTAAACACATTTTATGCTGACCTGTAAGTTACTATTTTGTGGCATAGATTTCTCAATGAAGCCTTGAGTGCATGATAAATGACCTCATTCACATGCTGGACATTCCAGGCAATGTTAAAATCATGCACTCAGTTCATGCATTAGCCATGCAAACTTACATGTTATACTTGGCTGTTTTCTAGCCTGCACATCTCACTGTGCAGTTTGCTTTTCCTACTGATCCTGTGCCCACTGTTTGTCATTATCTGAGGCTCATCCACCACCATTCTGTGTTTCCCATTGTTATATAGTGCATGCATTTACAGGATTCCGTTTTTCTTTGTGCTGAAATACCTCTCATATTACCTTAAGTGAAGTATCACTTTGAATGCTGTCTTGACCTCTTGGAGCTAACTGAGCTCTTCCTTTGCAGGGCTCTGTAGCTCACAGCCCTGTGTTCTGCAATGGTTTGCATGCTCCATGGCTGGGCAAGAGCTTTGGTGTGGGGCAAAGCTGCAGCTTTTAGGCAAATCAGACTACTAACACGGAAAGCTATCTCTACACAGCCTCAGAAGTCCTTCCAGATCAAGCAAACAGTTAAAATTGTACTGCCTTTAATGATGGTTTAAATAGGTTCTGGCACCAGAGCATCCTTTGTAATGCTTGTGCAAGTGCATGTGTGAACCTCTACACGAGTCCTCCGCCTGCAGCTCCCAGGGGAGTTTCTGGGAGACGCAGTGGTGGTAGATATTGGTGAGTAAATATCAGACTGGAATTAGCTGCTCAGGAGATAGTTTGAAGTAGGAAAAAAGTGTAACTAGAACTTACTTGCTGATGACAAAGTGTTGGTTTATAGTACGTTGTTTTTGGTTGTTGTTTTTAATATCATTAAACTGATGTGTATCACTGCACATAAAGTAAATAGAGGTGCAAACAACACTTGTGCCAAGTAATCTAATTCTGCATTTTTAAAGGAGTTAAGAGGCTGATCAACCATACAGTATTTCTCCATGAAAGATCCTTTTGTTCAGATGCCACTATGTCCTAATATTAAAAAAAAAAAACAAAAAAAACATAGCAAAGAGGAGCTTAACTTATGTAATATTTTGTTTGTTTGTTTTCCACATTCTTGCAAATGAGTCTTTGCTAGAAAGTTATGATGGAGTTGTAGAGACTCATTGTAAGTAACCCACTGCAATGCTTGTCTTCACAACTGGTGAAATTAGGGAATAGTGATGCACAGCATCAGGGCAGCTGCTGCTTGTTAGCTGGGCCATTTGTAGCAGACAAAACAATTCCTTCCTGCTTGACTGGCAAGTTATTTTAATGGAGTGTAAATTAAATATTTCAGTGGTGTTCCTAGTTGCATGAAATCCCCTTGGGTGCCTTACTGACATGACCTCCTCTAACATTAATGCTGATGTTGTTGCTTGTTCTGGGGGTGTTAGGAATTGCTGTCTCATCCTGGATGCCATGGAGCTACTCCCTGAAATCATCTAGGAGCTTCATTTAGCAATATCCTCCTGTTTCAAGGACTGAATACCAGTGGCAATAGCCTTGATCTCTCCTTTTACTCATGTGCTAAATCTAAACTATGCAGAGATAAAAATGGTGGCCTGTAGTCATCTTCTGTATTTAGTAATTCCTGTTCAGCCTTGAATGAAAACTGTAATTTTTCAAGTCAAAAATGGACTGCCTTTTAATTTCTTTTTTAGTCAGCTAATCACTGAAAATTCAGAAAATTGTGTTTTGTTGAAAGAAGGAAATTTCCACCAGTGCAAAGCCAAAAGCTTCAGGAGAAAAATCTGTGAGGCTCCAGGCTGCTTCCCTAGTGCATAGTAGAGAACATTGCTCCTTCACAGCTGACCCCTAAAGATACACAGATGTGAACTACAGTACCAGCTTAATAATGGTTTCTGTGTTTTCCTCTCAACAGTAACACAGGAGTTAAATTTTAAATGACAAGTTAGAGCTAAAAGCACTGATTTTTCTTTAGTCTCTGTTCTGTCCATAAGCACAGGCCTTATTCCAGATGACATGATAGAGATTTTTCCAAGTCCTCTGTGAAAATATTTGTAGAAAATAGCAGGTGCAGCCTTAATTTTCACTCTTCATCACAGCATGTTTAAGCTCACAGTCCTAAGACCAGTTGGTTTTTATCTTCCTCAAAAAGTTCTGTAATGCTTATCAGTACATTGACATTCCTGACAGTTGGAGCTGTTCTGTGCTGCTTGCAACAGCTCATATCTTTATATCCTATAGAACATATACCTATTTATTTCATATAATAATTCAGATAAAATGTCATCTCTCAAGCAGAAGTCTTGTCATGTTACATGTTTGAAAGCCAAATCCAATAGTTACTGACCATTTTAAAATGATGCTGATAGGATGTGTGGCTGGTGAGCCCAGGCATTCAGTAGTTTGTCAGACACTGTTCTGCAGAGATATGAGAGGAAGTTTACCCAAGTGTCCTTATCTCTCCAGGAGGCACATTGTATTCTGTAGCAGTAAGGAAATGCAGCCAGCTGATGGTACTAGATATTCTTGCATCATTAAAAAAGCTAACATATGAGATGAAAATCCTGTAGATTGTGACAGAACTATTTCTGAAGAGAGTTTCTTAACCTTCTAAAAAGATTCTAAGTAAATGTGTTTATGATTTTTATCTGTATGTTTGCTTAAGGACATTAAGAGCAGGAATAGGTCCACTTACAGTTTGAATCATTTGCTATGCATATATTTGCTGTAGCTGCCATGATGGCATGTGATGAAGTGGCCACTGCCTGACCTGTGGGCAGTGTCAATGTGGAATGGCAATCTGCTCACTGCCAGGACTGAGAATCCCTGATCAAAATATTTGTTTAAAAAAAATGTTTTAATAAGTGGAAATATAGACAAAACCTGTGCCTATGGATGGAACAGCCACGACTGCCTTACCTCAGTCATGCCACAGGGTGCCTGCTGGGGCAAGGGTTGCTTGGTGGATTAAAAGTGCTATAAAGGACGGGGATGAAGTGTGTGTTAGGATCTTCTTTGGAAGCTGAATTCTCAACAAGTCAGAATAGGTGGCAAAATCTGTGTTTTCTTTTCACCATAATGATACATGGTTAAAATACTTGAAGCCCTTATAAAGGATTCTGAATTTTTTAAATGAAAGGTGATATACAGGGAGACAACATTACTGATATTTTCAATGGAAAAACTGAATGAACATCTGATAGCACTTGTGTTGAGGATGATAAAAATACTGTGTAAGATCTCTTTTAAATTACCACAAAATTACTTGTACAGAAGTTGATATAAACACCTTTTTAGTCTTCAGTGATTTTCAAAAGAATACATTCAGTAACTTCAAAATAAGTTCTAAGTACTTCAGCTTTAATTTTTTGATTACTTGTTTCCAAGGATTCAAAGAAGTACATGTGAGCTCTGAGCTTTCTGTTTTACTTTCTAAATTAACTGAAACAGGACTTATATAGACTTGAGGTAAAGAAAGCAAGCACCATTACCACTTACTGTGTTATGTGATCTTTGCACAGGCAAGCCTTGTAAAATCAGCAGTATTTTTAAGACCCTTGATAGCTACACAAGATATTTATATACTATTTTCCAGAAGGGAAATGCTGTGAAACTGTCAGAACAAAAAACCCCAAAGAACCCCAGAACCAAAGAAAATAGTGGGTTTGGATGATGCAATCAGTATGAAGTGCATTCTATTGGTACTAAACATTGTCATAAATGTTTTTAATTTTCACATGATTTTGCTAAAGCAAAGTGATGTGTATTCAGCAGTTCTATTGAGTAGTCATAGTCCATATTCATAGATATGTGGATTTCAATTTTTTGATGTGTCTTGATATGTGAGACAACCAGCTGTAAGGAGGGGAAGAAGAGTGACTTGCACTAGTAGATTTATGTGGTCACTCATCTATTCACTCAGTATACAGGCTACAGAGTGCTTAGGCTTTGTTTGATAGCAAACAAGATTTATGGTTTCTCCTAGCTTTAAGAAAATTCTTGCACTGTAGGAGTAATGCAATTCCTTATTTATCTGTCTGGTTTTGCTCTCACCTTCATCTGTCTGGAAGAACTGGGTCACCCTTCATCTGTCATCAGCAGGCAGCCTGAGCACTCTGTTGCTGTGTGTAATTAGCCCTGTTGCAGCCTCTGGACAGGTTAGGAGCTGGTGAGCACATTTCCTCAGCCAGGTACCCTCTGATGGCTGCACACTCCTGTTTCACCAGCCAAGGGTGCAAGGACGTGTCTCTGTCTGTGTCCCGTGGGCAGCAGGGAGGGAGTTCTGTCTGCAGCCTGTCCAACTTGCCACTGTCTCATCTAGGACCTGATGAGCTGCAAGGCTGAGCTATGATGAGGGCACTAATGCTTTATTGGATGTGGCTGCTGAGCAGGTGTCTATGTAATTACAGTAAATAACATTGACCAGCACCATATCAGCGTGCTCAAAGTGTCACAATAATATAACACGCTCTGGCTTAGTGGGTATTTACTGTCTCTAACATCAGGTTTAAAATTTGCAGCTAGGTTAATTTAATAGTATGCTTGTATCTTATGAAATACTTCATCTTAATATAGTAATGTAAACATTACCTTTAAAAGGTTTTATTATTTCTTCTACCTTCTTTCCAATACATTTGACTCCAAAGAAAGCCTTTTTAACTGTTTCTACAGTTTATAAAGAAATGTGTCCACTTATTAAATCCAGACGTGCCATTTGTTAAAGGAATTGCATCCTGTGAGACATCCTGGAGAATGTTCCTTTCATCTTTTAAAAACTGCTTCAGCTAAATAAAACGGATATTCAGTCTCCCTGAGTTCACTTCAGTGGATGCTGTAATGCTGACTTTAAAATAAGTGGATATCTGGAAGGAGCATGTTCCTCCCTGCTAAGCTGAAGTTTTGGTATTTTCACTATGGTTCAAGATGCCTTATAAATGTTATATCTGGACAATTGAGCATAATGCATCTAAAGACAACTCTTCTTCTGGTTCCATGAAAGTCTTCTCATTATAAATTATTGGGGAAACAAGAGATAGGAGAAAGCTTTGGGATCATACTGCTAATTCCATCTGGTAAAGTCTAGACTGCATTGATGAGGTAGTTTGAGATCTGGGTTTCTTTATGACAGTACTGATAGATGACTGTAATTGGACTCAGAGACACTAAAATGAGAGAGAAGCAAAGAGGTTAAGAATTTTTGGCTGGGCTGTGAATCTGTCTGATGTTACTGTTAATGCATTAAAAGAGTATGTATTGTATACTAATAGACCATTGCTTTAAAATTCTTCTGTGTTGTTCTCTCCTGTTGTCAGCATTTTAGGTGCATTAAATTACAAAAGCAAATTAAAAAAAAAAAAACTCTATGAGCACAGGCATCCAAGTTAGTTCCTGCATGTCAGATGGATGTCTAAAAATTAAAGCATATGTTAAGTTTAGATTGTGATCATTATTGATTACCTACAGAGACCAGATGAGGACACAAAAAGGGATCTGCAGAGTAAAATATTTGCTGCTTGTAAGGGCATGAGGTACCTGAACCTGAAAAGAAACAGGAGAGGAATGGGAAAAGTTCTTACAAATGCTATTTTAAGTGAAGAATGACTGTGATACTCCTGTTGGAGTGGATCAACAAGGACCATAAAAAGATGGAGAATGGCGCAAGTGAGAGCTGAGATGATCTCTGATAGATCTGTTCAGTAGATCATCCCTAGACAGATTTGAAAGCAAGCAAATTTGAGGCAGCTTCATTATTATATGTCAGAAACAAAATAAGGTCATTGTCACTGGGTGGACAGTATGCAGCTCCCTCATTTTGTGGGATTGATGAGAATAGGTTTAAATTTATGAAAAGGGACAGAGGAGAAAGTGCAAGAGAGACCCATGTGATGCCTGTACAAGCCTTGAAGGCACAGAGAAATTAAAATTGGACAAATGAGACTACAAAAATGGCTAAAGGAACAATATTATGAGGTGATAGTCAGCAAGAAAAAGCTAGTTCCATTGTTAGTAAAAATTCTGACATGAAGATTTAGTTATGGAAAAATCCCATCTCATCTGGCTGAGAGTTGGGTGAGGTCAGTGTGAATTGTGGAACTGTTGTTGCATCAATGTAAGAATCCAGGCAGATGCATAGAAGCTATCTATGCTAAAGGGAAATGAGGCGTTACCTAAAAAATGGCAATGTGTCCAGGAAGGCTTGTGTTGGCAAGTAGAATCAGTTGGGTGTCTGCACACGTTAAGGGCATAAAGCTTTGAGAAAGGGAAGATGGGATGAAAATAGAACCTCCATAAATAAAGAAAAAAAAAAAAAAGGAAGAAAAACTAAGAGAAAAGCTTTACTGAGGTAGTGTCACAGTAATCCAAAAGTGGATGGGAATAAGGACAGGGAGAGAATGACTCAGAAACCAACACAGGTCTATAAGGTTTCCAGTGGACAAATATTTGAGAAGTTGCAGGCAGCAGTTAATTAATCTGGAGTAAAAACTGCAGAGACTACTATATAAGGCAGGCATGAATGTCATCCTTAGCCAAAGGTTCAAAAAAACTGCTAGAAATAATAAAAATATATAATTGAGATACGTTGTAAAACAGTTCCCCATGTTTCATTGTATAAATAATAATCCTAAAAATAGTATTAAGCATAAGCAAGGAGTCTAATAGTAATGGAAAGAGGATTGGCCTATACAGAGAGCTTACACAAAATTCAGAAAACATAAGAATGAATTGTAGATGTCTAAGAAGCTACTTAACAAAGATGTAACTATTTTTCTAAAAATAAAAATCACAAAAAGTAAAGAAGAATGGAAATGGAGTCAGTGGAAAAAACCTAGAATTTTGACATTAATGGTGATACAGATGAATGGGTTTTAGATGTAATAGGTAGCACTCCTCATATTTTAATGATCCTATCAAATCTGGGACAAATGCAGGGCATCTAATAGGAATGATTATGCAGAGATGGAAATTCTTACCTCCAGGGGGAAGCAAAACTTAAATTATGTAATTGTTTCAATCAGAAGAGACCATATCATCCACATCCAAGAACTTGCATAATATTCCAATTCCAAAAGCAAGTACTTTTGATAAATATATCATATCACTTGGTATTCCCTGGGGAAATAAACGAAAAATAGTACTTAAATAGGAAAAAAAAATATTCCATTAAAGAGCATTACTGTAACCGCAATAGCATGCAAAATCTTCTAAAAAAAAAAAAAAAAAAAAAAAAAAAAAAAAAGAGAAAGATTTTAAGGAAAGAATAAGCAAATGACACAAAACATGTTAAGTAAGTTGAGATACAATGCAGGATCTCCACAAGGAGGTCATGCCTGACTAAGCTGGTGCCTTTAGTTGAAAAAATAGCTGAATTAATTCTCTAAACAAAAGAAGTAATGATATATCCACATGGGCTTCAGTAAAATACTGTATTTGTCATCTGCTGTGTAGAGATTTGTTAACATTGGAGTTACGAATGAGTTGTAGGAGGGAAGAGAATGAAAAAATTAACTAGAAGAAAAATTGGAGCTGGAGGATGGGTTGGAAGTCACCAAAGGATTTCCCAAGGACTGACTATGGGATCAGTCTTAGGAAATGTTTCCTTTACTGATTGTACCACGAAAACAACAATACTGGGAAAAAAAAGTCTTGATGGCACAAGTTACCAGAAGGATTATGCTGAAGACTGAAATTTCATTTAGAAGAAATGGGATGAGCATATGAGTTGGAAAATAGTGCAAGGGGGATGACAGACTGCTGTCAGAAGTGAAGGGTCATGCACTTGGGAGCTTGCATCAGGGAGAGGCTGGACTGGCATGGGAGTGCTAATCACAAGATAATTGAGGCATCAAAATGAGACTTTTGTGGAAAGTGGACAGATTTGATTCTAGCATGGATCATCTGGCAGTATAAGGAAATATGTTTCCCATGCAAGGAAGCCTTAGTGCTGCTTGGTATAAGGTATGTGTAAAGTATAACAAATAAAAATCTGTGCCAGTGTGATCGTATATACTTAAGAAAAGTAAATTCAAACTCTTTTAGGACCCTAGGCGGGTTTATAAAATGCCTTGAGGAAAGGACATATATTATGAGGGGAGATTAAAATCCTTGATTTGTCTGACTCTGTAAAAAGGAAAATTGAGAGGAAATACAGTTGCTATCTCACACAGAGGAGGATTTGTACATAAAAGATAGTTCTAGCACAAAAAGAAATAATTGCACACTAATCTTGAGAATCTGTGGGCTGGAAATTAAGGCAGCTTTCAAATACGAAGCACAGTGGGACAAGGCACCTGACTAATTTTTAGAAGAAAATGTGTTGATTAATGAAAAAAAGTATATAATGTAGTGCCAACAGGGAAGGGATTTGGTAATAAAATTGATTTGTCTTCCTAATGAAAGGAGACACAGGAAAGTTGGGGAGGGAAGACTTTAAAATAATACTGGTAAAGGTAGCATTGTGATATACTTGCAAATTACAAAACTCATGTGTTTTTGATTCAGAAGGATGGAAAGCCCCATATAATACTGATATCCTCAAAAACTACGTACCACAATAGCTTTTTTAACATAATTTTGCTTGTCTGGGGAGACTAAGATTAATTTGGCCCCTTTGGATAGTTTAGTTAAATTAAAGCATACCTATATTTCTAAACATTTTTATTTTAAACATTTTTCTCTACTTTCTCTTAGCTAAAGTGATTTTAACACTGTACATCTGAAAAAAAAGGAAAAACATCCTGCAGCTGGCATTTTGCTAAGTTTTTCACATAATACCTTGATATATGCCAAATGTTACTATATTTTGCTGTATATTTATAACAGTAATTATTTTTGATGTTACCTTTCTGCAATAAAACACAATTTCTGGCAACTTCTGGGAAACATAAACTTTATTACTCTCATATTTAGCATAGAGAAGAAAATCTCACAGCATATGAGTAGTTAGTGCCTTGTATTAATATTTCTATGATTAGTGGGAGAAGTTGAGCTGATTATTTTTATAGCCCAATTTAAAAAGTAGAATTGTATAAATGGGCTTAGTGCAGTGCTGTGTAATGTAATCCTCCTCATGGCAGCAAAGAAGAAGGAAAGGTTTCTGCTGGAAATGGCATTTGGTGTAGCTCAGTAATGCAGTCTTTCCTACAACAGCACAGAAAGATATTGGCAGCCTCAGGCTATGTTTCCTATAATGTCACTTTAGTTATTCCAGTTTTTTTGGGCTTCCTTTTTCAGCTTGAAGGAATTAAGTCCTGTTGAGATGGAAAAGATCTATATCAGAAATAGCGTAAATTGTTTGTTGATTTTGTGAAATGTTTAAGTCATAATGTGAGCAAAAACAAATCTCTAACTTTGATGGCATGCTGTGAACTTTCTCCCTCCACCAAAATGTTTGTCCTTGGAGGCAATACATGGTGGAAGAGTTCTAAGGGCAAAGATGACAATACAGTGGTGTGTTCCTGGAACTAGAGCATTTTGTTAAGTGTTTTGCTTGTTTGTTATTTTTTCCAATTTGCTTCAAGTAAATGATGATCATTTACACAGATTTAGAGAGCCTGGTGAATAAATTAATCCCAGGAAAATATTAGGTGATTGGCCACAGTCTTGTTTAGAAGAGACAGTGTTTTCAGAGAGGCAGGAGGATTCCTGCTGGAGGGTGGCATTTGTGACAGCTGCCACAGGGCAGGAGCCAGCCATGAGCTCTGCTGGGCTGCTGCTATCCTGCCATGTCCTCTGCAAATGGGTAGTCCTGCTTCACACATAGTGCCTCTTGGAATTTTGGCTCCATCAATGCAATTGCATTGCTTCCAGCTCAGTTATGATGGTGGTGCTAAGATGGGAATCTGGGTGTAAGGTCCTGGAGGGGGAGGATGTCCCCATGTCTGCCAGCTTGGCCCTGCTGCCCATGAGCAGTGGCATCGCTGCTGAGCTGGGCACTGCCAGGCAGGGGAGGAGTGACCTGTGCAAGGCAAGTGTCTGAGCCCTGCGGAGATACAGAACTGGATGTGGCATTGTGCTGGATTTGCACTGTTCTCAGGCTTTCAGCAAGGTCACCAGTGGGTGTGAGCATGTGGAGGGGTTTCTCTGCCAGGCAATGATGAGTCACCAGTGGGACTCTCTGCAGGTGGGAGACTGCTTATTTCGGGAATTACAAACAATATGCTGGTGAAGGAATGTAGGTGGAATAGGGATGGGCCCATTATGAAGTTAGCCTAGTTGCAAGTTTGTGATTTCTCAGTGAATCTTCTCCCTCAATATTTTTGTTTTGAGTGTTCAGAACAACTCCGCATTTCATAACTAAATATATGGGTGGTTTTTGTGTTATTTCCTGCTTAGACATAACTAGGGCATGCAGAGTATCTTGGAGAAGATCTAAGATAGCTATCATCTGAGATTTCTATCCTCAATTTGCAGACCATGCTGTGTAACAAAATTTGAATATTCATTTTGAACTTTTGGGGTTTGCTTATCCAAACTATTTGAGATTCGCCAATCATTATCAAAGCTAAAATCATCTTGCTTCAGTTACTAAGAGAGATTGCAAATTCTTACTTGGGAGAGTAGTCAGTATGGGGAGATGCACCACATAGCTCCAACTTTGAAAGTGGGACAGTCCAAGTTTAATGTTCTATTTTCTGTTTAAAAAGCCCTCTAAAGCAATTAAGAAAGGACATCTAAAAACTTATATTTCCTTTTTGAAATTTATAAATAGAGGCAATTCTCCCTTAGCAAGCTGTAATAGCCAGCTTTGCTATTTTCTTGTTTAGTTGAGCAATGATGAAGTTACATAACTTTACTTTAGGTAATACATTCATCAACATTAGCAAAGTCAGTTCTTGTCTTTCATATCTGGATATACAGTTTTCCCACTTTGCCTTCTTCCTTTATGTGAATGATATAGTTTTAACCCCTGAACAACTGAGCTTCAAGAGCAGAATATGGTGCCAATGGAGTGTCCAGCTCACCATCCCCCATGAAAATAGGTTTCTATAATGCAATTTGTGGTTGCACGTGTGACACAGACTGTCAAAGTTTGTCTTGTATTCAAGATTTAAAATGTTATTTCTATTCATTATGTTTTTCTTTCCTTTAGCTTCATTTCGTCTTACTCTCTTACCTTTCCTTTGCCTCCCTCAGCTTTCTCACCTCCTATTCTCCCCATTAGTAACAAGCTTTTATTTCCCTTTGCTGCCTCACTGGGTCTGGCTTTAGTTTATGCTGTTTCTCCTGTTCTCTCTGCATATTTTTCTTTCTACTAATTTTGTGATGGACCGCTGTCTATGTTTGGATGAAGTGAGAGTGAATGAATGTGGTCCTGAGGATGAAAATTTAATGCTTTGATGGCCAAGTCCATGGCTGTAGGAATAACTCAGTCAGCTTGAGTGCTGTGAAGGCCAGAAGACCACATCTTCCTTAAAATAAGGGGTGGGCAAGTTTGCCCATTTTTTCCCTGCCGTTGCATAATATAAAGTTGGTTGCCCTTCAGAGCTATCCAAGTGGCTGAATGGATTTTTTCCACACCCCTGCACTGGGTAATCAAGAAGCAGAGGAGTCCATGTGTGACACAGGAGGCCAATGGTAGGGGAGAAACCTTTGACAAATTTAGAAGGCAAGGGATTTATCTGACTCCTCAAGGGGAAAATTACTGATTCTTGCACTCATAGGATGCTTCTATGAGATAGTGTGAAATGAGCACCTTCAGGACTCAGAGCCTCTTTGCAAAGGTTTCCATTGCACTGCACCATGAAATCAAAGGCAGGCAAGGAGAAGTTTTTCACCCTGGTTTGCCTGCAGATGGCCGCATCAGTATGACAGACCATGTTACTTTGGTGAACAGAATTATTCCTGACTGGACTGTATGCAGTTTTTCTTTTGTATGGAAAGGAATGCTCTTGCCAGAGCAGGCAGTACCCCCTCTATCGGCAAAGCGGAACATGTTGTCTACAGAAGCAGAAATATATTTGTGTTGAGAGGGGAAAAAATATAAATCCTTTCAAGAATTAATTTTCCAGACTATGCTTTTGCAAGGTACTGAGTGTGTAAACTGAAGCTGCTTATCTTAGATAAGGATAGAGGGGAAGGACAGATGTCTGGGGACAGGAAAGAAGAGAAACAGCTAAGCACAGACTCTAGATGCACCACAGGTAACTTTATGTGTTTCTATAAACTGAAATGTGATTGGAAAAATGACTAGTTTCTGAATGTGGAAAATTAGAAGGTAGAAAGCAATCCTTTGGCATTGAGGATGAACATTGCTTGGGACTGGGGATGGCCTGACGAGGCAGCGAGCACATCCCTCGACTGCTGGGTGTTCATCGCTCCCTCATGCTCTGGGTGCCTGCAAATGGACACCCTGAGCAAGTCAGCTCCTCACCCCTGGAATCTGTGCCTCAGTAGGGAGCCTGCAGCAGGAAACACTTTAGCACATTCAGAGCTCCTTTCCTTTTCCTTCAGACGTCCTCATGCTGCTGTGACATGTGCGAGTGAAGTGGTGATAAATGTCACTGGGAGTACAAGGGATCTGTTCAAAGGCTCAGGGTGATTCTGCTGCCTTAAATTTTTATCCATTAGAAAGATATGTATTTTTAATAAAAGTTCTGGGGTTTTTTTAAGCTAGAATGGGGTATGATGAGAAATGTAGAAGAATGGAAAAAGCTCAAGAGATTTCACTAATCGCCTACGGAAAAAAATCTCACCAAATAACTCTTGAGTGCTTTGGATTTGTTTGTTAACTGGAAAATCTGGATTATTTTAACAAGAAATTAGGAATAAGTAGTTTTCCTTGGGACTTCTGCTACTGTAAATAAAATGGGAAATACTTTCCCTGTACAGGGAAGAATTATTTTACTGATTCATAGTTTACTTTTGTTTTTATATTGAAAATTATTTTCAACTTTCTCATGATGAAAATGGATAAATTTCTTTAATCTGTCTATATATATGTATTTTGGGGTTTTTTAAAATAACTTTTATGGTATGGGCTGTAAGCAGGTATCTAAACCAAAATATTTAATTATCCTGTAGTTCTCTTCTGCTCAATCATAAGTAATTTATTTCCACGTTTTATTTAAGTAGATGATTAGAGTAATAGGCACATACTGGTAGTTTTTCAATTATTTTCACTTACACTAAAATATAATTTCATTTAAAAAGAGAATATTTTTAATGTGTCATTGAATGAGAGTATAAGTCTCTTAAGATAATGGTGTTTTACATGCAGCTGTATCCATCAAATACAAAGGCAACTTAAAAAATTAGAGTAATAAAAGGGTAGATACTTTGCTTTAGTGAGAGACTGTGAGCTGCCCTGGTGAACATTAAGAAAAAATTACCTTCCTAAAACTACTTAACTTTAGGATGGTGTGTTAGCAGGCATCAGAGTGCTCTAGAAAAAGAGAAAATGGGGAAAGGATTTTTAAAAAATTACTTTCTTATAAATTTATTTAGTATGACTGTAAACCCATGAATATATAGTTTGAAGTTAACTGCCTTTGACATTGATATAACAAAAAGTCTCATGTCTTTTTCCAGTTTTAGATTTTCTTGGTGTTCCAGCTCCTGCAATCCTAAATGCAAATTTAAACCTCTGATTCCAGGAAAAGAAAAAAGACTCTCAGCATTAGAGTTACAAAATGAAAATGGTGCGAATATTACCTGCCTGTAACTTAAATGCTCAAAATCCAAAGAGCAAATGAAGAATCTGAAATTTATTTTGGATTTTAGTGGAGATACAGATGCAGGGCTCTGCTAAACCGAAGGACATCTTAGCTCTTTGAGTTCAAAACACCATAGAGCTTCTACTCTGTCTCCTTCTCACATCTTCCAAGCAGGATATAGATTTTTAATAAAAGCTCTGTGAGAACTGAAAGAAGAAAATAGGTGTTCTGAGCAGCTTTGATCCTATTCTTTGAATTCATAACAAGAAGCCGGGTATTTGTCATTTCATTTCTCATGTTGTATTTCTACCTTCACTAAGTACATCACTGAGCAACTTCACACCAGATCTAAATGTGAGGAAAACCACAGCCTTTCTATGAGAAAGTCTCAGTTGTGTTTAGGAGGCGCTGGGGAAGGAGAAGGAGCCATTCTGTTATCTTAGTTTGCCTTCATAGCTTCTTTTTGAGTCATCACCAGCTTTGCTCCCACCTTTCCTCTGATACCTGGGGAGGAAGATGCCATTCCCTTCTCAAGTCATCCTGAGATTCTCCTGGGTCCCTGCCAGGTGTAGAGGTGGGAGGGCCTGCAGTGCAGTGGGGCTGTGCTCTGCAGGATGAAATTTCAACCCAACCCCAAGGAATCCTGAGCCCAGCAGGGCCCATTCCTTCAGTGAGGCAGTACAGTGCCACCACTCCTGACAGTGGGAATTTATAAACTGGAGGGGGGAGGTGGTTTGCCCAAGCAGGCATTTCCTTCATACAATATGAACAAGTATTTACTTTAAGTGCTCCCAAATTTAGACACAATTGCTTGTAGTTAAAAAGAAAGGACACTGAGTTAAGATTTCTGTAAGGAGCAGCTTTTAAGAGTGAAGTTCGTGTTCTTCTATGCTTGGTGGGACCAATGACCATAGCCAACAATTTTTAGTGATGCTCAGGTGGGAAAGAAAGAGATCATTTCTTGCCTCTTTCCCCCTGGCCACCCCCTGGCACTGTGCTGGTCAGATGGGGCAAGAGCTGTCTCTGTCCCTTGCCAGGACCCAGACCCCCAGGGCAAAGTGGGAGCTGCAGAGGTGCTGGGAGTGTGGTCACTACCTTGGCTTTTGGCCCCATCTGATGAGTTGCCATCATCAAGGATAATGGATGTAAGGATGTGCTGGTAAGAAAAAGGGCAGGAAAAAAGCAATGTTCCCAGTGTGCTGGAGGAGGAATAAACTCTAATGTGATCATCCCTGTCACAGATGGAATATTTTACAAAGTATTCTGTCTATAATATAAGAAATATGCTAAACATCTCTATTACGCTGCATTTGAAATGTAGAAATAAAAACAGAAGTTGAAAGGTAGAGCTATTGCCTCTTCTGGGTTTATAGCATGCTGTCAGTGGAAGATATTAACCCTAAAACCTCCTGGGAGCAGCTGGTTCACTGTGGGGGAAATGCTGGAATACCCTTAAAGGATTAATAAAATGTAGCAAATTTAAGTTTTTACCACTATAGCTGACTGTTATTTTTTAAATTCTGGAATAAATGATTGTGCATGCAGTGGTAGCACAAACTGTTGCAAAAATCAATCTGCATGTTAAATCCCACTTTTGTTTTGATTGAGGCAGAGTCAGTTGCTAACTGCATGATCAGAGCACAGACGCTGAGTCCTATTCTTTCCTTAATTGAGAATTTCTGTTACAGATACTTGACAGTGGTCCATAGTGGCAATAATCCCTTTTGAAAATGGTTATTCTAGTCATAAGTAGCTTGCCAGGCTACTAACCCCAGCTTCACCTCTGATGGTTAGGAAAAGAATCTGGTTTGTAGCTGATGATGTTTAGTGATTTCCTGCTAGATAATTGGCAAAGTAGCAAACTAAGAAAACTCAACTTTTAAAATATTTTACCTTTGGTTAGAAAGAAGGTGTGGGCTGTGAAAAATACTGTAACTCCCATTGTTCAAAATGAAAATTTGTTGCCTAGTGAGAGTGCTGACTTAAAAATTTTTGCATGTCTTTTGTTGATCTTGCAGGCCAGTGCACACGACCTGCTAATGCAATGCTTGGCTTTCCATACAGAGCCATTCATCCATGTTATATGTGAATGAAGCTTCCTGGTTTGTACATGTGCTGTGTCACATTCCTCTGGTTTTCTAACAAAGCTTTTAATTGGTGTGCTGTGACTAATGAGCATGAAGTCCCAGAGGAAATGGAGCAGAATTTTCCATTATCCACCAAGAAGCTTCAAGCACATAGATTATCAGGGCTTGAACTCCAGGATAAACCAGGGTCAAAGGCTCTGAGTATAATGAAACCTCACAGCTTAATATTTTACTTCCATAACATTAAATTAATAGTTTCTCAGCAAAACTGTATTGTCTGTCTGATGGCACTGTGCAAACTATAACTGGTATTTCACTTGGACATCACATCAAATCCCCTGTTAAAGTTCCCATAACACTTGAATACTGATGTCCTGCCTTTGTTCTGCTTTGGGTAATGATGTGCTGCATACTTTTGTGGGATAAATCTCTCTTCAGTTTCAAGCAGAGATGTTCCTCTTCAGTTTTCCTCTGAAAAATTATTGTACGTGTTGCTTACACAGGATTGCTGCCATATGTTGCACTAGAAGTGGTTGCATTTTTGGGGGGGTTTAGAGCTCTCACTCCAACTTGAACATGTTCAGGACCTTTTTGCTTTCAAGACTAGATGAGATTGGATGTAGTGAGACCTATACCTATAGGCTACCTCTGCCAAGTAGAGCAAAGTAATTATCTTCTGTGCCTTATGTTCAGCACACCTACGAAGTGGCCCCAACAGGTGAAGTATCAAAGAAAATTTCAGTTAACTTAAAAGCATAAAAAGGTATCCAGATTGTTACTGGAATTGGTGGGGGAAATTGTGGTTAGCTTTCTAATAAAGTACATGGAATAATATTTTTATCAATTCACTCTTTTAGTAATTAACTCAATATACAATTAATAATTTCCTCCTTTCTAATAGAGTCTCAGTGTGAGTTATGCTTTGCAGTGAAACCACTAACCCAGAGAAAGAACAGAAGAGATCTTTTTTAAGGTTAGTTTCAGCAGGGTCACTTCCCTGAGCTGTCATGGTTCAGTGTGTGGCTGTGCAGAGGTTTGTGGGGACAGGGACTGGAAGTGAGCAGCTGAGGGAAGAAGGGATGTATTCTTGCAGCAACACTGCCACTTCATAACAAGTTAAAGTTCATAAAGCTATGGCTTATGTCTTGGGAGCCCGGAATTAAAATCAAATAAATCTAATTTCTTTTACATGTTGAAAGTCCTCCACTGCAGAAAAAGATCATGGTACTGGTGGGAGCTGTGTGGGGTAGGTTGGTCCTTCTTCTGCAAGTGGCTCCTTGCATTCCCAGCAGCTGAGGCTGCAAGAAAGCCACCTTTTATTTGCTCCTCTCTTAAACATTTGGTTTGCTTATTTCCTAACTGGTGGGCTCTTGTAGATCCTCTCTGTTGTTATTCTGTGAGGGATTTCCAGAGGTGCTGTTACCTCTTGTGCTTAGTGCGTGAGTGCCCAGTGTCTCTGGGCAGTGTGTGTGTGTGTGTGTATAGCAAGGAGAACACAAAGAGTTCTGTGGTTCTGTACATCTTTTTGAGAAACAATAAGACAATTGATGCTCCAGAAGTATCTTGAACAGTTGTTTCACATGACAGAATTGGTTTCTTCGGTTTGCATATTGAAGAAATTCTCTATTAGCACTGTATTATAGAATATTAAGGTTGTATTATTAGATTAAAAGGTTACCAGGTGCAAATACTAAGAGTAATAAGTACATTGTGTAATCAGATTGTGATATATTGTCTTTTTATCCTGAGAGGAAGGGGTTTATGCTTCCTCTGCAATCAGGAGTTCTGTGTGACAGCGGATAGCCATAAACAATTGTCTGTCATTTTTTTTACCGTCACAGATACCAAGGGGACAAACTAACAGTGGTACCAAAACATGGTACCTATTACTGCTTTAAAGCCCACAGAGAGAGGAAAGGGGAGTGAAGTTTAAAGGCCTTGGTTACATTCTAGATGCAGGTAAGAGAGCACAGCTGGTGTACTCCAGGGTGGCATGGAGTGTATCCATTTACTCAGCCAGATAGCTGTACTTAAGGTACAAAAAACAAAGGGAGTTGAGGTGAAGGTCAGTACTGCCTTTCATCTTCATTTGACAGATCCTGTAAAACCCAGAGTGTGGATATCTGTTAACCACAGTTACACTGCAGATTGTATTTGGTGACCCAGCAATATTGCAAAATATGCCAGAGCTTCATCTGTGGAACACCTCCAGGACACTCTGGCTTTCCGGAGAGCAGAGTGCCTCACCCCTGGGCTGGGGCACAGGTGCAGCCGTTCTGGGCTAACAGGGAGAGAGGATGCCAGGGGCTGCTGGAGCTCCCTAGCCCACAAGCCTCGACTTAGTGCTGCTCTGACCTTCTGACAACTTGCTTTTGTTTGGGAGCCCACAAAGTAGAAGGAGAATTCCTCTGTTCAGTCTAACTCCCTTGTTGGCCCAAAGGGCAGTGGTGGTATTGAATCATACTCACAGATTTGCTGGTTTCAAACTCAAAAATTACCTTTATTTTCATACTTACTGTACTTATTTTCATACATACTGTACTGTACTGGAAAGCTGTTTGTTCCATCATTCCTTTCCCTAGCCAGAATTGTAGCACTTCTGCTGTGCAAAGAACAAAGACCTTTACCACTCAAGGATAAACACCTCCTGTACTGAAAGGGTGGAAATGTAATAGCCAGCCTGCTTATCTGTGTAGGAAAATGTTTGGGAAAGTCCTCTCACAATCCCCCTCTGGTTTTTTGACCCCTTGTGCTGCCATGACGATCTAGAGAAGCCACATGTTTTTATTTTCATGCGGGTGAGAGGGAAGTGATTATAAGTATGCTTTGGAACCTCTGCCTTGGTGTCTCGTGAAAAGAATCATCTAGCAGAACCTCCAACCTTGTGCCTTTAAAAAACAAGCATGTTTTCCGACCAACTTCAACAGGTACCCAAAGGCACAAAAATTGTAAAGAGTTGTCAGGCAACAGCAAGAACCTCAAAAATTGCTCTTCCTAGATCCCACTGCTGTATTCCCCAGAATAATTACACTTTTTGACAGATGGGACTTTGGCAGTTGTATAGAAATTACCTCTTTTTAGGCAGTAGTTCAACTGTTCGGAGAAGTGTGTATGGATTGATACTACTTCTTAAATAAAAGAAATGCTATTATATGTTAATGTCTGATAATTTCACATTTGTATTTTTGGTTTTATTATTTTCATTAAAAGCCTTAAAACGTTCTTCTGAATTTTATACTTACATTTTAGGGAACAATAAAACTATAACCTTTAAGATCGTTACTGCTTTATAACATGAAGGCAAAGGTGTTTGCTTTTTTAGTGCTTTGGGAGATATTCATATTCTAGTAAAATATACCACACTAGTTAATCTGGATCTTCAGTAAGCAAATGTAAAAGTCAAACTTTTTAAACGAGCAAAAAATACTTGAATTTTTAACATCTCTCTGAAATAAGATGCAGTGTCCTACTTTTTAGTGCTTGGTTGGTTGAAAAGATCAGAAGTACAGCCCTTATTGACTTAGTCCTGTGCTGAGTGTAAATTCACACAAAGAAGAGCAATTTAACATGTGACTGACCTTTTTCAGTGCAAGATGAAGAAATGTGCTGTTAAGGTTACCAGAGTGTGGCAGGATGTTTAATCAGCTTCTTTGCTTTAAAGAACAGTAGGAAGGAGATGATGTATTAAAGATGATAGCTTCTTGTCGATTTTAACTCGTAATGCCAGGATCTGAGTACAATAGCAGATTAAATCTCTGTAGGGGAACTTCCTACTGGACTTTCTATTTTTAGGTGTTTGTGGCTGCTTCTTCCTTTACTTCTCACTAGTTGGCTTTTGCTTCCTTGAAGAGGTGAGTTGCTTTCTCTGAGATCTACTTCCAAACTCTGGCAATGTATTTCTGTTAAGAGCAATTTTTTCTCTCAGTTTTGTAGGAAAGGCAAAAGAAGACAGCATAAATGGAGCCATGCACTTTCCTGTTATATTTCAGTGCATGCATGAGGTAAATTCATGGCTTTGAGCACTAAATGTTTGCAACACTCTTAGCATGTGTGTAACAGCACAGGAAACTTCCATGTAATAACAAATCAGCCCAGATTTGCTTGTGCAGCTGGGTAAGCAGGAGAGTCTGGTGTTCTGTGCATTCAGTTCGTACCTCATGTTTGAAGACTCCCCAGAGCTGTGTGTGTGTCTCCTCTGAGTCATGCACATATCCATCCAAATCAGATGGCTTTACCTGGCTGTCTTTTCTCTCTGACCAACATGGATTGATTCCAGAATAGCTCTTTATTTTAGGAACAGCACCTTTTTCCTCTACTGCCCCCATGCCCTCTCTTGAGAGATTAATTTACAATAGAAATCCTGATTCTAACCCATCTCAGAGATAGCACAGCTGAGGTTATTATATTAATTTAATTGCAGTGAGACCTTCTTCCTCTTCTCCACTGTTCATCCTCAGGATGTTGCAGTTCTGTGAATCAAAATCCACCACTCTTTGCCCTTACTATGATCTTGTCAGAGGTTCACCTATCTTGCATTTCACTGTCTTTCAAAGGTCCATTTTTGTGTCCATTCTGCTCTTGGGGTTAGACTAGATAATCTTTAAAGGTCCCTTCCAAACCAAACTATTCTATGATTCTGTAATTTCTATTCTAATTCAGGCAATGCATATATATCTTTTTGAAGTTCCAGTAACCACTTCTTTATTTGCAATTTGCATTTTTGCTTCATATGTTTACTACTAATTTTCACCTTTTGCCTGTCAATGATCCTTAATTTTAAAAAGGTATATTAGCATAGTAAAACTATTATAATATTACAGAAATATTCTCCTATTAGTCTTGTATATTTAGATGAATGCTTTTCTTTTTCACTATAATGATTTTTATTTTAATGTTTTTTTAATGAAGCAGTGTGGTGGGTTGACTCTGGCTAAATGCTAGAAGCCCACCAAAACTGCTCTATCACTTCCCTCCTCAGCTGGGCAGGGGAGAGAAAATGTAATGAAATGCTTGTGGGTTGAGACAAGGACCAGGAGATATCATTCACCAGGTACCATCCCTGATAAAACAGACTCTGCTTGGGGAAATTAGTCTAATTTATTACTAATCAAATCAGAGTAGGATAAGTTAAATCTTAAAACACAACCCTTCCTTCTTCCCAGGCCTATTTTTATTCCTGATTCTCTATCCCCCACTGCCAGCAGCACAGGGAGATTGAGAATGGGGGTAACAGTCAGTTCATCACACATTGTTTCTGCTGGGGAGGACTCCTCACACTCTTCCTCTGCTCCAGCATGGGCTCCCTCCCAGCAGAGACAGTCCTCCACCAAGCTGACATGAATCCTTCCCACAGGCTGCAGTTCTTCACCTCTGCTCCAGTGTGGGTCCCCCACAAGGTCACAAGTCCTGCCAGCAAACCTGCTCCAGAGTTGGCTCCTTCCTCCATGGGTCCACAGGTCCTGCCAGGAGCCTGCTCCAGCACAGGCTGCCTTTGGGCATCCACCTGCTCCAGCGTGGGGTTCTCCATGAGCTGCAGGTGGACCTCTGCTCCCCCACTGACCTCTATGGGCTGTGGGGACACAACCTGCCTCACCACTTTCTTCACCATGGGCTGCAGGGAAATCTCTGCTCTGGCTGCTGGAGCACCTCCTTCCTCTTCTTCTTTACTGATGTCTTCAGAGTTGCTTGTCTCACATATTCTCACTCCTCTCTTCTCTGGCCACAATTGCTTCTGTGCAATAACTTCCTTCCCATTCTTAAATACATTATCCAAGAGGCACAGCCACCACGGCTGATGGGCTCAGCTTTGGCCAGGAGCGGGTCCATCCTGGAGCCATCTGGGATTGGCTCTATCAGACACGGGGAAAGCTTCTGGCATCCTCCCATGGAAGACACTCCTGTAGCCCCCTGTCCCTCCACTACCAAAACCTTCCCCAGCAAACCCAATACAAGCCACTTCCCAGCCTTCTGTCTCTCTGATATTTTGTTTTTCTTTGTTTGTTCGGCTTTTGCTTTCTTTTGAACCCATTGGTGGAGCTCTCTTTATTCTGTTTTAGTGGGCTTTTAAATTACAAGTTTTTACTTGGTTAGTTTGACAAAAGTACTCCAAGTGCTGTGTAGCTTTTTTGCACCACTTTAATAATCGGTGTAATTTGTCTTTGTGGGAATGCAGCCGGATCAGAATAAGAATTTAAGTTAAATTACTCTAAAATGCTTGTAATCTCAAAAATCTCTTTTTAAGGCCACAGGAGTGACTGTTTTTTAGTGATATTCAGGAGTCTTTGTTCAGCTGAGTCTCAAGTGATGCCCATATTTTCAGCATCAGACCTACTCTCTACCTCTTGGGTGTCAAACACTCCAGCACAGGCAGTGAGATAGCGATAGCTGGCAGCACCCACTCAGGATTTGTTTTAAATGTCATAAATCTAAGAGAACTATGTGAGCACTATTTGAGCACTACCTGGGTTCTTGTCCTGTGGTCTTAATCTGCTCTTGAGCTAGAGGTGCTCCAGGTACTGTGCTGTCACCACAGAACTAGCATAAGTTCACATGTATTTGTCACCTTGGACTGAGCTGTTTTGTCCCTGGCTTCCTCTTGCCACAGTGGTGCCCTGGATGCTGGTTATCAGGCTGAGAGAGATGGGAAAACCTCAGCTGTGGGAGCAGAGGACAGAGCTCCAAGAAGCAAGGAGGTGTGAGGAGAAGTGATAGGATTGCTGTGTGTTGGATATGGGAAAGCCTCTGCCCTCCTCTAACTTCTAGGCATGCCTTGACTCCCCCTTGGATCTGGCTTAGCTTGTCTGGAGGATGGAATTAAATCTGTATACAATTTTTGTTCTCTGTGTCATAAGGATTGTCAAAACCAGAATTACAAAAATTAGTTTATTAGTTTTAAGAATGGTGTAGCTGAGATAAAAACATTATCTGCATCAATAAAACAAATGTCCCCAGTGATACTGACACATTATCACTGCAGAGGACACTTGTGAAATGTGTTACCGTGGGTTATTTAAGGGACTACTCGTGAGGAGTGCAAAGATAAACCTTCAAAGGATACTTCTGTAGCAAGCAAAACGGGCAGGCACAGCAATAGCAAGTTGTCACAGGTTACACCCCTGCTTCCTGGAAGGGAATTAAGGCAAAACAAGGACACACCAACTTTTTGGAAAAAACTGGAAGAAAGTTCTGAGTCTCTATTTAAGCTGTGGTGTATGATCCTGGCAGTGGCTGCTTCTCCCCACCTACACCTTGGCTGTGTCCAGGGTGACTCTGACAGAGGAGGCTACAGTCAGAATGGGCTTTCATTTAAAAAAGAGGAAAGTATTAACAGAAAAGTATTGCCTTCTGTAACTTCATAATCAGACATAACATGATGAGTAAAATGAGGATATGGTAAAAAACATAAAAACATCATTCACTGCTAAATTGCAATTTTATGCAAAGCAGCTGCAGCCTCTTACTGGGTCCTGCCACTATCCTCCTTCCATTTCTCTTCCAAAAAGAGACAAAGTTCATGTGTGTAAGAAGGGTAGCTGCAATTTATTCCCTTTATTCGCTAAAATGCTTTTTGGGCACTGTAAAATGAGATTTCAATTTTGAAAAGCCCTGCAACAGGCCATACATAGTTTGGGACCCTGCTTTGGGAACCATTGTCTTGGACTTTAAATGAGAAATCAAGACAGCATCTGTTTGCATTTAGTCTGCTATTTAAATGAATTTTGGTATGGCAACCTAATTACTCTGAGACGGCACTCCTTTTTCTCATATGAAACAAAAATCATCAACTGAATAAATCTGTAACAAATTCTATTGACATTTTGGGAGGTGCAAGTATTGTTAGTGTCAATTAAAAGTATTGTCACAAGCTTTCCCAGGACAGAATTTCAGTATATCAGTGCATTTTCATACCTGCTGCCTCTGTGGTAGGAGCATTCACTGCTAATCAGATGGCAGATAGCCATAAGCTATCAAACACCTCTCTCTGCATTTTATCCCAGGAGAATTTTTATTTCCTTGCTTTCTAATGGAGGATTTCTTTGCCAGAAAACTTGTGGAGATATTTTTCCTGTATTTCTTCAGACTTTTCCCAGTAGAGAGTATCCTTCAATTTCAGCTCTTTTCCTCTGTCAAGTTGACCTCAATGCCGTTCTTTCTGGATTTCCTGCAGCTTTGTTTTTCCAAGTTTCTGTTTTCAGTTTGTGATGATTCTTTTGTACTGATAGAGCATCTGCCCATAATTTGCAATCTTCTATTGTGAAAAGCCATTTTGTTACAGTGAGGTGATGATTTCTAGTTCAGTCTGTTATTCTCAAAGATGACTGACTTCTAGTCATGGAACTTCAACCCCTAAATGAGCAGCCTGGGCTCCTGATACAGCAAATAAAACCTTCACAGAGGAGTCCAGAGCACTCTCATCTTCCTGATCATTGATCACATTGTCTGAAAGTGATCAGAGATGGGGGAGGGTATGTCCTTAGGAAGGACTTTCTTTGTCTGTTGCTTTTTACAGGAGGTGATGATCCTGTTGTGCTGTTACAGTTCTTCCACCTCACATATTAGTATTAAAGGCTAGATCATGGTTTCTCTGTTTTCCAAGTCTGCAGTGAGGTTGGAAAAAGATACGAGCAAGGAATTGCTAAGTCTAGGAGTGGTGTGCTGTATTGAATAAGCCTGTGATTGCCAACCCAATGCTACATAAAAATCTTGTGGAGAATGTTTTTTGTCAACACAGTTTCCACAGAAGTGGGAAGGTTGTGAAGGTTGAAGTGCTCACACAACAGCTGTGTTTTCAAGATTTTAAATCAGATCCCAGGGTGAAGGCATGGACTAGACTGGGACAATTCTGGCTTTCTACTTGTCTTAAGATGCTGAGGCTGCAGCATCAATCTCTCTTCCAAAATCCCTTAATAATATAAATACTGATACACCCTCTGAGAGGGGGTTTTGCAAGCTGATGTGCAAAGCCCTTTTCTTTGGCCTATAAGAGAGGTGGAGAGGTGTTCCAAGCTGAAGAAATGAAGAAGAGACAGAGAACACTTTAAGAAAACCTAGCGAACCCAAACACACCCTGAAACCCTCTGTTTTCTCAGTTGTTGAATTCAGCTAATGCCCACCTTTCATCATTGCTGTACCAAGGCTGATCTCAGGGTTTAGCATATGGATTAGCTATTGGTTTGGCTTCCTCTTAATTGAGATCTTTGAAATGAGATTATTCCATGATGTGCAGTGCACATTTATACACTTACTACATATTTTGCCTTTTCCTTGCCTATTAATGACAATAAAGTTGCCAGCAGTCTGATGCCACCTGAACCTTTTTGTCATTGTCTGTCTTCTGAATGTTGACCCTGCCATATGGAGTGAATTCCCAAATCTTTTAAGGTGGTGTGGGGGTGATGTAAAAATTTTCATTTAACATTTATGGCAAAGGCAGTCTGTCCTCTATTGGCATCTATAAACTATCACTGGTTTGTTTACAAGACTGGCTTACAAAAATACACACAGAGAGTGAGTGAAAACTTGTTTCCTTACTACAAGTGATCTTAACAAAGAGCTTTCCGGACTTGAAAGGCAAGACAAGCAAGCATTATGCTATGATTTAGGTTTCTACCGTAGGAAGTCTTTTAAAACAGCTCATAGAGGTTTTCTTTTTGAAATGTCTTTGTTGACATTTAATAAAGTGATCATCAAAATTTTGGGATGGGGGTTGTTTGGTTGGGTTTTTTTTAGTTTGTGAGGTTGTTCCTGCCGGTAGATTGAGAGTTGCTTCCTTTTGCTGTTGAAGGCTGGGGTTGGAAAGGAAGACTTACTGCAATCTATTTCAAGAATAGTCTGAGGAGGAGGAAATTCCCTTCTTGTTCCTAATAACTGGTGCAGAACGCTCTGCTAGAGGAGGAGAATAGTTCAGTAAGTTAAAACATTTAAATGAAGTTTTGATTTCATACCTCTTATTATCTAGAAATTTAATTGTATTTTAAACATACTTTTTTTTATCTTCTTTATTAAGGGGGAGAGACTGTGTGTGTTGTGTAATAGCTTTGAACTCAGTAGATACTAATTTGCTGATACAGCAAGGGTGAAATGTTCAGTAAGAAAAGAAAACAATAGCAGATCTGCTACTGCTTGCATTGCAAAGCACCAGTGTAAGCTGCTGGAGTACCTCTGAGAGATATCAGCAGTGCATTTCATTATCCAGGATCTTGGATTAAGAGACAGAGGTAATTTTGCCCATCCACAAATCTATAATGTTGCTATCTTTTCAGTTGTTTCATATAGCTTTAGGGTACTTCCACCAACAATTTAGAATCAAGGGTTCTGTTTAAATATCAATAGTAGAGCAATCCAAGCGTCTTTCAAGGCAGAGTTAGACACACTAGGTGAGCAGAGTAGAATGAGAGTGTTTGCCTAAATGCATTTCTCTTTTTCTTTAATCAAAAACAGTGTGGTGTTCAAGGCATACCTAATTCTGTACTTCATCCAGAAATGTGTGCTGTCATGCTGGGAGCAGTGGCCATGTGGACCTGGGTGTGGAGGCACGATGGAAGCCCTTGTGCTCCTCCATTTCACGAGGAAGGTGCTCCTGATGCAGTGGGGTGTGCTCAAGCACAATGGGACTCCCTAAACTCCCCTTGCCCTCTGCTCTTTCCCCACAGGGCTGACTCAGGGAGGCAGCCTGGCTGCAGTAAAACAAAGCCCAGGACCTGTCTGTGCCTCCCTGCTGCTCCTCAGCTGTCAGTAGGAAATTTGTCTTCATCCCAGTGGCTGCAGTTCCACTGCTCTTCATGGGCTCCTTGTAGGAGCCATTATACAAATGCCGAAGAGGCTCTGCACCCCAAAAGCATCACACTGCTAAAAATTCACATTTTTTCTCCTTTTGCCACCCATAGGAACTGAGGTTTGGTAAGCAAATTCTAGAATTTTTATTTTTATTTTTAATTTTATTCTTGAATCTTTTTTTAACTCAAAATAATTAATTTTTTTAAAAATGAGAATAAGTTGGAGATGGTAGAAACATCTTCTGCCAGGTAATTTATCAAATGTTCTCTGCAACCCCTTTCAAGCCAAGAATGTTGCTGCAGGTGTGAGTTTGCTCATGAAACTGCTTGTATACCCAGGTGAGCCACCCTCACACACTGTCCCCACCATGTACGTGCTAGCCTTTCAGAAGAGATACATTCCAGCACTGAGTGTCTCATCCTATCCCATGATCTCTTTTGGGACTTGGCCAGGTGGGACTTTTATCTTCTGCAGGCAGTATAACCTGCTTTGAATTTCTTAAAGATCTCTGTCAGATATGTGTGCCAGTATGTGAAACTATTAATATTCACTTCAGTCATGCATCTGTTTCAGAAGATTATTGCTACATTCAAGTGAAAATCAAGTATTTAACTGAGAGAGAATTTCTGCAATGCATTTTAAAGTATCATTTATTATATTATGAGTAATGGCCTGAAACTCACAGGAGAATTCATTGGACCATTATATCACATGCTGTGTAGGAAATTCTTGTGCATCTTGATAGAGTTTATAATTTAATTGATGATGAGCTATTTAGAGAGGGAGAGATATGCTGTGAAACATAGAGTTGTAGCATTATGTTACTGTGAATACAGGTGTATATATGGGATAGTTCAAAGTTTAATAACTAATAACTTAAGAATATCTGTCTTCCAGTCTATATAAGTTTATAAAATTTTGAATAGTATCAAGTAACTAAAGGTTATGGCATTCCCTTATTTCATTTTTCTTAAATCACTTTCTTTTCCTGTAACTTTGTGCCTTGTATTTCTTGCAGGTAAAAACCCAGATTTAAACTTTTAAACCAAATGTTAGAAAAATTTCAGGGATTCACATGCTCAACTTTCATTTTTATTCTGCCATTGAAAATACAGAAAAAAAGGTGAATTTGCTGAAAAACATGTTGGGTGCTTTTATTGTGTTTCAGGTATTCAGAAATTTTAGAACTCTCTCTTCCTTTAAATAGAACTGAATGCATTGTAATGTCCAGTGCTGAGAAGTGGCATTGTAAGGCAATTCTTTTTATACTTGTAAACAAGCTTCCATATGCAAGTACTTTGAAAGTGTTTTTAAAATTGTGCTACATCTGTGTCAGATGGTAAAAGCATGAAAAAACAGCCAAAAAACAAGCCCTCCTAATTCAGCCCTCAAACTGCAGAATATGTATACATATTCAAAAGTGTCCTTCTTTAATTTAAATAGCAAACATGAAACATAAATGCCTTCCTAAACTTTTTCCATGAGCTTTACTGAGTTATAGACCTTCTCTGACAAACTTCCTTGTTCTTGCTCACAGTTTTCTTGTCTGGGCAGAGACAGTCGTTCCTGCCCATGCTCTGACCAGAGCTGTTTTGATGTCACCTCATCTGGAGGGTGACATAGGAAAATACTGGCGGTTCTTGCTGCAGAACCTGGAGCGCCCAGTGCCCCACGCCTGGGCACCTTGGTCAGTGGCCCTGGCCAGGCGTGGCACAGGCGGGGCTGTGGAGGAGCCCTGGCACTGCAGAGAGAACCTGGGCAGCCAAGGCCTCCTGACTAGGGGGCAAAAAACCACTTAGAGTTTTGTGGAAGCAGCTCAGCTGGGGGGAGCTGCTGCTGTCTGTGAGCAGGGTCTGCCAAACGCCTTTGGAAAGCAGGCTGATCCCATTTCCAATGGGAGGCTGAGCAGCAGAAACCACGGCCTGGCACCCAGATGGATGGGCAGTAGGTTTGTGCAAGGTATGTGACATTGTGAATGCACTGGCACTGAATTTCTGTAGGGGTGGCAGAAGCTGTCATGGCCCAGCAGCCGAATATTGGTAAATTAAGCCAGTGACAGTCAGAGAGAGACTAGATCAGTAGAGGCATACTGATTTAAAATTCAAATTTAAGTGAATAAGGTTCATTAAAAAATAAACCTAGTAAGCTAATTTTTAAATTGTTTACCTAAGAATATTTAGAAGTATTAGAAGTATTAGTATTTAGAAGTATTCTGTGTAAGGAAATTTTAGTGTCATTTTAGGAGACAGTGAGGCTTCTTATGTGTTTAAAATAGAGGTTAAAACACATTAATGAAGTTATGTATATGTGGGAACCACCTTGTGCAAATATTATGAAGCTACACTAAATTTTGCTTTGACAGTTTAGCTTTGCCCTAAAAAACTTAATGTAGTGGATTTTAAAGGGACTTAAGTCAAAGTCAACAGAATTTTTATCTCATAATTTTGTAGCAAGTTGTGATTTTTATAGATTGGTGAGATTCAGCATGGTAAGTAGAAATTTATTCACCACGGAAAACTATGTAAAAATGAGTTTTACTTATTTTGGATTAAAATTGATTATCTTGCCTTTTTTGTACTTACTGATTTATTTAAAGTATAGGAATAAAAATTACTAGTTTATATAACAATAGTTTTGTAGGAAACCGACCATGTAAATGCAAAATCAAAATGGTGTGTTTTCCTAAAGCAGTACCATATGTTAGTTGATTAACAAATTGTAGGGTTATTAGAAGATCTTGGCTGCTGGTAAGAAAGAGCATCTGTTTTCTACGTCTTTTATGTGTAAAGATTTTGCCAAGTTAAGTTTAAGTGTTGGGTTTTTTGGTTTGGTTTTTTGCTTGGTGTTTTTTGTTGTTGTTTTGTTTTGGTGGGGGTTTTTGTCTTTTTGGTTTTTTGGGGTTTTTTTTGGTGAGGGTATATCAGCTATATACCCCTTGGGTATTTTTCTTTCCATAGGCAACACTAATGCCTTGTTGGGATTTAAATCTTAACACCATTCTTGTGAAGAACATTCAGTAACATTAAGAAGTAGTGCTCGATATCCCATGTGCAGGTATTTTTTAAGATCAGTTCAAAATTCTGCCAGCACCACAGCTTGTATTTAGCCTAAAACTTTATATTTTGTTCTGTTTTTATCTTCAACCAGACATCAACTTCAATAACTAATAAGCAATTATAAAAGTTTAGTTTTCCTTCAGAATTTAGCAGTTTGCACTGATGGCATTGCAGTGTGTGCGAAGTGCTAAGTGTGTGTGCCTGCATCATCATGTAGCTACAAAAACAAGTGCCATGGGTTTTACAGAGTAAAAGGTACCTCTGCTTACAACCTATTCTGAGATCTTACATAGAGTTTTAATTGGTTAATCAATCTTATGACACTGGCTTGGAGCAGAATCTCTTGTGGTCTAGCCAGTTTTGAGGCTGTAGGGAGAGCCAACAGCCTGAGGCTTCACCCTGAAAATGAGATATTAGAAAAAGACTGAAGATTTTAAGTTCTTCCAGGACTCTCAAGGAGGGCTTCTGCTCTTCTGTGTTCAAAATCAGTTTGTGGTTTCCAAAGCAGCATCTAAGAATAGCTTTAACTTTTCTTATCCAGGCCTGAATAAGTTTCTGGACTTTCATATGGGGATCTTGCCAGCCACAGGGAGCCTGTAGGACATGCTTCTGCATGTTCTTCTTTTGGGACTCATTGTGTTTCATTGAGGATGAGAGACAAATGAAAGTTCTAAAAAGAACTTTTTTCCAAAAAAAAAGTGGTTTGCATGTCGTTAGTGTCTCTATTGTCAAAGTCTGATTTCTCTGTTCATCTGATTTCCCCATACTTTCATTAGAAGGCTGTAATTTGAAGCTGTGAAGGAAGTTTTGAAACAGACAATGGGTGGAGATCAACCTATTTTCTCTAAGCTCTGGGACTTTCCATGGTATGAAACTGCTTTGTTTTGCAAAAATTGCCTGTATTTCATTGGCAGGACATTGAGCACAGTCGGGTCACGGCCACAGAGTGAAAAGCTAGGACAAGTCTTGAGATGAAATACCAAGATGGGAAGTGAATTCCCTCTCCTGCTGCTGGGCTCTGTGTTTTAGGGGACAGCAGCTCAATGCCTGCAGGAGGCGGGTGCTCACTTTCCCTATCAGCGGTGGGTGTGCTGGTGCTGAGCAGCCTTCAGCTGCTGTCACCCCCCAGGCCAGCTCTTGCCCTCTCACCAGCCCAGCTATCCACTCTATCCAGCTACCAGCAGCTTCAAAAACACAGCCTTCTAACTATGCCTTTGTCTATAAATAGCTTTTCTTCCTGTGTTTCATGGGGGGTGCTAGATGAAGCAAAATAAAGTATGTCGTCAGCAAAATATGCTGAAGATGATGAGCCAAGAGGTGAGAGAAGCAGCAGCTGAGCAGGCAGGTGCAGGGTGCATACCTGTGTTAGTGTGAGAGAGGTTTTACCTCTCCGTGTGGTGCCATATGCTGCACGGACCTGAGATCCCCACGCAGCTCAGCAGAGCTCGGGGGGGATGCTGCAGTGTGTCTACATGGATTGGGGTCAAAGGGTAGAGGGAAGCGCTGCTTGCAACCCTTCTGGCACAGCCACAGCGACCACTCATGAAGTGTTACTGACAGAAGTTTTAAGAGCAGGCTTCGTGCTTGGGTTTTCAAAGTCTGGACAGGAATCATGCAACAACTCCATCTGGTATGAGATTGCAAACAGAAATGTAGTGTAAGGGAAAGACAGACTGTCCTCAGCCTTGTAAAACAGCATTTTATGGCAGTGAGAGTCTCCTCAGAATATGATCTCGGTTGGATTATTTTGTTTCAAGAGAGAAGTATTTAAGAAACTGATTGTCTAGTCTGCTGGCAGCAAAACAGTGTGACAAAAAGTGTTGGGCAAAAATAGAAATAGCAAAATCTTCATACAGAGAATCTGGAACATGAGCCTAAAATTCAGAATTAAATATGTGCTTGGCTCTTGAGGAAAACAGTCTACATGGGAATCACTCACTGTCTAAAACATTGTGGAAATATTAGAAAGAGTATTAGGAGATATTTCCATGTATAGAGAGTACATGTTTTTCCAAATAAAAAAATTAATTTTATTTTATTCTCAGAAGTATTTAAGGAAATGTCATGCCATCCAAAAAGCCATATGTGCAGATGTTTTCAAGGGATCACCACTACCTCCACTGGAGAGCTGCCCACTGAACAATAAATGCTCTGCTCTGCTGCATGCAAGAGTCAGCTCCTGTAATATTGGCCCCTGTATGTGCTGGGCATTTAGTCTAACATGTATGCTGCTGTACAGTCATGGAGAGGTGTCTCAGGAGACTAATTCACCCCATTTAAAATAGAGGTCTAGATTCAGTGCAATGAATTACCTTCAGTAGTTCCTATTTCACCTCTGTGGATACTAGGTGGATATTTGCTTGTATTTGATGGCTGAGTCTAAGCAAGGTGTGGCAGGTTGGCTTCCCTTCAAAAGAAGGAAGGATTGGGATTCTCTGGTGGTATCTAAGGAGAAGTCCTGTCAGCTAGGAAAGGGCACTCTTATTTTCTGTCATTTTCAGTGGCAGTACTGCAGATGGGTATGAAACATTTCCAGAACAACCGATGCATCTGCCAGCCTGCAGCCACCTTTGCAGGGCCATGTACAGAGCCTTGGTCTCCAGCAGAGGACAGATCTGGCTGCTCTACACAAACCACAGTATCCAAAGGTTGCTTATGCAAGATGTTACTAACTGTGTGTGCACCACACCCGTGAAGATTTTATGATTTCTTTTTTTTCTTTATTACTTCATATTTTCTGGGTCAGGAGTTACTGAGATACATCACTGTATATCATATCAGAAGTTACTGAGATATATCACTTGAGAAACAGTATTTAATCATGCAAATAAAATGTTCACAAAGAGTCTGCTGCAAGAATCCCCAGGAACTCCCTGTTACAGCAGTTGCTCCAAGTGCTCCTCACCACTCTGATGTGTTTCTGCAGTTAACACACAAGTACATAATCTCAGGTATGAAACTGCCTTTGCTTTCCTGTGTGTTCGATAATTTTGTAAGAACTGCTTTCTAAAGTACTTGAAAATCTAATGAGATTTTGGATAGGTCTCTTTCAAGTCAGCCAGTTATAACATTCCTTGAGAAATTGCTAGTAAAAAGTTTCTTACTGTGCATCACTGCTTAATAAAAGGTGTATTATTCTTTGCCCTTGAAAAATGTCTCCTGACTAAAAAGAAAAAAAAAAAAGGAAAAAATAATAAATCTCCTGTTTCCTTGGACTGAGAAAGCATAGAGGTGGTTACACATCTCAAATAGGAAATAGTCAAAGCAAATCTCCAAGGAACTACAGGAACAAAAGCATACGATGCCTTCATGGCAAGGTTGTGTGCAGATACTCAGATTTCGTGCTTCTAAACAAGCAAATTACCAGTGACCTACCAGATCCTAGGGCTGCCTTGTGGTGTATTTTGTGCTGATCTGCACAGCCTTCCCTGTGGTCCCATATCCCAGAGAAATGGGGAAGGCTTGGTGACAGACACGCTGTGCTTCAAAGTCAGGGCACCTACAGTCCCTCCAGAGTGGCCTCTCGGTAGCAGGGAATTGGTACAGGGGAAAAGATGATCTCAGCCTCCCAGTGCCATACAGATCCCTTGTTCAAAAGGTTTAACAGTGTTCTGACACTGATGGTATGCAGAGCCTTGGATGCAGATGCCATGTAAGATTTACCCTGCATTGTCTGTCACCTCTGTGGAATAGCTGAGGCACTGCAAATTCATTCTGTAGCTTCCACTGCACTAACTTTCCTGCGTAGACAGTTTTCTACAACAGATGAGACATGACTTAATGCATTGTATGCCATTCATTTTCTCCCATATCCTCTCTTCAGGAGGAGATTTCCATGTGATTCTCACCACAGAGCAGAGTGCTTTGATTAGGTCTAGGGTTGCTACTTTTCTGTTGTAATGTGCTTCTATTTCTTTATGTTTAGCACATATTATGGAGTGTTGCTGTCAGCATTAGGGCTTCTTGTACCTTGTCAAGTGTAAGAGCAGTTGTACCAGGCCCAACAACCTGTCTTGACTGGTGATTGTTACCTAAAGAAGGATGTGGGGTCAAGGAAAGTATGTGGCCATGCTTCTGGAATATCCTCCCAGCTCCCAGAAATATGCAATTAAAAGATTACTTGAGGGAAACCAAGGATTATGTCTTTTTTCTTAACAGTGCTCAATGGATTATTTTTCCCATTAACTTGTTTTTTATTTTTTAAACTACTCTTAACTTGGTAACTGCAATGTCCTGCAGCAGGAAGTTCCCCAGTTTACCAGCACTTCCATAATGCTCTGTGAAATTAATATTCACATCTATGTAGTATTGAATCATTAGCTTACTTCTTTTATTTGATGACCCTACAGTCTGTATTGAGAGAGACAATGACCAGTCTTTTTCCATTCAATTTCTGTCACTTATGTTTATAGACCTCTAACAGATGTTTGAGTCATCTGTTTTCATAATGGAGAGTCCTACATAATTCAGTTGTTCCTTGTACAGAAACTCTTCTGTAACTTTGATCATCCATGCTGCCTTTTTCTTAACGTTCCCATTGTATCTTTCTTGACCTGGAGTAAATTAAAATTACATGCAATATTCAAGATGTTGGTGGACTGTAGATTTGTACAGTAGCCTGTAATAAGTCTGCCTTTTTTTCTATTCATTTCCTATTTGGTTTTTTAATCACTAATGATCGCTGAGCTGAAATTTAAAAAAAAATGGTTATAACCTCAAACTCTCTTTTTGAGCAGTAATAGTTTGTTCAATGTCAATGTGCATCGCTTTACATTTGTCTACATAGGATTTCATCTGTCAATTTACTGCCCATTCAGTGAATCTTGTGAAGTCTCTTCCTTGTAACCAGCCCTTGAAGTCTTCCCTGAATATCAGAATGTACTCAGTAAGCTCTGCCACCTCACTTAAGCCCTCTTTTTCAGCTCACTAATATAGAGAGCTGCCTGAACCAGTCCACTCTGTGTGATTTCTCCAGGGAAATTTGGCTTTTGTACCTCCAAAAAGGGTTTTGGGTTTTTCCTGTCTTTATTCAGTTTTTTATCAATGGGAAGATCTCCTCTATTTGTTTCTTTACCGAGGGATGTTGCTACATGCCCTGTGAAAATCCAAGGGAGCCATGTCTGCTGGTTACCACAGGTCTGTTCTCTCACTGGGTTAGGAAATGGCAGCAGTTCTTGCTTCTGCTTTCCTTGACCCATATGATCTTGTTTTTCAGGTTCTCTCTGCAATATTAAATTGCTGATTTCACAGTACCACATTTGGGGGTTGCTACTTGCCTAACACGTCCACATGGAACCTGTCAAGAGCCCTATTGGAGAGTGACATACGCCGCTTTCTGAAGTTGGGAAGTGTTAATGGTTCTTATTTTAGCTCCATCAGCAAAAGAAAATTACAAGCGATAGTGCCTCTGTGGCTAAATTTGTGGTTTATTGAAACTGTAGCAGAGCCCACAAGATGAGGAGAGAAAATAATGTCTGATTTTAAATTTCAGCTGTTGGCTGCAGCTGCAGCTTTCAGAAAGCTTTTCAGCCTGGTTCCTGTTCCATTTTCTGTTGGCTTCCTTTCACTGCAAAGGGAGGCTGAATTGCAACGTTGAACACTCCGTGACTTAGGTTTTTCAGTATGCAAACAACTTGAACTGGCATGGCTTTCAGCATAGGTATTATCAGAAGTACCCTGTTTAAGAAGGGGATGGGGAAACAAAAAAAAATTAATTAATTTTTAAAAGTCTGAATATGTAGCAATCTAAGAGATGTTTTTAAATAAATAGGATAATTGAGTTTTCTGCACGGTGCTGTGTTTTTATGCTAATGTTTAATTGGGATGTCTCTCCCTCAATGAAATAATAGCATCGGAATTCACAGTTACTTACATATTGAACAAAGCTGCTATATTCTTGCAACTGGTGACAACTACTGCAAGATGGAGGGGAATTAGTCTTTAACCTGATAAAATAATCTCTGTGGCATGGCAGTCCCATGCTGATGAAGACAGCTGAGGAACTGGAAGCATGCTACCTTTTCACAAGCAAGGCTTTCTTAGTTTCTTGGAAACACTCCTGAGATTTACATGGCACTATGGAGAAAAGGTATTTAGTGATGATTTGCAAAACATTGCCACAGTCTTAATGTCTGTGACTAAAATGAAATACAGTGTAAGACCATGTTGAAAAAGGACCTCATGCTGCCCAAGAGGCCTGGGGTAGCCTCCTCCTTGAAAGGAAAATTTCTCAGACTCTTAAGTCAGAAGACCACCCAGTCTTTTCCTTGCTGGGTAGGGAAAACAAACAAATTACCTTCTTTGATGACTGGGAAAAGAAAGTGATTGATAATTACTGCCTGCAGCATTTTACCCCTAACTGTGGTATTCAGTCTGTGTTTTCTGGCTGAGTTTAGGTACTTTAGAAGACAGTGCAAAAGAGCAGACTAAAAGCATTACATGGATACTACTCATGGGCTGCAAACTCATCCTTCACTTACTTCACCCTCTTCCAAGTGCACTCCTGCGTTACTCTCTGTTGTGAGAGAGGACTTAGAGAGCTTGTAAGTCTGTAAGTATTTCAGTAAGACTGAAATGGAGGCATGTAAGTAATATTGTACCGTGTCTCAAAGACCTCTTGGTGCTTCTTTCCTTCTAGCACTTTGCCCAGAATATCCCCCAGCTGGTGAAAGGATTTAAATACCATTCCAGCTGCAGTCTTGAAGTATTATCTTTTAATGGCAATACTAGAATAAAAAAGCAAAAGAGGGGTGAGAAAAAATTGGGAATTTATTACTGGACCTTATTATATTAATTATGAAAGATTAAAGAATAGAATGAAAATCATAAATTTAATTGAACAAATTATAGAGTTACATTTTGCAAATGAGTCTTGGAAATCAGATTATTGTAGTATTTACATATGCAGTAAAAGCTGTCTATGTTGCCAATTAATATTTAACAGCTTTTTCTTCTGGACTGAGGAAAACCTGTCATTGTCAATACTTACTGCCTGTTCCCTACCCTGCACTGTGCTGCATGTAAAGGCATATGCTATGTTAGGAGACATATTTGTATATCTCAGTGCAGACTTGAGTTTGTAAAGGGACATGCCTAATAAAATGTCACTTTGTGTTGTCAGTGGAATGCTCACTTGTGAGTCATCCTGTCATTTGAAAAGTTTTTGTAAGAAATACAGAACAGTTGGAATTAAATTGTCTTGGGTTATGTATTTATTCATGAGAGAGACAGAGACTCTACCACTGAAAAAGCTTAAACCTTGTATGACATCTTCCTTTGCTGACGTTGCTTATTCTTTTCTTCACCCCAGGCAGTTCTGTATGCTTCTTGTGGCCTGATGAGACAGAGCTTTGTTACTTTTCCTCCCTTTTTATCTTCTTGCACAGGAGCAGCAGACTTCCCCTTGTAGGAGGAATAAGATATGACGTGAGTCACGACACTGCATCTCACTTGGTGCTTGGACATTTTACCCTTGCAAAACCTGAAACATTCTTTCCCTTTTTGGAAGGAGGTTGCTCTGGCCACTGCTGCTGCTGCTCCTGTCCTGGCTGGGCAGAGTGCCCCAGCCTCAGGTTCCTTTTCCCTGAGGGCTCTGTCATGCAGCATCCAGCTGCACCAGTGTTTTCAGAGGTAAATTTAGGTCATGTACCCTTTTCTTACTGTTAGTATATTAAGTTCAGAAGAATGGGCTCTGACAAGCCCACTAGCTGTACTGCAAGGAGAAGATGAGGATACTGGGGAAAAAAAGTGAAAAGAGGCAAAGACTTGTTTTCCAAAAAGTAAACTGAGACAAAAAGACAATACAAGTTTTATGGAGCTCAACTGATGTGAGTGAGTGAGTGAGTGAGAAGGAAGCTGTGAGATGATTTTCCTACCCAGCACACATCCTACAGCACTGGTGGGCCTGAATGACAAAGGGGAATAAAACTGGTCCTTAGAAACTGCAGTTAAGGCAACTTTGCCATGAAGAAATAGGGTGCAATTTCTTAGCACTGAGGGTAATTAAACATGAGTTAGTTAACTGTAATATAGTCTGTGAAATGAGAACAGGTATATTTGCAAAGCCATTGAGCCATTTGAGGAGCAAGAAAGCCTGTATTTTGTGTGTGGTTGCTGCAGGGTGGAGGATTGTGGCAGTTCTGCTGCTGCTGGACATGGTATGCCCGAGTCAGCAGCTCCATCAGCCATGTCCTGCCTGCTGAAACACCCTCAAATAACAGCAGTGGCAGCTCTGTATTAAAGGCAGTGATTTTAATCAAATTTTAGCAGATAACGTGCAGTGCTCAGTAGGATTTGTTCCCTTCCATGTACATCAGGACAGGTATGTTTTGAGGTGTTTTTCCTTTCAGGTTTTTCTCTCATGCATAAATGATGGACTGTGCTCTAGACAATAACTGGATGTGTGTATCACATCTTTGGTTAGGATGGTTTGGAGGTTTCTTAAGGTGTATGTCTCATGTGGGGAATTAAAGGCAGAGGAGAGAACTTTGCTCAGGGTTAAGCTCCCTCAGACAGGAGTTTGATGTCCTTCACTTTCTTATGCTGATCATGTGGATAGATCTCATTGCATGTGTGGTGGAGTTTTAAACAAATGCTAGTGCAGATGCAGCATTGGTATCCTGAGATCAGTAATGTCTTCATCTCATTTAAGCTTTTGGCTTTTGTGTGAGGATCCTACATCAAATTTAATGGCTTGTGATAGATGGGAAATCAGACAAGATAATCAAATGGTCCCTGTTGCCCTAAAGCTATGAAACCCTAAATACTGAAGAGTGAATTAGTAAGTGTGCATCCCAGGAGAACAGACTGGGTAGGCCTGAAAAAGAACAGCAGTGCCACTGCTGTCAACTGCAATTGCTTTCTTACCAATCAGCTGTCTTAATAATAGAGCTTGGTCTGGAGAGGTCAGAGAGGCACTTTGAAGGAGGGAGATGTACATACTGTTAGAGAGGTCATTGATGCATTTACAAGTTGAAAGGTCTACATTAGACATCTGCTTTTACATCTGCCTTCAGATGCCCTACAAAGGGTAGAAATAAAAGCTTTACGTACCACAACCTGTGACCATCCCTACTGGGTTAGAAACCAGATCTGCATAGAAACAAAGCTGTAAGAATTTATTCTACTTGTCTTTATCTCTTTTCAGATATTCAGATTTTCATTTGTTGTATAGTATTGCCATTGTTGTGGGGATAGGGGAAAAACTGTAGTAAAAATTATTTTAAATGTCCAAATCATTAAGTCACAATGGTCCTGACCATCCTGACTTGATTTTAGTCTGAGTCTTAGGAAAAAATCTAGCTCTTCCCAGTGACATTGTTGAGAAAAGTCAAATATATGATTTGGTACAGTCCAGAGATGAATAAAATGAATAGTGTTCCCAAAAGTGTTACTTTTCAAGAAAGACCATCATAATGAATTATGTGAATTCTGTGGGTTGGCAACACCGGTGCCATTGTGTTATATTTCTGATCATTATTTGCCAATTTTTTATTGAAATAATTTTTTGTGGTAGATTATTTATCAGAAATACTGATTGATAAGTAGATGGTTATGGTAATCACAGCATAACTTGAACTATTACTTTATTTCTGAACCCAATCTCCATTGAAGTGTACTTTGTATTACCTGTTTATTCAAGCAGTCACCTGACAATCTTATAATCTGAATATGTACTTGATAAAAGCTGAAATAAAGGATCTCTCATAATATTTCAAAGTATAAATGTACTTTGTGTAGAGCAGCTCCTGGTACTTTTGATCACTAAAGCATATCGCCCCATAAATTTACAACCAGATCCTGCAGATGTCCATGAAATCAGTGATAATCAGTGTTTCAAGCAGTAAGTCTATTCTTCTGGCACTGCTGAAAAGTTGGATCAATTTGAATCCAAACTCCATCAGAGCTCTTTTTGAATCAATTCATCCAAAGTGAACTTATCAAAACCAAAATGCTTTACATTGGGGAGAAATAGAATTTGATTGTAGAGCAGATGGACTGTAAAGTGACCTTCCCCCCTCCCTTTTGTCCACCTCCTTCAGAAACAATCCCCTACACTGTTCTTTCCCACCCACATATTGCTTTTTATTCCATTAAGCTGTAGTGATTAAAATTTCTGCAATGTAAGGCATATTTTGCTTTCACAGAGTAATTTTTTTGGTACCTTACAAAAACATGATCATATTTTCTGTTTCGGGCTTTGCAGGCTGATCTCTTTCTTTACCTTCCTGTGTGAAAATGTGGTGTGTTAAGGAAGGGCTGTCCAGGCTGGTGGGTGTGTGGAGGAGCTGAGGCATGTCAGGGTCTCCAGCTCAGAGCTGGCTGTGCTGATGGCAGGGTAGTCATATTAATATTAGTTTGGGATGGTGGGATGACAGCAGGAGGGTACAAAAGCTGAAAAAAGGTGTTCCATTTCATGAATCAGAAACATGGATCCTGTAATTATGCTCATTTAGCTCTGTTTCATCTTCCCTTGGGCAACGGAAAGGGAAGCCATGTTAAAGTGTACCTACTGTTAGCTTTTTTGGGATTGTCCCAAATTAGAGAGGGAGACAAAGTTACTGATGAAAGAAACAGAATCACCTCTTTTTTTTCTTTTTTCTCCTCACTAGAATGTTAGCACTTTGTGATGACCACAGTTCTTTTTCTCAGTTTGATTTAGGGCATACAAAAGTGTTTACTGCTTTTAGGCCTTTTAATTTATCCAAAATACTGGAGGGAGAGGAAGGAAACAAAAAATAAACTTGGAAAACAGAAAATATAGCCTATTTAATATGCTCTAAGTCCAGGTGTGAGAGTTGTGAACTTGAACAAAAGTCTTTTGGAATGCATGAAGATTGATGTGTTACTTGGAGATGAGCATCTGACAGCTGGGCAATGCCATGTGACAGGTGATTATAGCCACTTCCCAGAGCTGTATTTGAAATTGAATTGGAAGGATGAATCTATCTGAATATTTCATGTTCAACTTCAACTTCTTAGTCACTCTTTTGTATAATTGTTTTAGTGATTAAGCCTGGCTCTTGGCACCACTGTTAAGTCTCTGAACATTTCTGAAGAGCTGAAACCTGTAGGTCTGACAAGATACAATGAAATTCTGTTGTGGAGATGAGCAGAAAAACTCATACTCAATTTACTTTTTTACTTCAGATGAGTGTTACTATTTCACTCCTTGGGCTAATTTTTCCTCACAAGTACGGAACTTCTTAACTGAACTGGATTGTACAGTGTATAAATACTGAAACTCTCCACAGATGTTTTACAGGGAAGGTAATTTTATGATAAGTAATCCCAGAAGTTGTTTTAGATTGTCATTGTACTTTTTAAAATCAAGTTCAGATGTTTTCTTTTAATTTAAGCACTGAATATTTTAACCACTATGTTTGCCTTAAAAATAGGATCCACTTCATTGAGATCTCCTACTAAGTGAATGAGACCAAATGGTCATAAAGCCCCCCTCCATATCCTAATAATCTAGAATTCTTTGTACAATACTTAATCAATGGACAATTAATTTAAAAATTAAGCCTCTTTGCCTCCAGATGTATTTACATGGATTCTTATTGATAGACCTCAGAATTTTTTCTCATTTTGCTCGTAGAAGCTAGTGGCTGTTATTGTATCTTTTTTGATAATATGCTATCTGGACATAGTCCTCTTCTTTCAGAATTGAGTCTATTTTAATTTTAAGCATTGAGAGACCATTGCCCAGCCTGGCAGTGAAGATGCTGAGGATGAATGAGAAGGGAGATTTGCTCAAACGAGCTGCAGCCCTGAAGCTGATCTCTGTTGTCCAAGGAGGAAATCAGAGCTTCGTCACAGTCAGTGCTCCTTCTCTGGAGTTAGTTCCTTTCTCCATTTCAAATCTGACTGGTTGGTAGTGAATAGCCACCCATAATTCCCCAGAGTACAGAGGGGAGGTTTTCTGACACGCTGGAGCATCCTTGTGATGCTCCCCTCATGCAGGGCAGTCCCAAGCCATCTCTGGTGATAGAAAGGGTTGGAAAGCTGCTGCAGTGTGACCCACTTGAGTGCTCACAATTCCTCTCTGCCTCACCACTCCAGGTCTAATATTTTTTTCTTGACACCAGGTTAAAAAGTGTCAGGCTGGTTCCTGTGGAGAACATTATGACATTTTTCACAGTGGCTACAGGATTTCACATGGACATTGTGACAAGTCTTTAATTATGGAACACTTCTTATGATTTAACTATTAATAATTACCTTCCCAGATTTTTAGTTCTGAATAATTGCTAGAGCCATGGAGTCATTGTTTTATATTATAAGCTTGACTAATTGAATGCAGCCAGTATTTGTTAATTGTTCCTCTTACACACATGCTAAATCCAGAAGTGTTGAAGTCGCTCTGGGACATTAATTTTAAACACAATTAAAACTTCATAACCTGTTGGCAGTTATTCTCTGTGCATTGTTTTGATATTGATGGATCCAGATCTGAGCACCATAATTAAAAGGAACCCCTGTTATTGTTGATCCCACAGATAAACAAATGCTGATTGCGTGCTGTGAACTGGTTAATCAAGTTTATTTAACTTGTTTTTAGTGATTCATCCCAGTGACTGTACTGGAGTGCTCTTTATTTGAGCCTAATAATATAATGGTTCTGGCTGTCTCCAGCTGCTAAAGGAGTTTCACTAATTCTCTAAACAGACTCCAGTAACATCTTAAGGAATGGCATTGTTAGATACACAAATTAAATCCAGCTTGAGACCAAGGAATTTTCCCTTAAAATGAGACATGCTTTGAGACTGTGTTGGCCCAACTGCTCCCTGTCCTGAGCAGCAGCAGCAGAGGTGACTGTTTCCTGAGTGATGGGCAGGCTGATGTTTTATGGGCAGGCTCTTTGGTTTGGTTTGATTTTGATGATACCAAAGTGTGCCATGTTTAGTCTCTTTCTTTGCCAATGTTCTTCAATCCTGTTTGAGAAACTACTTCCTGCAGCTGCAGAAGTTCTCGTAAGGTGACACCCAGTTTTCAAGTCAGAGGTCCACAACCAAAAACCAATGTCTCTTAAACCATCTCTACATTTTGGGTGTCCAGTTTGCTCAGGCCCCTTAGCAGCACTATCAATACCGTTTACTGTCAGTCTCAGCAGTTGGAGCACCTTGCTGTGGCCATGAAAGCAGCACTTCCAGACCAGTTTGGCACTGTCCCGAGGGGCACCTGGCTGCTCACTGGGACTGGGAAAGTCAAGAGATCAACTCTGTTTTGTGCTCTTGGCTATGGAAACTAAAGGTGCTGGCTAAAAGTAGATAGTTAAATTTTAATTATTATTATTGTTGTTGTTGCTGCTGTTGTTGTCATCATTATTTTAGTCTTTGACTAATTTTCTAGGTATTTTTTCCCACCATAGATGGAGGGAAAGCCTTCTAAGGAGCTAGAGTGCACTGATTAAGGTCCTTGGTACAAACACTACTGACTTCCACAGCTAACCCTGGTTTTGTATAAGGCTGAAAAAGTTCCTTCCTTTCAGGCATTTAATGCTAGTATGTTTTGTACTTTCGTTTGTGTTATTTTAGGATAAGGGCTTTTTAAATGCCCTTAGTTTCTGAACTCTCAGTTTCTGGGCCCTCTGTATAGATAATGTCTTGATACGGCTTTCATGCTGCTGCTCCAGGCAACCGCACTGGCTTTCTTTTTCCATCAGAGGTTTCTGAGTTGCTTTACATTTCTTGAAGTTTGTGGTGTTCAGTGTTCACTATTCCTGCAAGAACCCTCTCATGCTTCCAGCTAGCTGTGAATGTAAATTTCAAGAGGCTCATTGCAATTGTCCAGACTTTGGAAAATCTTGGTGTTAAAGGTACATTCCTTCATATCACAAAAGAAACATCAGATAAGTGGGATGGCTGGCCATCACTTCTCCTCCTAAAATAGTCCACAATCAGAATGAGCAGGAGGAACCCAGGGCCAGTAAAAACACTCTTCTAAATAAAATCACACTGTTTTCTTTATAATTGCAGGGCAACTATAGGAGTATTCTGCTGGGAGCGCTGTACTGAAGACCTTAAATAGCAGTGCTAATGTTTAAATTGTATTTTTATCTTTTCTATGTTTTCCATGCCAGATTTCTGGGACTTTTGCCAGGTTCCAAGACCATATAGAATTAGTTGTTAAAAAGGAAAATAAATATTTCTGAAGTGCTAGAGAATAGTATGTCTGATCTAATGAACAATAGTTTTGTTCATTTATCAATTGTTCATTGTAATTTACTCAAAATCCTTTTTTTTTTTTTTTTTTTTTTTGACTGGAAGTGAGAGGATATGAGCACGAGGAGAGTGATCCTTCTAGAGCTCCTGTACTGAATTTATATATACACAAAACATTTCTGTGTTCTAAGTAGACAGGATGACATTTCTGCCAGATCGAAATGTAGAAAGAAATGTAGGGGAATTTTCTTAGCCTGTCTGGACTGGGTAGTTGAGAGGTCATTGCAAAAAATTTGGCTGATGTTACACCGAAGTCAGAGTTGAGGAAAACCTAGAAGACCATATTATGCTAGGTCTGTTTAAAAAGATATGCAAGATACTGCTACCTGGTGTTGGACTATGAATTTAAGTGAGAAATTGCCTATTTCTATTAATATCTCAGTTATGCTTTGTTCTTAATCTAATTCAGAAGTTGTCTGTGGATAAACTTTCTGGTCTTGATGCTGTAACTCAACACAAAGTTTGTTCCACTATCTCTGACTCAGTGTTATGATTTGGATAGACTAAATCAGTCTGATATTCTCTGCTAAATCAACACATGTGGCATCTGCTGGAATCTGTGGGATTTGATCTCATCCTTCTCAGCCACACTATTTTTTTGCCTTGCAGCCTGGTAGATCTATTGATTTCCATGCAGGCTGCTGGCCTCTGATCTGCCAAAAGAGAATTAGTTACATGTTTCTATATGTTTTGCTACCGAGGCTTCTAAATCCCTCTTAACCCAAGTCCCTGCTTACATATTGCTACCATTCATTTTTATTGGCTTCGCTAAAGTTGAATTCCTGTATCTTGATTTTTTCCCAATTCATTCTCTGAGCGGCTCGAAAGAATCCAACTGAAAACAAAACCTCAAAGAGTTTATATAATGAATTACTTTTAAACTAGACGCTAAAAAAGACAGAGGAGCATTTATCAGGAATGTTTGTGGGCTTGGTGGTTATGAGCTTTAAAAAAAAAAAAAAAAACAACAAACCGTGTGGAAAGGCTTTTGTCCCATGACAGAGATTTAAAAGGCTGCGGGCTCGGATTCCAGCGGAGGCTCAGGCCTGTAATCGCGTTTGAAATGTTGCCTTTCACACGGCCGCCCGGCTGCCGCGGGGCGCGGGCCGGCTAGGGGCGGCGGCGGAGCCGTCACCTGTTGGGGCCGCGCTCGGGGCGCCCCGGTGCCACCGCGGGGCCGGGGCTGCGCTTCCTTCCTCCTCCCCGAGCCCGGCGCTGACGGTGCGGGCGCTGCGGCTCCAAGTTGGAGAGGGGAGCTTGTGCGGTAGGCAGGGACAATGGAGGAAAATGAAAGCCAGAAACTTGAGCTGTGCCTGGCTTGCCCAACAGACGGCAGGCAGACGAGGGGTAAGTAAGCGGCGATATAAGGCAAAGATGGAGTTACGTTTAAGCATGCCCCTCGTTGCTGCTTTATATAACTGGAGGCAGAATGCATGGAAAAAAAAAAAATCTTTTTTTTTCTTGTACTAATGGCTCTGCTGCGCACATTTCCCTAACACTGGAACTTTGTGAGTTTAACTTTCTCTTTGGAGAGATTTCTGTGTGCCCTGCGAAGCCGGGAGCACGCTGCATGGCTGTCAGGGATGCGGGATCCTGCCGGCGCGGAGGCTGAGGTGGGGAAAGAGTGTGCCCTTCCCTTTAAATGCTCTGCCAGCCTCAGCTATGGCACAGAAATAGCACTTCCTTCGTAAAAGTGGGTTTGAGCTCATCTTTACCTCGGGGTGTCTGTTAAAAGAGGGAGATTCACGGCAGATTGTGACAGGGTTAGTTTACTTTGAGTGAAACCGCTGGGGTTTGTTTTGGAGCGAAGCCAGGACTGCCTAAGCGGGGTTACCACGGCGGCTCTGCCGCTGTGCATTCATACATTCACTGCTGCACTATCTATTTCCTATAACGTGAACGAAAACTATTTCCTGGAGAATTCTACATGGGCCATTCCACGTGGAACATAACATTCGGGTAGCCTGGCAAACACCTAATCTAATCTATACCTGTTATAGTGTTTGTGGGGCACCTGTGAACATTCCCATTTCCTTCATGTTGTATTCCTCAAAGGCACTTCAGGAAAAGTTGTGTTACTGTGCTTCTGTGAAACAAATAGTTAATGTGGTTTAAAATAAATCACACAAGTTTATGAGCATGCAATGCCAACAAATAGTGTATTAGCAATTTAGGAGGAAAATAAATGCTCTTTTTTTTTTTTTTAATTGTGTGTTCATTAATTGATTGATGCCCTTTTGAATTCTTTTTTAAAGTAAAATTACTGAGCATTGCAAGTAACCTGTGTCTGTGTATGTTTATGTTTAGTGGGACGGAAATCTTCAAGAATGTGTCTGACTAGGAAAAAAACCTGCCTTCAGTAACACATTTCTTCTGTAGGAGTTGTATGAAACTGCCTCAGATACATGTGGAGCTAGGAAAACAGAGGGCTAACCAGACTGATTCCATGGTTCCCAAAAATGTTGAGTGCTGAAAGCTCATAACCAAATGTAGTAGTTTTGGCCCCTGTCCAAAATTTACATTGGAAAGAGAGCTAATTGTAAAGACAGTGTAGTAAATTAGAACAATTCCAAATAATATCACATTTACTGCTAACACAAATGTAACAGAGGTTGGTTTGACTCATGCTGTTAAATCCATATTCTCTTTTAAAATGTTAGTATTGAATGGGGTTTGCTTCAAGGCTCAGCTTCACAGTATCAGTATGAGTCAAGGCCACACTTTCTGAAATAATTCTGAAAATGTTCTTTTCTCATGTCACCTGGCTTGCAAAACAGGACTATTAAAATCTTCATAGCAATTAAGGTAATGAAGGAAAGTGACTTTCCTGACCTTTGTGGACTTCATTGAGGGTGTGACTTAGAAGAATTAGATACCAGGACATATCAAAGGACTTTTTTCTTTTTCTATTCTTTTTCTCCTAGCTCACAACCATTAATCCATCATGATAATCTTGCTGCTAATCCCAGACATACTCCTTCTACACTGCAGACCTGGGCCTTTACTGGAGTAATGGGTGATGTTGGTGAAGTTAAAAAACCTTGAAACTTGTTTTCAGATCAGAGAAGCAAATGAAGTGTAAGAGTTACTCATGCCTTTGGATAACCAAATTCCTCCCTGTCAATCAGCAAATCTTCCCTTTAGTTGCCCTCTAGACTTGCTGCTTTATTGAACAGAAAGACCTTTAACTTTTAGCTTCTGAAAATGAGGGGGAGAGAGAGGGAGACAAGCTTATCTCACACCTCTGTGTTTTCTATTGCCTTCTCTTTGCTCCTTTCCCAAGGAGGGTACTTACATAATTTATCCTTTTCCTACTCTTAGCGCTCATCTGGGAACCATCACATGATGTTTCACACATTTCACTGTTATCTGTGGAGATTGATTTGCTAGGCCTATTAGCTTCACTTGGAAGATATGGAAAGTTTACCCACGATGTTATTGAGCACTCCAAAGTCCAGAAAATCTCTGTTTTTCCTCCCTAATAGCACTGTGGCAAACACAGCATCTGTAGAACTTATGTGTCTCGAGATCCACAGAGGAGTTTCAGCAGCTCAGTGCTCAGCCCTAGGCAACTGACAATGAAATCACTTATCCCTGTCCAGAAAGCGGTCCAAAACTTTTTTTTTTCAGCAGTTAGTAGAGAAAAGACCAATACTGAAAAACAATAGATTTTGGTTTGCAGAGAAAGTAATTTGCTGCTATGTGCTGTAAGGATGCAGGATCAGGATCTTGCTGGATGCCCAAGTCAGCTTTCTGGCAAGATGAGGAATTAGTTTGCATAGTTTACATTCCTTTCTTTTCACTGGTATTTATGCAGTATTTCCCAAATATGTGAACGAAAACTAAGAGAATTTGTTGATCTTTCTAATACAGTATAAGAAAAGTATGTTATTTTTGATTCCTTTTCAAGGTTTCACCTAATAGCAAACAGTGGTAAAACACTTTAGTTGATATGTCTCTTTATGTGCCAAATAATTAGCTCTTTCTTAAACCATTGAAATGATGGAAGTGCAGAGTAGGGAAAGACTTTGCATGCGAGAGATTTAGGACCCAAAATACACACTCATGAGTTCTGGGTTGTGCTTGTCAGCACAGGTTTACCTGCCTTCTTGAGAAAGTGCCTGCCATCACTTCAGTGATTCAAGCTTCTGCTGTGACCATACTTTGAAGGCTTATACCAAATTGCTGCACTCAGTCACCTGTGCTCATGCTGGCTCCCTCCAGCTCCAAGAAAATCCCTTATTTTATGTATGTGCCTTTTTTCCAGCAGCCTGAGGAATATAACCTCTAGGCTCTTGGCACAACAAAGATGGTAAATTCTATCCAGCCCCAGCCCACCTAGTTTCCCTCCCATGTAAAATCCAGAGGAATGACTGTGCAGCTTTCAGAAACTGTTTTCACTGAGTGTACCTGGAGTACCTATGCTGGCTTCTTGCAAGCAAAACTTTCCTGTTTGCCATTTTTCTCAAACAAACTCAGTGTGCCCTGGTGGCTCATGACTTTTCAACAAGCAGAGAGGACGGATGTTTCTTGATTGAGTTGTGCTTGAAAAAGTTGAGTGCATGCGTGTTTGTACACGAAAGTGAGGCTGCTGCTCTGGAGGTTTAACCAGGATTGTGCTGCTAAGAAGGTCTTAGAAGGTGCTGTGAAGACCACAGAAGACACTTGGTGTCACCACAGGTGACACCATGGTGTCACCTGCAGTCTGGTCCCCTGTGCTATCTGCTTAGGATAGGTTTCCATGAATGCAAACAAAAGGGCATTGTAGAAAATTTTGGAGCCCTTGAACAGTATAGGGAGTTTACAGAAACGTGGAAAGTCTTTGAGGACCGTCCAGGCCCAAGTTCTGTTATGGAACCCAAGGAAATTGATTCCCTGTGTGAATTGGTGGGACATCCAGCAGCGGCTCCACTGTTGGAGGAGTTGCTTTATTTCTGGGGCTTGAGGTTCCATGGTACGTGGCAGGCAATTGACAGTGCACACCAGAAAGCTGAGAAATCCTCAGCATAAAATCCTGAGGCAAGTGGTGTGCCTACCACACACAGTGTCAGAATGAGTGACTGAACCATAAAAAAAGGTGAGTAGGTGCCTGTTTCCAAGCAGTGGTGCTGTATAATGGCAGCACACGGGTGAAACATCAGGGGGAGGATAAGGGGCTCTGAGGCAAGAAGTATCAGACAGAGAGAAAAAAAGGTTTATTCAAAACAGGTAGAAGAAGGAGCTCCCTGCTTCTGGGGAGGTGCTGGAAAGGGTTAACACTCAGGGGCATCTGAGTTTGAGTCTGTCTGGTAAAGATGATGAAGGCCACATCAGACTTAGAGAGGCCTTTTCAGTACTTCAAGTTTTTATTAGTTTTTGGGGTTTTTTTCCCTTTGCTGACAAAGGAGTGAGGGATTTTTTTCAAAGGTATTAGGTAACAAGGCTCCAGTCTACAATTTTTTGAGCACCAGAGGGTTCATGTTACAGAGTTACCTGAAGATAAGCCAGCACTTACATACCCACAGTGTCTGCCTATCTCTTTACAAATGTCGTTGTGGTCTTTCTTTGGTCTTTAAGTAGATTTTAAAGTAGTAAAATTTATCTGAGTGGGTTTTTTTCCCCTTTTTTAGATCACACAGAACTTGCTTTTATTCTATTTCTTAAGAAATGGCTTATGGAAAAATTATGTAGAATTTTCCAGCCTGCTGTCCTGAGACATATAAAATCTGAGGGAGATCCGTAAAATTTAAAACCAGACCATAGTCAAAAATCAGGAAAAAGAGACTCCCAAACCCTCTTATTATTTCCTAGGTGTTTCAGAACATGTTGAAAACACACTGAAAAAAAAGATTAAGGATCACAAATTTGCTCTGTCAAAGGAATTTTATCAGTTTGTATCCTTAAGTATACTAGTTATGGGGCCATTAAGTGTACTGGATGCTACTGAATAAATCTGTTTCTTCTTGTAGAAAGCATCCTGTAGATCTTAAAGGTCAGGGAATAAGGACCCTGTCAGATCTTCTTTTAAAGTCACATAGGTAAAGTAGATATAAAAGGAACATCCACTTTAATGATACTCACTTTTCTGTGAGGCAATACTGCAATTGTGTGATAAAAGTAGATAAGTATGTGCATAGCTTATATAAGGGATTATTTCTGGGCCACTTACTATGATATGTATATGCTTAATGATGCAGAACATGCCATTGCACACTGCCAGACTTTTAAAAGTACCTAGCTTTCATATAGATCTTTTTTTCCATTTTGCTACTAATGTGAATGTTGGTATTAAGTTTTTATAATATAACTGATGGTTGGTTTTGGTTTTTGTTTCTTTGCAGACCAGGCAAAACCCAGTTTGCATGTAACATCACTAGACGATGCAGAATGTCTTCGATCTAAAGAGCTCCTTTCGACCCCGAGCAGTCACACTTCTTCTAGTTCAAAGTCCACCCGCAACATCCCTCGAAGACATACAGTAGGTGGCCCTCGCAGTTCCAGAGAAATACTGGGAATGCAAACCTCAGAAATGGACAGGAAGAGAGAGGCTTTTCTTGAGCATCTGAAACAGAAATATCCCCACCATGCCACAGCAATAATGGGACACCAGGAGAGACTAAGAGATCAGGTAAGGAAGTCAAATTTGTATCATGTGTGTTTAATGGTCCTTTTAACTCGTACAAAATTGAGTGTTACCTCATTACAAAAAGTGAGAATGTAACAAAGTATGAAACAAATTTTTGGATGTGGCCTGTGATTCAGATGTTGCCTTGAAATTCAAAGAAACAAAATAAATCTGTTCAGTATTACCTTGGAATTGTTTGTTGAAATTGACATTTCTGAAGAGCTTTTCGGTTTTTTTTAGAGCATGCACAGAGAAAGGAGTGAAGGTGAGACTCTTGATCTTAGTATATGAGTCTCAATCTACTTTTCACAGCTGAAGGGAAAATATGGAACAGCTGCTGACTTCTGTTACACTTTGAGTATTGGCACCACTGCCTGGGAGAAAAGAAAATACCTGCAGAGTGTGTCTGTATGCTTTAGCTGGCTCTGTTACCCTTTCATTTGGATTCTTTTCTATTTTTGAGTTTTGTAATGCAAACAGAACAGACTTACCCATAACTATCTGCCTCCTCCAGGGAGCTTTGACACCCACATTCATCTGTCAGCAGCATACCTGAGGGTGGTGTGCCTCTGCCTGCAGCTGCTTCCCAGCAGCGAGCAGTGGATGCAGGGTCAGAGGAGAGGTGACACGCTGATGTATCGCTCAGAGCAGGTGGAGGCTGCCACGCACTGACCTTCTGAATTCAGGGACTGTCATGCAAGGATCTCTTCCTAACTCTGGACCCTGGTTTTGGGTGCAATAACAGAGTCTAATCTCTTTGGGCAATCTATCATCTATTCCATAATTAATTTTTTTTCAGTCAAGCATCAGAATTTGGATTTTTGTCTAAAAAATCTTGTGCTCATTATTCTCAGTTTAACAAATTATTGACAGCAAGCCTTTTTGTAGAAGCTCATTTCCCTTAGTGGTTTATAGGTGTTTCAGCACTAACAGCAAATTAATTGTAAATAAGGAATAAAAATGAGTTGGAAAAATATTGCACTCTGTTATGGAAGCTCTTAGTGAATTCCAAGCTTCTTTGAAGCTTTGCATGCTTGTGAGGCTTTGAAGATCAGACTGTTACAGGTTTGGAAAGATTGTAATTTGTTAACTCATCCCTAGAACTTCTCTTTTACAGGGTCTCTAGAGATCCCAGGTGCTATCACTGTTAGAATCCATCTGTATCCAGCTAAAATTGCTGCAAGACTTCAGCTCTAATGAGGATGATTTATTCCTTATTTTTAAAGAGTTTTACTCCTTTCTTTTTAAAGTCTTGACTTTTTTTCCTCCCCACTTATCTCTTCCGTGAACTTTAGTGACTGTGTGGAATGTGCTGGGTGGTGGATAAAGATAGCATACAAATTAAATAAAGGGGGTGGGAGGGGGGCGAAATCCAGAGATTAGATCTTTTAGAGTCATGTAAATATTTAGTTCCAGTGTTGCAGACACTGCAAACCCAGTTTGAACAGCCTACAGCATTACACCCTACACATTTTGTAATTTGAGCCTTTTCTGAAGGCAGTAAATTACAGAAGGAATGCAATAACTGCTCTTGAAAATTGTTTAAAATGTGTCTTCCTTGCTAATTTATTGAGGGTAAAATTAATTCTCCTCCTTTTTTTTTTGTGATTATTATATGTGTTGTGTGTAATGAGTTTTTTAACATTTTTAAAACAAAATAACTTTTTCTAGCATCAAAATGTATTTCTTGGAAGTGGGAAATACTGAGGACTCCAGCCATTCAGCCTTACTTAAAAAAGTATAAACTGAAATAAAACCACATGAAAACGTGCAGAAATAAATAATACAAGTTGATTGTAAGAAAGTTGCTTAGTTGGCATGTGATGTATCAACTGTCTGGCTCATGAGATGCAGTAAGACTATAATGATCATAGCATTACAGTTCAGAGGGGGATTTTCTTACCAATTGTGTCTCTGTGTGCACACCCACGTATCAGTATTTGGTGTGTGTGTGTTTGTGTGTGTTTATGTGTAACTGTATATGGATACACATAGGTATGTGTGTATAAATATATATACACAGCTGTGTGTGTGCGTGTGTGTGTATGTATAATGTGTGATTTCTTAGCCACTCCATGAATAAGACTACAGTATAATTTTGTCTTGAAGGGTGTATATGTATGTTTAGCATCCATGCTTCCTTTTTTCCACCCCTATATGTATGAGTGTGTAGCAGTGGTATAGAAGACAAATCACATGCACATGTAGTAGGTATGTATATGTAACATATACATGTATCACAAACAAAATTTGTAAGATGTATGGGAAGACATGATTTAAAATGCCTTATTTTAAATTAAAATGTCAGAATTTATTTTCCAGGTTCCTTTTCTCCCTTCTTATTTCTTCAGCTGCTCCAATATCTGGAAAGTGGCAATATTGTCCATGGTGGGAATTTCTCCACTGTAGGACACCTATCAAGGATAGTAGTTAATGCAACACTATTTTCTAATCTCTCTATCAAATGGTGCAACTGAAGCATAAAGTACCCCAGTATTTACAGTCAGCAGGTAGGCCCTGGTATATATATATGTAATTTCTCCTCCAGGTTGCTCTAAACCCTGTCGACCCCACAACCAATAGAAAATGAAGACTGGTAATTGTTTGGTTTCTTCTTTGTGGACGTTCTTCTCTTGTCCATTTTAGCCATTATTATCTGAGTATGGCAAACTGACTCCTTGTTTGTAGGAAATAAATATCAGGGAAAAAATATTTGATACTGTCACATCCTACTGTATCACTTCCACCGGCAAGGGCAGCTGAATGTTGTCTGCATCTTCCACTATGCGCTAATGGTTTCCTCCAGCCTTCATTTATTCAGATAAATACCTCTCCGGATGTGCCTCCTGAGGACCCATTTCTGCTCCTGATAATCTGCCACAAATCAGAAGTACAATCATGGCCAGGTGAAATGCCAGCAGGGATTACTCATGGTTAGCTAATGTGATGACCTGAAACCTCCCAGCTGTGCACACAGACCATTTCTCCTCTGAAGGTTTGTTGCCTTGTTTGTGATAGCCTGGTCTGGAAAGGAAAGCTCACAGAGGCAGGGGCCATCTTTATTTGCACAAGGAGCTTGGGATATTGCAGCAAGGCAAACAGCCTGCAGCTAAGCTGGTCTGTGGTAAACTGGAGCATGACTTTGCAGCAGCCTGGGGGGTGCAGCTATACCTTGTGTGCCCCAGCACAGGAGAATGCAACACCCAATGGCCACATCTCTGTGACCCACAGCCCAGCAGCTTGCCCTCACATTGCAGCTTTTCCCCCTTCTAAGATAAGTCCACAGCTGGGCACCAGAGCTCCACCTGGAAGCCTGTAAAGCCAAGGAACAAATTTTTTTTTTATGATAATGCAAGTTTCTGCAGGAGGCTGTGCCAAGGCTGTCTCACCTGTGGTAATGAAAGGAAGGTGCTAATGTAATCCCCAAGGAAGTTAGAAAAAAAAGAAAGCAACAGTCTGGGATGTCTTCAATTTCAGACAGCGTGAACCATCTGCTGTGGAGCTCATGGAAGGACGTGGTCACCTGCTTAGGTGAGGTTGACTCCGGTCAGCAGAGAAGGAAAGCAGGAAGAAGCGTAAAAGCTGGGTCTGTAGCTGCAAACATGAAAAGGAGTTAGCAATTAAGAGGTTAAAATGCTAACCTGGCAATGGGAGGGGGTAATCCCTGCTGTGAACCTGTTTTACAAGTCACCTCTAAAAAATCCTTTCTGAGGGGCAGAGAACAAAAATGAATGTGTAGAAGTTTTTCTGAGCAGGAGCTTGTGAGCCTGGGGTAAGAAAGGGAGCTGGAAGAAGTTTGCCACAGCTTTCTTTAGTTTTTGTTTGACTAGGAAATAAGCTAGGAGGTGTGGAAGGGTCAGGAGCAGCGCTAGTGCTTCAGGCAGTGCTCCGTGAAGAAGAAATTTACTTGGCAAACAAAATTAGATTTCAATCAATTAAAAACAAAAGTGAAATCCTTCTGGTGCCTTTGCAGGGCTGATTGCCTAGAAAATGGTGGTTTAGGGTTTTTTGTTATGTTTGTTTAGATCTGAACATGACAGGTAACTCTGGCATCTGGGCAGGTGTGGCTAAGGTTACCATGGAGATCCATGATGTCATGCTTGATAGAGCATGTCAAGACAGCTAATCTAACATGTAGATGTTCAAAAAGTCCCATAGGCCAGGACTAAGCTTTATGCAAATAACAAAGTTACTCTGCAAAAGGGTGAAAGAAAACACGGCTGAGATATGGCGTGCGTTCTACCTGGCAGCTTGAAAGGATTATTACAGACTTCATCATAAATTAAAACTTTTGGAACTAAAAGAAGAGGATTTCAGACCGTCTCTGGCCTCACCTGTGGGATCTCACATTTCGGTAAATAAGCCTCTTTCTTTTTCTGCCCTTGCTGTGAAAAAATGCTTTTGAAATCCTGGAGTTCGCTTCACCATGTTCTTGCTGGCAGCAGGGTTGAGCCAATAAAGTAAGTTTTCTGGCAGGGCATGTTCCTTTTCTCTTTCAAAAATGAGTTCTGTATTGAATGAACTAAGAATTCAGAATTATTTGAAAGGCATTGTAATGTATCATGTTGATTATATGAATCATGCTGCAAAAATTTCCTAGGTAGTGTTTTGGAGGAGAAACTAAGAATGGAGACACTGTATTTATTTGTAGATTATTGCCAGATGTCTCTCCTTTAACTGTTAAAATAGAACCCTAAAATTATAAAAGCATTTATTCCAGGATTTGATATCTGTTAAAATACCAAAGCTTTTTGTTTTTTACATTAATCACAGTGTCAGTTGGTTAAACTGACTTTGAGTGTATGTTTTGATATCATAGGTAACATTTGCGCACCTCTAAATAGATTTTTTTTCCTTGGGTAAAAGTACGTTAGTAGAGGGTAAACATATTTGGAAGTGAAAGTTGAGCAACAGAAAGACTATTGGGACTTTGGGATTTGAGGTATAAACAAAAGGGGATACTTTCAGTCCCTCTGGAGGGACAGTAACACCCTGTGTTCTTAGTTGCAAGCACGTTCATGCTCACATCAGCCAGGGCAGATCAAGTAAACACCAGTAGGTAAGGGATGGCTGACACAGGGGGACGTGGTAACGGGAAGCAGCGTTGGGGCTACAGAGTCCCCTTGGTTCAGATGGCTCCGTGTGGAATGGAAACGGGTAGGTCTGGGTGGGAACAATGCCCGAGCTTAAAAATGCGAAAAGAGAAAAATTGTAATGCTACTGAGCATTGTAAGGCTACTGAGAGATGTAAACTGGAGAGGAACTTCACTTCCATGTAGATCCTCAGTAGGATTTAGGGACTGAGGGGGTTGCAGAATATGGTAAGCACATTGTTTAATTCCAGGTGAAAAAACAGGGTATAAAGGTTTTCTGATATTCTGCATTGCTTGATTAGGCAAGGTTAAATAAACATTTTTTGGAATGTGTAGTGACTTTTAAAGTGAAAGAATTGAAAGCACTACAAGTGAAGAAATCACTTAAAAAACTGATTTTTTTTTTTTTTTAGTCACAACTCTTTTGCTTTTACACCCAGTTATGTCTTGAGTTATTAATGGGAATTTTTTAGAATTGATTTCAATTTAACCTTTCTCCCAGCATCTGAGTATTAGTTATTTAGTACTTGCTTATGCACAAATTACAATGTGTAAAATGAACTAGCATATTTTGCGTTCATTACACTGTTGCTGGTTGATGCCATGGAATCGGGATGGGAGAAATTGATTTAGTGCTAATACTGCATGAACACTTCTTTGGTCTGTGCAAGTTAAAAAACAGAGTTAAAAATTACATTCAGTTTTAAAATGCGAAGAATGTGATTTTAATCTAGATATGCTGCAAATTTTTCTAGTTGGGAGCATCCATTTCATTGAATTACCATTGGTTCACATACTGCTGTACCTAATGTGTCACCAAAACCTGCCTGTTTGTACGCGAGAAGTCAGAGTCACACAGCCGGAACGTGCTGTTGTGCCCGCATAGGTTGTTGGTTTTTGTGCGGGGGAAAAGTAAAATTTCAGAAGTTGTTTGAGGAAATTTCAGTGAGTTCCTGCCTCCTCTCCACCAATGGGCACTGCTTCCCTGCCTGAGTGAGACAGCAGTTCCCCGCTGTCCCTGGGCAGTCTGTGTAACCCAGCAGAGCACGCTGAGGAAGGGGGGCTCTCCCCGGTGTCCACACGTGTCCCCTGTCGCATGTACAGCTGGTGCAACAATTTATTGCTTTCAGGGCCACTCTGAGTTAAGGGCTACTGCTCGTATTTTACACTGTTATAGGCACCTAAGAAAAGCTATGAAAATGAACATATGCAAAATGATTACGAGGTTAAATCTCTGCTGGATTCCAAGCCCTTAGCTTTTGTTTATGGAAGGACATGAGATGACATGTCCATTTGTTTTGAGTTGAAACATGCTCTTTAGCCCTCAGATAATGCTGTGATTGCAAGATATTTATAAATAGCTTGATAGATAAATGAACAAAGAGCTGGTTCATTAGCAAAGTAAAGTGGATTTGCTTTGTATTCACTCAAAGTGAAAATGCTGAGGAAGAAGAATATTCCTAATAGAATGTCTCCGTGGAAAGTCTTTCAATTTTGCCCTCTAGTTTATAAAAGTAAGGCAACCTATTAAAGTACATATTAAACTATTAGCCCTAAGATATCGCTGGGAGTAAATGAAGTTTAACTAGATTGTTAATACTTGCTTCAATAAATATAAGTTTCTTCATTTATATCTATCAGTTAAAAGTAATTTGAAAAGCTGGGTTTTTTTGAAAAAGCAAACAAAACAAAGCTGCAAAAGGACTAATAAAGCAATTCCTTTTCTTTTTCCTTCCCTCCCCCATGCAAACCACACATCAGTGCAGTTACTTTGCCCCAACAGGATTAGTAACTTTTTTCTGTGGCAACGCCTCTGCATTTTAAATAGTGTGTATTGTTTGTAACTCAGAAGTCCCAGGTAGCTGTTTGTACTTACCTTTGTTCCTGTGAATTTTGTACATATATTTTTCTAATCTAATTTTATGACAAGCAAAAGTATTTTTAGGATGCTTTGTATTCAGTTGAATGAGTAAATGCCTGCAGTGATCTTGTTCCAGTATCCCTTAAAGCGTATTTCAGGCAGCTGCCTTCAAAAGTGTCCATGGAAACCTCTCCAGTTATTGTAGACACCTGAGATTCCTTAGGTTTCAGAAACTTAAGCTTTTCTGGCCCAGAATGTCCCAAGGCATTTATAGGTGTGTTTTTGCACATACTTGGTTTAGCCCTCGCTCCTTCTGGTTACCTCTGTTGAGGACTGCCAAAAGCTGCACCGAAACAGCCAGCAGGGCCCTGCTTGGGGGATGGGTTCAGGGCAGCACTGCCTCCTTCAGCAGTGCTGGGGAGGAGTGTCTGCACAAAGGGTGCTTTGCCACTGCTTCCTCTTCCAACTCTGATTTTAAACCAAAGCACCTCCAGTTGCTTCCTGCCCAGCTCTGGGATGAGCAGCATGGGAGGAGGCATCCTTAGGACACCATTCTAGGTGGGGCTTGTCGGTCATCCCTAAATACCAACATTAATTTCAAGCCCCTTATTTACTTACGAGAGCACAATAAGTTTGTGGCAGAAGTGATAATGAAGACCTGCAGGCTCTGGTCTGCAGACACTTGGCCATGCTAGTTTTGAGCAGGCCCGAGTTCTCACTTGGCCACACTTGGAGGTGTGCTACAGAACGGGTGAGCAGCGCTTGTCCGGCAGCTGATCACAGCCAGGCAGAGGTGTTGGGTGAGGGCAACAGGTTGCTTGGTGTTAGTGCTGAGGTGACAGCATAACTTCCCTGGGTGACCTGTGGGTAGCCTCAGAACTGGTGAATTTGCTGTGTCCAAAAACCATTTCCCTGCAAATGATTGTCAGTATGCTTGGGTTGTTCTTGTTACAGCTGAATAGTCCTGTTAGCTTCTCACTGGGAAGCACTTTTGTGCTATTTGCACATTGTCAGTTGGGATGGGAGCACATATTTATGTCAGTCATTAGCAAAGTAAATGCACCTCTGGACTATTGCTGCTGCTTTATAGCATTTTTCAGTTGATTTTCTAACAAAGGCAGATTGCACTGAAGTCACCTGATTAACTGGTTTGGTTTAACCATAATCACTGGGATTTAAATGTCTTTTCTGGGCTCAAATAGGAGAACAGGAGACAGAATAAGACAAGCCAATTGCTTATATACATATATTCCAATTTCCCTTCTCTTCAAATGAGTTGAGTACACCAGGAAGAACAGTGCTATTGTTAAAACTGCAGCCAACACCTGTGACTCTGACAGGTGCCCCTGAGATGTGTGCTTTTAGCCTCCACCCAGTCATGGTAATTGTGCCAGTTCAGTAAATTCAGAATCTGTGGTATCAAGTTTTACATCTTGACATAGCAAGTCAATGCAGGGACTTTTGGTTGGTTAAGAATCTTTTGAAGGGTCCTCTTTTGGTCTTGTGGATTTTTTGTCCCAGGTAGTACCTTTTGTGCTACTGCATTTTGTGTGGCCCCTTGTGAAGGGGATTGTAGTGATTCCAGTTATTCACTAGGAGATTGCTGCCTTAGTAAGCACTGAGCAGTGCCATTTGTTTTAGTTTTTAGAAAACAAAAAAATCTTTAGGAAAGATTTTCATTGGCTGATCAATACACTGCCATAGGTGTTCTTCACTTTAAAATAAACCAAAGTCTAAAATTCAAAATTAGTTATTAGGAAAGGAAGAGAGAAGCTATTCTCTTAGGTTATCTTTGGATTATGAAATCCAAAAGACCAATAATATGTTTTTCACTATGAGTTCTGCCTCTTAAGGGCAATTTCTTAACATCTGTCAGGTGGTAGATGTGGGATAATCAGCCATCATGTATGTTTTCATCTTTTGTAGTTACAGATTATTTTGTCCCACATCTTGAGATTTATCTTCCAAAATTATCTTCTAGATAGTTGTAAGACTGGATCTTCCTGATACCTACATGAATGTCCAGTTCTGTTTCGTACTGCTGAATTCTTGACTATGTTAATGTCTCATGACTGAAAATTCCAGGGCTCAATTAAGTTTCAAGACTATTTTAACACTTCTAAGGGGTTTCTTACACATTTCTTACACATACCTGTAATAAACTTCCTTCATTGCAATTATTTCATTCAAAAGAGAAAAACTAGTTTTACTTCAATTTCAATTGAAGCTAAATATTTCTTCGGTCTGGAGGGAGATATCTGTCCTTCAGGAAAGGAGGAAGACAGCAAGAGGAAAATGTAAAGAGTGTAAAAACAGAGTTAAAAGGGGTTTATTTTTCATTTCAAAGAAGTTGATTCTGACTTTAAATCCTACACGATATGTTCATTTCAGATACACTTCCTCCTAGATGAACAAGCAGAGACTTTTCCAATTTGCACCTATGTTGTGGCTATGTGGGTGTCTGAAGTCTGGAAACAGACCTGCTGTCAATGTTTATGTATGAGCTTTGGGCTTTCTTCCACTGTGCTTTGAAAGCATAATTTTAGCTGCATTTATTAATTTGTAGCCCTATTTTTAGTAACACAAAATACTATACATCAGACTGTTGTAATTAGTAACAAACTACTCACAGAAGGAACAAATATTTGACTTTGATTAGAATAAGTAAAAAGAAATGTCACTTATTTCCCATTGGCTGAACAAATAAACTGTTGCGTGACATTGGTTGGTTGATTTAAATGAGAGGAAATATTGTTTGGAAGGAAGAATTATTTTTTAACATCATGTAAAAAAATAATTTAAAAGTACACATGTAACATAAATGCTTCCATTTTAAAAGTGTACCCAAAATATTAGAACATTTATAAAGTTTCTTCTTGATCTAAACAAACTGTTTATTTTCTCTTTTTTTTTTTTAACAGAGAAGTGATAATTTGAGTAATTCTTGATCTACTTATATTTCTATTAAGTATTTCCCTAAAAGTCGGTAAAGAAAAACCCTCTCCAAAACCTCACAGATATTGTGTGCCAATTTCACTCTTGCATTATGGATATCACATGATCTTTATATTTTTTAAAAAGCTATTTCATATTAAAATTTTTGAATAGCTTTGCATTAAGCAGAAAACATTATGTCAACGTCTACTACCCAGGGATGTGGGAGAACCTCTGTGTTCTTTGAATGGGATCACCACAGTAATGCAATTACCATGATTTGTCGGTAACTACTGCAGTATTCTTGAGGTTTTTTAGAGGACCTCTGTTGTTCCAATTTGTTTTCAGATACTAATCCAAGCTGCCACCTTTTTGGCTAATACTGAGTCCAGCACTGGGAATACAGGCAGGATGGTGCTTCTGCCAGGCTTTTGCATGCTCCTGCATGGGTGAGTGCGGCAGAGGAGGGTTTCTGCACTACACAGACCAGGGACTCTGCTTTACCTGAGGCAATTAGTATGGTGTCTGTCACTGGGGAATTTAAATGAGAACGTGACAGAAACAGCATCAAACCTTTCTGGACATCAGTGGAGAACCTCTCCCATCAGAACATCGCAGAAGGGTGGGATGGGGTGGAGCAAGGAGGCGCAGATCACAAAATGTTTTTCTTGGCCCTCGTGGTGCTGGTATTGATGCCAAGAAAATGTTCCTGCTGACCAGAGTACAGTCGGCTCAAACCCCCAGCGGATTGTCTGACCGACGTGCTCTTCCTCTGATATCAGATGCAAGCATTTAATTTCTGGCTCGTGTGTACTTCCCTTCTGTTTTATTTTTACCAAGTGTTTTCCACACCGGACGTTGCAGCCGGCGACTTCCCGCGCAGGCACCTGCTGCTGCCGCTGCTGTGGCACGCCGGGCTCGCGGCTCCCTCACGGCCAGCAGCTGCCGGGCACTGCTGCACGGGCTCCGGCCACAGGCCCTAATCCCGTCCTGAGCAACTGGCTTCATCCATTCCGAGCCTGGAACCCTACAGCATGTGGAGTCAGGTTTCTTCGTGAGGCCAGTGAATGGCTTTCAGTAATGCAGGACCGCTACAGAGGTCACGAATAATACTTGGTGGTTGCTGTAGCTTAATTCAAGATATTTCACCGCAGCATTAACTATTTGTGTTACTTTGATTGCTCTTTCATGTCTTCTTACTGTACATGTGTTACCCTCTTCCTTCATTGCTAAGTTGTGACCTCCTTGGTGTTGGGTATTAATCCTGTCACAAAAGGGTAGTTTCCAGTCCATGTGCACACCAGCCCAGGTATTTGCTCAATCCCCACCCGTGTGCAAGATGCAATCGTGAGAAACCAGTATTTTTTATATATGACTCATTCGTACACCCGGATGTGTGATGAAGTTGCACATCAGATGAGGCTCTCCTGCATGTGCACACCTATGGAAAAGCTGCACCAGGAGGAAGAGGGACCTGTGCTGCTCCTGCTTCTGTCCTTCCATGTTGGTGACAGTCTGCTACTGAGGGGATGGCTTTTGGGGAGGAGGTAACCCCTTGTGCTCCTGTGGCACAACCGAGAAGAAAAAGGAACTTCTCAGCTCTTTGCTGCTCCTCTGGTGATTCTCCTGCAAGCCAGGTACAGCTGTGATAAAGAGCCACGGCTTTCTTCTGTGGGGCTGGTGTAAGAGAGAGTGGAAGCTTTTGGATAGGCTGTTATATTCAAAAGATTGCTCCCTGTAAGAAGGAATGTCCTTACGTGTTCATTACTATTATCCTATTGTCCATACACGTTTCTAGGTTGATTTTGAGAAGTGCAAAAAACATTACGTTACTGTAGTAGTTATCAGATGTTTTCAAGAGGGAAACTGGCAGTCTACCGAAGAAAGGCTTCTCTTGAACCATGTAAAATGCAATTTGATTTTATCTCATGGTTTCAAAATTTGTCATATGCGGTTCAAAAACCAAGATGCTTTCTTCTCTAATTATAGAGAATATTTGTATGCAGGGTTTGATCTTTTTACTGGAAGTCTTCCAGGACTCTGGACTTTGTGGGCCTCTTCTGAATTGAAGGGTTAGAAAACAGTAGACTTCCACTCTGAAGGTACTTGAATAGTGAAGATGAGGGAGCTACATTTTTTCTCATGTCTTCTCTAGCTTCTGCTGTAATATTCTGGGTTTGACATATCTTTTTTTCCTCCTGCTGTGACAGGAGGTATTGGTTTGTTTTAAAGAAACGTGAACTCACAAGTTCAGTCTTGTTTCTGCATGACTTAAACCTGTCTAAGAGAGATTATTTTGCCAAGAATAGTTCCACTTAGAATATGTTAGACAGATTTCTTTGTTGCTGTGGTATATAGGGAAATCCAGCTTGGAATTTAAGGAAACTTTCCACACTTTGTAAAAGGAGAACTAAGGAAATAAAGGAAAAAAAATAAAGACTCACAAGTACTCAAGCAGGTCCTTGTGAGATGCTTCTTACGTAGGGTTGGGTTTTTTTAAATGTACTTTTTTGGATTTCTCACAATACCTATTAGTGATGTACTGTTAGAGAAAGGGCTGAGGTTTTTGTGATGCATCACAGCAATGTGATTTTAGGTGTAGCAACTGGGGCAAGTAATTCTGAACTGATACCAAAGAGATTTTTTGTTTAAGGTGATCACTCTCTGTGATGACTGTAAGAAGATGCATAAACTTCTAGATTAGATTGAGTTGCTGTGTAGCCTTTTAAACACACCAGACTAAAACTAATGTGGGGTAAAACCTACAGATGTGTTGAGTCACCTGGCAAAACAAGGGCAGTTTAGATAACCATTCAGTTGCTTATTGTGGTAAGATAAACATGGAATTCTAGGTATTTTCCACAATAAAAGAACTTTTGGTCTTTTGATCTGTGTTTTCTGCTGCCACTTGTCAACCTTCCCTGGATACTGCCAAAATGTCTGTGCTTTTGTCATTGTTCTCTCTCTCTCTCTCTCTCTCTTTCTCTCTTTTTTTTTAATTTTAGGAACACTATTAGATTTTGAGAGCAGAATAGCTTTTCTAATTCCTAACTTCCTCTGTGAAAGCAGTCAGACAAAAGTTATCAAGCCTTTCAAGTGAGGTTTGTCTAGCCACTACTGCTTTGTTTTTCAGCTTATCTTCCCTGTGGTTTGAAAACTTTCTTATATGTCTGGGTTCTGTGATCTTTCAGAAGTCTTTTAAAATGCAGTCATAATTTCAAAATCTTCATTCTGCCTTCAGATACTTTCAGTGGAGACGAGGGCGATGATCTGGTTTTACTTACCTCAGTGTATGGCAGGGAGCTGTGTTTGGAAACCTAATCTTACATACTGTTTGACTGCTCATTTAACCAGAACAGCCAGCCTGATTTCATATTGCTGTTTCTGCCAACCCACAAAATCACCTACATTTGTTCACCCAAATTCAGCAAAGAAGCGGAGTCTGGTGGTGTTCTGTTGCAACAGCCAGATTTAAGTAATTTTATCTGAAATCCAGGAGGGAGGGAAAGTTGAATAAGAGTTGTAAGGGGAAGAAAAGTCTGGATGAGCCAAGGAGAATGTTTTGCTTTGAGTCCATTCTAGGTGTATTGGGTGTTGCACTGAAGAGCAAAACCTTTAAAATCCTTTTGAAAGCTAATGGCTGGCAGCAGCTGCAAGGTTAACAGCATATTGTGGTATCATGCTCAGTAAAAGTTTCTCTTTTCCATGACTAGATTGCCTTAGTTCACAAATAAAGGGAGAATTTCCAGTTTGCTTGTTCATAACAGAGAGGTAAGCAGTCATAACCATAGCTCTGCTATTTGATCACTTGAAAGCTCAGGCACCAAGAAGCATTGCAAAGAACAAATTTGCCCAGACTCAGCCCATGCGATCTCTTACCTCTCCTGTCACCTTGAAGTGAAGAGGATCAACCAGTTGTTTCTCATTTAGGCCCCTGCTTCAGACAATATTAGGCATGATGCTCAAATATCCTCCATGGAAGTGAAGCTGGTTGTCAGCAAAATGTCACCATTTTTCCCCATTGCCTGTCCTAAAAGCTCCATGTAAATACACAGGCAGTTGGTTTTTAATAACCAAGCTCTTCCTGTTGGAAGGTCTCGGTAAGTAGGGATATACAAACATCAAACTGACTTTGCTGTCCCAGGTGGGTGTTTGAGTTAACTGCTGTTCATTGAAGATGATTTCAAAAGCATCTGATGAAAATGTTAATACAAGTGCTGTTTTTCAACAGTATTTTTTTTGGACTGATAGTATGATTACAGTTTGCTTCTGTAAGTCCAAAGTGTACTGATCAAAAGAAAAGTGATGCTGAGATCTGGAGACACTGTGGGAGTTGTACTTCTTTTCCTCCGCCTAATCCAAAAAGACACAGCCAAAACAAGTTAATATTTCATCATATTGGAAAATTTCTTAAATAAATACAGCACTATGAGCTCTGTTTGACTTGAAGGGGAACAGCTACTATACTTCCACTTAAAAGAGAGGGAGGTATTCCTTCTTATCAGCAGAGCTATTTCTTTCCTGACAGTTTGTGCTGGTCAAAAAGGATAAGGGATAAGATCACAGGCCACATAACAAGGCCTTTTGCCCCCTTTTCCATGCTTGGTAGGCTGACAGTCAGCAGGACAAAATCTTTATTTATTTCCCTGATGCACTGCCTTGCTACTTCACTTGAAAGCAGTTCAGTCTTAATATAAGGGGGTTTGTACAGTTTGAGTTAATCCAACCATTAAGAAGCACATTGTTTAAAGATTTGCAGATACTATTTCACAGGCCAAAAAGCTTCTGAGAGTTTGTTCAGCCACAGTATTAGCTAAACAAAATTAGAGTAAACCATGATGCAGTTGCTTTGCTTTTTTTTTTTTTTTCTTTTGTGGAGTATTTTTTTGTCTTTCCTCTACCATTACAGGTTGCCATAAATCATTTGTAGAGTACAGCGACTTTTACAGAAAGACTACTAGTAGTGAGTGCTTGATAGCTGGAAAGAGAAGATTATTGTAGCAAGAAATTATCTGAATGATGAAAGATCAAAAAAAAAAAAAATACAGATTCTTCCCAACCTCAACCCCTGGTGGAGTAGCCAGAAGTGTATTAGCCTCCAGTAGGGCCGGACTACCGGAACAGGTCATCTGGCATGGTTTTAGGCCTGCTCAGGGATACCAGCATATCCACCCTGAAAACTGAAATCAAGAATATGATTTATGTAGATACAGGCAGGAGAAGGTTCATATTCTGGATTTTTCCGTGCAGAAATTTCAAGGAAAATGAAATTTGCCTTGAGAATTGCTGGCCCTTGGGACTAGCACAGGGAGAAGTAGGTGACATTTAACATTTGAAGAAATCCATGGATTTCTTCCAAGTTTGGTAATGAAGTGTTCTCACCTGGTTTGCCAGCTGGAGTTTGGTACTCAATCTTATTTTATATTTTTTGTAAATTTGTGGTGAAATGGGTTCATTTGGGAGGAGGCAAATATAGCTAGAAGTTAAGACTTTTCATATAGAAGAATGTTAAATGTCATCTCTTGAAACAGTTCTTGGGAGTATAATGACAGACAGCTTTTATAGAAATTTTTCTTTTTAATGGGATCTGGACTTCGGTGAAGAAATTCATTCTGCTTAAGCTGCCAGCAATTGCAATACAATCTTTTGCCATAGGAGTATGACATATTGTCCTAGTAGGTACACAGTATCTTGTTACAAAACCAGAGTGTTTCCCAGCCAGAGAGCATATTTTAATATGGTATTATCTTTTGTTTCCTCAGTACTTCATCAATAAAATAGACAAAGAAGTTTGGCCAGCAATTCTGTAAAGATGTGAAGAGCGACAAGTGAGAGAATGGTGATTTTACAAAGAAAATTACAAATAAAAGAGGCAAGGAAAGATTTTCAGATATGTAAGCATATCCTTTGGGTCGAGAGATAAAGCCAGAGTAATGAACTGTCAGACCCAAGAAACCACCTTCAGAAATGTGCACAGTGTTTGAGTACAGACAAATGTGTGCTCTGCTCACAGTTCTTGTTCTGAGTCTGCTGTGGTGGTCCAGAAACCTGCAGCAGCCTGCAGAGTCACTTTTTAGGGCTAAAGAGTAGAGCCAATTAATGGTCATGAGCATGGTGTACATACACGATGTATGCAAGTGTTTAATATACTGCAATACTTCCTGGGTAAAACTTTTCACAGGTTAAGACTTTAAAAGAAGATACTGAGTTGGTATTGAAAGAACCAGCAGTGGCATTGTAAGCCCACAACATCAGATGACTTAGTAAAGTTTTTCCTCAGCTTTTGAAAACTGCAATGGAGAATGGAGTAACTGCATTTGAGCAAATGTGTGATTGTGTGTCATAGTAATGCCTAAGTTGGAAAGGACCTCTGGGTAGCATCTGAACTGCTGTGGAAAGCAGAGATTTAGATTAGATTATCCACACCCATCAAGCTGGTTCTTGAATATTGCCAGTGGAGGAGTTTCCACCACTTCTCCAGATGGAATTTCCAGGAACAAGGTAAACTGTACCCTGAAAAATGGTTAAGTCTGGAAGGGCTGTAAGGAGCTTTTGATCTTTCTGTTTTCACAAGAGTTCCTAGTGTGACGCTATCATAAAAGGAGAAGGAGTTATTTTCCAGGAAGACAGTGATTAGGACTCAAAGATAGCCTTACCTCTGAATGTGCATTGTGACAGGAATGCCTGCTGTAGAAGGGATGTTGAGCCATGGGAGCATTGCAGAAGGACATCCAAAAGATTTGAGATTTCATGAAATTGTTTCTCTCTGAGAATGGTGATGTTTATCCATTGACCCAATCAAATTAGAGATCCTCCTTGATTAAGAAATGTAACTCTCTACAAGCAGGAGAAAATATACTGAGTTTATATTTGCTTTTTAGAACAGCAATAAAAATCATAACAGAAACGAAAGGTTAGAGCTGGAGAGCTGGGCAGATTGAAATCAGGAGTAATGCCAGTATTTTTCATGTAGAAATGATTCATTATTCTGGCAAATTATCAAGGGAAGCAAGAGGTTCTTCATATCTCTAAATCTTTGAACTATGACAGGTTGCTTTTCTAGCATGCTTTAGTGAAACAGAAGTTGCTGATGAATAGGGGTGATTGGCAGAGACTTATTGGCTGCTTCTTGGCCCTGGTTATGCAACTGAGGCTCTTGGCTATTCATGCAATTTTAATGTTTCAAGCGCTGTTCATATGAAACTGAGTTTGACCCAGCTGCTTTTTAATATAGGACTGCAGTAAGAATGAGCTGTTTAGGAAAAAAATTGCTTTAATATTTAAAAATTTAAGTTACTTGAAAATTTAAGATAAAAATAAGAGTGGTAAGCAAAATATTATCGGAAAAAGTCAGTGAATAAAATTAAAGTAGAGTTAGGGTAAATAGTATTTGCCATTTGCAATTAGAATATTATATATATTATATATAATAGAATTCTATATATTATATAGAATGTATATATTGTTGTTATCCTAGACAGGATACCAATATACAGCTATCATAAACAAGCACAAGAAAGGCCTGTTTGATTGCCACCACAAAAATTTCCCAACCTTTGATGTACTTAATTCAGAGGAGTTTTCTACTTTGACCAAAACTTTGAATTTCACCTCAGTTATTCCTTGGGAAAATTCTTGCTTGTAGCAATAAGAGTCTTGGCAATGTTAGAGATCCCAGGCTTGGTCTGCCCTGAAATTGATACTTTGTAAGGTACCACCAAAGTCCCCCATTGAATCTTCATGTACTGACACTTCTAAGTAATGGATCTGGCTACAGTAAAGTTTTCTGAACTTGGGCAAGAATACAGTACACCTTGAAGCAGTCAAGAAATAACCCACAACCAAGTTATTTTGGGGTAAGGAGGAGACAAAAAAAAAAACAAAACCCTTCACTGGAGCAAGGTTCCACAATGGATAGAAGTATACCTACAAATGGGACTTTGCACCATTTGAAAATTATTTGTGGGCACAGCAGAATGAGGAATGGGAGTCTGTCTGAGAGAAGGTGGTGACAAAAATCAGAATGAATTTTCCAAGGGAGGATAACAGCAAAGTGACATAGTCTGAGAATGAGAAATTTCTGTTAGGCCTCAAGTCAGAAACAACAAAAGGACAAGGGTCAAAGTAATATGGGAAATCTCTAAGCAGAAAATAATTCTTGATCTGCTATTGTAATCATAACAGAATGAAAAAAAAAGAGATAAAGAAATAAATATATTGCACATGTAGTGTAACAGGCTGTGGGGATAGCATGGGTGTGTCAGAAAGGCACACACAGTTTTAGAAGGGGTTAAGGGGACCAAAGCTGTGCACCAAAGCTAATTGCAGCAGGAGGGGAGCATTTTGAAGCCAGTGACTGAGGTGACCGAGTGCTGCTCAAAGCTGCTGGTGCTGAGCAGTTTAATTCTAGTAGCTGGGAGGGATTCCCTAAATGATGTACAGGAGGTCTGTGTGTCTGGGCCTGGGGAATTCAGGCTGCAGTTCAATTGTGTGTAGCCCAGCTGAAGGTAGGTGTGGGATTCTGAGGGGGAACCTCATTCCTGCCAGTGCGTATCTGAAGGGGGGATGCCAAGGAGATGGATCCAATCTCTTCTCAGTGGTGCCAAACAACAGGACAAGAGGCAACAGGCAGAAATGGAGGGACAGGAAGCTGTGTGTGGGAGGCTGAGCACGAGAACAGGTTGCCCAGAGAGGCTGTGGAGTCTCCTTTACCAGAGCTACTCCAGGACTGCCTGGAGGCAATCCTGTGCAATGTACTCAGGACAACCCTGCTTGAGCAGGGAGGTTGGACCAGACGAGCACTGTGGCCCCTTCCAACCTGGCCCCTTCTGTGATCTTCATTCCACTGTATGGATAGTTTGGGGTTTGACCTAATGGTTCCAGAAACCATCTGAACTGTATTTACCTTAATATATGTTTACACAAGAATATATAATTTCTTTATTGAAACTATCAGCAAATATTAAAGCTTTTGCAATTTACAATTTCCAATCAAATGAGGGACAAAGTGGAAGTACTGTCAGTTGTAAGGTAGCTAATCTAGCTCTGCTTTCTTTCTTTAGTGCCTCTTTCCTTCTTTCTTGTTCAATCTTGCTTCTGTTTTGAGAAAACCAAATTTGTAATAAAAATTGATAATAGCCTAAGTTTAAAAAAAAGCTGACTCGATCCAGTTTATACTTTGTATAGTCTAGACAGTCTGCATTTGTAAATATCCTTCTATTGCATTAGGCTGTAGCAAGCTTGACAGTAATAAAGAGAAGAATTAATTTTTCCCCATGCTGCAGTGGTGGGCCTTCCAAGTTTGTGTGGGTGACCCCCAGAGGTTTGCAATATCACTGTCAGCTGCATTGGCTCAGCAAAATAGGCAGAAAAATTCATCTCCATGGTCTTTTACTGGTGTTTAAATGCAGAGGGAGGGAATTAGTGAAAAAGAAATGCAGTTGCCAAGAATTCAGAACATTTTCCTGTTTTTTTTCCCCTGAAATTTCAGTCTGAATGAAGCAAATAAATCTCAATTTTCTCACAGTCTCAGCAGGTACCTTTTCAAACTTTAATTTGCTTTATTTATTTATTTATTTATTTTTGCATTAAAAAAAAAAAAAAAAACAAAAAAAACCCAACCTCTTTGTTTTAGTGGTATTTCCAGTTTTGGAAGTAGAATTTCTGAAATGCTGTAAAGAAATTTTGTGTCAGCCAAAAGGAGGAATACTGAAATGCTTTGAATGTTCATATTTTCATGAGAAGTACCTACTTTAATATATAGACTGAAAATTTGTATCAGTTTCAGATGACAAGTGTGCCACATTTATGTAGATGAGTCAGGAACTAAGTCCGTGAGCATTATTATTATTATTAACATTATTATTATTATAATTAACATTATTCATTACTTTGTTAAACTGAGTCTCTTAAGCTCTGCTCCCAAAACATTGCTCCTCAAGCCCCTATAAAAAGAAGCACTTTTTGAACTGAAATTTTCAATGGATAAAAGTTATATTTTGTTTCCCAGATAATTGTGATCTAAAACATTTCTTTATACTAAGATTACGTTAAGCTCCCTTTAATATTAATTTGAACCTGTAGTTCCTCTCTTAAAAGAAGTGGATATTTTGTTATATAAAATAGAAGTCTAGTCTGCATGTCACTTTCAGTTCTCCATCTGTCATGGTATAAATAATTTAAAGGAAAACAAAGCATCCAGAATATGTGCTAATGATTCAAGTGTACAGTTGCTTTTATTAGAGTTCTTGGTGGGGCTGAGTATTATCTTGCACAGGCTTTTCGAGCTTTGCTGACAGCTACAACACACCTGTAGGGTGTGGGTGATGGAGTCAGACAATTAATTACTGATGAAGACAACACCAGAATGCACCCTGAGATGTGTTACGCAGTACTGCATTTCTGTCTGTACTTTCCTGAGGTGGGTCATGTTCTCTACAAAGTCTCCAGGCTGTGTACAGAGGTTTGCGGCTGATGAAAAATGTGCTTCTTGTATTTCTTGATGCTTGACCTGGGTTGTCATCATTTATGCCTGTAGTTCTCAGGCTGTGGATTGCTAGTGCCATATAAGCATTGGGAATAGCACTACGCTTATGGAAGACCTTTCAAATTCCATGTTAAGGGACTCAGTTTGTAAAGCTCTTTGAAAAGCATGCTGGGGTGCAGAAGTGTTTTTCCTCCATCCTCATGACTCTATTGCTGTGAGAAAACCACCAATGTTCACTAATCATCCTCTCTGCAAATACTCACCCAGTGCTTTGATCCACCCCTTGGTGAAGCCTCAGTTTTGTCATCTCTGGAGGCTTCTGACCATTTCTCCATGGTCTGAAGGGATCAGCATTGTCTGTGGTGTACCCTTTCTTTCCAGAACTTGTGCTTGGCTTGCATGGCTCCCTCCTGCCAGACAGCACTGATGTAAGGCCAGCTAACAAACATTTCTCTGAAATGTATTATGTTGTATATTTGAATTAATTCATTCTCATATTTGTATATAAATGGTACTTTTAAGCTATTTCCTTCATAAAATACCAGGAGATTCCTTCCTTCCCTCACTGTGGGGAGGCTGGGGAGCCTGTGGAGGGGAGGGATGGCTGTGAAAGCATGAATGAGTCTGGGGAAATGTCAGGGACAGCCTGTGGATCTGTGCCATCAGCCAAGTGTGTCAGGGTAGCAGTGACCTTCAGTGTCTCTCAGTCATCTCGTGCCAGTGGCCAGGGTCAGTGGAATCACCACATGACCTTTCCCATGGGAAAGCTTTCTCCCACAGCATTTTTGTGGAAGTCTCTTGTATTCAGGCTCGGAGAGGAGGGGAGTTTGGCCCTGTGTATGCAGATTGGTGATAGCATTTTGCACAGCATAAAGCTGTTTGGATAATAAGATGCTGTGGACAAGAGTTCATACCACTTTAAAAGTCCATGTAGTTCTTTTAAATACTGGAAATACTACTTGAAGGAGTGTCTCTGTGCTGTTGTGTTGCAAGAGTGAAACAATAGCACATTTGACTTGAGACCTTGAAAATATTTTCCTCTTTCTAATAAGATTGATACAACTTTCCCACCACTTGCAAAGAAAGTTGGCAAGATGCTGAGGAGCAGTTAGAATTTTACTGTTTAAGTTAACTTGTGCAATCATGTTTGTACCTGGATGGAGAGACATGATTTACTCAACTGTGCATAAGGAAATTTCAACTGTGGGAAAAAAGTCTTTAGAAGGTGTTTACTTTTAATTCTGTTCTTTGCTGAAAGTTGAGGAAACTCATACTCCTGATTTAAATGAACATAGGAATTTCACTCAATAGCTTAAAAAAAAATGCAAAGACATGTTCCACCATACCTACCACTGGTAGAGAATTTGAAAGAGATTGGTATTATAATATGTGATGCTGGTTTAAAATGAAGGCAGGCATTGTTTTAGGAAAACAAACCCAAGTGTTAAATACACTTTCTGCCTTGGTTTGCAGTCATGAATACCTAAAATTTAAGGCTTTAAGTTGTGTGAATCACAGAGAATTTGACATTGGCACACAAGGATTTTAAAAGCATTTTTTTGTCCCTTAAAAGTGATGACAAGCTTTATATTCTGTTTTAATATGTAGAGAGATTAGCATCTATTACAGAAACTATTTTAAGTTTTGTGAAGTTAGCTAGAACTCATTCAGCTGGTGAGCCAGGGATTGAAGGCTTTCTCTGAAAAATAAAAGGAGAAATAGAACAAAATCTTATCCAGATAGAACTCAGCCAAAGGTGGCTCTTCAGACCTGTAAGTACAACAGGGATACATTTAGATGGGAAAAAGGATATCCATCCTTCAAACACTTCTTGGCCCCGGGAAAGACAAGCTTTAGTCTTAGCTCTTCATCCAAGATCAGTAGGTAACTGAAAGTGTGTGCAGTAGTGTTTGTGCAATGAGAGTTAAGGGGCAGTGGCCAAGGAGCCTTCCCAGCATTCCAAAGCGTTGCAGGTGGGATTTTGACTCATTCCTCTGACCTTGCAGATGAGGCATAAGGTCTGATGAGGCAGCAAGAATTTCTCCAGTGAAAGGAAATTTCCAGTATGTCCAATTCCACCCAATTTCCTTGTGCCAGTACTGTAGGATGAGGCAGAGAGGTCATGGCCAGTGCTGTCACTGTCTGGTGGTCTGTGGCTGCTGGTAGCTTCTGGGGACAGCAGGGGCTTGGAAAGGCCATGGACTATTCACAAATGTACCAGAGAGGTCAAGAGTTAATTACAGGAGCACAGAGGAAATTACGTCCTCACCTGGTTCCCTAAATTCAGCTAGATTTGTGATACATGTTAAATTAGTCAGGATCATTATAATAATGTCTGAAAAGCTCAGATACTGCTTCATTAAGGCAGAGTAGTTAAATTTGATAGGCAACCAAATAGCATGGGATGAGAACAATGTAAAAACCTTAGAATTACAGGTCTGAAAATATCCTTCAGGTTTTCTACTGAAAGCAGAGAAAAAAAAAGAACAGGGTGATTTTGCTTTTTTATTAAAAAACAGCAAACAAAACAGATGGAAGACATCTCGGATTTGTATCTTCCTAATGTGAAGCACCAAAGGGTATTTTTTCTGTTTTTCATTTTGAACATGGGGGTGGAGATAGATTAATGGGTTTTGGTTTAGCCTCCAATTCTTAAATGTCTTGCTCTTGAAAACAGTGTTTTTCTCCTCTTTAATACCAGATGTTGCACTCTGGAGAGTAATTTCTTACTGTTTTTCAAGTTCAGTGAACTGCCTTGTATTTTAATGATGTTGGTTAGGAAATGTACCAGTTTGTAACCAATGATGTACCTAAGGCTGTTTATAGACTTCAGTATGGGATCCATCACAACTGAAATGTCTTAGGAAGATGAAACTTGATCCTTTTGGACAGCTGTGTACTTACACTGAGAAGAGACACTTGAACGAGGAAGGATGACACTGATTTTTTTTACATGATGAGATGTTTGAGAGTTTGCAGTTATTTAAACAATTCTTCAAGATTTACAGGATTAGAATGATTCCCCCAGGTAGCAGGGCAGCTCACAGTAAGTTCAGATCATTGATGACATGCATAAGCTATGTATGTTAAAGTAATTTAGATAATATTTGTGAGGGTTTTTTTTTTTTTTTTTGCTTTTATAGGGATGGCTTAGTGAAATATGAACAATTTCCTGGTGGATTTCTTTTGTTTTCTCTTTGTGGACAGGGTGTAGCACTAGGCATTTCTCTGAAGTTCTCAGTTCCATTGCCAAGTATTATTTCCAGCAAACTAATTGCGGGAGTTCATTTACTACTGCTCACTCCATTACACTTTTCCCTTTGTTTTGCAGCATGTTTCTCTGCTTGCTTCTTTTGCTTTCTTTTATGCACCCGTTAAGCCCTGAACAAGCTGCTTGAATAAGTTCGCTCCTTAAAATTTTCTGCCTTTAGATCTCTCTTGCTGTCTGACACATTCCTCTGTGAGATCTGTGCCTACCATGGCATCTTAGTGGACTAACAGGGTGCAGCTGCATGGCTGCTTAGCACAAGCAATCTCACTCATTAATAGAGGCTCCCCTTAGGGAGTGGAATCTCAGTTCTGTGCTCACCCTGAAGGAGCTGTCTAAAATGGATCTGATGACATGTGTCTTAAAAATGCCCATTGATTTTTAAAGGTGATAAGCTTACACTTAAAAACACACCCTGTGGGAATCTACAGTGTAGGTGCCCTGGGTTAGTGTTTGAATAGTTTTGTCTTCTAAAAAATTGTAATTAGTGCATTGCCATCTTCTTTTTCTTGAAGTTTGAGCTCTGTGAGGAAGGAGCAATCAAACTTCATGTTTAAACAGTGGATACTGTCATGATGTTAGCTAATAAGAGAAATGACAATTTTTAGAGCTTAGGGTCAAGGCTGAAAAGACCACATGTTATGAGGGAACACAAAGCATGCAAAACGCAATTCAAAATTCAGAATTCTTACTGCAGATCCTGCCCTGTTTAATGAATAATACCGATACACCTGAGGATTTTTAGATAATTTTTTAACAGCTTCCTCAATCAGGTTACAAATAGAAAGCATAAAGCATTCTATGGTGCATTTCCTTTACCTAGTGACACCATTGTAGGAGTAGTGCAAAAACCAGTAGAAGGAAGAAGCAAAATATGGTTGTAGTTCAAATACGAGGATATAGAAAATATCACATGGGGCATAGAATCAAATGTTAGCTGGGAAGGATGCCAGAAAGACGTTTTTGGTTCAGAACTGCTTTTAGTTATATGTCTTATTTTTTTCTTTTTAATTTAAGTACTGTTTTTTTCTTCTACAGCCTTTCCTTCAAAGGCTTCTCATGTAGATGTTTATTAGTAAACAGCTGCTTGCAATGAAAGACCATTACTTTAAAGCCATTGTGGTTTCTAATGTTGATTGGGGGCTGGTTGTGCTTCTGTTTGTCCTAATATAAACCAGATAAGAATATGCAAGTAATGCAAGTGTTCTAAAACTGGGCAGATAACTCACAGAAAAGCTACATAAAGACCAGGTAAGAACCATGATTATTCATAGAACTTTTGACCCTTAGAAATCCTTGAAGTAAAATAAATCATTAAAGTGTACCTAAAGCACATCCTCATGTGAAAGCTTTTAGTATATATAATAACTATCTACACATTACCTATATATTATGTGTGTGTGTGTGTGGTTATTACAGACATGTTTAATGACCTCTGCTATGAGGTAGGTGCTTGAGAACACTGTGAAGTAAGATGCTTGATATTTAGGTACAACAGTATCAGAATTGCTGGTGTTGTCAGTTGGTGTCTTGTGTTTGAAAGATGGGATTTATGGGACATTTGAATCTCTATGATTGAATTCCTTAAAAAATCGATATATAAAAATACAGTTCAAATCTCTAAGATACAAATTCATTAGGCTGCAGTCACATAGTAACCACTCTCTTGTCAAAAATTTAAGGCTAGGTATTTGTGGTTGAGTACCTGATGTAAGCTGGTCTTTAAAAGGGGATGTTTTTGTCCAGTGCAGAGTTGAAAAAGGCTTGACATGTAGTAGCTTAATATTTTCTACCATCTTGAATCTTGCTAAACAGTAAAAAGATGCTCAGCTACAACAGTACTTATGTTGGTGATCTGAGAGTATTCTCACAGCTTTGAATAATCAGGAAAATATTATCTCTAGGATGTGGGAAATATAGCTTAACACAAATATGTCACTATAGCTTCACTTGATTTGCTTTATAGAGGCACAAGGGGACAGTGGCTATAATAATCCAAAAGACTGAGCTTCTGTAAACACCAGAATTAGACTATTAGTCTGTAGATAATTTATTTTGGAAGTGTTTTGGTATTTTGAAGTGAAAAAAAATTGTATTTTTTTTCCTTATGCTCACACAAGTTGAGTAGTCATCCAGGTGTCTCCAATGACAAAATGGTGTAACAGGACAGGGGGACAAGGTTTGTAGGAAAACAGTGATCTAAATTATGGAGTGGCTCCAGGGACTCCAGTGCAGTGAGAAGTTAGATGACTGAATGAGATGTGATGGAGGGAAGAAAGAACAGGAAATTACAGAACTGCAAATTTCTAGGGACTGAGAGAGAGTTCTGGAGCAGCATCACTGTTTGCATCACTGTTCTTAACCAATTTTCTGGGTACCTACTTCAAGCTGGTGGTGTAAATGGCCTACTGGAGTAGCTGGACCCTTGGTCTAGTCCTTCTTATTCCTGAAATAATCTCTAAGCCACAGTAACCCCTGGGTGACAAGGATGAAGTACCACATAACACCAGGAGAAGAACCAGGTTTGGGGAAGAAAAAAGTGACAGCTTTGCCATTTGAGTCCCCTGCCATAAGCACTGAGCCCAGAAAGTCTCCAGCTCTCCAAACCTCTCCAGGCTGCCTTTCTCCAGTTGCTCCCCAATATCTTGTTTAAAATAGTTTTCCTTATTCCTAGAAAATTGTTTTCTTGTCAGTAATTTCTCCTTCACCATGCTATTGTTTGAACTGTTTCTTGAGGGTGCTTTTACCTTCTCCTTCCCTGACTTAGGGATATATAGTTTTCCAGGATATATAGATCCTGACTTAGGATATATAGTTTTCCAGGCTTTTTCAGTAGCTGGTCTGCAGTACAAATAAAGATCTGTTTGTATGCAGCCTCCTTGCTTTATTCCAGGTATGGAAGTCTGAGGACTGGGAGACTGGAGTGTAGCATTGAAAATTCTCCATCCACATCCATCCTTGGGTCATACTAAGTTAAACTTGTCACCTACTGAGTGACATGCAGCTTATATCATCTTACATATGACATTTAAACTTGTCCTGCTAAATTGAGCTTGAACTTGTGAAACTTCAATGTCAGAAGGCTAGAGCAGATCAGAACAGCACAAGAACTTAAGTTAGAGTTTGCCATACTATTAAATTTGGGCTTTACTAAACATAGTACAAATTGCCTTTAAAGAAACACAATTAACTTAGAACTTGCATTTTGTCTTGGAAAAGTTGTGTATATGATAAATGAAGTAATTAGACAGAACACTAGGGAAAATTTTCCTTTGTATTTCATCTTATTTATCCTCTTGCTCACATGTTGTACCTTTGGTCCATACTTCAACCTTTTTTTTTTTTTTGGTTGGTTGATTGGGATTATGTTGGGTTTTTTTCAAGAGAAAACATAACTGTAAATCCACAGCAGAAATAGGTAACCCAATCATTGTAAACCACTTTTACTTAGTTGAAAGAGAAGGTCTCTTGATACTGATTTATAAAGGGTACTGTAGTTATTATAAATTCAATTTAGAGTAAGTTAACATTACTGAAAAGGATATTTTTAATGCTAATAGAATTTGATGGTCTGACTTCTATTTCTCCCCAAAGAATGCATACGTGTGCAATGGAAAACATTTTGTAATATATTTAACTAAGTATTCTTGACTGTTCAATCTGATTGCTATCCAAGGTACAGGTACATTTGGATACTTATTTAAGGGGGTAAAGATCTTTATTCTAGGACATGCTATTAGTTTCTCTCTTTTCAGCATTTTGTCACTGTGTGTTCTTTTGATTACAAAGCATCATCAGAACCCAAATGAACTGAGTAAAGGGTTTAGTTGTGACCTCTGATCTCTTTCTTTCTACACTTCCTCAAAACTAAATCTTCCTTTGATAGTGGTTGATGAGGGTAGTATGAGGACTTTAAATCCTTAGAATTTATTTTAGCTGAAGAGCAGAAAGAATAAATTTGTGTTTCATAGCCTGCTTACTCATGAATAACTTTGACTGAGATATATTTGTAAGCCCTGAGAACAAGGCAGAAGAGTGTGTCTGAGCTGCTTTTGAGGTTTTGTGGCCAAGATCCTTCCTGCTTCCCTTTCCTGGAGGTTTTGTGGCCAGTGGGGAGTAACTAGGGGTATTTGCTTATAGTGATTAAGAACATTGTGTCAAGCCTTTAAAAATATGAAAATATGTAGACTTGACAATAGACTGGCATATAGCTTAGTGGCTTTGTTTAGTTAGATTTTTTTTTTTTTAATTGTAATGTAATTACATCCAGAAGTGGACAATTTTCACCTGTTTTTAAGATACATGCAAAGTTGATTTTTGGTGTGAGTCTCACATGGTTTCTTCTAATTCCAACTTGAAAACAGACTTGATGCATTTTTTTGCCACCATGAGGCTCTTTAATTAATACCTTCTAGCCCATACCTTCTTTTTTCCTGAGACTGCCTCAGAGGAAATGTCAACCAAAGAAGACTTTGACAAGATTTAAAGATGAGTGCAGTAAGACGTGAGGGAGAAAGAAAATAACTCATAGGTTTACAAAAATAAAAATAATCTGTTGCAATTCCAGCTCTTGGAACTCTTGTTGAAGCTATTGTGAATGTTGCCATTTGAGTGCACTGTTCATGCCTGCCTACATCATCTTAGTTCCATCACTGTTTGATCACCAACACTAAAGCTCCAATCTCAGTCCTGGGAGAAGCAGCTGCCTTCTGGCTAGCTTTTATTGGATTCACAGAAGGAAGACTTACTCATGTCCCCAGTGAGGCAGAGATATTTCCCATTTCTAGAACAGAATGAAGGAAGCACATTACTTTTTGCAAGACCTTCTGGGGCCTTGTGGACCTGAAGCTTGCTCCTCGGACAGCAGTGGCTGCAGCCTTAACCTGTGTGGCCTGGCTGGCCATGCCATCAACCCACCTCTCCCATGACATAAACTATAAAGCTTTAGCACAGAAGGAAGGGCTAAGCGAGATAAAGTTTTACAGGTTCAGTGGCATGGAGTGAGGAGTGTTTTGGACAGAAAGTTAGGCTCAGACAGAAGGAATGGAAGGACATCCAGCTTTGAAACTGCTTTCTTCATCCTGTCTGAGAAGAAAGGTGTTCTGCTGTTTGTGGCTCAGTTGTCCTGAGGAGTTCCTTTGGGAGAAGGAGAGGACAGGGACAAGTGGCCTTGCTTGATTTCTGCCTCGTCAGTAACAGTAAGGCTCCAACCAGTCCCTCAGGCACATTGCTGGAGGAGCAGGTCTCTGGGGAGCAAGTCTTGGGGGAACAAAAAGCATAAGAAAGAAATGTAGTAAATTATACCTCAAATTGTATACAGAGGGGGTTACAAACATTTTTTACCTGATTTGTAACATACTTTATTAATGGAAGATCTTTGTAACAGAGAAAATAGGTAAAGGTTGCAGCTTAGACTGCAATACTTCACTGCACAAAGGGAAATTCCTCCTTTGTGTAGTAGGAAATGCCATACATGCATATTCCCTGTGAGGTGTAGCTGTTGTACACAGGAAATGCAAACCCAAAGTTATTCAGGAAAAACATGAGCCTTCATATGGAAACTGGGGTTAAAACAAATTCAATTTAATCATTTTCCTGGCTGCAATCTGGGTCATTGGCTAGCTCCTCAGGCAGTTCCCAAAGGCATTCTTTGTCCTTGTGCCTCTGAGCATTTGCAAGGTGAAATTGTACGTGCTGTGGCTTTGCTAGCTTTTCTGTTTGCAGGGGGTAAATATGGAGTCAGATGATTTGATCAAAAAAGAGAGGCTTGGACATACTTCTACATATTGCTGTGATATGGGGTGAAGCAAGTAAACCTCTGTTACCTGCTGCTGTTGGAAACAGAAAGGCAATAACTGCAGGGTGGAAATAAAAAGGCAGGTCAGAAAGTGAGTTATGCTTCCGTATTGTCTTGCTAGCTGCCTTTGGTGTGGTGCTGAGCTGTTGTTATGAAACTCTGCCCTGCATTTCTTCATGTCATATTTGATTTGCAAACCTGTGTGGTAGAATGGCAGGTCACTGCCTCTTGCTCTGGCTGGGAACACCCTCATTCCTTCTTCTCTGCAGCTGCTGAGAACCTTTCCAGAGCATGCCTTTGTCTGAGAAAGGACGTGAAGTGAGGATATGTGGAGCAGAAGCACAAATGGGGATGATTTAATACAGAGGGCAGGCAAGCTCTGTCACTCAGCCCTGACAGGGAACTCTGCATTTCCTTTTCTTTGAGAAATTGAGTCTGGTGGAAGTGCCTGTGCATGACACTTCTGAACTTGATGGTCCTGTTCTCCTGTTTGTCTGCATATCTCAATCTGGAATAGATACTCTTTGATATTGCTTTTTTTAAGAGAAGTTGGTGTCTCTTCTAAGTGTTGGTAAAGAAGGAAGTATTGCTGAGTGAGAATCAGGCACCTTGTCACTGTTGTAGAAATGCTCCAGTGCTAATGCAGACCTGAGGGAAGATGCTTCCACTCGCCACAAAGGTGCCTGGAAGGATTTGGAACTTGATCTCTCTCACACACACATAGATGTTCAAGATATGCTCTTCTTCCCCTGGTGTATAGATTTTAAGGTCTATTCTTCTTCTGGAGCCATATTTGAGATAGTTGATCTGTGTAGCAGTTTAGTGCACTATGTCCCCAAGATACTGACAGGAAGTTGGGACGATGCTAGGCAGAGAAAACAAGATCACTTCCTCCTCTTTCGGAGTTCTTGTTCACTAAGAGATCACAGGCTTGTCTCAAATTTGTTTTACTCATCAGAGACTACGTGGAAAGGAATAGGAATAGCTAGGCAAGTCCTCATACATATTAGCATCTGATGGCCACTGAGAAGCTTGCCCACTGTGACTTAGATTACTCCACACTAGTTAGAAATATATCTCACCTATGTCTCCTGGGGCTATTTCATTCAGATCTTGCCAGAATGTACTCTTAAACCAAGTTTTAGAAGCTGACTCCCAAGAAGTTGAATCCCAAGTGGCCTGTAATCTGCTCTTAAAAACTGCAGAGTCAAAGACCAGGCAGTTTGTGAGTTCCTGAGGGAGCAGAGCAGCAGTGAAGGCAGGACCTGGGGCTGCTTCACAGCCTAGGGCAGCACTGCAATGTCACAGAGGTGGCTCTATGGGACCACCACCTCAAGGGGCACGGAGAGTCCCTTCCGCCTTATCCTTTATCTGTCTCATTGCAGGGACCACAATATGTGGGAGGGAAACCCAGAGCAAAGCTGGGTTTTCTGACCAGGACGAGTGCCATGGCAAAGAAGAGTCCATCTGGTCAGCCTTCTCATGGCCCTTTCAGATCTTACAAAAGGCTTGTAATTACATTTGGGTTGGATTTAAATAACACATGAAAAGCAAAATCTATGATCGTGCATTTAAATACAGCAACTACTCTGCTTTTCTGGTTTAGTGAGGATTGTGTGAATCAAAAATACCTTACTCATCTGCAAAAAGGCTTAGTCCCAGAAAATCTTGACTTCAATTACAGGAAATAATCATAAACTACTTTATATGCAATTAAAGACACTTTTTTTTGGAGATATTTTTGTAATTTGTATTTTCTCCTAAAACCAATTATCTAAAATATTTTTCTTTTTCATGCCTGCAGTACAACTATGTCTTGCATATAAATTGATTTTTTTAATTAAACTTTCTTTATGTGTAATTGTAATTGAAACTTGAGACTATTTTACCTTTCTTTATCTAGGTAATTGATTAATAGGTCAGATAATACCTGCTGGTTGGCAGTAGCAGCTAACACTTGTGCTCTACAGTTTGCTTGTTTAAATACTTGTACTAATTTAGAATGGAAATTGACACAATTACAATGGTATTTTTGAAAATGTTGATTTTATGGCAAGTTTTTTATGTTAACGTCTAATCAGCCTGTAATCAAATGCTGAAACTGTTTGAAATAGAAAATACTTTTCACACTGAAATTTAATGTAATGCTGGTCCAGAGCTCATTAATTTCATGGGAAGCCCAATATTGGATTTGGACTATGGTCATAATTTTATCCATCTATTGAAACAGAATGACAATGTTCAAATTCAGACCAAACAGTGATGTGGCCAAGCTCTTTCACAAACAGCTGCAAACAAGCAGCGGAGAATTTCATGGCAGTGGTAGACTTGAAGGCTAGGGAAAATGTGTCCTGAAGGATATGTGTCCCTGTGGTAATTGCAAGCCATGGCATGGGAAGAAGAGAAAGGTATGAGATATTTTGTCTTATGCTCAAAGTGGCAGTTCAGAGAAGATCCTTAACCTGTAATGAATATCTATGAGTCAGGAACAGAAATGTGATAATGCAGCAAAAACAGTTTTGCTGGTGTGCTCCCATGGCCTTTCCAGATGAGCTGTCCTGGTGCCATCCTCTTTAGCAAATACATGACTGGTTGATTGAGAGGATAGGGCTGGGTGACAGGAGAACCATCAGTGCTCTAGAGGCTGCCAAGTCAACCTTCTGCCTCAAAACCTCAAAGCCCCGTGACATGACTTTCACAGGACCATGTTGCCCTACAGGACCATGTTGCCCTACAGGACCATGTTGCCCTACCAGCTGGGAACACCATCCAAGTGCTGCTGTTGACACACAGATTGGCCACCTCGGCAGGGCAGGAGCTCACACACCTCCAGAAATATTGCACATTTTTTCCATCAGTCCTGATCTGAAATGTGATCTGGGGAATTTGCAGAATTAAGCTGTCAAAACTATGCAAAATTAATTATAGGCTGGATTTGGCATAAAAGCTTAGATACAGTGTTTTCCTTCAGCATTTGTACTTGCTGTTGAAATGCTTCAGCCCGTACATCTGTGCAGATAATGCCAATAGGGGAAATCACTAATGAAACATAGTTTTACAGGTGGGTTTATGTGAATTTTCCATAAACTTCATGTGCCTGCATCATAACATTATATTCTTTTCTCAGCTGTGAGTTTTTTTAACTTCTACTGTGAAGCATGAGACACTGGCTTTCTTTTGCCTGTATCACTTGCCTCTGTCACCTCTGCACACACATCTGGGTAACACGCCAGGGTCCATGGGGTGCTGTGCAGTCCCCACATGGGGCCCAGAGGTGAAAATCCCCACAGTGAGGAGTGGAGCTCCTGCAGAGCTCTCCAGATTTTGCTTTCTTAAAAGCTATGAAAATGCATTGTTGAAGGAGAAAGACCCAGGTTTCACTGAACCATGTAAGTTCCAGCTGGAAGATGAAGGTATCCAGGGCCACTGGATTCCTCTTTCTTAACCTTCTTAACCTTAACCATTTATCCAATAAGTGTAAGTAGGTAATTTCCATTAACTTTTACAGCAGGAAGGATAATTTAGTGTAAAGTTACGTGTTATATCTCTATTGATCTAACAATCGATTATCCTTTTTTTTCTCTTCCCACACACTAATTAAAGACTCGCAGAAACAGGACAAAATCATTCTGGTGTTGGGGAATAAGACAAATTGTTTTACCTTATGCATAGGGAGGAAGATGGGGATATAAAGAGGGGAAAAGGGGGCAGAAATATATATGGGGGCAGAAGAACTGAGGATTTGGCCCCCATTCCAGCTATGCGGAGCTGTTAGATCAGCTGAGCCATAAATAATGTATCTTCAGCCTTAAATTAGTTCAGGATGTAATCCTTCATTTTTGCCCTTCCCAAGGAATCACTGCTGAAGCTCTTTCACTAATAGCAAAAATATTTATTCAGACACGAGATAACCATTTGTTTCACTTGTTCCTCCAGGGACCATGAGTAGATCCCATTTAAGTAAATGAGTGTTCTGCAGACCCATTAGAGACAGGGTAAAGTCCATGGTCCTGTGCCAAAATGCTATATCACGAAATAAAATTCATGGAAACCTTATAAAGTCACCATTTATCTTCTGTATTTAAATCAGACTTTAAACATTAAATACACCCAATGAAATCTTGTAATCCAGACTGTAATAATAAATCTCATGCTGGTATTCTCATACAGAGGAGGGTGAAAATTTTAAGTACGTTGACATTAATGTCATAGCACGTCTTGACTTCAATAGATCCAAGATTTTTTTGGTAATGTTTTTAAGAATCTTAATTTACTAGCAAAGTAAGTAATTTAGGATTTCCTGTTTTCCCTCCCAGTCACTGATATTGTCATCAGCTCCTGGGACAACACTAACGTACTCAGCTGGATTTTTCTGTCAGCATCAGCCACCCCCTTTTTTTCATCTGTCCCCCCAAAGCCACTTCTCTGTGTTCACTGTCCTGCCTGCAGCCCATAGGCTCAGCAGCTGCACTGGTGTGTTTGGCTTTTACACTCATTTCCTAGGAGGAGAAAGCTCACATGACTGAATATGTATCTTTCTGTCTGCAAAATGATCTTGGATGGTTTTATTTAAATTTGAAAGGAGAATAGCTATCCTAAAGGTCACCAGGCAGAGGAAGTAATCCCAATTTACACTGCCCCAAGCTGCATTGGGAAGGGAGCAGAGGCAGCACCAGCAGCTGCCTGCCTCTGGCACAGACATTGCTGTAGACCACTGCAGCTGGGGCTGTCCTTCCCCTGCAGGTGGTGCAGGGAGTGCAGGTGGGTCTCACTCTGTCGTGGTGGGTTAGGGGACAAAGGACATAAATGAAAGGCAAAACAAATTCCAGAGTGTGTCCATTGCAGATCTCTTTTTTTTCCCCTCGGACAGTTTGTTTTCATGTGACTTGAACCCCTTCCACTGAATGGTGGCAACACAGTGGTCTTTGCCAAAGTGGCTGATTATGTTTATTTAAGAGGCATCTAGTGGTAGAAAATCAGTAACAAAAATCGATTTGCAGCTTTTTCTGCGCTTTACAAAAGGCATGCAAGTTTCACTTGCACTAGTTGGAAGCAAGTGAAGAGAAAATAGTTTGTAAGTTAAATATTTCGTAGTGTACAGTGATAAAAACTTATTTCTTGAAGAAAATTAATTTATATTATTACATATTACATTACCATACATGAATGGGAATTAATTTTATGTCCTTGGAGATATAGAACAATGCAGAAACCTGCATAAATACTTTTGTGCTCAATTATGGTCATTAAATTGATCTGGAATATCTAGTGTGTTGATTATCTATAGCTTAAAGCTAGGGCTTATGAGCTGGGAAAAGGTAAGGTGTTTGTTCTGTCTGTACCTTCTATTCCATGTGTAACCATATTTTCATTGCCTTCAAAAGTATTTGTGAATGTGCAAGAAACACAAGATTGGCTACTAATGTGCTGGCTACTCCCTTTTACTGTTTGAAGGTTTACCAATTCCTTTATACAGCCTTTTTCATTCATTCTACATTTTTTTATTGGTCTTACCTAAAGATTTCATTTTGCAGGCTCCTGTACATGAATTTATCTTTAAAGGCACCAGTATTATAGTACTACCAATGTTAGGCAGGTTTCTTGAAGTTCAGCTGGTGTGAGTTTCTGCAAAGTTAAGGAAAAACAGGGAGACATTGAACTGCCATCTGAATAAAAAATACCTTCGTTTTCAGTAGATGTGAGAAATAAAATGTTCCTTAGAAGGTTGCAGACAGGTTTCATGCCCTGGGGACTGATCTATGAGCACTTCTTGTCTGTTAAATTTGAGCATAAATATGTTCATTCTTGTATGTCACAGTACAAGGGCAGTGCAGTGGCAAGCAGACACCTGCCTGACCAGCAGGTTAAAGGAATGAGGAGAAAATTCACAGTTGTTCTGTTTTCTTGTAAACTATGTTTTCTTGAAAACTATGTTTTCTTGTAAACTATACTTATGGTTCTAGTGTGTCAGAAATTAGGGTAGGAAAGAAGGATGTACTGGGAGTATTCAGAAATTACATTACAGTGTTATGTTACAGAATGAAAAGAAGAATTCAGTTATAAAGTTTACTCCATTATTATTTATTTTCTTTTCTATAAGAGAGTCTTTTATTTCTGTTTGGTGGGTCGGATTCATCCATTGCTCAGTTTGCTTACACCATCCCACCCCTCCACTCTGTGTTTGTCAGGAGAAGGGTCCTATGTACTACTTGCTCCCAAGAGAAGGGTTTGTGGCCTGCCAGCAGCAGTTGAGAGAGTCATTTAGCGCTTATATGGTGACTTCTTCAGAGAATAGCTCCTGCCTCTAAGGTCTTCCTTCCTGTTCGTTATTTAATACCTATTTTATTTTGGGAACAAAAAAAAAAAAAAAAAAAAAAAAACCAACCTAAGGAGAAATGGGCACTGTTCACATCAACTGTTTCTGCCTTGCAGATATGAGGGGATTAGTTTCCTTTCCACAGGAAGAGTTGCCAGGAGCCTTTTAGCCAATTACCACAGGAGTTTGTGGACCACAGCAATAGAGGGATTACTTTGCTTTCCGTAGTGAACATTAACCACTGCTGTGCTAAACAAATGAGCCTTTTATATTTTATCTGCTTTGATATTTTAAGGAAATGAGAAGTCTTGAAATGACAAAACCCTGGTAATAATGAGGTGAGTTATCACCACATGGTTATTATCGAGAGAATTTTCTTTTTATAACTAGGGTGTGTTAAAGAAGAGGCATGCTCCTTGTTTGCCTTGGAAGTAAAATCATTCAAGTTTACTCTTGTCAGGTTTCTGAGAAGAATAAAACATTGTTACTGTTTGTGAAAGAGAAATGCCCTGGTGGAGCCTGGCCCACAAGTTGTCTTCCTGGAAGCCAGATGTGATCGTGGCTCATGTCTTGTCTGAGATTTGTCTGATTCCACCTTCATCCCTTGTCGGGTTCAGCTGCTGGTGCTGGCAGTCAATTCTGTGTTCATTATCTCCAGTAAAATTACCTTATTTGCAATTAACCAGTGTAAAGAAAAGTTGGAAAGTTGGACTTGAGTGTTTTGTGACCAGCGTAGACATTACCTGTAAGGTAAGAATTCTTTTGGCAGTGAACCACAGCACGTCTGTAGAAGCTGGTAGATCTGGAAGTGTAGCATCCACTACACCCCCGAGGTAAGGTTGTTTTAAAGTGGGTCTCTGTTTGTGTCCTGATGTCCTTCATGCTGTATTGGGAGTAGGCTGACCATAAGGGGAAGTTCATGTAAATACAGCTAACTGAAAATATAACATACACTTAAATTTTATATTATAACATTACATTAGTAAATCACTGTTCACTGTGACTTCTGCATTAATCTTGTTTTCATGTAAAACCCTGTAATAACATTTTCTGCATCAGTCAGTTTTCACTGAAAACAGACAGATGCACAAGGACCTTTGCAGTAGTGCTGTGCTTGGAGTCACTAGCACAAGCACAAACCATATGTTTGAAGACTCTTGCTACTTCTTTCTTGATCTTCAAGCATGAAGCTACATTTCTGTCCAGTGCAACTGTGGAGCAAACCAAGAAGAGCTTGGGTTACACTGCTGTGTACATTTGAAGTGTTGAGTTACATTACTACTTTGTGGCGTCAGCATATTGCAGAAATAATCCGTGTATAAATTAACATATGAGCTTTCCAGAATTGTACGTGGCGAGTTTTAGTTTAAACGTAGTTAACAACATGGATAAGGTGGCAAAACCTATTTAAATATCCATGTGCATTTGTCCCTGTCTTGTCATTGTCCCTTTTAATGGAGGTGCTCTCAGATGGTTGTGGATGCCATGTATAAAGCTTTTGTGTAGTACAGAACTTGTATAAGCATGTCAGTGTGCCCAGCAGCCTTTGCAACAAGTAAGAAGAACCTAATTGAACGTAAGAAAGCATCTCTGATAAGGGATTGGTTCAAAAGTTTTTTCAGAGAAAAAAAAGACAATTTCATAAGAAGTTTGTGCCTCTTTAAAGCCTAGAAGTTTTAACCACATTTGGATTCTAAAGCTAATTGGAAAGATGATTTTAGTAATTGTATGAGTGTCAAGAACAAAGGCACTTAAAAATTTACAAAAAATTTACAAAAAAGGAGTGCAAGTAACTTTATAAAGCTACAAAATCTTTATAAAAGTAGCTGGCACCAGATACTGCATAGCTGGATATTCTACCATAATGGATCTGTAAGAACTACAGAAGTAGAAACTCTGAAATTCTTCCAGATGTGTGAAGTAATGCCTTGCATTATTATGTGGGCAGGGCTGTTTTTCTTGGCCATAATTTAGGAAGACTTTTGTGTGTTATCATCAACGAATTAGAACTTGAATAACAAATCTTGGCTATGATCATCATAATATGTTCCTGTTGGGGAGGGACAGAAGGGGAAGAAAAAGCTTATTGTAATATATATTTTAAACATGTCTGATGAAAAAATACAGATAACTCATTTGCTTAGAATAGCTTATCATTTAGGTGGGCTTTTTTTGTTGAGTGGTTCATAATCATAGAGTCTGCTTTAGGAGTTCCTAACTCAATCACACTGCAAAAATGAGCTCTGTGTATGGTACTGCTTAGGATCTTGTGTCTGCTTTGAGTTCCATACTGAAATGGAGTAATTGAACATGTCAGGCTGTCCCATAAAACAAAAATGAGTAAAGTGAAATTGATTGCAGTATGTTCTCCATATTGCACACCTGCCTTAAAAAATTACTCTTAATAAGCCTTTGTAAGACATTGTAACTGTGTGACATACGCTTGTATGTATATATGCATATATGTATATAACCTAATGTCCATTCATAAATTATTTTTATATGTCAATAGGTATCAGAACTTGCCTTCAACTTGCCCTGTGATTGTGAGTGTTCTTTGAAGGTGTGTATGTGAGGATGTCAAGTAGTAACACCCTGTTGAAACTGCAGGCAGTCATACTAGGTGGTGTCTTCTGCCTTGTCTGGGTAAATACTGAGAAGAAGGTAGATTTCTACTATGTGGGGATAAAAGAAATTAAAATCTGTGTGCAAGAGGAATGTGAGTAGTGCATGTATTCTTGGTTGCAGTATATGCAATATCAGACATTACAGTCATTACTTCTGTTTCCTTTATTTTTTCTTCTTTTTTTTAAATGAATGAAAAAAGCATCATTTAAGTGAAAACCATTACATGAACTAGAGGCTTTTAATTTCTCTTATATCCCTCTACCCAAACAGACTCAAATTCCTCAGTTTTCCAATAGCTTGCAGTTTCTTACTGATATCACCCACTTGTGTCCCTTTTTTTCCTAGCTGCACCTAAACAGAAAACGCATTCTGATTTGGTACATTTTCAATAATGAAAAAAATAAAAAGGTTCATACATTAGTTTGGGGGAATGAAGTGGCTTGTTGAAACTTCTTGTAAATGACAACAATATAACACAATCCTTAGAAAGACATCCAGTGAATTTGTCTTTAGATGAGCTTCTTAATGCATGAAAATGCATTGTGGTGTGGGGTCATTCTATAATTACCTTATTTTAGTGGGTTTTGGTCCACTGTGTTTCAGGTTCAGAAGCATTTACTTTGTTCTGCTGTGAATGATAGCGCTTCATTATGACATTTGCACTGACAATTATGGGAGAGGTGCTGAAAGGCCCTAGGCTACATCATCGTTTTCAAACTCCCACATGCTTCTCGCCATTTTTATTAGGATCTCCTCAAAGCCACTTACACACCCTGTCTCAAAGCGTTGTTTTAACTCAGGTCTGTCAGGTTGCCTGCACAGCACTCACGAGTGACTGGGCTGGTATGCTAATTGCTACCTTACTGAACCAACCATAATGGCATGTCTTTTTTCTTTTTGCAACCTTTTTGTGAATTAACATTTTTACTTTGACCACACATTTTAATTATTGTAGCTTTGGAGTGGATTTTGCTGCCCGCTTCAAGCTTCTCAATGCCTGTATACTGCACTGTGCACAATGAGACCTAATCCCCAGCTGGGCACCATCTCTAACAATGCAGTACATATACATTATATTATACTTCAACCTTTTTTTGTTTGATTTCGGCCTCATTCAGAAGGGATTTTATTGTTATTTCTCAGTTCCTGCTTGACATACTAATTTTACAGTCATTTTCTGGCAATTTAAAGCAGATTTGGGGGAAACAGTTCAGGGTTTTGCAAATCATCCACTGCACAACATAAAAAACAACTCCCTCAACTCCCTGTTAAATCCATATTTAACTATGGATTGGGGGTTGATGTTTAGCGTGTCTGTATACACAGTACTTGCTAATGTACTTAAAAGATAAGATGTGTGACTTACTACAAATCTTTAGCTTTGCACATCAGGGGATTGAAGAGCTGGAGTCTGCTTGCTTGCTTTCTCATGTTGAAGTGGTAGCCGTCATTACTGTGTGTTATATTTTAAAAAAGCAGGGAGGAGTACATTTTTGCTACTGCATATGCCTCACAAAGCAGGAAAAGTAAGACATCGTTTAAAGTGGCTATTGTGCAGGAGGTTTCTGGAATGTTTGGCATTGCATGTTAAACTTTGGCATTTTGTCATTAAAAACTAGAACAGAGCACAGCCTCTCAAATATGCAGTCAAGCCTCTTGAGCTCCTGTAAAAATAAGCTGGCAAACATACCCCTCTAATAAAATGCTGATGCTGGAAAAGATGTATGGTCATCATTTTGTTATGCTACTTTTCTCAGCATGTCTCATCTATTTCCAAAAGTAGAAGAGAGAGAGATGATTACCAGAAAAGCAAAAGTCATGGTGAGGTGAAATCCTGGCCTTGCTGAGGCAGAGAACAGCTCTGTCACTGGGCCAGCCTGTGAGCCATGAAATGTCTGTGTGCCCTGGCCAGGTCACTGGTTTCAATGACCATTAACCTGCTTTTTAGTCAATGCAGTTCTTTCTTCCCTCCTACTGCTCTTATGATGTTCAGTGTTTAGCAGTGTAAATGGTGCTTATGATTGTTTGTTTGGGCTTTAATGACACTGTAGCCATTTAAAATATCCCCCTGGAGCCTCCCAAGGTTTGAGTGCACTAGGGAGGCAAGAAGAGGCTTCTGGCATTGGGCGCATTTGGGTTTGGGGCTGCTGTTGATAACCTGGGCAGTGAAGGTGGTGACCATGCTGTGGTCCTGCAGTCTAGGCTTCTTCTGCTTATTGGTACTGTTATTTTCCTAGCAATTTTCTCAGGGTGGGAATTTATAATTAATTTATAAAATTTTAACTCATATATTTTTTCATTCATTTTTTCATTTACATTGTTTTCATGTATATGTACTTGCAACATTCTCTTAATTGTCCTGTGCTCTTTCCTTCAAAAGGAAATACATGTGTTTAATATGTACTGTGGTGTTTAATATGTACTGTGTGGAGTGCTAGTGTAGGATAGTTGAAGGACAAAACAGGAAGAAACAGCCTAGAAAAGTATAGTGTAGAATATTTGTTTATTTAATTAATAAATTACAGTTTTAGTAAAAAAAAAAAACCAGACTCTTCAAAGTCTATTTATCATCTTCTAATAATGACAGTAAAAACTTTCCTGAATAGAAATAAAAAGTGAGGATAAAGAAACTTCTTTTAAAACAAACATTTTGGCAGTGTTAAAAATGATGACTCTAATAATGTTACAGAAATTGCAGTATCTTTCCTGTCATACCACATTAGCACATCGGAGGCTTAAATAAGAAAAATACTGACATGACAATCAAAATAATTTGGTAGAGAGGGAGTCCTTGAAGAGACCATACATGTCAGAGCAGAGCTACTTCCCAAATACTCTTAAGTGTAGTAGTGATCAAGTAGGTTCAGAGAAAGTAGGTTTTTATTACACTATCTATTCTGTTTTCTGTTGAATGAAGGCAGAACATGAAAAATAGTCTTCTTTCCTCATTCAGAGAGTAATATTTGTTAAACTTCACAGCTTTAAATAAGGAGGAAACAGTACTTCTGTTCATCTGTAGTGTTAATCAATCAGTCTTATCTTTTTCTTCGTGCTGCTTAATTACTGGGGAAATATTTAACTATAAGCAGCTTACATGTTTCTGAAACAACTCTCTGATCATAAATTGTTTTGCCTCTTCAGTTTTGGAAAATCTAAAAGGAAAAGTGCACTATCAGGAAAATACTATTATTTGGTCTCTAACCAGTAATATGATTTAATAGAGTGGAGATGAACAGCAGGAGTTATTTGCAGCTTCTTTTTTGTTTAATTCAGTAGCTCTTGTGTCCCAGGGCACTAAACAGCACAGTTTGTATGTGGTATCCACTGCTCACATAAGCAACTCCAGGAGCTGCTTTTAAACTTGTATCTTTTATAAGGTCCTTGAGCCTGGCTATCTATAGCTCACTGGAGAACAGCATGTCCTGTGTGCTGTACTCTGCTCCTCATGTCTTGGAATTGTTCTGGTGTGCATAAGCCACTCATCTGGATGAGATGAAACACAGACATTTCTAACGTTTTGACTCCCTTTATCCTCTCTGTAGGAGCTCAGCAGGCAGGATGTACAGTGATTCGGAAATTTCTGTGTCGAGTTCCTAGAACAGCTAAGTCAGCTCCAAGGTTTCTCATGGCTGTGTTTTTAGTTTCATAGATGGTGATAGGACTGCCAGTGATGATAAAAACAAATGCATATTTGTGGCAATTAGACATTGATGTATCTGGAGCTAAGCTGTACTGTTGTTGTCAGGATTACGAGAGCTGGGTTGTTTGGAAATTTAATGTTCTCATTGTGGCTGTTGCAGGGCAAAACTGAAAGCTCATAAAACTGAAAGCAGGTCATATCAACAGATCAATTAAAGGCAGTGTGTATCATGGATACAAATGTTTGTGAGCTATATTGCATACACAGTTATCATTATTTTTGACCTTTCAGCATGAACTCTGTTGCTTCCTCATTACTTCCTCATGCAGGATAGTCTTTTAGAGAAAATGCTGTGAGACATTACTCATTCAGTCCCTGACTTCAGTCAGATTTCTGCAGTCCTGATTAAAACCAACTTGGTTTTACTGGAGTAATGTAGGGGACAGAACAAGACAACTTTTCCTTTCTGTGGTTTTTACTGTGTAGGTCATCTGAAAAGATGAAAATGTTTTTCCCAAAAAAAAAGAATACTTTTTCCCATAGGTTTCATTACTAAATTGGAACTTGAGTGGATGATTATTGTGTGCAGTTGGGTGGCAATTGCTGTAATTGTGTATTTGCAGGTGGCACTGTCTTCTCTGCCAGGAGATAGTCTAAGGAATTTATCTGTTAATGACACAGCCACTGGAACAGCAGCAAGGTTGCTGCTCAGTTTGCAACAAGAACACTGTTAAAACACAGATAACTTTAAGCACCTACATTCAAAACAAACTTCTGTCTCATCAATGCCTGACTGATTTTTAATAAAACCAAGCTTTAGCTCTTCTTTTGATCTATTTGCATTGAAGCTTGTTTGCATGATGCAGGTGAAAAGGAAATAGCTGCTTTGCTCCACTTTGACATTTCCTTAAGATTACTCTTAGTATGATCTTGCATCACAAAACCAGATTCAAAACTGTTCAGGGCCTTATCTTGTGGCAGAAAGCTGCTGAGCCCAACTGGTGAGGAGGATTCTTAGTTGCTGTGAATTGAAGAGAGAATGCATAGACTCAGAGCGTCTGTTAAATGCTTTTTTGATGTGTCACTAGTTCTCACTGAAACTAAATGCAGGCGGAAAGCTGGTGCTCTGATACCAGCTGAGAAGGTTGACACGATACCTGTAAATCATAACCACAGCAAAATCCAAATACTGGCCAACTGACAGCTGACCCAGCATCCTTCTTTATGATGTTTTTTCTCTCCGTGCTCAGTGGAATATGCCATTTAGATACCTGTGTTAGATACCTTTAAACAACATTAAACAATCTTTTTGAAAATCACAAATAATGTATACACTTTCATCCATTTCTTGCTAAACACCTTAGTTAAACTGTTGGAAACTCCTATATCCTGTACCTTTTCCATTATGATCTTTTTTTTTTTAATACCATGGTAACTAGAATTAGTAATAAGTAACAAAATGAAATATGAGCAAATATCAGCTCTTAAAGCTCACTTTAACAATATGAAAGTTAATCTTGTGCTTCTGATTTTTGTCCTGCTGAAGTCCCAACTCTTTCCATCAACTAAAATTGGGGTTTCACCTCCAGAAATATACCTTAATATTAGAAAATGCACATCTCTACACTTAAGGACCAAAATGATTGCTATAACTTTTTTTTCCTGTCTCACATACTTTTTCTTCTGAATTAAAGTGTATTCTTTTATCAGAAATTTTTCATAGGTAGCCATTTTATCACTTTTTCATATTCTTTTGAACAAAGCCTGAAGGGAGAACTTCTCTGGCATCATCCATAATTCAGAATTTTATAGCTCTTTTTTGAATGTGCTGAATTTTTTCAACATTACTTTTGAAATACACACACTCCAGAACTAAGCTTGCATTATTTTATGGTCCTGTCAGTGTCACATAGAGTAATGCTGCTTCCCTGCTCTTACTTTGAATTCCCTTCATATATTGTACTCACTGGTTGGAGCATAGCATTGGGAGTTCATGGTCTGTTGTTGCTTTGTGTTTTTTAAAAACATTTTTAAACCATTACCTTAAAGACTGTAATTTATTGGTGGCAGAACCAGCAAAGGTCTCACAAAATTCCTTTATTATGCAAGGTGAAAAAAAATTGGCTTACTTCTAAGCAAAACTCTTTAACTGTTGGCAAGGCATATCAATAATCATATAATAAGAAATGTGATTTATTATATCCTTAAGGTTTTTGACAGTTGTCACAACCAATAAAGAATTGTAGTTTTACAATATTCCTGTAGATTGGGAAGTAAGTTTTATTTCGAAGTGTGAAAACTGAGGCACAAATTTGTCACTGGTCAGAGGATTGCTATATCTGTACTGAACCCACTTTTACTGAGTCAACAACCTTCATTAATTCATCCTTCCTGGGCTGCTTAGGAGAACAAATGTTTCATAGCTAATGTCACCCCATTGTGATGTTATTCTGAAAGTGCTTCCTTACATGTGGACATCACACCTGCTTTTAGGACAGTCCTGTGCAGCTTAGTGGTCTCTTAGCAGTGCGTGAAATGCACCATGGAGCATGAATTCAGTTGCTCAGCAAGTCTGCATTCCTTGGCACAGGGAGCAGGATAATACTGCTGGTGTCCAGACCTATTGTTTTCGTAGTGCTGCATTTCCTCACTAATGGCTTTTGAGGCAAATGTTTAAGTGCTTATCGTTACATAGTCTCCTTTCATCTAATTTATATTTAGAGCAACTGCTAGGATTGTGAAACTATATTTTTTTGTCTTTAAAAAAAAATAAGATCCAGCAGCAGAAGTTGAAGACTTTCAAGTGTAAACTTAGGAGTTTGTTAACAGTGACTGTTTTGTCTCCTGTGGTTCACTCCTGGAACTCCTTCAACTTAGCAGCCCTTGATCAGCAGAACCTGCTGTGCTCCAGCGCCTGAGCTCCTGAAACACCTCTGTATCCTCACTGGAATGAATTTGAGAGTTGTCACACCTGGTAAATAGATGATCTCCCACCCTTAGAAATCCTGTCTAATCTACTAAAGTATCTTTTATGGTGGAGAACAGACACTAAGTGCTTCAAAGGACTTGCTCAATCTTGCATCTTTTTTCCGCTGTTAAAGATGTGGGGTTCAGGTCAAGTTCAGCATGGGACCTTTTGCATGATGGAAACTTTTGTACTGGAAGGAAAAGCTCACCTAGTAGTTAAACTAAAATAACTATTTTAGGAACTTTGGATACTCTTGTTGGGCCAGATACTGTGCATCTCCTGGGGAGCAGGTTGTCCTCTTTGCAGTATGTGTGTTTTACTCCTTTTTGTACCTCAAAAGGGTTTTTGCTTCAGTGTACTTCATGCTTTTACCTTACCCTGATCACCCAGTATTGCTGTAGAAAAGGACTCTGGGATGTTCCTTTTTCTGCTCAGGAGACCAGTTGTTCCTCTGATCTCTGGGCTCTTGGAGCCCATCTCAGACTGGAAGCCCTTGTCTCATCTGGAAGATGATTGCCATTGTCTCCCCTTCCCTCTCCCCTGATGACAGCCAGATGTACCTTGCAGCCTGGATTGGTCCTCTGTGCCTGCACAGTCTGGAAGTAAAGGCAAGAGCTGTTCAGGCAGCTGGAGCTGGAAAGATGCTGGTGCCAATGCAGGAGAAGCTGACGGGATCCTGATCTGACATGTTTTCCTCTGAGCTGCAGTTTGAGCCCCTCTGCTTTCCCTGCTGGTGCTTCAACAGCACAAGGCAGAATGAAGGGCTGCCCTGCTGCCTGCTGCCCACCTCATGGCACCGCTTGCTGCTTCTCAGAGCAGGGGGCAGGGCTGTGGACTTCTTGTGGATCAGGGAAGTGTGGGAGAATCCAGCACAGCCTTCCAAGCCTAGCTGTCTGTCCTGTGCTACCCATGCCAGCCTACCACTCCAGGGCAAGCCTTTCCAATTCATGAACCCCAGGCTGAATTGTCCAACATTCCATTTGCTAAGAGAATGTAACAGGTTTTTTAAGTTGTTAATTTGTGGGTTTGTTTTTTTTTGTTTGTTTGTTTTTTTTTTTTTTTTTTTTTTTTTTCTTCAGAGCATACATCAATCTCTAGAGGTCTAGAAAATGGGATCCTGTTTGAAATTACTGCCCTGACCAAGCCCACTTCCTTGCCCAGTGATCAGGGCCTTGGCTCAGCAGGTCCGGTGTTAGATGCAGCCCCTGGAGAAGCCAGGTTAGGATCCTGCCTTCTGCTACCCAGAGAGCCAGGGATCCACCACTGCTAGAGGAAATCAGAGAAGATAGTCCCTAGCTTTGATTACAGAGTGTTTGTTTACTATGCCCTCCTGCCATATATCCATGATCATAAGGTTCTTAATTTTTTTTAGTTTTTAAGTGCAATTATCAGAGATATTCTAAGTCATCTTCTCTTTAGCCAGTGCCCAAGTACTTGCAGAGGGGAATGCCACTTGCTGTGTGGCCCTTTCATATATGCAGTCCCTGCCACACTGCAGGGTCATTACCCAGTGTTTGTTTTAAATGTCTGAAGTCCATAGCTATGCTGGTATGTTAACCCACCACTTCTGTGTAGTCTGGAAACGTTAAAACCATAAATTACTATAAACAAAGTACCTTTGGGGGAGATTATATATTATGGTTATTTAAGTAGCTCTAGGGATTTTTCCTTAGTTTAGTGCTCATAGAATGTATACATGATCAGAGAAATACTCCACAGTTCACTGAAGAACAAAGGTGTATTTAACAGAAGATGTATTTCTACCAAATATATGCTTTTTAAATTAGGATTTTAGCGTAAAAAATAATTTCAGCTTGCTTCATCTGCTTTCCATATGTAACTGTTTCAGATAAAATACATAGCTAAAGGTTTCATTGAATCAGTGCCATTGTATAAATACAGAATTTCTGTATATGCACATTTCTCATTCTGATTGCTTCCAAAAGATAGCTAAGTGACCATTAGAATAATTTAACAAGAAAAGGTTTTTGTTTTATGAGATGTAAGTTCTCCTGCATAAAATATAGCATGCTGGAACTGATTTTCATTGCATGGTTATGGTTAATGGTTAAAAATTTTCAGTCTGTGCAGAACCATTTCCATACCACTGACCCATCTGTTTTAAAGAGACCTTGTCTTCAATAATACATGATATTTGGTCATTGAGGAAGAACTCCCACGGTCCAGTGTATACTCAGTGCACCCTTGAAATTTAGCCCTTGGTTTTGAAAGGCTCAATATTTTAATGTCTGGCCATCTTTAACCATCAGTGAATATTTATCACAATAGATAAAGTCCCAGCTAAACTGCTATAGTTCCCAACCACATCCTGGAGGAACAAAGTGAGTTAAGGCTGGAGCCTAAAATTTCTAGGCAGAACTAATAAAGCTTCGCTTTGTTGAGGTTTTAGATGTTGCTTTGTTCTCATATGCCCTGGCGAAAAAAATGTTTCTTTTAAAAAAATATTTTACAGACACTTAATCTTGGTTGTGTCTAATGCCTTTCAATATTTTTAAAAGAAATTCCAAGTGGATGAGTTATTTATGTGTTTAGCTTTTATTTTCCATTATGTCTTTTAATAGATTCCAGATCTCATCTATATTGTAATGGCTTCTGTGTTACGGAGCAACAAAATTTACTGGGTTAAATATCCATTTTTCTTGCCTCTCTGACATGAAAGTGCCACAGACCTATACAATAAATTGCTAACACATTTGTGTGTGGAAGCTCATGCTGTCACCCTCACTGTCTGCACACAGGTTTCACCAGACATGAAGATGTCCCGGTGCACTTCTGCACACCTGGAAGCACCACGTTATTCCCAGCGCTCAGGTGAACATGCCTGGGAGGCATCATGATTAAAGGCTGTAAATGGAGAAGTGTTCAGGCTTGAATTCTTTGTAAATCGCTTCCCTCAACCAACATGTTGAAGCACATGTAGAACGTAATTTTATAGACTTGTCTGAGACCTGGGGTATGCAGATGGAATACGTAACATGATGTCAAAAAAAAGGGATAACCCCAACTGCTGTTTACTTTCCTCCTCACCATCCTGTCTTCCCCATGCATTTACTTCTTCCATTTTTTGTTTCCCTACTGGCTAGATTTACTTGAATTTCTGGGAAAAGCAGGTATATAGGGGCCAGAACAGCACAGGGAGTGGGGCTGAGCTTTTAGCATTATGGAATTACCACCATGAATCCCTGATATTTTTTTTTTCCTGATTTTTGAGACTATAAGCTCCAGGAATTGAAATATAGCATTCTGCACTCAAGAATTATTCCATAGAAAATGTGAGTGAGCCTATAATTAAACACTTGTGCAGAGATAGCAGTACTGGAAGAATAAATTTGGTGCCAGTCTCTCCAGAAGTGGTTGAAAACTGTAAATCATGAAGCGAATAGATAATCACAGATATGACAAACTGTAGCTGCATCTGCTGATTATTTTCTCCTCAGCCTCTTGTGTACAATTAAGAATTCAGATTTAACAGCTGGGAATGATTTTCAAATGTTGATCTGAAGAAGAAAGTTCTATTCAGAAACTTTCAGCAGTTCTTTTATCTTCCCCATTCATTGTTTTTTTCTGAAACAGGTTAAAAAAGATAGCACTTGACCTGCTCTGCACCGAGATAGAAAAGAGATCATTATAAACTCAGATATGGATTTATGCTTAATGATCCACCTTCTAGTGTGACTGAGTTCAACAGCAAACAGACTGAATATCTGTCAACAGGCTAAACTTTCTTTGGTCAAGAAACGTCATCTGTTAATATTTTATTTCCCTAGTTCAGCAGAGAGACATCTTTCAAAGGTTTCTTGTTGATAGTTGTAGCAAAGAAACTAAGGTAAAAAGCTCACAGTGAGTGCCTGTCAAATTAGAGACGATACACAAAGGAAAACTATTAAAAACTGAGGGTATTTACTAATGTAATCATACATTATATGCACTGGTTAGCATGGAGTTCTATATGTAAATATACCAATACACTGAATGGACAGATCTGTTTAGACCATGTCTACACATAAAATTCCTACAGAAAGAGCTCATGCCTGTCACTGTGCCCCACATGAATCTGAGTTCAAAGCATTTGGCGTTTAGGCTGTCAAAAGCAGCTGTTCAGGCTTTAGGACACAGTGTTTATATGTTTATGTTCTTCAATTTTTGTTTTGTATTCTGCCAGTAAAACCTCTGTTTTTAATGATCCAACAAGCAGGTACAGCAGTTTCATCTGAGTATGTGTGCACATGGATTTACATGCTTCCTTTATGACAACAGATATTCAGAGGTCTTTCCCTAGTCTAGTAAAGTGAATCTTTGCTGATGTGGTAGAGGATTGTTGTGATTAATCTGGTTAATTAATTATTTCCTCTAGAAATGGATAAAAGAAGAATTGCATTTTTGGTAGGGGTACATCCTGACAGGGGACATTGAGGACAAGTTTATTTATTCTCATTTGACACAACAGTTGTGGTTTACATTTTACCTTCAGATATTTTCTCCTCTGTTATCTGTTCTTTCCATTTGGGCATTTCCAGTTGCTTTGCAGTGAAACAACATATTTTTATTTTTTATCACATTTTTTCAAGTCTTAACCTTATTGTTTGTAGATCACCTCCAGGAAACATGTCTGAAGTCTGGTACCTCACACAGATGTGTCATGTTTTGTATTTTTGAAAGATAACCTGCCAAAAAATCATTATTCTTTAGAACCAATATTCTACTGCTTATTTTTATTTTTTCTTTGCTTATTTGTGTTGAGGTTTTTTAGTTTTATTTTATTTCATTACAGCAGTATGCCCATACCTAAGCTTTTAATTTTTTTTCTTCTTTTGTTTCATTTAAAGGTACAGAATTATGCTCCTATCTCTAACTTGGTCTTGTTCTCCTGATACCTGGTCTGAGGATTTTACTTATATTGACTGTTGCTCAGGTTAAAAAGTTTTTTTCCTACAGCCTTTGTAACTTGAGGGCTTTTTAATGACATAACAAAACCCAGATTTTTTACATCATTTTACGAGCTGAACATTGAGAATAAATGTTGGTTTAGACTGTTTCAATATTAATTGAAATAAACAGTCTTCCAGAAAAATTGCATAGAATGGAGGAGCCGTGATCCAACTTCACTTAGTTTTTTTGGCTGGTCACAGTCATGTTCAGTGTATCCAGTGATTTTGGAAAGATAGACTGTGGTGTTTTCTGGGGCTTTAGCTGGAAGAAAACAGTCATATCAGCTGGTGGGATAATTTAGCAGATGGTACATGAAAGGGAAATAGTGAACAATTTTCTTAGTACAAAACGATCTGCATCCAGCTGTTAACTCAAAATGATAAAGCTGTTTTCAGTGCCAAGACATACGAGCAGGAGCAAAGAACACGGCCCATGCAAGATCCTGAGGACCTGGGCACGTGCAGCACAGACTTCAGAAAAACTTGAGAGCTGTTGCTGCATATTCAACCAGTCCTGACTTCTCAAGATGACTTGGAGTGGGAGGGCCTTCATGGCCTTGGAGTTTGTAGGAGCAGAGAACTCTTGAATAATGCTAGGAAGGTGACACTGCTTACCAAGCTGAAATTGAAGGAATTGCTCCTATTTTTTTTTTTTTAAGAGTGTTGAATTGTAAAGACCCAGAGAAGCCTTCTAGTTAATAGTCTAAGATTATTCATCAGAGTAAGCGGGATTTCCCAACTTTAGTCAAGTTCCAAACAGGTCAAAATCAAGACAAGATGCACACTCTTTGGAGTCCATGTTTTTGCATGAGAAAAGCTATCCACTTGAAGAGATATTGGTTAGGGTTTTTTCTTTTGTTTTGATTTGTTGCCTTTGTTGTTTCTGTTGCTGCTTTGTTATTTTTGTTTGGTTTGTTTTTTGTTTTTTTCAATATGTGCTTTAGTTTAACAGGAATTAATTTGGATTAGCCTCATTGCCTGTGTTCAGAGTAGTGGCTTGCTCTTAACTGATTCTTGGTTTGTGTTTTAATTTTCAACAGGAATGTGAGCATTTCTAATTTTCACCTTTTTAAAAATGCAGAAAATTTATAATAACAGGTTGTGGGATACTAGCTTTTCTGCTTCTCTGTCACACTTGGAGATGAAATCTTTCCAATAATAGGGTATCAGGCTGGAGAAATAGTCATATGAACAAAGAACTGTTGAAACCCTTTGAATTAAAATAACAGCAGTGTTACTCTACACCTTAATCAATGGAAAGGGCTGTTTGGGCCATAGGGTTTTTATATTTCTTTTTTGTTTACAGATTTACAAAGAGAATTTTCAAAAGTTGTCTTCAGGTCATCCTTCAGAGCACAGTTGCAATGTAATTACAAGATGCATATTGAGGAAGAGAGAGCATGGAGAAAAAGATAGCAGTGATGATGGTTTTCAAACAATGTATTTTATACAGCAGGAAGAAAGTGATTACTAAAAGGTTAGCCCAAATTATTATTCATGAGTTTTCTGAGCTGGTAAACAAATTGTTGTGCAGATGTTCATAACCTCATAATTTTCTCCCTCTCAAAAGGTGTTCAGATCTCCACATGTGCAATAGATCAAGTGTACTTCCAAAAACAGACATGTTGTTTGTGCTTGCAGTTCCAGATGATCTTGTTACAACAATGGAGCTTCTGCAAAGAGTTATCTGTGGGCTGTGTGGATCCTTTCTCACTTCAGTTCCTCTTACAGCTGGGAGCTGCTACTGCTCTGCAGAAAAACCCTCTCCTTTTTGGGCACTGGGCTTTGCCTTCAAAGCCAAATGCAATTAAGTCACCCTGATTAGATCATTAGAGCCTTGAGTGAAATCTGCTCAGTAACATGTCTGAACTTTTGCTGTGGTTCCAAATGAATAATTTTTTGGTATTTGACTTTGCTTTGAATGTGGAGTGCTCTTTGCCTGAAGGGGTATCTGGTATTGTATAAACATGGAAGGTTTCAGACCATTTGAGGGACACAGTGCAGAATAATTCAGCCTTGCTGAAGAGCTGAAGTATTTCAGCAGTATTATTAGCACTGTGCTCTGTCTCTCCTTCATCTTGTTGAAAATTTTACAAATTAGGGGCTTCCTCACAAACACTTCTGTAAGGGCTCACAGGCAAAACTAGCTGAGCTCCCTCCCTCCTGTATAACTTCTGTATGTGACCCTGTGCATTCAGCACCAAGCACAAAGTTTTTAAGGGCATCTCCCTCCCCAGACACTTTGCTCCCACGGTTCAGGATGTGCCTTCAGAGTGGTAACAGTGTGCTGCAAAGTGTGGAACACTGGGTATTTTATATTCTTGTCCTCAGGGATGGCACGAGGGCATTATTTACCAGCAAATGTGAATCCATAGGGAAAGTAGCAATTTGCTTTGAAAATCAGGGTCACTCTTACAGGCCATGTGACACTGAGCTACTTTCTGTGGCAGCCTCACTCCTTGTCACAGTGGTCTGTGGGAATGCACAAGTCACCAGATGCATGTGACATGTTCACTTTGCATGGCTTCACAGTATTGTAGAGGTAAGACACGGCCATAAGAATCACCAGTTGGAGAAAACAGAGAGAAGAATATGGAGGTAACAGTGAGTGATGAAAATACAGATCTAAAACCTGGAACACAAAATATACAGAAGAAATCCCCTGAACATCTGACACCACCAGCTGTGCCTCCACCTACTTAAAAGTAGTTGGAGGTTTCTTGTGAGGGCTCTGATTCTGTTTTGGTTTGTTTGTTTTCAATGCTAGAAATACACAGAGATTTACTGCAGGATTGTTCAGCATTACTTAGGCTAGCAGAATTTAACTGCTTAACTAGTGTGAGACCTCTTTGTCAGAAACAAAGCAAAACTAAGCAAAACTCTAAGCAAAGCCTGGGAATGGAAGGCATTATTTTTTTTATTCTCCATGGCATGAAATTAAAAATTAATAGTTAACACTATTTTGAGGACTCTTTGTTTCAGAAGTCAGACTGTTAAAGCTACTTATTTTCAGAGTTCCAAGCTTTTGTTTGCAGTTTATAGAAATACAACATTAGTGCTTTAGAGTTCACATCAGCTCTGTGCCAATGAATTTGACTATATGAATAGCTGACTTCTTCCTTCCACAAAGCATGTTCTTCACAGTAAGCATTTTTGTGTGCTCCTCTGCACCACTCCAGTTAACATAAGAAAATCAAGAAAAGAAATTATAGTCTGAAACATAGTTGGCAAACCTTTTATACTTTCATACTGAAATATGCTTCTTTTGCCAGTAAGTTTACTAAAATTCAATTTTTTTGAAAATACAGTGCCTTAGGAAAGCTGTAGCACTTGCCAGGGAGGTCATATTTACTAACCAGAAAACAGTAATTGGAAAAGGGATGAAGCATGGTCTGTTGCTTTAGAAATTATTCTTTGAATTGGCCAATTTTCAATGGTAAGGAAGTCTAGAAGGATTCTATCCTATTTCTGCCTTCTAGATTTTTTCCCAATCACTGATAGAAATTTTGTGTGAGGTTTCTATTTTTCCAGCAGACAAATATAAATTATCTCTGGGTTTTTTCTTAGTTCTAATGAGTTAAGCCTAGTCTAGAAAGAATATGCACAGAATGGAGAGATGCAATTTGGGCGTGTACTTTGCTGTTAATACAGGATGTTGTGAAATAGCAGATTCAGGCATTAGGAATGCAGCACTCTGAGGTGGCAGGTTGTGACTCTAACTTGCAGCGATTTGCATAGCATTTTGTGCAGGTCTTTATCAGTTTACTTTTATTGCTATTTCACTTCCCATGGTAAAGAAGTGGAAGACCCCCTTCTGGCAAAGAAACCTTTGCAAATTACAATGACCAAAGGAAGAGCTGACCTTCCTGATCCCACTATTCCATACCCACCAGAAAGATTTTTCAGTTTACATAGTTATTGGCCTTCTTTGTGGTCTCATCAGTTTTGACTGTGGAAGAGATGTACTTTATCTTACTCCAAAAGATCAGATACTTAGAAGAATTTGTCAAGTGTTTTAATATCTTGTGATACACTTCTAAAATACTGCATTATTATTGCTTTTAGGCAAAAAGGCAAATACTAAAAGCACTCGGAAAAGATTGTATTTGTAAGATGTATGTGAAGGCTAGGTAAGGTAAATCAGATGTTCCTAGCTATGTCCCATTGATGGTTTGTGGCAGCCTAGAGAAAGAGAGACCTGGCTCTTCACATGTGACTGACTTTCCTCCTCCTAGCATGCAAATCAAAAGAAGTTCAGTCTATCCCATAGATTGCCATAGACTTTTCACCTGTAACACATCCCAGCGTTCGGTGCAGCAGCGCCTGCAAGTGTAGCTGAGGTGCCATCACGGGGCAGGACTGGAAGAGCTCGGGTGCTGTGGGCAAGAGGTCCTTGTTTCGCTTGGTGATCTGCCCAGCACCAGCATCAATCAGGTAGCTTGAGAACAAGCAAAAGTTGCTGCTTGGGGATTTGCCCTCAGATTTGAGCATGGGCAGCTCTACAGGTGACACCAGGCAAGTGAAGGTTGTGTGGCTGGAGCTCCCACTGCTCAGTGCTCCTTCAGACTGCCCAGTGTGGGGCAATTTAGGAGAGGTCTGCAGCCACCTTATCTGAGTCATGACATGGCTTTTATGGCCTCTGCTTCAAGGAGCCAAGGATGTTCAAAGTGGCTGATAGCTGCTCGTCTTTATCATCACTACAGCCAAAACCAGGCATTTCCCACCTATTAATGTGAGGTCCAGAGTTTGAGAGCTCATCTGAAAATCAGTTTGTTCACCTAGTGAAGGTTAACATTTGGTAGGGCTTTTTTGGTTTGTTTGCTTGCTTGCTTGGAGTATATATTTGACAAAGTAACAGGAGTTTGCAAACTCTTCTGTTTCTTGGGCCATGTTATCACATCTGTCTCAGTCCTTGCACAATAAATGGTGCAGCTGGAGTTGCAGACTTTAATAAGCTGGTATCTGTTGTAGATCCTCAGAAGAAAGGTCTCAAAGGGTGAGTACTGTTTTGTTCCCTCTTCCACTCTCCCCATTTCAAATGCTATCTAATAAGGATTCTTTCTAGACCATATGTTATCATTATTTGTCTAATACTTACCAAGCCATAAAAAGAGGGCTGCACAGTCTCACAGTAGTTTCTGTTCAGTTTCCTTTAGGTATTTCATGCAAACAAGACAGGCAGGTTCTGTTAACTGGATTGAATTAGAATTGTCTACAGAATGCTTTTGAAAACATGTGTGAGGCTTTTTGTACTCTTAGGCCACACAAACATCTTTTTTAAAATTTTCACTGGCTTTTCAGAAAGAAAAGACAAGAAATCTAGTTAATTTAGAAACATACTTTTCTGTATAATGGGTTTTTTCTTCATATTTTTCTGTCTGCCTTTCTCTCATTCCTCTCGGGAGAGCAATTTCTGTTTTTCTTCAGCACAGAAGCTATCTTTGTAAAGGTCAGCATGAGCAGTACTGTTGGGAGCTCTATGCACTATGATTAGTCAAACCTTTACTAAAGAAGGGTCTATCTTTTCAATGGAAAAATGCATTTTTTATAGATTTTTAGGTCATTAATTTATAAATCTTGTAAGTTGGTACTGACTCATCTGTATGTTCTGTAAGTAGCTACATTCATTTAAACTTCAGACCTTTGAGTTCTGAAATTCAGCAAAATGCTGTCCTAACAATTATTACTATTTAATACCTAAAATTCCTCTTTGAGAAATCTCTTAAAAGCTTTCAGTTTTCCAGACAGGGAGCTTTAAATGAAATTTATACGAAAAAGTAATAGATATTGGGAAAGAATCTAAACCATTACTTATAACATCAACAAGCAGTCCCTCAGTTCACATTCCGAAGGGGTCTGTGGAATCATCAATTTCTTGAATTACACCAGTGAATCAGAAGAGACATCTAAGTATTGCTGCTACTGGATTCTTTTGTATGCCCTGCTTTCTTCTGTTAGAGCTCTGGCAGAAAGATATGTGACATAAAATTATCTACTAATAGCTCTGAAATAATCAAATTGTTACTTCTTTTTAGAATTCAGTGTTCCTTCAAAAAAATTAAGTATAATCTTATTTCTTTCAGCATTGTTGTACAACTTGCACCCTTGCCTTATTGGACACAATTGAAATTACTGGCCATTTATTCAGTTCCTGAGATAAACAGAACTGAAAGCTCAGTCAATGCATGTCAGGGCAGATATGATCATCCACTAGATATTTTTTTTTCTACTTGGCTTTCTTACTACCTAACCTTCAGTGAACTCCCTGCAACATCTGCTTTCACAGAATTCTCCTTAGTCCACCTTCAGTGTCAGACTGGGTTTTCTGTTTGACTCTTAGAAATAGAGAAATAATGATACTTCTGATAATTTCAATAACTAGAGAAAAATGGTTTAGGATGGGAACTCTTTTAAGAGGATTAAAGGGATAATAGAGTAACACTGTCAGTGTGAATGGAAGTCTTGAATATGTTCATGTCTTCATAAGAACTTAGTATTTCCTTTTGAGTTCATCAAATCAGAGTACCTCTTCAATTTTGAATTACTTTAGCCCAGAACCTTCAGGTTAAAAAAAAAAAAAAGTTTCTCTGTCTCTCTTCTGCAGCAAGCAAATATAAAATACTATAGTATGGAATATTTGTCATACAACTATTATCTCCCATATAAACCATCTTTGCATCTACTTTCTGAGTGGATGAGAATAAGATCTATGTTTTCTAGCTGGTCAACCTGGATATTATTTCTGGGAATAACAATGCCTGTCATCACTTAGGTTGTGAACAGCATGCTGAATAGGATAGTACTGCTGAGTATATCTCAGGGTCACAATTTCTCTCAATCAGAATTGATACAAGTGCAAGCAGAAGGTAATCTCTTGAGGACACTGAAGGGGAAATATGCACCTCTGCATATTTTCCCTTCAGTGTCCTCAAGAGTGTGGAGATGCACACTTAGATGCTGTAAGCTACTATCACAGAGTTTTCCTTGCTAACAACTGTATCAGAGAATAGAAGGCCTTGATGATGGTAAATAGACACTATACATTTCACTGCTGTTTGAAGAAACAAGTTATATTTCCATCTAAAAAGCAGACAAGTGAAGGATGAGGAACAGAGACCAAAAAAATTAAGTATTGCTCCATGGACAAAATAGGAATTATTTTATAGTTTCCAAGATAACACCAAGACAGACAGCAAACACCAGACAGGAACAAAGCTACAATGGAATATCAGTAGAATCTATGAACACATTTATTTTCACAAGATTAGGCACCTTCACCCATGTTCAGACACATCTTAGAAAACCACTGCCAGTATGTTTTGCTTTTTAAGTTGTACAGAATCACCTGTTGAAAAGCAATTTAGTCTCAGATTCCTTCAAGAACAATGCATAAGAGCCCATTCTTTCTTCACTTTGAATCTTTCAAATCTGTTTTTGAGGCTTAAAGACACTTAAAGGTGATAACCTGTAGGGATGCCTGTAGTAAAACACATCCCATGAGTTTCTGTGGAGTCAGGATTCCTTTTGTGTGCATACCTAGAACTCATGTCATGTGCTCTCAACAGTATCAGTAACCGGGCAAATGGATAATCTCAAGTACAAACCTACATTATGTTCTGCTACAGTATTTATTGGCTATTGGAGGCTGTGCCATGTCATTAGAAGAAACTGAGACAGTTTTTTCAAATATTTGTGCATACCCTTTTTTGTTTGAACAGATAACATTTTCTTTTGCTGAATTTAGAAGAGGGAAGGCACTGAATAATATGAGGTCATTGAATAGTCACAAAAGACCAGAAGAAGCTATGTACTGCTCATCTGGTTTTGTATACCAAATTTTACTTCATTTCAAAGTTTTAAGATTTGATTTAGTAAATTTTCAGCAGTTCTAAGGATACTGTGTTCTAAAATGTGTGTATGTGCTGAAAGAAAACTAAATCATGAAAGAGGAAATTCAAATGTACATACTCCCATCTCTGCACCTCTCTCTGAAATGCAGAAAAGATATCTATTGGCTCATACTAATCATGGTTTGGGTTGGAAGGGACCTTAAAATCATCTGGTTCCAACCCCCTGCCATGGCTAGGGACACTTTCCACTAGAGCAGGTTGCTCAGAGCTTCAGTGAACCTGTCCTTGAAGCCATTCAGGGATATTAGGCTTGTTTTCTCCTAATTTTTGATATTTTCATTTAAGAGTGATGCTAGCACTGTAGCTAGAAAGCTTTTTGGGGAACAAAGGTGTTCTATGCAAAGATCCCAACTTGTGAAATGTTTAAGCATTTGAAGAGAAAATATGCTCAATACAGTTAAATGAGATTTTAGAAAGACATTTCTCTTTACAGCACATAAGAATACAGAATTGCACATTCTGTTTTGCATAAATGTGTTAGATCCCCTCCCCCAGGCTGTCCTCAGGAAAAAACCCTAAACTCTACTGCAGATTATTATCCACTGGTGAGCCCCTTACAAGCTGGAAACCATTTTATATAATGTAGATTCTTTTCAGTTTTACAGCCCTGTGTTGGCTCGTGAGCAATGATGACATCAACTCTTGAAATCCAACTCTAGCTTTATTCCTTGTTCTGTAAGGTTTACAAAGCCAGTAGCATTTGTTTTTGTTCCCAAATAGGATATATTTAAACTGACATATCTGATAAATGGGCTGATGTTATAGTTTGTTTATTATTGAATTTACATTGTATGCCTTAAATGTGAGAAGATAATTTTAAGAAGAAAATTTTGAAGTACATAATAAAATGTATTGCAGTGAGGACTTCTGAACAATATCTAGTATTTAACTATCTATATATAAATCTGAAAATTAAATTAATATGTAAATATCCTTATCAATGAAAACTTAAAGTGTTGCTTTGCAACAGTGATGTCACAATAATTTTGCACAGCCTAAAGTTGGCTGGAGATAATTAGCCCCTAGCATCATAGCAGTGATATCTGATTGCATAAAAAATGGGAATCTCTTGGGACCTTGCAGAATCTCACTGTTTGGATATAACATTATATGTACTTGATATTTATCTCTTTCACTTATATGAGATAACTGATATTATGAGATAGTAAGACTGACTTATTCTCCTGGATTCCACTCTAATTACCCTCTAACTATTCAATTGTAAGCTGGTGTATGCTGCACAAAGGCATTTCTGAGCTCATAGCTCTCTTGTGTTCATCTACACAAACTACTTGTGTAGATGACAAGTATGTGTTTAAGAAAGGGTGATAAATTCAGTTCATCATAAAACAGGTAGGCTTTTTATCTTTGATGTTGTAGTTCAAAGTTTTAGGTGTTCTAAGGGAAAATGTAGGAGACTGTGCTTAGCAAAACCTTCCTACTGTGCTAAGACAGTGATCCTTACAAGAGGTTAAGAGCAAACTTAATGTGGTGTATACATGTAATACTTTTCTGTAGCAGTTTTCCCTGCAGTGTGCTGGAAACTGTTCATGAGTTAATTATTGCCGAAGCCATGTAAGGTAAAAAGGTACTGTGAGTTCAGTTGAACATGGTGGGCCAAGGACAGGAAAAGTGGTTTTATGACTTAAATGGGAACAAAGCTTGTTAACTCTAGAAAGCTAGGATTGGATCAAAGTTATTCACCCATTTCTCTGTGGTCAAGGGAATTCTAATTAAATTTCCTAAGAATGCTTTAGTATATTGAGAAATACTTGGTAAGATTTGCCAGAATCTGAGGTTGCCACTGCAGTTCTCCATTGATTTTTCTTACCCAGGTTACCCTTGATGAGTGCTCTCCAAATCGTTTCTGCTCTACACCTTCCTTTCTTAAAAGAAATTAAGAGCTTTGAAGCATATAAATAAAGTAGGTTTTGTTTTTTTTCATAAAAGCTGAGCAGAAAAGCAGGCAACTGGGTGCAGTCCCAGGCATCCTGACAGGCAGGTACTCTACTGCATAAACTCCTTCCTAAAGTTGTCCAGGGCAGTAGTTAAAATGGTGGTTCTTGGTTGAGACCATCATTTTGAGTTGTGGGCTTTAAGTCATTAGCAAACCTGTCCGTTAAGGTGGTACACAGCAAAAAGGTGGAACAAAATGTGTGTAGATATTTTTGTTTATACTGTCTTCTGAGTAAATACCTTTTTTTTTTGTCCTTTTGGGGTGGGGGAGCAACTCCTGTAACCTTAAAATTTTGAATGGGAAGTAATCCAAATTTTTACTACTTTGAGTAGTTTTTATAAGGTTTAAATGGATAAGCAGATCACAGCCTAAAAAATTAGGTACATTTAATCAATATTGAAGGTCAAAATGAAGTCCAAAAGCAAGACACTTATTAAAGAAACATTACAATTAAGTCTGAGCAATGAAAGATGACAAGTCCATGAACTTTTCTGCATTTCAGAGGATGTTGTTCTCAGTAGACCATCAGTTGTTCTTGCATACACCATACTGTGCTTTTCAGCGATGGTTGTTGTATGAATAACCAGGTCAGCCAGTTGTTTAAATAAAGTTGGGAGAAAAATACCACAGAAGAATGAGAGAGAGAAACAGCTATGTTCTTTAAACATCACATTTTCTCTATTATTCTTACTTTTCAAAATACTGGAGACAGCTCATGAAAATCTTTTCCTTCTTAGGTCATCATTGTTTCTTTATTCCTTTATAAAGATTTATGATATTTTTTGTTGTTTATCTTCAGCAATATATTGTGATTCCAAGAACAGATGATTATGATAGGAGGAAGGGAGGAATAATAGGGGAGATACACTGTTAGAAACCAAAATACTGCATTTGTCTAATTTTCCCAATTTCCAACAGTGGGACAAATACAGAAAAATTGTAAACAATATCCTTGACAGTTACTTCATAAAGTTTAGTCTCTGAATCCATATTTAAATTGTTGGCTGTCTCAGATATTATATGTCAGTGGCTGAAAACACCCAATTGAACCACTAACTGAAAATTGATCTGTTTCATGCAAATCTTACCAGAATTAGTAGGAGGCACAGGGAGGTATCTCCTTGAAAAGTCATAAGCCTCATTAGGCAGCCAAGTTTGAGATCTTCAGCCAATGTTTTTTCAGTTTTCCAGGTCTGTACAATGGAGGCTTTCCACATACAGAATTTTGCATCAAAAAGGACTGATTAAAGTTCAGGTTCATGGCTTCAAATCAGGTTCAGATGACCTCAGAGAAATTAGGACCAGTCATCATATTTTCTTCAGCCTCTACCAAGAAGTCTGGGTTTGTATGTTGCACTGCAGAGTGATATTTAAATTCTGTAGTGGGGGACAGACAAATCATAAATACAGGAATAATGTCTTTTATGTATTGTCTTTGTTACTTTTATGTAAAATGTGGAGAGAATAGAGTCTGATAAGCCTCCACCCCTGTAGGTGCTGGGGCCCAAGAGCAACCAATCTATTCATGCCTAACTTCATTAATGAAAAGAGATTCATGGATATCTTCTGTGATTATTCCTAATTATATGTTTAATTATATACTTTAAGCATAAAGCCAAGACTGAAATATACAATACCCTGCAGGTTCTTGCTTAAAAACCACTAGACTTAAAAGCCATCTAAGGTGAACAAGAAGTTACATTTTCCTTTGCTATTGTGCAGGAACTGGAGTACAGATACAATACTGTATTTATGTCAAGGCAGTGCAAAAATAAGATGTTTCAACACAGCAACTCTACATAGGTAGAGAGACAAGAAAATGGAGAAGGCCATGTGACCCTGGAGAAATTTTGAACCTCCTGAATACCAGACTATTTTTTACTTTAAAAGTGTAAATATTTTATATCTCTGAAAAAGTATAATTTGGACTGAATTCCCTTGAGATTTTTTTTTCTCATTCTGGGTGTTTGCTTTTAGAATTTACTATATATGAATTTACTATATAGAATTACTATATATATATAAATTACTGTATAGAATTTACTATAATTTACTATATAGAATTTACTATATATATTTACTATTGTATGAAATTATATAAAATAATATGTTTAATCCTCCCTAAAATGAAACACAAGGTTTTAGCTATTTTTTTTTTTACAAGAACTGTGAGGAAGATTAAATCAATGATGAAGAGAAGACCCTTTTTGTTGTTGTTGTTGTTGTTGTTCGGAAATCAAAACCAAAATAGTTTGCCTGGTTAACATATGTCATTTTCAGTTGTAATGTTCAATGAGTTTGAGCCAAAGTGTGTATGCAGCTTGAGGGATATGTAGATGTAGAGTGTCCTGGAAAATGTAAATCTTGAAATGTAAGAAGCCATAATGTTCTGTGCAGACCTCTTCCTTTGCTATCTCTCTGAGTGCATTCCTGGTTTGAATTTTGGGCTTTTTTTGTTTCCGTGCTTCCTTTAGAGCCATTTGTCATTGGCCATCAGCACATGTGTCACTCCTCACCCCCGTAGTTGTTTAAGTGCTCTCCTGTAGATCGCCTGCAGTTGATTCTTTACATTGACTGTGTTTTCATGTGATAAAAGACTTCACCCTTTCCCTTCTTTGGCAGATACTTGTGTGCTTAGCATTTCTGTTGGAAGAACCTCTTTGGCCTGATCCCAGCTGAGTTACTATCCTCACTTTTTCCCATCCTAGCATTGCTGAGAAACACCATTTTCTCGCATCCTCCCCACAAAACCATTGCGCACAGGAAATAGGCAGTTGATCCTAATTTCCTTCCTTCGGTTTCAAGCTGTTTTAGAGGACTTATGAGTCAGCATCTCATTTAGTTGTATATCATCATCTACATACTCATCTCAAGCCCTTTGTGTTCTCATTATCATTTCCCTGCAGCTTCAGCTGATTGCACGTCTCTGCAGGATTTCACCCAGAGACTGTAAACCTAAGGAATATAAATTGTCATCCTAATGTCCTGGCGTCCTGGCTTAGCCCCCCTCTGCTTCATTCTGTACTCCTGCATTTCTCTGATTTTAGCTGCTTTTTTTCTCAACAACAGTGTCATCTTCCTGGGTGACCCATGATAAATGGAATGTGTTTAATGTATTCTGCTTTTGTAAGGACTTCCCTTTTGAAATCCATCAGAAGCATAAATCAAGGGCATATTACACAGACCAAAACAAGGGGGGAAACTTAAAATGCTCCTCTTTTGCAGTACTGCCAGTGAAAAGGCATTTCAGCTTGTATGTCACTGCCAGCCAGAACAGCAGTGCTGCATTCCTGCGGAGGGAGCACATTGTGCTCCTAACACCCTTCTGTGACATTATTTCAGACTGACTCAGGGGGACAGATGTCTCCTACTAAATCATCAACACAAATGTCTCAAGCATCTGTGTTTTCCTCTGGAGACTTAGAATTTCAGTGTTCAACAGGTCTGATCCTGCTTAAAATGGTGAATACGTTCCTTTGATCTGCTTAGCAAGCAGATCCCACAAGGCAGACTTGCAGTTCATTCACCCTTGTTTAGGGGGCCCTGGGATAATGACTAATACAGTCAGTCAGCCTGAGGGTATTAATCCTTGTCCTCCCTAAGCTGCTGTGTATTCCTTTGGGCACTACCTTACAAGTGGTATTCACCAGACTTTTCTTATGTCTTGGTTTGATGACATTCAGCACATTCCTGGAAAACTTTGCTTTCCTCCTATGACTCTTAGCCTTCTACATCCTTTTCCAGGGCCACCATTTGTTCCATTTAGGTTTAAAGTTCAAAAGCAACATGTTTTGCAGCTGTTTCCTTTGTCTCTGGTACTCTTCTCATTACGATGATGTCTGGCTCCCACAATTTTCTCAAATGTAACACCCCTTCCTGCTCATACCTGCCAGCAGTGACACTCTGCAACTGTTTCTTAGTTGTGTGTTGTGTTCTGGCCCCAGCTTCTACTCTTCTTGGCCTCTAGTATTTTCCACCTTTTTCCAGAGGAAACTACTTATGCTCTTTTGTTGATTTTTTATGTATTACTTTGTATTACTATGTATTAATCTGTTTCTTTGCATGCCAGTCCAACATGTACAAACATTGGTACCTCTTGTATTCTACTTGCTTCCACAACTCATAAAAACACGACACTAGTTTCAACAGGAGCCTCTGTGCTGAGGGTATTTGATTAATAGAAAGTGGAAATCCCAGTCTTTTTTCCATCTCATTGGGAAGTGACAGGCCCACCTTTCACAGGTTTTCCTTGCACTGTTTGAGCTAGTCAAGTAACGCTCATTCAAGCCAGCTAAGGATCTACATTCATAGATGAAAATGAAGTCACAGGCTTTGTACAGCTCCATTTAGGAGAAGGCATGGGATCCTATCTGCTGGCCAGCAGAGGTTGCTCAGAGCACGTTAGTTGAGTGTTTTGCACTCTACAGTTCTTTATTTCTTAGGAAGTCAAGTCCAGGGTTTTTTAATCTTCTGTGGCATTTGCTCCAATATCCTGTTTCTTTCCTCATGCTGGGTATTTGTTTTGATGCCTCATCTTTCTGGAACAAGGACAGAGTTGGTGAGGGAAGCAGAAGACAGGAGATTGTCCCAGAAACCTGTCCCTGCAGTCAAGAGATTGCAGCCCTTGCTGTATTTGGAAATTGCAAAGCTCTCCTTGGATTCATTTCCCGTCATTGTGGACTATATATAACCATATGCATGCTGATAGATGGGAAAAAATCATACTCCTCTACAATCTAGAAGTAAAGGAAAAAAGAGATCATTATTGGTTTCCATCTTTAAATACCCCTGAGGTTAGTGGAGTGCTGATGAAGGCATCAGTGTGGTGTTGAGTTTGGATAGAAATGCAGACAGTTAAGAAATATTTTGGAAAGATCCAAAGGAAGCCATGCTTCAGGTTTGGATTCAGACCCAAATGTCTTCAAATTTCATTCATAATAAGGTCTTTACGTGGGCTGCAGTAATGGTCTTAATTATATTTCTCCCACACTGGCATGTCTGGATCTTCTTTAGGAAATCTGAAGTTTGCTACATAACACTGTGGACACCTTGTTAGTCTCCTGGTGCTGCCTTATGCAGGAGCAGAAGTGTCCTGCTGCGCTGCTGTTGTGGTTCTGGATTTGTGTGTGGTTCTTTTTTTCCTGCAAGGCTGTGTTTATTCAGAGAACACTAGCTCCTAATCCAGCAGCATATTCATATGATTTCAAATCAATTCCTGCAGGAGGAAGGAGAGACTTCTGGATCTAAGGTGGACTCATTTTATATATTTTAACTGCATATCTTCGTTTATCTACTTGCTTTAAAATAAATACTGTATTGTGATGAGAGCAGGAGCAGAGTTAGGGATTTCTTTGGATTGAGGGTGAGAAGTGTTGCAGGTTTCCTCAAGCATCCTCATTTCCTTACCCACCCTTAGGTCAGAATTGATGTTTCACTTCCTTTGGGACTAGGCAAGTCCAGAAAAAAGTGACACAATTGTAATCCTCCATGAGGTGACAAGGTTTGAGGAAACTAAGTAGCTCAAGTTGATCCTATGCAATGGCTTTAGGAAGAGTGACTGTTGCACACTTGTAATGCTGCTATTAGGCAGAGTAATGTCCCTTCTGAGGTGTGGTCTTGATGTGTAATGATGCCTGAATGTCAAGCAAACATGCAGGATGATTTTTTTTTTCCCCTTGGAAGTCTTGTGTGTTTGGCATTGAGAAGGGATTTGGTCTTATACAATCCCTTTTTTTTTTTTTTTTCTTTTTTAAAGAGAATTGTTTAATAAAAGCCAAGGAGGGTTTCTCAGGTTTGCATATGTGGGATGGTAACATTATAAAAACATGAAAAACCCCAATACAGTTTCAGTATTACCGAGACATTAGCAACAGACTGTTTTGTCTTTGTGGTTTGGAACTGGAATGTTTCCAGTTGTTGCCGGAAGGCTACATTTAATTTGTACTGTGTTTGCATAAATAGCTTATTTGTAAAAATCACATTTTACTTGAACAATTCTAAATTATGCAGTTATCATAGGGAGAAAAATGATCTATTGTTCTCTTTAAAATAAAATGGTACTGCCCTTCCAAAGTATCCAACAGACAAAAGCATGAAAAATCATAGTATACTTATAAGTTGCTTATCTCATCCCCAGAATCAGCTCTCACATGCTCATATCCTCTGGGTTTGTAAAATTCAAAAGATTTTTTGAATTACTCTCTTAATTGTGATGTTGGCATTATAATTACTTGTTAAATAAGATTCTTTAACAATGACACCCTTGTTGTCAAAGCAGTTGCATTTCTTTGCCTGGTATGAATAGCTGCATGTTCTGAACTGGGAGGCAGCAATTGTGGGAGCCTGACTCTGTTGAAGGAGGAATTGATTGCTTAGAGAAGGTTTTTTAGAGCACTCTACAAAAATCTCCTTTACCCACAGGCAAATGAAGATTAGGAAAAATACAGGACATCCACCTCTGTGAACTCAAACAGCAGTAGGCAATTTCCCCTCCAATTAGCATCTCGTTCATGTGTTGGAGGAAAAAAATGGTTGGGTTTTTTTGGCCCTTAAACCCCCTTTAGCAAATTCTCACATTCTGTAGGGTTCAAGATCAGAAGCAGAAGAATAAAGAGAGATGTGACTGGCAAAGACTTTTTATTCATACCATAGTTTCTCTTATTCTTTTTAAGTTGTGGTTACTCATGAGTTACACAGCATTTCTAAGTTCTGCTTGAAGGATTCCATGTCCCTGTAGTAAGTGTGAAATGAACACAAAAGTGTAATGACTGCTGCTAACTCCAGCCAAGAGTTGTATCATTCTCAGGAAGAAATGTTTTGTTATTTGTCAGTTATGGTTTATACATACATACATACATACATACACACACACATATATATATATATATATATATATATACACGAATCTTTGTGGCTCAGCTTTCAGCCATTAACTCTTATATTAGAACATTCTTTGTTTCTTTGACATACAACCACATGTAGCACATCTGAACTGAGTCCAGCAAGAGTTCTGAGAATATTGCATATTAAGTATTGATAGAGCGTATTCTTCTCTGCCACATGTGCATTTCCTTCATTGTTTTTCAATGCTTCTCTTCTCTTTTCTTCCTTTATTCAGTATACTTTCAGTATGTACACATAATTCTTTTTAAATTTCTATTGTTCTCCTTTTTCTTTTCCTGTTAACAATTATCTCTCCCCCTCCCCTTCTTTTCTCTCTTTGATCCACAGGTTTTGCAGTGCATGTTGGTCTCCCTTCATTCAGAACTTGACATTCAAAGGTACATGATGAAAATTGAATCCTCTCAGAGAGTTAGTACTGTACTTTCTTTTTTCTGCACTCTGCTGTGAATTGAGTTTGTTACCCTTTAATTGTGTGTCTTGTTTCACAACTAAAATTCTCTAATAAATATGAATCTGCATGCTTTGTCTCTCTGTATTTCACAGCAATGAAATATTATGCATATTAATGGGAGTGTGATGCATGTGCGTCCTCTGACAATTTTTTAAATTCTGACTTTTCCTTTAATGGCATGAGAGACATGAAGTTCTTGTATTAGATGCTCTGAAATCCACCAAAATTCAGTGGGTGATCCTTCATAAGTAAGTGATTACTAAACACTGTCCCAATTCCAGCTTTATTATTTATTTTATATACACAGGTGGAACTGGTTTAGGTGGTAAAAGTCTTGCTGCAAAATTAAGGACAGCTCTGTGGGCAAAGCAGTAAATATTTTTGTATTGAACATGCAAAAAATTTTAGTTCTGCAACTTGCAGAATTCTCTTATATGCACAGTGTACCTCTGAAGTCACCTGTATCTCCTGTCATCCTGTTGAGCTTCTCTTCCACTTCTAGATGGCTTCTAACGCCAAACAGAATGGATGTCTACCTATTTTTCCCCCCGGGAGGCAGTGAATGTGTACAGGCCTTGTAGATACACAGGTAAAAGGTGCCTCTGTATGGTTTCTACCGCAGTCAAGGGCGCAATCATAAAAGCCCCAAGAGAAGGCGCGGTGGGAGCCAGAAGGGAGGACTCGGAGCGGGCAGAGCGGCAGCGGCTCATTTGCACCTGATTTGTGTTTCCCCTCTCAGGCTTTAAGGAGGCAAATAAACATGGGACCACAGGGAAGGGTGGGAGAGGCTGAGGTGTGGAGAGCAGGAAGGCTTCAGGCTTCTCCCTCCCTCGCCAAGGTGGCCTCGAGGGAGGGAAAAAGAAGCACAAGAGCAAGGTGACAGGTTGGGAGAGAGGAACAGCAGAAGCTTCTGCAACCTCTCTCCTGTGACAGCCCCCTAACTCTCCCAGGTGCCAGAACAACAAGCTCTAGTAAGTGCTTCAACACGTTTACTTCCACGAGTAGAGGCTAAAATAAGTCCGTGGCGTGGGTGTGCTGCCGCCGGCCGCAGCGCTGCTTGCCGCGGGCCATTGTTCTGCTGGGGGCTGGCAGCCACACCCTGCCCGCTGGCCTCGCTGCCGCTCGCCGGCCCTCCTGGCCATGGGGCTTTTTTCCGGGTGTTTTTAAAATAGCATGTTCATGCAGAGCGCCTTCTCAGCTTGTAGAAACACCGAAAAACAGGTTTTTCCAGGATCGCTGCACGGTGTGCTCCTTTGCTTTGGGAAACAGACACCACAGAAACAGACCCTCCTCCTGTTTTCCTTAGGGACGTATGTAGGAGGAACAGGGATGGGTAAATAATCTTCTTGAATCAGAACTCACTATCCCCTAGGTACATTTAAGCATCTGGTATATATTCTTCGTTGTCCCCGCCACCCCCCCACCCCCCCTAACTTTTTGCATGTGGTTTTAAGCATGTAAAGATCTTTCCCCTTTAATCAGCATAATGACAGTTTTTGTTTAAATCATCCTTTTTAAGCTTCACAGTTCTCATGGCGATTTTGGGGATTGTGTAGGTAGGAGTTACCTCACCCACTACTGATGAAACGCAGCCATCTCCTGGATGGAACAAAGGGTCGTGCTGGGTTGTGAATACTTCACAGTAGAGTTTTTCAGGAGGGAAAAGAAAAATCGCTTCCAACTGAAACTGCCATAAGGTCTTAATTAAGACAAATGCTGATGTCCAGGCTGGAATTTATGGATAACTTATTTAAACAAAGTAATAATAAACTGAAGCTGTGATGCAAGCATATGACAGTGAATATGAAAGATGAAATTTTGGTCTGAGGAAAATTAATGGACCCATAGACGAAGCCTTGGCAGGGAAAAATAGTGAGGTGACTCGTGGCTTTTTTAATTTGACTCTCATGTGTGAATAAATTCTTCACATGACGAAGGATTAGAATAAAGCAGAGAGAGAAATTATTTTATTTTCAAGGTTTCTTTCATTAAGTATGACTTTTGCTTTTTATTAGTGAGTGACTAATAGTTTTCTCTGTTGTTTTACTTCACTTCCTACCATCAAATCTCAGGTGTTTGTAGAAAAAGAAAACCTTGGATTTGGACAGAAACATACTGTGAAATATTTTTACACTTTAATGTGGATGGCTTGGGGTTTTCTGATATTACACATATTCCAAAGAGATGCCACAGCATGTTGCATATTTCAGTCTGGACTTGTCTGGACCAATTAAGCTGCTCTTAGACGGGCTGTTGAGTTCCTTAGGACAGCATTTTCAAATGCAAGTTCCTGCAATTAAACATCTGAATAAGAGGTCTGGCAGCATAAGTGCTGAGCACCTACAGCTTTTATTGCTCCTAATGAATATCTTTACTATAGACACACAGCTTTCGTGAAAAACAGGTTTCAATTTATCTAGGTGCTTACAGTTAAAAAAAAAAAAAGTTGGAAAATGTTGGTTTATGTTAGTAATTTATAATAGAGTTTTGTGAAAAACTTCTTTTGCTAACTCTGGGGATCAACCAGCTGAAGAGCAAGCCATGGCCTTGCCAAGGGGGAGCAGCCTGTGGATATCCTGCTCGGTGATTCACAGCATTCAGGATTAAAAGAAATGAGTTTTGGCAGCTTGCCACGGCAGGGAGCATGCAGCTGGCCACCAACAGGAGCTAGCAAGGCTCGTGGGAAAACGTGCGAATTTTTAGGATGATTTGAATATCATTACAACCTAAAAATATGGCAGATAAACTCTGTCTCATCATTAGACGTGTTTTTTTTTTTCCTCTAAGTGGAAGAAACTGGGGTCAGCATCAGTGAATACAGAGTAGTAGATAAAGATCCTGTCATCAGCAGAGAGGAGTTTTACCTTCAAATAAATTCACTAAATTGAGTAAAATGTCCACTCGTTGGAGCATCCAGACCCTGTCACAGTGCTGGGTAGTGAGTGGCTGTGACTGAGCATTGCTGGTGCTGATGACTGAGTTATCTTTCCCTCATTCTCATTCACCATGGGAGGGAGGAGGAATGCTTTCTTTTACCTTACTTGGCAAAGTTCTTCTGGGTCTGTTTCTTCCCTTTCTCAGAGCATGTGAAGATCTGCTCTGGGGCAGTACCTCAGGTTCAGAGTACACCAAATTCATTGCTTTGCTCAATGACCGCACGGCAGGTGGCCAGGGGAGGGCTCCGTGACTTGTGCTCTGCTGGCATCGCTCCTGTGTGAGTATGGCGAGCTCAGGCTGCCCTCGGGACCGCCGGCGGCAGGAGGTGGCCGGCAGTGCTGCAGAGAAGGGGCAGCTCGGGCAGCATCCAGCGCAGAACATGCCTCCAAGCCAAGGAGGCTCCAGGCAAGTGGGGTGCCTTGCTTCAGTGCTAGGGTGGTGGGCAACCATGGCTCAGGCATTTCTCCTTGTCAAAGAGGAAATAATTCTGGCTATTCATACCATAGAAATCAATCCGAGATGCTTGTGAGAAGTAACTGGTTTTGTAACTCGTTGTTGTTGATTCATCAGAAAATAGTGAAAAGATTGGGCTTGAAATACAGAAATGAAAGCTAGAGATGTGTGTTAGTCCATGAGCAGGCATTAGGGAAGAGTATAACACCTACAGGATCTGTATGTGGGCAAGTGGGCAGCTGCCCTCCCACTCTCTTCAGCTCTGGAGAGCACAGATGCTGGCATGTGCCTGCTCCTGGCATGGTACCATTTCCAGCTGATGGCATCCCAAAAAAAGATGCCATAGATTTTTACATCTTGTAATGGTCAAAAAGCACCAAAAGCACACAAGTGAGTTTGTCATGAGAGATGGTTTAATGTTGCATTCAGCTGCTGAGTCATCTCCCCACCTCCAGCTCCCCCAGTGAGACAGAGTATCCAAATACATCAGTTGCACAGAGGTAATGCGAACTTTAGTTTAGACAGACTTGTATAAGCATTTAACTTTTCTGAGAAAGTGCTATGGAAAAATACGGAAAATGCTTAAAACCGAGATAGTATGGGTAGTATTTGCTTTCTCTTCAACAGTAACGTGTCACTCATAGCCTGTCCAGACAACTAAAACCCTATTGTTGCATTAATATGGAAACCCAAAGACTCTGTATCTGTGGAAAAAGCAGATCCATCCTTCAGACTACAATAATGTGACACAAATGTGATGAAGTATTGTTGCAGTAGTAAGAATTCATGTGCTGTGGCAATACTTCAGCGTTAATAAACTCGTCATACACCCAACACTGCTATTTGCAGTCTGTCACATATCCTGTATCCATCTTTGGCATATGTCACAGGACAAGTAGTTTACTTGAATGTCAAGAAGAGTAGGCTTCCATTTTTCTACCGATTTTTCCTCTCTATTTGAAATGTCAAGAAGACTCTTAAATGTGGAGGGAGGGGGGCTGCCTGTGCTACGTTCATTAGAGTACATGATTGGAAAAATATATTTTACTACCTCTGTTCTATTTTTTTTGGTGCCTTTGTTTACCATTTGTACATTGCCAGGACTGCTAGCAGCTTCTAAGATATATAAAATTATTCTACTGAATAGATAAATTTCTGTCAAGATAAGGGCTAAGGAAGTTCTTGGAGAAAAGAAGTAAAAAGTGGGAATTGATCGAGAGATGAAATTAAAACTTTCTTTGGGTTCTGCAATTTTTTTTCTGAGTTCTGTTCTTCTGTCTATGGAAATGTGTGAAGCAAATTTGCAGGAGAAAGGAAAAGAGGGAAAAAAGGTTTCTGTTATATAGATTAGTATAAAAAATAACTGGAAATGAACATAGAAGAACACTATAAAGAACAGAAACATAAAACCAGCTAGAACAAAAGCATGAGGATTAGTGTGGACAAATGTGTGCAGAGGACCAGAGGCAGAGGCATGCAGAGAACTTGATGAAAATCCCTGCTACTCCATGACTGCCCATTACATTGGCATCTCTGCAGTATCTCACTTTTTGTTATTCAGGTACTTTCAGGCTTTATTCCTAATTATTTGCAGTTTTACTGCATTTAAAGAGCCTTGCACATTTTTCCTTTATTTTTTCTGAGTCAGTGAAAGGACTAAAGCAGATGTATTGAAAGTGAATTCTTTTGCCAAGCTGTAGCAAGCAGATGTCTGTCATGAGGCATGATTAACTACAGTTTTAATTCTTTATCAAATTCCAAGAGTGGTTGAAAGATACTGGATCTTCTGTAATTGCTAGCTCCACATGCTATACTTAAATATATACCCTGAAAAGGTTACAAGGGTCTATATCCTTGTAAATAAAATAGTGTATCCTAAGTAAAAGAGTCATCAAAAAGCACTGTAATTACATGTAAGTTTGCACCAGAATTGTCCATCCCTATTTTGGCCTATCTTTTCTGATGATCTTGTAACCCAGAACTAGCACAGACAGTATCTTTTATCAGAGAAGTCCTTAAGGAGGGTCAGCTCTACTCAGCTGGGTGAAATATGAACCCTATTGCACAAAGAAACATTCAGGGGAGTGCCTCCTAACATACAGCTTGGGGGAAAAGACCATGGCTGACTGAGGAAATGTAACCTAACTGGTCTTGGCAGAGGGAGGAGAGAGACCTGCTGCCTCCTTCTGAACCTCCTTCTGTTTTCTGGCACTTATCCTCGTGGTGGCTTGGAATGTGCCAGCATTTCCTTGAGTTTGTCTGCCTCTGTGGAGTCTCTATTTACACATTTCAATTTTGGATAAAGCTGTTCCTTAGTGGGTATATCTTGAGTTTTTTCCTCTGTTAGATATTTCAGGGTTTTTTCCCACAGCACCATTCTGACTCACATAGCAGCAGTCTAAACTATGACTCTAGTTGGGTCCTCTGTTGGGTCCTGAAACAGTGACTATTGGGGTCAACATTTATTTTGTGCAAGTTTGTACTGTGTGCTAGTCCTTAAAAAGTCCTTAAAATGACACTTGCTGAAGTATTATTTTAAGCATTTTAATATGAGTGAACATTCAGTGGAAAAAATATATATGGCATTACTTATTAAGTATTTATTTGACATTTGTCTTATTTTTCTTATCTGATATTAGAATCAACATCCTGAATAATTATTACAAGGTTGGTGTTGCAGGTTGGACCATGCTGAAGGTTTCTGCACTGCTTTCTTCAAAAATCTTTACAAATACTTGTAGCTACAGCTCTGTAAATGTTGCTGGTTCCTTCCCCACTGCGTGAGTTGGTTTTCCTAAGAAGTCATACCTAGGAATCCACTTGATTATTAAGTAGCATCAAGCTGTGTGCTTGTTGCCAATAACAAAAATGCTTTCCTATCAAATCTGCGCTCATATCTCTTTTGAATACCCACTGTTGTTGCTGAGTATTTTTTTAGAATCTGTTTAAAATTCAGAATCCTGGAATGTAATGTTTACAGAAGTTTAGCATGACAAATAACTTGAAGCCTTTCATAAACTTCATGTGTGTATTTGGTGGATCTCATTTATAGCTTGCACTGGCTTTATGTTTGTGTCACTCCACTTACTAGAGTGGAATTCCTATGGATTTGAGCTGGTGGATTAAGAGGAAGACTGGGCTTTGTATCTGAGCAGAATCCATGATGTGCCTCTGGATTGCTTCAGAAAGCTGCAGCATTGGTGGTGGGAAACAAGGGCTGCCGAAAAAGGATCTTTTTTAGTGTGGTGGGTTGACCCTGGCTGAACACCAGCTACCCACCAAGCTACTCCATCCCCCCTCCTCTGCTGGAATGCAGGGGAGAAAATAGGATGGAAAAATGTTATGGCTTCAGATAAATGCAGTTTAATAAAGAAAAAGCAAAGGCCACATGCGGAAGCAAAGGTAAACAAAGTATTCTCTATTCCCCATCAGCAGATGATGTCCAGGCTCTTCGCAGGAAGTGAGGTTTCAGGCTCCAGTACATGTAGCAGTTGCTCCATAGGACAAATGTGGTAACAAATGGTCCCTTTCCTCCTCCTTTTTCTTAGCTTTTATTGCTGAACAGTCATCAAGTGGTATGGAATATTCCTTTGGTCATTTTGGGTCAGCCCTTCTGACTTTATCCTCTGCTAAGCTCTTGCCCACCCACAGCCTCCTGGGTGAGTGAGGGAATGTTGGAGAGAGCCTTTATGCTGTGCATGCCCTGCTCAACAGTAGCAGAAATAATGGTGTGTTATCAACACCTTTCTAGTCACCAAGACAAAGTGCAGCACTATGAGGGTTGCTATGGAGAAAATTATCTGTTAGACCCAACAGATTTAGCTACAGTAATGACATCATGTCATATGTGAGGATCTGGGGTGCTGTGTCTTAGGTCCTACAGCATTTCCCCAGGGACAGCCAAAGAAACACAGCATTGCTGAGGTTGGCTCCATCTGTGCATTCACAGGACACGCTGGGCAACTGCTCAGCTAAATCTGTGCCTGTTGATTTTGGTAATAAAGTGTCCCCTTACTGCTCAAATACACATCTGTTCATGTTATCAATGAACAATAGAGATGCAACTGCATATCTCAAATGACATTTGGGGATTATTTTATTATAAATTGAAGAGAAAAAAATAAGCAGAAGCAAAGCCAAATAAGCTTGATCTGTATTTTCATTTTATCAGTATATATTTTCTTTAAGAAACTAAAACAATCTCATCCCAACAAACTCTGAAACTAAGGATCTTTGGTTTTTTTTTTTAACCCTGTTTCTTTTAGTCATGGTTTTCTAGAAAGGGAGAATTATATGCCTTCGAGCTCTCTATGAATGGATTTATACAGATAAGTTTTTAATCACTACAAGGAACTAGAGAACTGTAATTTCTTGGCTTGGTAATACTTCCGTGATATGCCTGCGTAAACAAAATACTTCAGCAGTGATGGTTCACGAGCCATTTTGGAAAGTTGAATGAAGAAGTACTGACTTATCATATTCTTTTCTGTGTTTGCATGTCACTTGTCACGTCTGTAACTTTCCTGGCACAAGTTCTTGTATTTACAACCTGCAGACTAGTGCTGACCATGTCAGAGGCACTTCAAAGCATACTTTAGAACAAATGTTGTTAGCTTTAAGTCCTGCATAAAATTCAATGCTCTTGAACAATTTCATTGCTGGACATTGGATAGTACGTACTATTTTAATATTAGCATTTAGGAAGTGAGTAGTTCAGGAGGATTTACTTTCTTGTGAGGTATATCTAATAACTGTAATTTGTGAGCAACTGCACAACTTGGCAAGAACAGCTCTCTACAGACAGCTAATGAAAATGTAATAAAAGTTGAAGTTCTTCATACATTCAAAGTCACATGATGAATATTATGTGATGCTGAAATTACTTTTGCTCATTTCACTTGAAAAACCACTGAAAGAAACACATGTAAGCAAGATTAGTTAGCTTAGCTTTCCAGAAAGAAGCATAATCTTTTTTGGATCTTGACAGCATCTTCAAACCTAGAGTTGAAATTGATTTTGATACAGGGTATTTTTAACATAATAGCATCTGACCTTAAATGTTAGGGGAGATAAAAACATATAATTTTAATGCTATCTCATGCCTGGTGCTGATTATAGATGTCTATAAAGTTCATATTTACATACTGGGTTTGGAACCTAGTAAGCTTGCTTTGCTTTGAATTTCTGCTTTGAATGTTCCCGTTTGTTGTGATATGGTTTGATTGAGAGAGACCAGGAAATTATTCTTGCAGAGTAATAGTACATGTGGTTATGAGGAGGTTTCACTACACAATATTGAATATGCTTCTTAAAGCAGCCCCTTTTTGTGGAAAGGGCTTATAATGTCATTCATAGTTTGCAAAAAATGTTCAGGACACTTTATTTCCTATTGAGTGTGTTTTTACTAGGCAGATCCTACCGTGAAGAGTTGGTAGTAGTGCATAAATGAAAACATATCTCTCCCCTGCTGGAAGAGTTGGGTTTTTTCCCAGCAGCTGTATTTATCAATTTACTAGTATGATTTCCCAGTAAAAGTCATAATTAATTTGGTCAGTTAATGAAGACAGCTCTGATTTATGCTGGTGCATCAAAAAAAAAAAAAGTAATTGTTTGTGATGTCAACTAGAAATGTTAGATAGCTATTTTGGCTATGCTGCATGACCTGGACCTTGCATAGATGGCACACCAGAAGATACTGAAATTGATAGCTTTACAACTCCATTACAGTACTGCTTTTCAGAGGATTTTTCTTAGCAGATTTGATAAAATTAGAGTGTGTGTGTATATGGACAAGGAGAATGGCATTACTGTACATCTCCTCAGCACATGTCTTATCCTCAGGGCCTTGTTAGCAACAAAATTTGCAGTGTGGATATACAACCATAAAAACTGCAGCAGAATGTCCAAGGACACTTTTCCTAAATAATCTACTCAAGTGACCTCCAGCATACCAGAATTTGAAGAATTGGACTCCTTCCTACTTCTCTTTGATTTTTTCCTCCCACACTCTAGTTTCAGTAGACTGATAAGGAAATACTCTGTTTTGCAGACAAGAAGCCCGAAGCCGTCCCAGAGCCCACAGCCCAATTTGGGTGACCACACAGAGCACCTCTCTGAAGCATCTGCTGATTCCTTAGAGGCCATGTCTGAAGGTGATTCTCCAACCCCCTTTTCGAGGGGCAGCCGCACACGGGCAAGTCTTCCCGTTGTGCGGTCAGCAAACCAAACAAAGGAAAGATCACTGGGTAAGAGCCTGCTCCAGTCCTTCTCCATTCTGTGTTAAGTCTCTGTTTTCTATTTGTGGATTTAAAATAATCTTTAAATAGTTTGGGGTTGAAAAAGTAAAGACTTTGATAGCACATTATTTTTCATAGGTCAGGTTGTTCTTTGGAAATGAACTCAATATGGGATACTGAGTAACTTGGGGGAATGGTGAAATTATTTTCATAAGATCTGAAATTGTGATAGGAGCATGGTAGAAATACAAGGAGAGAGAGATGCAGGCCCTGAAATGAAATGCTGAGTAATGGTTAAAACCCGCTGTTGTGAACACTTCCTGCCAAGCCTGCACAATATTTGGCAATGAATTTACAAGATTGTACCCTCATTTTCAGACAGCAGACACAGGTTTTTCACTTTGTCATCTCTTCAAAGCCAGACTTAGTTGAAAGAAACCTAGAGATATTATTACCTTAGTAATCCATCTTACTGAAAAGGTTTGTATTTGTGTGGTGGTAGCTTTCCAGGCCAAGGATTTGAATGGATATGCTGATGGAGATGCCCTTTACTTTGGGGCAGTGCACTTCGGTCTGCACAGTGACACGAGAGATGTGTCAGCACAGGTGGACAGCTCTGCTTCCTGCATTCTTCCCATATCTCAGGGTTGAATTCAGCCCAGCTGTGAACCAGAGCTCCTTTTATGATGGCAAATTTTGTCTCAGAGACTCTGCTCAGCTGATGGATGGTAGGAGTAAAGGCTGTTCTTTTGAGGGAAGACACCAGAGGGCAGTTAAAGTGTTGTGGGAAGACACGTAACTCATCTGTGGATTGCTGAGGAAGGCAGGTTTTGCTCATAGGTAATAAACTGAAATGCTGCTTTCCTCTAGGCTCATTTCCCAATATAGAGAGTGACATAAATCGAAGACTGGACTCTAAATCATACCATGCTTGTAAGCTTGTCATGGTGGTTTACTCGTCCCTCGATAATCTAAGACAGTTTCTGTCAAGAGTATTATGATATCTGACAAACACAACAAATGTGAAGAAAACAGGGCTGGAAGGGGTCCCTTACTCTCCCAGAGCTGAAAAGTGAAGAGCAGTGGGGCTGGAAACAAGGAGCTGATCCTTGTCCATGTCATGGACAAATGGCTGCCCTCCCACAGCCTGCTGGGCCACCAGTATGTTGGGCTTTTGGAGGAGAAATCTGTGATACTTCAACTTGGGTAAGACTTTTTGCTTTTGAGGTGTTTTTAAGAAAACATGTATGTTTACTGTACATGTACTATTATTTTTACTATACTATACTGCCTATAAGTCACTGCTGGCTAGGGCAGCAGTATGGCTTACTTCACCCCAGGATTTTCTGTAAAACTTGTATTTGCTTCAGTGTGATGTTAAGTGATTGAACCTTTGGAACTCACAGTCCTGCCTCACTGTGTAGGCTGAGGACCCCAGAGCTGGATGCAGCATGGCAGGTGGGGTCTCACCAAAGCAGAGTAGAGGGCAGAATCCCCTCCCTTTACCAGCTGCCCACGCTGCTTTTGATGCAGCCCAGTGCACGTTTGGCTCTCTGAGCTGTGAGTGCACATGGCTGGGTCATGTCCAGCCTCTCACCCAGCAGCAACCCAAGCCCCTCTGGGCAGGGCTGCTCTCGCTCTGTCCATCCCCCAGTCTGGTGTTGATACCAGGCATTGCCCTGACTCAGGTCTTGGTCTTGTTAAACCACATCAAATTCCCACATGCCCACTTCTTAAGCTTGTCCCTCTGGATAGCATCCCGCTCCTCAGGCATGTCAACAGCGCCACACAGCCGGGCGTCATCTGCAAATTTGCTGAGGGTGCATTCAGTCCCTTCATCTATGTAATTTTTTAAGATACTAAATAACACTGGTCCCAGTACAGACCCTGAGGGTCACCACTTGTCCCTGATGTCCACTGGGACTCTGAGCCATTGATCGCTACGCTCTGGATGCGACCATCCAACCACTTAATTATCCATCTAACACTCCGCTCATGAAATCCATCTCTCTCTAATTTAGAGAGAAGGATGTTGTGGGGACCATGTCAAAGGCTTTACAGAAGTCCATATAAAGGGCATCTGTAGCCCTTCCCTTGTCCACTGCTGTAGAAGGCCACTGGCTTGGTCAGACAGGACTTGCCTGTGCTAGCTGTCCTGAATCAAGTCCCTGTCCTCTATGTGTGTATGTGTGATCCTTCCCACAAGTGTTCTCAGCCTCAAGGTATCTTCAGCTTAGGGTTTTCCTGGTTATGGTTTCTACCTCTATAATAACCATCAAGAGATGTCTCCTCCAGGTGTTTGTTCAGTCCACCTTTGATTCCCATGTAAATTTTTCACATCCTCCACAGCTCATCTGTGACTTTGGCAGCAAGTTCCTGTTGGTTTACTGCCTGACCACTGCTTTCATGTTGCTGTGTTTTATATTTGTTTATCAGCTCTAAATTATGCCCCTTAGTCCTTGTGTTGGAAGTGACAGCAAACAGCAGATTGCTATCTGCTTCCCCCAGGCCATAACTGATTTCTCTGCCCTGTCATTTCCCTCAGGTAATTTCTTCTCCAGCTGAGAAGTGTTGCTATAACCACTTGTTGCTTATCCAGAAACCATCCTGGACACTTGACTATCATTGCTGCCTTGAAATTTTGCAGTTCAATAATATCTTTGCTAAGATGGGAGGACCATAAGTTTACTGTTAAGTAATTCATTCTTAAACCCTTTTTTTAGTGTCTCTTGCATGTGCTGAAATGTGTTGTCCATGCCTTAATGGAGGACAGCAACGTGAAGATACACTATTTTATTTAATGGCCAGGATTTCAGTCCCTGCAAAATACCCTGTCTTTCATGTGCCAGAGACAAGGTCCCAGCTTGTCCCATTATGAACAGGCCAAATGCAGGAGAAAGAAAAAAGTAAACAAACAACAGGGAAGCAATGTAATGTGAAGCATTTTAGTTGATAGTTTTTAGGAGGGGTCACAGATATGTGTGGCTTAAGGGGTCATCATACTAGCCAAATAGGAGGTAATATATTGTCATCACCCCACAATCTGTCTTTTTTAAGTAGTTTCAGGAACCAATTAATAACAACTAATTTGTTTTAAAAGATAAAAAGTATTCCAAAATAGTTCAGTTTTATATTATTATTATTGTTAATATTATGTGCATTTCTTTTATAATAATGTCCTTTTTGATCTCTACTGCCACTGTGTTCTAACAACACCATCAGCAATGTTCTGAAATTTTACTTTGCATGCTGTGGTCCTTTTTATTTCCAAATATAAAAGGGGAATGTTTATTTTTAAAAAACAGGAAACTGTTTATAACTTCAGTTTTAAAAGTATCATGAACGTACTTCTATTCATATGATTTTAAATAACCTATGTATCATCACCTACCTTCCCATATATATTAATTTAATTTAATATCATTAAATAAAAATCATGTTTTGATCCTCAGTGAACATAATTTCAGTGAGGAGGGTAATGAACTTTTGGAAACTTTTATGAATTTTACATTGCATATCTCAATGCATTTTAAAAAACTTATATTTTCTTTTTGAAATTCTAATTGTTCTGTGGGTTCCTATTTTGCTAGCTATATATGAGTCAGTTTGTTTTCAAATTGTGGTCTGAATTAACATGGAGCCTGAGAAGGAATAACACAAATGCATTTTGGCTACCTCACTATCATGGGTTTGTCAGTCAGGATTAATCTAACCAGACATGGTATTCACATAGAGTTGACCTAGAAAACAGTATTCTTATTGTGGGCCCATTTAAAATTTCAGCCACAGCTTTTGAAATTAAGGTATTTCTTGGCTAAGAAAACTAGAAATCATCACTTGCTTCACCATTGTGCAGCCTGGAGATAAAGCAAGATATTAAAATAAATGAATTCACTGTGCAAGAGAAAATTAAATGTATTTTAAAACACATATTTGAAAGCTGGGAGCTTTTCCAGTGTGATAACTGTGGGAAAAAAATTATCTAGCAAAACTGTCAGTGAGAATCAGCTGAAACCTGGAAAGTGCTCAAAAGCTTTCAGCAAACTTCACTTGCAATTTGCCTGGAGGAAGCAGAACCTGACAGGCATCCAGCGAGGTTACGCCAGCAGCCGCCTGTGCCCGCACTGCAGCTCGCTGCTGTCCCTGCTCCAGTACCTCCTCGGTGAAATGAAGGCTGACAAATATGTTCACTTGTGCTCTCTCATGTGGTACATCTGTCCAGACAATGGGCAGCATCCTGGTAAGGGCAGGCTCTGGCATCCTGTGTGGCGATGGAGTGACCAGGGCACGCGGTGCGATGGGTCAGAGCCTGGAAGGGCAGCGTGTGCTCACCCCTCCCGCTGCAGCCACGGCTCTTGGTGCTCCTGCAGGATCCGGCTGCGCGTGCAGGCCTGGATGAAGGAAGGACGTGGTACATGGGGGATTTCCATAAATGCACAAAGAGTTGGGTTTGAATAGTGACAGAGGATGATGAAGCTTTGGGTTTGCAGTCATCTTTTTTGGGTGCCCCAGCCAGGGTGCCCAGCCACTCCAGTCCAGATGGATGAGGAGCAAAGGATGACTGGGCTCCCTGCTGGTAAACCGGTGCCTAAAGTTAGGTGGTGTGAAAAGGCCTCTTCAGAAATGTTTGAGCCTGCCAACATTTGCATTTTATTTGCATTTGGAGAGATTACATAAAAGAGTAAAATTATACAAATGCTTAAGGATTGGCATGGGGAGGGTCTTAAGTAATCATGGAGTATTCTGATTATTATTTATTAGCCCCCAAGCCCAAGTTTTGGCAGGCACAGATTTTAGTGTCTGATTAATTAGTTTGCTGCCACCTTATATGGAAATTCCATTCGTGATTATAATCATAACGCCTCAATCTTTTATAGCATTTCTTGCAGATGTTTCTCAAAGCCTGTTAAAAAAGAAAGTCATGGCCACAGTGACAATTTCAATCATAGCAAAACCTTTGCAGGGAGACAGATCATTGCTTTTCAGCTGGCAGTAGAAATAACTCTCTATTCATAGAGAGTTACTTACATTTAGTATCTACATTATGCAAGATACTGTAAGATACACAGAGAAAAATATAAATGCTAAAGGTAGACATATATTATATTTGAGGTAATTAATTGTTACTTACTATTTATGAGCTAGAAATTAAAATAGGCACGTAAAATCAGACAGAAGATGTGTGAATGGCCTTAGACTTTATATGAGAAACCTGTGATTTGCTAGTAGTGGCACTGCCCTCTGATTCTTTAGGGCATGATTTAAGCCTAATGAAGTCAGCAAGAACTTAGGTTTAGTTCATGGGAGAGGAACTCCCTGGGAAGTGTATTTCAAGTTAAGGCTGAGTATAACTTTAATGTATTCAGACATCTTAAAGAATTTTCCCTATCTTGCCTTTTATAGTGTATGCAAAGCAGCCAACATGCAAAAAGGTCATGTAAATATTTTCTGTAGTGGTCAGATGGCTTAACAGAGACTGACAGATCTATAGGAAAAACAGTCTGAAACAACTAGTTCCCTTTAATGAATTGAAACACAGACCCTAGGAAATTATAATACTCTAATGTAGCTCAAGTTTTTCTTCCAGCTTTCCAAGACTTTGTTTTCTGTCCCATGTCTTCAAATTATAATAACTAAAGGTTTTGGACTTGGAAAGAAAAAAAAACACACACCTCTTACCTGAAATGTTTTGTAACAAAAGAGTAGAAGAATGTAAACAATTATATTGACATATCAGAGTTTCTTCTGTTTTATTTATTGTCTCTAAAGGATCTATGAAAGGCAGGTATAGGAAAGAGTGAAATATGTGACTTCCCAGGCTAGCACTTGTGCCCACAATTACTGTTTACTTAAGAGTTTCTTTCTCCTATAATAAAAAAAAGGGGGGGGGAACCTGAAAAAAATGCTTCCAAGGAGCAAGATACCATTTAGTAGATACTGTCTCAACAGAGGCACAATCTGTCTGCCACCAAAAAGCTGATATGCAGGATATTTTAGATGCTGTGTCACACTGGAGCTGAATTTTGTTGCAGCAGGTTGTATCAGCATGGATCTAATGGGTTCATTGCAGTGATACTGGAGTAGAAGATGTACAGTGTACCAAACAAATCCATTAGTTATGTAAGTCTGTGTCTGTCACTGCTATATCTGTTAAATGACTTTTGAATGCAGCCTTTATTATTCATTTGCACTGCAGTAATACCTTGAACAAAAACAGTGCCTTGCTGTGTTGGGTAATACATAGTGACAAAATACTCCTATTTCAGAACCTTGCAACATGACTAAATCAGAATGAAAAGTGGTGAAGATAGTAGGAGAGGTAGAGTAATGAGTGTACAAACTGGATGAATTGAATAAAACTGTGTCAGGGTGGCAGTGGCTTTTCTCTTTATGCTAAATAATGCCCTCACAAAAGGTGTAATGTCTTTATCCAGCTCTACCATCACTTTGTATTCTGATTTAGCAGCAGTAATTTGAGCCTTCAGCAATTGGTGTCTGCTGGAAGACAGATTTGGCAGCTGAAGTAGCTTGTACAGGCCTCCTTCCTTCTGAGGAAAGGTAGGAGGCCAGATGGAGCTGTCCCATGGGGTGTATCTAGGACAGGAGCTATCACTTGGATCAATCTGATCTAATTTTTGTGTTAGGTAAAATTTGTAAGTCTACCTCTAATACAGTAAGTCACACAAACACCAGAGCCTTCCATTTGACATGGGTGTGCAAAGGAAAGTGTACTGCAATTCCATGCATTTTAATGTAAGACTTCAGCCAAGGAAAGAAGCATAGCCTGTCCCTCAACACATTGTATTTAGGATTTGCTGCCAGGGCTGACAGCAAGTCCCTGAATGAGGACAGCTCTTGGATTTAATCATTGCTCCCAATACTGTTTATATATTTAGGTAGTGATTCTAATGCATAGTTACTACGCTGTGCCTAAGTTCAGGTTTCTGTTCCCAGAGGGAAATAATGTCATCTCTGTGGTATCATATAAGACTCTCTCTTTTATTAGTTCTTGTTCTCTATCTCTTTTCTGCATTTCTGGCTACAGAGTACCCAATTCAGGCAGGATAAGAGGATAATCACTGCATCAGAAGCTTGTTGATAGCCTGCTGATTAGGGTGCTCTCTTGGGACAACAGGGGCAATGGTCTGAGCAGCTCTAAAGATGGGAGCCCTTCTGGATATTTTTTTAACTACTCATCTGTTTCACAGGAGATAGGTGCTTGTACCATTGCTTTGCCCAATTACCTTCTGTGATGAATAGACCATCTGTGGGTATGAGGGTGGATGTTGTTAATCTTGGCTTTATCAAGGCCTTTCACATCTCCCATAGCCTCCATAGCCACATGGGGGAGGTAGGGGTGGCCTTCAGGGCAGGCAGCTGGGTTTTAGCTGTGCTCCTCAGGGCTGGACTCTGTGCCGGTGATTTTTGACATCACAAACCTTTTTGTTGGGATGGAATGAAGCAGCAGTAGGGTCAAGTCTGATACTAAGTTTGAGAGCATTTGATGTGCTGAGTAGTCAGATGGCCAGTTCACTGGGACCCAATGAGCCAGAGATATGGACTAGCAGGAACTTCACGGAACTCCAAAGAGGCAAATGCAGCCTTTCATCAGGGACAGAACAGCTCTGCAACAATATTGGCAAGGACAGGTTGTCTTGGTAGCAGCTTTGTAGAAAGGATTTGGGGAATGACAACAAGTTGACTATGTGTTGGCAGCATGTCCATGCAGCAAGGGAACACTGCATAGCTGTCTATGGGAAAAATTTAGCCAGCAGGTGAAGGGAAGTGATTATTCCTCTCTTCTCACCATTTGTGAGGTTGCACTGTGTCCAGTTTTGACTCCCCAGTACATGAAAGATAATGACAAATTGGAATGAGTCTTGGAAATGGCCTCTTGGCATTCTTCTTAATCATGCAAACTGAGGTCTTGGTTCCAAGATCCTGTCTAAAGTACCTTGTGAGGACTTCACACAAAGTCAAGCTGTTTGTTAGAGCTGACAGAGGTGTATTTTTGGTGTGGTGTCCTAACCAGCTATGCTCTTAAATGCTGAAGGCTCAACCCCTAAATTTTCTACTGACAGTAGTGAACTTTTTAGAAATTAAATAACTTCAGAAGTATTGAAGAGAATTCCTGCTGTAAATACAGACCATTTGGTAAATGGAGCACAATTACCAAGGCATGCATGGCCTGCATGACTTTAATGTTTCATGGCTATGGATTATTAAAATGGTCACATTCTGCCCTTGACCACATCAATTGTACCTCATTTAGTATTAAAAAACAGGGTTTATAAAAATAGTTATTCCTTAAATAAAGAGTTTGATACAGCTGATTTATACACAAAGGAAATACAATTTTGTAGGATCTCTCTTTTTTTGTGTGTTTATTCAAGAGGAAGAACAAATATTCCAAGAAATTTAATTGATATTTTCTTATCTTTTTTGCTTTTGCCCATTTAAAAGTTACTAACAAAAATGCCCCTATGTAAAGTACTTGACTACAGTGGCCTTAAATGCTTCACATATCTGTGTAGTCTTTGGCAGGCTCATCCTTGGAGACTGTACTGGTCAGCCTGGCACCTTTGGCTGGGAGCCAGCCATGGCTTACTGGCTTCTTCAGAGGGCAGGGGCTCAGCTTCTGGTGGGCTAAAGCAGAGCCTGCATGGGCATGTCCTGTGCCTGTGTGTGTGGAGTTCTCTGATTTTATTACGCGAAACTGGTGGATGGGTGTTGAAAAATGCAGGCAAACCCAGTGGGAAGAATGATGATATCTGACTCCAGTTCAGAAGGCTGAATGATTTCTTTATTATAACTATGCTAAAATACATTAACATACTATATAAAGGAAGATACTAAAAACTACATGCTACTTTCTCTAACTACCATATCTAACACACAACTTGTGACCTTCTCGCGAGAGTCCAGACACTGGTGGATCTGATTGGCCATCAGGCCCAAACAATCCACCATGATCCAACCAAGCACTCACTCCAGGTAAACAATTCTCCAAACACATTCCACAAGAGAAAAACAAGGAGCAGAAATAGAAATTGTTTTCTCTTTAATTTCTCTCTGTGCACCTTTATGAAAAAATCCTGAGAGAGAGAGAGAAATGTGCTTGCCACAGATGGGAGCTGCAGTAAATGCACCATGGCAGAGCCTCTGGGGGCCCTCTGAAAAATAACTCTGGTACATATGAAACTTCTTATTCATCTCACTGACTTGTTCAGTTGTAATTTTTAAAATATTTTTTCATCCAGTATCATAGGGGTTTTGTGTTCCTCCAAGTTTGCTGGCATTGTTTTGTCAGTTTGGGGTATGAAAAAGCTGCCTTGATGGTCAGTTGGGCTATTCTGTGCAACAGAATACAATTATTGGCCAAAAGAGATCCTGCCAGAACATTGATTTCCACCTGGGGAATTAAGTTAAACTGAAATGTTCTCTCAGAATCTCTAGGTGATAGAAGTAACTGTTCACAGTAGATGGACTTGCTGATACAGGTATATAGACAAAGTTGCCTTTTGACAAGAGGCTTTCTCACAGGTTTTATCAGGCATCAGATGGGGAAAATACTGGGTTTTCTTTAGGTAAAAAAAATCGTCCATTTTCTCTTTAGTTTTTACTTATTCTTCTTAGCTAGCTGAATGCATTTGTTTGTAGAAAAGTGGTAATATTTTAGTGGCAGTTAAAAACCTTTATTTTTCATAACATTTTGGTAGGAAATTTATGTGACTACTGAGTTTTTCATCTGTCTTTTCATTAAGTAACAAATTATTGCAAGTCACTGTAAGTAGCAGAGAAGAATGAAATAGCAGTAAAATATAACACTAGCCTGAATTAAACAGTTCCTGTTTTTATTGAAACTGTTATTAAACAACTTAAAACCTTGAACAAATCTCTTCAGACTATTGTGCAAAAAATTAAATAAGTAATTGCTTTTATTCATTAAAATATCTACTTTTTTATTCTCTTAGTACTTTAAGACAGCTAAGTATATTTATAGAACATTTTCTGAATGTGGAGGACAGATTTTCAGGAGGGAGTACTAACAAAAGTTATTATGAGAGCTTCAGGCTAGAAATACCACAAGAATCATGGCAATGACCTCAGACTCCTTGAAACTGTGTGGTAAAATAGGAGAGTTAAGTCTTGAGGGTATGGAAAGTAAGAACTTAATATTGAGGAATTTCTTCCATGCTGCAAAAGTTGTTACTGTAATAAACTTGTGTCTGCATAACTTGGGCAGAATTTGGTGATACGTGTTTGCTCTGTTCATTAGATAGTTGCGGGGGAAGGAGGGATGGGGAACAGAGAACAACAATATGGGCCTATGCCATGCTTACACTCCTATATATGACAATTTTGTCAAAAGCAAAGAAAAAATTGAAGTATCTTGAAATCTTAGTTACAAGAAATTAAAAATTTTAAGAAAATTAAATTTTAATTAAAATTTTAAAATGCACTTTTGAGGAAAGGCCTGGCTCCAACAAAAACAGTTATCATTGAGACTTTAAAGATTATCCTTAGCTTTTAAAACTCATGCAAGTCTCAAGTAATGACTTGATATATATATAAGTAAGAAACAAGGATGCTTTTTCTCACTTTTGCTTGTTACTATTGCTGCTGACTTCAGCATGAGGAAATGTCCATACAGAGACAGTGACTCAATGGACTTATGGTGGAAGATCAAGCTAAAGCAGCATGAAAAGACAAAGATTGCCCATCTTCTCAAAAAGATATGGCTAACTGATGGTTAGGGGTAAAGAGCGAAACTAATCTAATGGCATTTTCCCCATTTTAGTTATACCATGCTTTGCACCTTGTATTTCAGGAAGGTCCAGAGCTCCGAACGCATCCATGTTTTGATTGCTATAGTCTAACCAGCTTTACTATTACTAGAAATTTTCAGATTCGATACAGAATTTCCAGAGGATACATACAATAGCTGTGTTAGAAGAGAGTAGGAGGTGTTTTGTTTGTGCCAGTGGTTTTTAGTTCTGTGGGAAGGTTTCAATGCTCCAGCGCCCAAGCATCCTACACCTGCCAAATATAGATTTTATCATTGGCTAATACTTCTCTTCAGCTGGATTAAGGTATTGCCAAATGCCAGTAAGATATTTCAATGCAGAAATTTGTAAGACATCTTGCCTACAGAGAGGGAGTCCTGTAGCTTCACAGAAAATAAACTCACGAATTCAAATGTAAGCTGTATTTTATTTCATTAAAGTGAGGAGTTAAATAACTTTCTGCCTCAGTTTTTTTCTTCTTTGTTACAAGAGAATTATGTGAGAAATTATATTTCTCCATTTTAAATCCATTGTTTGAGAGAATTAGCAGATACTTTTAAGGGTCACAGAAGAAGACACAACCTTGTTTGTTTACTTACTCTTGTTTTATCAGGTATTTAACTTTTCTCTCTTAAATAATGTATTTCAAAAGATAATTTTTGTTCTTTAAACAAAAGCTAGTTGTCATTGAAGTTCTCCTAAGTATATAAGCTGCCCTGCATGGAGATCATTGTTAGCAATGAAACCACGATAACGTGGTGCTTAGTCAGGGTTAGGTCAGCACCATGTATGTGATGGAGGTGCTGAGAGATGTGAGCTGGGTGGTTTCCTGACACCTGCATGACATTAGCTTTTGCTGCAAGGAGTAAACCTTTACCAGCTGTGACTCAGGAGTTATGGTCTTACCAGTATGGGAGGTGTGCCAACCCTCTTGTGGTTATGCAGCTCTGTGCTCTAAAGCCAGCCCAGACCCCGTGTGTTCAGGTGAGATGCACCATCACACTATGAGGGCATGTCCTCAGCTCCCAAGTGGCTTTTGCAGCTCAGCAGCACTGTCTGAGCTGAAGGCCTTTCTGTGAAGGTGGTGTGTGTGCCTGAGCTCAGAGCTGTGCTGGCCAAAGGCACAGGATGGCTGCGCTGGGCATCCCAACCCGGCACTGATGGGCTCAGCCACCCGAGTCAGGGTAACTCTGCATCTTTCATCACACTGTGTTGTGTTTCATGTAGATCATCCCTGAGGGAAATGATGAAATACTTTGCACATCCTGCCACTGACCATTGATAAAGAGGCAGCAGAAAATACTGTGTTTTGAAAGAGCTCTGTATGTAGGGAGGGAAAGGGCAGTCATGTGGTGTGTTCACAGGATCATCATCAGATCTTGGTTTGATGCTTGTAAACCTTTCTTTGAACACGTTCTTTTGCCTCTTGGGCATTTAATTTCCCTTCTATAAAGCATACCTCTTTGTTGACAGGAATGTTGTGAAACAATTTGTTACAAGGCTGATGTTAGTAAGGCCTACATGTAAATGTTTTCTGCTGTGGCCTGTGTTTAAGTCTGTGGTCTGTTGCTTGTAGGGTGAAGAGCGATCAAAAATGCCAGAGGTATTTCTGCAGCTGAGTTATACTGCATGACAAAGGGGATGGCTGAACATTCTAGTTTGGGTTGTAGCTGTAGGACAGCGCAGGGCTGGCAGTACCTCAGAGCTCTTGGAAGAAGTGGGAGCCACAGCACTGTGTGACGTGCACTTTCAAAACTGTTGCGTGGCGTCATTACCTTGTTCACAGTCATCCTCATACGTGTTGTCCTAGGGTAGCAGGGAATTTCATAGTCCTCTTGGATTTGTGATGTATAAAAACGGGCACAATCTTCATGTTTCAGGTAAATCCATTGTAACAGAAGCATAAGTAAGTGCAAGAGGGACTTGAGGGAACATGGAGACAGGAATATCCCTTGTGTTTTATTATCTTTCCAGCAGCTTTGCTGACATATGTTCTGTGGCCTAACAAAAACCATGTTTAAGTTATATTCTATTTCTTCTTGCTTTAATCTCTAAGGGAGTGATTTTTTTTTAGCTGAAGGTAAAACACACCTCAGAGCTCCAGCAGCTTACATGAAGTAGAATCTGTGGGTATTGTTGGTGTTCAGAATTTCACCTGGGCAATCTATGGAAGAAAAATATTGTGAATGATTTTAACTAAAGGATTTTGAGTCTTTTTATTTTGTTATGCTCAAAAAGGATTTTTAGAAGTTTGCAGTTAGTTCTGTCTAATAGGAAATGCCCTAAAGCATTGCTGTATCATGATATGGATCAGACAACTCAAGAGGAAAGGCAGTAGGGTTTTTTAAGGGCATGTGATTTAAAGGAGAAGAAAGAAAAAAAGAATTTATTATGCCTTTGAAAACATCTTTTCTCTCTCAAGTGAGATTTGGGCTAAAACATTTCTCCAAGTCGTATGTTTAAGCTGACTGTTTTAAGGCATATATGCATACTTGCTTTGAAAATTCAGGACTGAAGGACAACTAAGATTTTGCTTTGAAACAGTATTTTGTGGGAGCATTGAAGCACAGGCAGAATCAGGACTGTTCTGCAATGTTTTTTACTTGTGGGTAAGGAGGATTTTTCAACTCTTGCCACTTATTCTGTGTTAATGGTTTCAGTTGCTCAATATTGAGTGTCGTTTTAATGGTCTGAAATGCAAAACTAGCATTTCTAAATTTTTCACTAACTTTTAAACTGGGCAGAAAAGTGAGTCACACCAACTGCAAAGCTGGTATGCAAAGCCTGTCTTTTTAGTAAAAAAAAAATTGCCACAAAATCCAAGTAAGTTTAAATGCAAAAACATAGAAGGTTCCTTGTGTTCTTCATAAGGAAAAACTTTTTCATAACTGAAAGCTATCATCAAAAATGAGCATGTCTTTGGATATCTTGGAAAAGTGAAATAAATGCAATCATTAACTTGTTTAATTTTTTTACAAATGTAGTTAGTTTCTGAACCTAAAAAATGTTTAGCTGCATAGAATATTTGAACAGTAAAAAGACAATTTTACCTAGAAGAACATAAATAAATAAATGATGTCTCAAATTATAATAAAAAAGGGAAAAATAGTTTACTAGCTCATTAAACATTGGCAGTGTAAATAAAAGTCATAGGAAAACTCCTCTCAGTCTTTGAAAGAAAACTAGTTAAATTTCAGTCTGAAAAAGTTTTTCCAGACAAAGAAAGATGGAAATTTGTAGTAGTATTCATATGGGGTTTGATTGCAATATTAATGAAGAAAGAGGTATCAGCTCTTGGTAATAATATGAAGATTAAGTTAATAGCTCTATTTTATACAAGCAGCCTAATATTAAATAATAGGTAATATTGAGTAGTCTGTTTAGTATTCAGGAAAGTTAACATCTTCCTTCCGTAAGTGCAAGCACAATTACCCACTGATTGTAGGAACATCTGACTGTTTCTGCCCTCCTTTATAGCAATTATGGACAACATAGGGACAAAAATTAAAGACTAAGGGGAAACAAGACTCATCTTATCTTGGAATGCCTTCTTTTCTTTTATTTGCCTTTGTATTCTAGGACCTCAGCTTTTCCCATTGCTTTTGCTCAGTGTTTGTATCTCAGCACCATAACGTGCCTATCCTGTTGCTGATGACTTTCCAGTGTGACTCACTGACTTACCATCTAAATTTTGTGATTTGCTGAGATTTGCTGATGACTGATGGCAACTGCACTGAGGGCCTTGTGTTCTCAACCCTTCTGATTATATTGGTCATGGGAGAACAACTTTACAGTGCATCACCATTGCAACTGCTGTGGTGAATTCAGGTTGTGTAAAATGCTCCACCAGGATTTAGCCCACCTGTGTTAATTATTGGTTGATGCAAAGGCTTGGCAGCACAGAATCCTCCCAGGTTGGACAGAATCCAGTAGAGGGTCACAAGGATCATTAACTTGGTTGGAGCCTCCTTGATCTGACAGATTGAGAGAGCTGGGGCTGTTCAGCCGGGAGAAGAGAAGGCTCAGGGGCAGTAACATCATCAATGTACAAAAGAACCTGAAGGGAGGGGGCAAAGAAGAGCCAAGCTCTCTTCATTCATGTCCACTGAGAAGGCCAAAGACAATAATCGTCAAATGAAACATATGAGATTCCCCCTAATATCAGGAAACCCTTCTTCATTGTGAGATTGACCAAGCACTGAAGCAAGTTTCCCAAAAAGGGTGCAGAGTCTCTGTCCTAGAAGATACACAAAAATGTCTGGACATTGTCCTGCACAAGTGGCTGTATCTGTCCCTGTTTCAGTGGGGTGGGGGTGGACCAGATGACCTCCAGAGGTTCCTTTCAACCTCAGCCATTTTGTGATTCTGTGATTTGCCATCTTTTTACACCACTGTGGAAGCTACACTTGCTCCATCTCATATGGACAGCAAGACAGTGAAGGTGTTTCCTCCTGGGACAATGCGGTGTGGTACAGAGACACCTGGGATGGCTCAGAAACAGCACAGTGCACTCAACTGGGCTTACCAGTCCCCATCTCCTTGTATCCAAAGTAGTTCAGCTGAACACTTGCTTCTGAATCTACTCCTTCATGCTGCAAATCCCAGGAAATTGCTTAGTTTAGTTGCAGTCCTGTGGCAGCTTGCTGTGCAGGTCCTAATAAACCTTCCCACACTGGAGATGTTCATGAGAAGATCTTTTGGTTTTCTTTAGGAGCCAGACCCAGCGAGGTTAGAACTCATCAACACCATCAAGTCCAGACTGATTTCTTCTGTTGATTGGGATGGCTCTTTCTAAGTGCTTTAGTCCTTGGAGGGCTTTGGAAGTCACAGTGGCATGGGACTGGGTCTGTAGCAATGCTCATGAGCCACACTCATGCAGTACTGGCCACTGGAGTACAGGCACCTGCTGGTTGTGCAGGAGTCAGCATAGACCTGGCAGGGCCAACACAGGCATCATGGAAGAGGTATTTCATACCCCTTCCCTCAGTCCCTGGTCTGTATGATTCATGTTTCTTTCCATTATTGAGTGTATCATGGCCTCACATTCCCTGAAAATAGCTGTATCAGAAAGGTGTTCTGTCTTGAGGGAATAAGAATGTCCATATTTTGCAATTCTGCATTTTAGATTACTTATGTTTCTCCCTGAGCACTAAGCATGATTATTAACAGTGCTGTGAAACTGAAAGGTTCCAAAATTGCTCTTGTTTTTATGTGGAGTACCTCAGTTTTACTTCTGGCAGGAGTTTTCACCTGAGGCTTTATGCTATATAATGCCAGCAAATTGAATTGTGAATATAGAATTCCTTGAGCTAAAATGAAAATTTTGGTTTTATTGGTAAGTGTGAGGTTACGTATAAGGAAAGCTGGATGCTATAAAAGGATAAATTTCTTCCTCAGCTACTTTTTTAAAAAGTACCTCGTGATTTACCAACAACTTCCAATACAGAGAAAATTTGGTATGTTTTTGATTTTCCATTAGGATAAGGTAAACTTCTGATTTATCTAACTGAAGTAGAGTAAGAGGTATCTTAGTACTGGGACTAGCACATTCATCAGGGCCAAACCTTATAATTATTCTGTGCTCTATACCAGTAGTCTCTTGAAAAGGAGAATGGCATATGTGCTTTATTTTTTTAAAGAGTGTGAGTTGTTTTTTCTCTTTTCATTATGGGCTTAGTCTGTGTTCCACATAGACTTTGAAACCAGATCATTACTATGCATTTAAGAATATGTAACTTCCTATTACCTTTGCTTGCAGGTGTATTATATCTTCAGTATGGAGATGAAACAAAGCAGTTGAGGATGCCGAATGAAATCACGAGCACAGACACAATTCGTGCCCTTTTTGTAAGTGCCTTCCCCCAGCAGCTGACAATGAAAATGCTGGAATCGCCCAGCGTCGCCATTTACATCAAGGATGAGAGCAGAAACATATACTACGAATTGTGTGATGTGAGGTAAGACATGGAATTATAGCTACTGCTTTCATGGGCTTGGGGGTTTTTTGTGTTCTTTGTTTTGTTGTGCACTTATGAAATAGAAAGAAATGGGGTTGATAATTATCTGGCAGAGAGTGGCCTGACACATAAAGGCATGTTCAGTGGTATCTCAGTAATCCAGGAGGTCTGGCCTGACAATACCTTTAGCTGTAGGTGCAATATCCATTGCACAAGCCACTGATAAATGGCATGCCTTGTTGAAATATTTGTATAATATACAAGGGTTCACATATTTAATATGTTTATTGAATTTTAACAGAGACACAATCATTTAAAATACACAATACAGAATAAACTTTTACAGAAAAGATGGGTTGTTTCTTTGCTGAGAGTACAAAGCCTGATTTCATGAGCCTGAAGTAACAAACATGAATGTCACTGATGTCCTCACAACGATGCCAGTTGAGCCATCTAACATAGCCAAAGCTCTGTGGCACTGGGGACCACTGCTGCACCTTCCTGTTATATGTCAGGATACAGCAACTTCAGTAATTCAGAGCTTGGGTTCACCCTTCTATCCTTTATTTTGTGGGAGTGCAGCTTCTTAATTAACCAGGTTTCTTCAGAAGAAGTTCCAGGGTCTCAGGGTCCCTAGAAAGTCCCAAATGATGCATAAATAAAGCTCTTATGTACACCACAGACATGTTACACTTTATAAATAAACTCTGATAAAAATGGACAGAGGAGCATAAGAAGATAAAGGAGAAAGCAGAAAAGCTGCTTGCTCTCTGCTAGTCTGCCACTAATGCAGGAAAATGTTGTGGTGCAAGAGAAGTGTAGTATCCACTGCTGCCTTGTTTCTTCTGGAGATCCTTTGGCTAAGGTGTTCTTCCTTATCATGCTGTAGTTAAAAGAGCAAGTTGGAGCTTTTCTAGCCCTTCCCCATCCAATTTCCCCATTCCTGTTCTTAATCTTTGAACAGCACCATACTCCATTTTCTCACCTCTGTGTTGCTTTCCTCAGGCTGTCTGTCCAGTGTCTTGTCATTACCTAGTCTCTTGGATTTCAGTTTCTTTCAGTCTTATTTGCTTTGCAGAGTGCCACACCCCTGTTTGGCCATTTTAATACCTATGTGAAGACCCATCTGATTTTTTTCATCAAACATCATCATCTTTCAACATGTACCCAAGTTTATTATACATCAAACAGTTTATTCACAAGATCAGATCGACTGATTGAATCATGATAGGGGTTACTACATCTCTGTTGCCAAGTGCATTATTGCCAACCGTCATCTAGCCCATTGGCTCCTTCTCTCTCCCTTTATCCCTCCATCTTCCCTTGAGTTTCAGACTAAGAGTTTATGACTTCATGCCCCTGAGAATGCAGTTGTTGATATCCTAATGCCACTCCACCTTTTTCTCCCTTGCTCCCATTGCAGGCGTCACTCTGCCAGCCTCAGGCCTGGCTCAACCCCAACATCTGCTTCCTCTGTTCCTATGCCTGTATTGTCGAGCATTTCTAGAGGAAATCCCATGACCCAGCTGACTTCCTTCACAACAAAATTCCCTCCTTCAGTTCTGCCAGCCTTCTCACTTAGGAAACCTCAGCAATTCCGAGTTAATGGAGCCCACAACATGCATTTTCACCACCTTTGAATAACTTCTACAACCATTTCTCCATTTCTGTTCCTGACTCTTCACAAGAACTTGTCAGTGTCTCCCCTCAGAGAACAGAAGAAATGAAGCATCCTTTTCCTCTCCTTTGCTTGCTTTGTCTTCCTTCAATCATCTTCTCTCTCTCCTTTAAACAGAGGGCTTTGAGTCAGGCCTTTAAGTTCTCCGTCTCCCTCAGAGGCTGCTCCGTGTTCTTCTGTGGCTTGCATTAGGTCATCATATTCCTTCCCCTCTTTTTCTTCTTCTTTCTTTCTTCATCATCTTTCTTCTTCATCTTCTTCATCTTCTTCATCTTTCTTCTTCATCTTTCTTCTTCATCTTTCTTCTTCATCATCTTTCTTCTTCATCTTTCTTCTTTTCTTCTTCTTCTTTTTCTTATTTTTCTTTTTTCTTTATTCTTCTTATTTTTCTTCTTTATCTTCTTCTTTATCTTCTTTTTCTTCTTCTCCTTCCTCTCCTTCCTCATCATCTCCTTCGTCTTCTTCGTCTTCTCTTTCATCTTCTCCTTCTTCCTTTTCTCTTCTTTTTTCCCTTCTTTTTAATTTTTTTTTTTTTATCACTGGGGACAAACCCTGGCTTTCTACTTAAGTCCAGTCTTTTTCTAAAAGTGGTTCAGGGCTCTGCATCTAATATGGACTTCAGATTTTTGCTCCAGAACATCCCTATTTTACAGCCTTTCATTTCCCATCACACAGAGAAAAAACACTCACGTACTTCTTCAACTTTTTAACAGCAACTGCTGTAATTGGCTTTTCTTGGCAGTTGGCACAGGTAATAGGTGATCTTGCTATAATCTTGCTTGCTCTTACCCATTCAAATGAAGCAACAAAGATCATTCTCCTAGTTTGACAAACAGACTTCTGCATGCATTTATTTTCACTTGTCCTCTGACTGTATATTCTCCATCTTATTAAACCACTTGTCTTCATTATGAAGGCTCCTCCAAGCCCACTTCAATGCTACTTTTCATTTCTTGTTGAGTACCAAGTGCCATCTGCTTCCACTTGGTGAATAATGCCAGTTTGAAAATTAAAGATGTAGAATTCAAAGTGCCTTCCCTTTCTCTCAGGCAGCCCTCTAACGTGTTTGAAAGGTGTCGTCCACAGACATCTGCAAAACCACTGCGTTGGTCTCCTTCCCACTCTCTCTGTTGCACTCCCTACTCAGAGCATGCCCGTGGTTCCAGGATTTGTTTACTGCTCCTCTGGCTGGAGAGACTATGATCCTCTGAGTTCTTTTTGTCCCCTTATCTTCCTGCAGGTATTCTGTTGTCTTTTGTGACTCCTATTCACCTTGTAAGTTGGTGAAAAGTTGTCTTCCTGGGGTGTTTACACAGCACACACAGATCAGTGAGGCCTTTGAACATGCCATGGGCATCTGGGAGCTACAGTAATGCAAATTATGGTAATAATAAACGTACAGTAGTACATACCTGTTATCAGTAATGTTTATCTTAGAATAGCAACATGAGGTGAAATACATTCATATCAGAGATCAAATGCCTAGTATTTTGGTGCTTTGCCTTACAGCAATGTTTTACTTTAAAGTGTCATGTTTCTACAAGAAATATTTATGGAAAATGCCTTTTAAAAAATTCCAGTTGTTTGAGGTACTATCTCATAGCCATCAGATAGAAAAGACAGCAGATAAAATTTATTTAAATGAATAATATGCCATTTCTTGAACAGAAGATGAGAGAGCTTGCTTTGTATTGAGAAGAACATAGTCCCAAGTCTGAGGCAGACACTGGTAACTGAGCCTCCCAGTGCAGGTCTCAAAGCAAAAGGGTCACATTTGCAAGATGGAAAACAGTTTATGTTACCGTAAATAATTGAAGAACTTGAACTTGCCGCAAGGTAGCTATTTTCCTATGCAGTCTACAAGTAAACACTTATAAATACTAAACTTCTCATCAGCCCTCCAGTTGTTAAACACAAGACACTGATCTGTCTCTCAAGCTGCAGGGCTGCTTTAATAACTGCTTGACATCTACAACAGCAACACAAGTTCTGACTAGCTACCCATTCAAAGCAATCACTGATTGTAATATGACATTGTAAGAAAGAAATTGGACCTGCCCAACAATCCTTCCCTTCAGTTTTAAATTATAATCTAAGTGATTAAGATCAGTTCACTAGTCTTGTAGCTGCACCTGGAGGAAAGGAATTCAGTCACATGTGTAAGTAAATTCGCTAGAGATCACTACAGGGAAATGAAAGGAATTGCAGCTTTGAAAGGATGCAAGTGAGCATAGATTGGAGGCTTTGCTACTGATTAAATGTGAACCAGAAATCAGCAAAGCTCAGGGCAATTGTCAAAGCCATAAAATTATTGGAAGGTAGGTCTTGAAACAAAATAAAAAACTGTCATCTCTTTCCTAAATGTAGTGGTTAAAAAATTAACTAATCAAAGACAAAGTGTAGAGTCCAAATAAAACAAAAGTATTCTTGTAAGGCTTTTCATCTAAATTATTTCTGTGTAAGCTTTCATCAGAATTTTTCCTAATTTGTTTCTGCAATACTTTTTCCCTTTAAAAACTATCTTTATTATAGATAAAGTTTAGAGGAAGAATTTATCTACTACTGAATTTTTAGCTTTTGTGGATTTTTTTCAGCTTTGTGAACAAACTGATAATTAAAATTTCTCATTACAGTTAGAAAGACTGCTTTTCTTTTGATATTCTCACTTCTTAGAATAGTAAAAATTTATGTGGGCTGAGTGCACAATAAAACATGTAAATATTAACTAAATCCTTTTGAATGCTGTGTAAATGTTGAAGTTCTATTGTCTTCAAAGTGTTTTCACTCTGTGGCAGGATCTTGAAAGAAACTTAACACTATCTAATTTTTATGGGTGTGGAGTTCTAGTGAAAGAATGATACTTCCCATGGGAAAGAGAATCAAAGTAGGCTTTTGTTTGTTTGTGTGTGTCTTATGGTATTTACATTTTTCTTATAGATCGACTGCAGACCTACTATGTTTGTCTGTTACCTGAAACTTTCAGGCAACACAGTAAATAAAACTGCTTTCATATGTTGTCATTGCTGATTCTTTAATTCCAGGAATATTCAAGACCGATCTTTCCTTAAAGTTTACAACAAAGACCCTGCACATGCATTTAATCACACTTCCAGAGCTGTAAATGGAGATATAAGGGTAAGTACTAATGATGCATTTCTACTCTTTTTTCCTCCAGCTTTTCTGCTAAATGTTTAAACTCTGAAATGTAGTATGTGCATAGCAATTCAGAAAATCTGGGCTATACATATGGCACATATACAGAAAAGGGAATAAATAATGTTTGTTGTAATGTCTTTTAACTGCTTTTCTTGTTCCAATTATTTGCCCTGGGCATTAGCTGTTTTTTGGTTTTTTTTTTTTCTTTTTTTTTTTTATTTTGTTTAGATGCAGTAAAGCATGTGAAGCAAAACATAGCCTTTAATTATGTATTTTGTGACAAAGACAGTACTCAGAGTTTTTACAGCTTCCTATTCTGTGTTTGCAAACCCTTTACAGTAAAGTATGGTGTAGTGTTAGTACACTCCAGCAAAGTTTCAGCAGGGATTGGTTTCCAGTGACTAAGCAACTGTACCTCACTTCAAGTCTACTGAAGCTCTTTTGTAAATTTTGGTTTTGGACAGGAAATTCTGATAAATACTCATTGTGGTGTAAATAGTTTTGTCTTTTCCTAAATTTTCTACCTGCACTGAAAAAGGATGAGTGTATTTGTATTTTCAGGTGAATGTTTTGTATTAGGAAACTACAGAGAATGCATTTGGAACATTTGATTTCTCTCTCTCACTGTGTTTGCAGTCTTTTGCTGCACTGCTACCTCCCACCTTGGTGCCAAGAGGGCAGGAGATGCAGCTGTGGGACACCTCTTCCCCCATGTTACCTGCAGCTGGTGTTGCAGTAGCGGGGGGGTGGTGGTGAAATTACACAACCTCATCTCCTCCCTACCCATCCTAGGTCTGTCCACAGGAAACAGTGCTACCAAATTAACCCCACGGGGCCAGAAGAGAATGCCACTACTGTCCTACCTGCTTTGTGGCTTTTATGTGCGTTCCAAAGCTGATTCAACTGTGCAGAAAATTTCCTATGATTTCCTTAACTGTGCATTTGCTACTTGATTTCATTATCAGTTCTGAGCATGTCTCTCTGTCTTATTACTAATCTTTTGTGTAAGTACTTCTTGTGTTTCAACAGTTTAAGGCCACAATATTTTAGAAAGATTGAAATAATTTATTTACAGGCACTGTTCTCAACCACCTCTCATTTATGCACTTCAATTATAAAATGGTCCTTTGGATAGGTCAGAAATCTAATTACTTGATTTTTCACACCCCTGCAAACACAACATGAGAAAAGAAATGGATATGCTTCAAAGAGAAGATGTGATCGTTTTTTGTATATTCTGTAACATCCTGAAATTCTTCAGTTCTAGTTATACTCCTGTGGCAGTAACTGGATGTATCTGAACATCTCATTCATATTCAAGGCATGACATACTGTCACTGTGCATTATGACATTAATGCTTGTAACTGTGGCTTTATAAAGTTACGTTATACTGCTCTTGTTCCATGTACAGTGGATGCTCAAGGTATATACTGTGGCTTTATTTGTGTGTTCTAGGCCTATTTGAAGGTGCTATTATAGTTAACTACATATATTTGAAGGTAAAAATTACTCCTTTGGCCCTCTTCCAGGCATTTGCTGCCTAGCCGAGTTGTTCTGAACACAGGTGCTGCCTCTGTGCAAAAACTGCAATTATTTGAATTGCTTATTTTAAAATCCTATGTTGTACAACAGATATGCGCACTCAACATCTCCTGATTATATCTGAGTAAACAGCTTTTGGCCATAACTAAAAAACAGTGGTGATACAGTGATGACCTTTGCAGAAGTGGTGTTTTCATGGCAGAATATTGTGTTTTACTTTACAGAAATGCAGAGACACCATTTTGAAATTTTGTGCATCCAGCAAAAGAGCTATTTTCTCATTTGGCTTTTGCTTTGCATTGGCAGATTTCTTGTCTTTCTGGTCTGAGAGGTGAAGTTAGAGCCAGGATGTTCATAGGGGTTTTGTGGAGAAACATGCAAAAAGTCTTCCCTTTGATCTATGTGAACTTCTGCACTTCAAAGTTATGAGCATGGAAACAAATGATTTCTTGAGCTCAGAAATACTGAAACCTGTTTTTCGAAGGATGTGTGTCTTTTGGTTGGGTTTTTCCTCATGCAGCAACATTTAGGTCCTAACTGAGGCTCTTCTCAAAGTAATGACACTCTCCAGTGTTCATCCTCTGGAGTCTAAAAAGCTGGAGCCCACGCTGCAACTGTTTCTCTGTTTGGCAGAAGTACAATAGGATCTTCTGTCAAATCACTAATTTAGCAAAATTTATAGGGGCATAGTAGTCTTTCTACTTATTGGTTAAATCTGGTTGAAGTTTTCCTGGGGATTCACAGGTTGTTAGTTCAGCAGGAAAAAAACCCACCAATAGCCAGATGGATTATTTGTCCATCTTTGCTTAGCAAACCAGAGTAAAAGAGGGGGAAATGTGAGGGTTGTAAGTGAAAAACATGTACATTTTATGTACTGCTATTGAAGAGTACCCATAAGACTGTAGAAAAACCTTTGCTTCTTATCTCTCCTTTTATGTTTGCATATCTTTGCATTAGGTAAACTGATGCTCATCAATTTCATGTGATATATTAGTGCTAAATTCACTACAGTGGAAAGGAGGGAGTGTGTGCTTGACATCATGTTTAACTGTTTCAAAATACCTACAGAAAAGCAGCTGACTGTCAGACCATTGAAAAACAGTATTTAGAATATAACAAATTAGTCATTGTAAGTATATTTTTCCATGGTGATACTCTGAGTCTGGTTGCATCTCCTTTCATCTGTGAGTTAAAGCTTTATTTTCTTGATGATTGAGAAAGTTTTGCCTTTACAGATTTTTCTACTGTTTGTCTTCTTGTCCCTTTGGAATGTTTATCCCTGGGTTTGATGACATTCAGGCTTCTACTCACATGTTTTATAATAATTTCCATGTAACTGGCCCAAAATAATCTAAGAAAATAGTGTTAGCTGCCAGCTTGAACACCTGTTTTAACTACCAAACAGATGTTAGACCTGTATAGGAATTGGCAGTAACACTTGAAGTATTAAGTATTACCCATATGGACAAGAAGACTCAAAATGTCCAAGAAGAATGTGGGATCTGTAACTTTCAGATCTTCTATTGAACCATTCAGTTTTCATGTCCATTAATTTTGATTTTCCTGCTCTTCTTTGTTTCATGCTTTCTTCTGCGTGGATTGTGTTTGAGAAAAGGCAATTGGCTTGAGGGTTCAAGCAAGCTCTAAAGGAAAGTTTTTCTTGAAATCCTTCTGAGTGCCTCACTTGCTTATTGGTCTTGGCCCTTTCCATCTCAAAGTGCATGGTCTGTTTGACAGGTCTGCCATGTTGAATACTGCTAAGCAAGAAGCAGCCACATAGTGCTGTCTCACTGAATATTTGTGCTTGTGCTCTTCCATTTTTATTTTTCCTTTCCCAAAATGTACCCTGTTAATCTGCAACAGCTGGTTTTTTTTTTTCATATATCTTCACATTGCTGCCTTTCATTCATTTATTCCTTCACCTGAGCTTGTATCATTTATCTTTGTACATCACTTTGTAGCTATCTGTGCAACAGTACTTTCTTCTGACAAAATACTGTCTTATGAATGTTTAGATGGTCTATTTCCCCCCCAGCATTGTTCTGAATTCCAGTGTAAATGCAGGTACCCAGCCATGCTGCTCTGTGCCCGTAGAATTGCCATTTGTGATTTGCATGGGATGGAAGGGGAAGGGCCCAGGCTGGCGCTCAGCCGTGGTGCATAGACTGAATGCCAGGACATGGCTGTAAGGAACTGACTGTGGGCTTTTATGTGGTGCTGAGTGAATAGACACAGCTCCTTCCATCCTGGGCTGTTGAGCTGAAGAGATTCCCCCACTTGATGTGCACAGCATATTTTCTATCCTCGTTCTCTACACCCTCCTTTCCTGGAGTGGCTAAAGGCTAAAGAAACTGAAGTTACAATCTCCCTCTCTGTTACAGAAACTAGTCAGTGTTTCTGGTGGCACAGCTGGATACTAATAATGTTGGCTTATGCAGTGGTTTGTTTTGGGCTTCACCTGCCAGCCAATTTTGAGAACTGGGAAGGAGTTTTACTTCATAAAAACTAGTGGCTGTTTTGCTTGGCAGTCTTCTTCTTCCCATCCACCTGCTCTAAAGTCTGTGAGGTACCCATTATTTTGAAGTGTCCTAGACCTACCATGGTTTTACTTAATTATCTGACTGGCATAAGTTCTCTACTGGGTGAGGAGAGAATAGCCAAAGAATGCTTGATGTGGCTGTTGTTGTATTGAGGCATGCTTTGAGGTGTTTTGGATTTTTTTTTTTGAGACTGTTTCTCCAAGAAAGAACAATTAGGGCAGGTTGAGTGAGAGCTGGGTTGGGGCAGTGCAGAGTACCTGGAAATTCCACATTTTGTGGGAGTTAGAGTGGCAAAAAATGATAATGTTCCTGACAGCAATGGGAGTTTTGGCTGCCAGGGTGAGAGGAGAGAAATTAAAATGAGTTGTATAGGAAAATGAGACAGACATTTGTTAAGTTGTGTAAACTTGAGCTAAATAGCTTTTATTATTGAAATTGCACACCTCCAACTTTTCATTTTTTCCTGGAAAGTGATTGATTAGTAGGCTGCCAACATTTTAACTCTCTAGAGCTAGATGCAATGTGTGAACTTAAAAATACCCTACAAATACTAGAAACCCTCAAACAACTACCCGAGAATTTAAGGCTTCCAAGGAAGCTAAAATTCAGTGCTGCTTTGCAGAAAAGATAGAGAAATAATAAAAGCAGGATAATTCTTATGTGTTCTGTAAACATACATCCAGCATCTTCAACTTCTCTTCATTGGCTAGCTTATGATCTTAACATCAGTAAACACAAAAGTTGCAAATACTACCACAGTTATATCTTTACATGGCATACTACAGCTGAAAAAAAAAAAAAAAAGAGCTCTTTGCATTACATAGAGGTATTTAGAACAAAAGTATTTATTGGAAAATAATTCAACCAATAAATTGGGTGTATGTATTTTAGTGCTAGGATGCCTATAGGGCAGCATTTATATAAGTTGCTTTGTGTTTACCTTACCGATCCTATTACTATAAAGCTTTGTTTCCTTTTGAGGAAAAAAGGAAAAAAAAACAAAATGAAAAGGCAATTTCTAATACCTCTATTATCTGATAGAGACCTTCCAAATGATACAAATCTCATCTCTCCTGCTGTTTTGCTGTCTGCTTTTTCTAATGCTCTTTTTGTCATTGAGAGGTTATGACAACATAAGCCATATTGTATTTATAAACATCACGTGTTTCCTTGATATGACTTGCGGTGTCTGCCAAACAGAACACATGGAAGAAACATTTCTCATTAGCTCAGCATTGGTTTTGGTTATGCTGATTTCCGGGACAGGAAAAATGCCTTCCTTACTCAGATTTAACTTTCATACAGTGGAAAGAAATCCTCTGAGTGTCCCTGAAATCTCTCGAGCAGAGACGCTGCAGCTCTTTTAGGCCACATACTTTGTCTGACGAAAAGAGAAAAAGCAGTTTATTTTAAAGAGCAGATGTAATGGCACATATTGCTGAAACTGATTCTGAATTTAAATACCTGCCAAAGTCATCTAGAAACAGAACTCACCAAGAGATGTAAGGTAAGATGATGCTTATAAATAATGAAGGATATATAATTCCTTTTTTCTTTTTTTTTATTTTCCAAACTAAAATATATTTTCAGATTAACTGGGAATTTCAATCAGAACAATGAAAACTGTTTCTTCTTCCTTCAGCTGTGTGAGAAAATAGATATTTAATTGGTCTCTAAATCACCAACTTCTACTCTTAGATTTTATGTCTCTTTTCAAACTTACATATTGGACATGAACAGTTATTTTCCTACCTGCTGTTACAAATCTTGCTGAGATCTGAACAAAATTTATAAAAGAAGTATCTGATGTTCTGGACTTTCTTTCTACTGATATGGATTTTACTGCTTTTGCTTTGAGTGGGTTTTCAGTAGTTGCCAATTATTTATGCAACTACAGACCTGCAGATACTGAGGAGTACCTGCATCAAATCAGTCTGTGATGAAAGACTGTAAATGTACCTGTTCTCTTTCATTCATGTGTCCTTTGAATCACAATACCTACTGCTGTGCAATGCCTAAATTAGTGAGAAAAAGGATAGAATTATAAGGAAAAAAAAATTTTTATTTTAGCTACACATAAAACAGTATATTAGTCTCAAATGTTTTCTAGCCCAAAGCTGTTTTGTTTGAAGATACAGATCCTGTGTAACAGTTGGATGAATACTGCAATGTGGCTTTTTTAATATGATGGTTTTATGCTTTGGTGTATTTTGTTTATTTCAGAAACATTAGGAATAGTATTATATGTATGTATAGGGAGTATATGTGCGCATAAGAAATATAACCTTGTAGATACTATTACTATACCAACATTTTAAAAGATACTTTTTAGGGTTTCTTTAATTTTCAAATAATGAGGATGGATTTTAAGTTTATGTGAAACTGCCATTGAAAGAAAGTATCATATCCTTGATATAAAACTGCTCAAGGAACATGAGCGGTTTGCCACACCCACGCAATGATCTCCCAGTTAGTCTGAGAGGAGTGTCATATGGTAGATACCACAAACCAGTTACCTGGAAACTTCTAGAGAGTGGAATTCTTAGGTGGAGGGTTCTTTATTTCCCACTAACAGGCCTGTATTCAAGCTGATCTGCCTTTCATGTTGAGGTTTGCTGAGAGCTTACCCTGCAGCTGACAAAGTTACTCACAGACAACATATTACCTCTTTTGGGTGAAGGTCTTTCCAGCCCTTCATTAAAACTAGAAATTTTATCTCTTGCACATCTGAGGTTCTCAGGCAAAGATTTTGCTGCCTTCAGTGAGAGTTTGCCCTGAATAAAAACATAAGGATTGGATTTGGTCCATTTTTTATTGTCTTCTAGTTTCTGGTTTTATTCTTACTCCACCTCTTTTTACATAATGTTTCCTTGTGCCAATTCTTTAGAAGTTTTGCTCTTTTTTCCCCCCTGCTTTCCTTGCTTTTAGTAGAACAGTTTGCACTAATTTGACTGCTTACTTGAAATTCCTAAATACTTGACAGAGTCAGATGTTGCCGGAGCTCCCTGAACACTTTGATAGATGATAAAAATGCTCATGGCTGTAACCTCCCTTATGAGGAGGGGAGGTCCTTCTTTACCTCCTTTGTAAATCAGGTAGCTTATCTGAATTGCAGGAGTCATGCAAGTCAAAGTCCAGTCAAGTTTTATGACTTCCAGGTAGCTTTCCAAATGAGCTGTTACTTGACCAGGGGTTAAAAATCACTTTTTTAAGGTGGGCATTTTGCTACCACAGTTCCCAGAATCAAGTGAAGTTATTTCTTCTTCAAAAAAGGCATTCTTCTTGTCATGCAGCACCTTAGATTTTCCAGTAAGTTTTTTACAAATCCAGAATGTGTTAGCTCATGATTGTGTCCCAGATTCTCTGCTTTCCACTGAGTTTTTGCTTCAGTATATTATTAGTCATTAGCCTTATGAATACTAAAGAGAATTAATTATGTCCCTATCTTCCTTTTAACAAAGAGGAGTAAACCATTACGTGGTATTTAAGAGAACACAGTTATACATCTGAGGATCTTGATTCTTCTCCATGTTGGATTGTGCTTTTTCTAATAAGGGCTCTGGAAAACTAATCACTCTTCTGAAAATATGAGCAGTAAAAATATCTTTCCTTGGATACAGGTTAAGATCTGGAGTTAAAAAAAGCCTCAGCTGGCAAAAGCAAGACAGTTGCAAATATCAGCACGCAATAGGACTCCATGAGAAATGATGTGATGCTGAAATTATTTTTTGTCTGAATATATGTCTTTCTTACATCATTGCAAATTTGAACTCCATGTGAGTAAGTGAAAAGACTTGAGTGGGTGTGTTGGGTAAAGGCCTAGTTCCTGTATCACTTAATATTTGCTATAGATAGCTTGACCTTTGGGTAAACTAGATTGTTTACTTCAGCCATGCTGACCAACTTGGATATTTTTGGGATAGAAGGAAGTAAAAGGAAAAGAAAATGTAGGATTCAAACAGTGTAGGAAGAAGTTTGTGGTCTAAGACTCTTAGTTGATGCACTGATAGCACTTCTGTCATTTCAAAAGACATAAAACTGCAAATGCTGTTTGACCTTATGGCTGTGAGCTGTGGTGTGGCTTGGACACTTGCATTGCAAAATCCACGTGAATGTAAGATTTTTCGTTACCATTTCTCTTGCCAATAGTGCTGACTCCAAAACTCAGCACAGCAACTTATATTTTCTGATTTTCTATATCCTTATATTGGAAGAAATAGGTGTAAACATGTTGCCTATGTCTTTTGACTATCAGCTCTGTTTTATAATATTTCTATATTATTTACATTCTAACCCATTTTTGTAAATCTATAATAGGAATTGTATTTTGACTCAGTTGTTTGGTAATGTAAGATGAGATCAAGGGTTACACTTTCTTTATGTTTATTTATCAAGTTGTTCAGTTTCAGTTGTCTTCAATGCAATGAGAAAAGTTACAAATATGGAACAAAAATAAGAGCTGAATTAGTACAGGGAGTCAGAAAGCCATGCATTTATTCTGATTTATGAGTGAAGTTACTAAAAGTATTTTTCTTTTAAATAGCAGAAATCTGATATACAGCATATTTAAACCAAATAAAAATGCTGATCTCTACCAGAACTGTACATCTTTGAAACTATTCCTTTTTTGGAAAAAAAAAAGAGATGACCCCATCAGTTCTGTGGTGCCCTCAGGAAATGCTGAAATAGGGATTGGTCTGAAGGGTTTGGCTCCCTGCATTAGTGGTGGTTGTCTATGTTATGTACACGGTGTCCTTCATCTCTTCAAAGCAAATGGGGAAGGAGGAGGAAATGCTTTCTGCATTTTCATGAATTACATGACTCTGTTTGTTCTCAGAAAATTCTGCCATAAAAAGCATCAGTGGAAAATCAGAAGAAAGGAGCAGTTGGTTTGAAAGCAAAGGCAACAATTGGTTTGAATGCAGCACTAGTTATGAGGGTTGTCATAATGTTAACTTTAGAAAAATAGATCAGTAACAGCTTTTATGCATTCAATCCAAACAATCTGAATAGCTTATGGGATGGGTGGGCCATGCTATACTGATGAGATAAATGTGGATATTGGCAAACCAATGATGTAATTATGTAAATCCGACCTTTTTAGGATTGAAATGTGTTATGTTTTACTGTGTTTATATTTTTGTCATTTGTGATAACACCCTGAAAAATCTTGGCTGAAATGCCAAGAGGTTTCTTAGTGCACTCACCATTCTGTTTGCATAGCACACGAAGGAAGCATAGGAAAATAAAGCATGAGAAATTTATTAACTTTTCTCTGCTTAATTGGATAATCTAAACATTTTTTTTAACTCTCACATTTCATTTGTTCATAGGAAATTAAATACATAAATAGGCAGAAATGAGTGCCTGTTAAGTGATCTGGGAGTTTGTCTTGCCAATCAGGAGTAAAGCAGCACAGACTGGTAGAAGGGAGATAGCTCAAGTGATGAAATGCTGCTGGGGAAATAAACTTCCACGCAGAGGCACTGTGATTTCAGACAGGCCAAATGCAAAATGTGCTGCATCTCATCCATCTTTTTGCTCACTTTGCCTAAAGTGTGGCTAGACCGGAAGCTCTCATGGGATGGCTCTGGGTCAGGCTCCAAGTGGCCTTATGCTCCACTCCCTTCCAAGCAGAGTTCAGCCAGTGTGTTGTCAAGGTTTTCTCACTGACACTCAATCTGCGACAGCAGGTTCAGTACAGGTACAACCAGGCTAGTCCAAATTCAGAGCCCATTCCTTGAGCTGTATTTAAGATGAGGCATGTTGTAAACTCACCATTTTATGGAAAGAAGAGTGATACTGCTTTCCTCTTACTTCTTTCTTTGCTTCTTGTTTTACACCTGAAAAAAGGTGACCTCAGTTTAGGAATGGGAAGGGCCACTGAACATTATGATGACCAAAGAGCTCTTGATGTGCAGGTGTTCTTGGGGTCATAAGTCTGTGTGGTCAGGGGATTGATAACACAATGGAATTGATAAGGGAAAAAGTTTTCTGAGAAGTAAGGGCTGCGTGCACACGTGCATGTAGCTGACATGTCCCATCACTTGTCAGAGCTTGCTGATGGTTCAGTCAAACCAGAACTTCTGTTGTCCCCCACTAACAAGCAGACATGGACAGAGGGCAGCAGCCAGCTCAGCATGCAGTCCCACTGCATGGGCTGTCTCAGAGATGCTGCATTAAGGCTTCACTTGTAGAGAGCTGTTATTTCTTGCACTGTCTGAGGGAGATGAAGCTGCTTGGAACCGTAACTACATCTTCAGTGGTAATGGCTGAATTAAGTGCTGGGTTTCAAAAGCCATTTATAGCTTTAAAGTGCATTTCAAATATCTTTGTTCTGAATATGAGAGTGGATTGCAAAGGCCAGTTGATGGTCTTGCCTTCTTTGCCCATGTCCTCAAGCATTTGTGAGTCACTCCTGCTGGCATTTACCTGAAGTGCTCTGCTCACTTCTTTCCTAAAAACTACCCTCATGTTCTGACCACATCTGCCAAAAAACCCACGAAACCTCAGAATATTAAACAAAATGAAATAAGTTTATGTTGGATGTTCTTCTTTCTTGTCCCTCTTCTCCTTTCTTGTTCTCTCCCTCTCCCTACCATGCCTACTATGCTAGGCTACTATTAGCATTGTAATAACAATAACTAATGCAAAATCTTCTAGCATTAAAGAAAAGTTGCATTAATTCATGTTTTTCCACTTATTCTGTTTTTCTCTTTCTTTCATTGATTTTTTGTTGACTTTTTCTTCATATGCTAGTCTCTTTAACTCCTCTTTTTCTCATTAATTCCTCTCTTCCCAGCTTGTCTCTTTTTTTTTGTTTCCTTTCTTATTTATTATCCCTTTCTTGTTTCCCTGTTAATTTTTCAGCACTCCATCTCCAATATTACTCTCTTTCATCTTTCACAAACTCCTATTTACTATCCTTCACACTGTCTCGTTCCCTTTTTGTTTTGTCTTTTTTCCTTTCTTCTGTACTTCTACACTGAGAATTTCCTATTACCTTTCCACATAATACTTCTTTACCTCCTGTCTCTTTTCCCTGTTTCAGGGAATCACAGAGTCATTTAGGTTGGGAAAGATCTTTAAGGTCATCAGTCCAAGTCATGAGTTAAGTGTTAGTAAAATATCTGCAACATATGACTTGCTTATTTTTATCAATATTTCTGGATTACCTATGAACCAAGAAGGGAACATTTCATGCCACAAACTCAGTTCTCTGCATTTAAAAAGTTAGAAAGTTTAAGCATAAATAAGTGTACTAATGGTAGGACAGAGGAAGAGGAAAATGAAGATCCTTCCATACTGCTCTGCTAAGAAATAAATAATGTGTATTGTCAGCTTCAGGAGAGAGATGCTTAATTTTTAGTTAAATAAAACAGGAACCACAGGTGGAGTTGGATTTTCCAAGGCAGATCACAGCAATGTCCATTGCATGGACCAGCAAGCAGCCGATGGAATGAAGCCGTCATTGTCCTAGGATCTCAGCTTTCTTATAAAGAAGGAAAAAAAAAAAAAAAAAAGGAAAAAAGTAGGATGAGAAACAGAACAGAAAGTGAGCTAAATGAAAAGACATATGGGCAGGCTCACTATGAAGAATTTCTTTTAAAATATAATCCTTATAAGATCAGTGTAGAAATTGCTGCCCAGTGCAGTCAGTGGTGAGAGGTTGGGAATGCAAAAGGGCAGCTTGTCCCACCCAGCTCCAGGGGAATGAGCTGACTCTGGAGGATGTCTGGCTGACTTTCTTTTAATGAAACATTAGGTGAGACAAATCCTCAATCCAGAGCAATTAATATTACTTCTTGAATTTTGAGAGGTGCTTAATGCATAGATGTCTGCAATACATGCTGTGATACTTTCCTATTGCTAGGAAAATGTCCTTGCTTAAATCAGGACAGAAACAAGGGGAAAGCATGAGGTTTGAATTACAGGGTTGAGAGACAGACTGCAGACCTGACGTAATAGTTCAGTTTTGCAGAACCTTCTTCATGCAACTCCAGTGAGAGTTGGCTATATTTGCTCTAGTAAACGTAAAAAAAAAAAAAGAGAGGCTTGCAGAGTTTCCAGCAGATGACTTCCCACTTTTATTTGCTTGCCTTTAACTTTTTTAATCCATAAAAATCAAAAATTTCTGATTATACTGCTTATGCTGATCTGCCATCACCAAAGGATAGGCCAAAAATTTACTGCTTTTATGCAAAACATATATGCATGTGTGTATACATAATGTTAATACACAGGTTACAAGACAACACTGTTCTCTTGGGAGCTCAGATGCTCATCTGTGGGCTGGTTCAAAGGCTTTGTGCACAGGTTGGTCCACACTGCAAGCTCCAGGTGTTCTAGTGAGAATGCTGCTTTGCCAGCAGTGAAGCTGTAGAGTTCCCTATCCCCTTTATAGTGGTGCATTCCAGCCAGCAGTAATGTGCTCTGTGGCATGAGAGGACTTCTTGTTTGTTTGCACGTATGTTGTAAGAACTAGGGAGTTTGAAATAAGTATACGAGAATTTTATGGTACTTGTGTTTACTCCAAGGCATATCTGTTTCACTGCATGCCTTTGGAATCAGTAAACAGAGGGAGTACAAACAATATGCATATTTAGGAGAAGATAGTGTGGTCTGTACATAATCTCAAATCCAGTATGTGTTAGGCAGCCAGAACTGTTCTGTTCCCTCCCTGTTTGTTTAGCTTGGCCTCTCAAATTCAAAGAGCTTCTGTAGGATTTTCAGTCTTCAAGGAAACACCACACACATCCTTGTAGGTATAAACATGGGCAGTGGGCTGGAGAGCTGATGTTTAAAAGTCAAGGCCAATTAGAAAGAGTTTTTCAGGGTCATGGAGAGCAGAGTGGAGTGCAGTGGCAGCAGCACAGCCTGGCTGGATGCTGGTGTGTGTCACTTGGGTGACTTTGTGAAGGACAGCAACTTGGGGCCTGTGTTCTGCTCCCTTGTTTTTGCCATGGGGAAGCAACTGAGACTAGGATCAGGATGAGGTAAGAAAAAAATTTTCTTCTCTGCTGAGTGTTTGGAGGCAAAGCTAAGCATCACTCTCCTTTCAAAGAAGAAATTGACCTTGTCATGGTGCCACCCTAAGCAGAGAGAAGAAAGATGCTGATGGCAGTTCCCCAGCTGCCTTCATGAGTCTTGTGTATCAGAGCCAGCAGAGTTAGGACATCCTGCAGACAACTCCACAGACTGGTCTTTGTTATCTCAAACTGTTGGTTTCTTGGATCAAAATTGGAAGCTGGGTGGGTGATAGGAATGGTGAGGTGGCATGAGACCTTCCTTGGCAAAAAAAAACCCCAAATCTCAAAACCCAAATCCACACCCAAAATCCTAACCCCAAGTCCCTAAATACAGGAGAAAATATGTTTTCTTTGTAATTCAGCTCTAAAAGCTATCATCAGTGAACTGTCTTTCCGTTTGGATTCTGCTGGACTGAGCTAACTTGTTGAATTTAAGCAAAACCCCATTGACTCCATCAAAAACTTTGTTCTGGAGTGCTGAGAACAAAACCAAGTCTTGAGTTAGTGACCAGCAACCACCGGAAGTGCTTCCCTGTTTTCTGTCAAGGAAATTGTTGTTTACAGCACTATAAGGCATTAACTACTTAATTATTTCCATCCATGAAAGTAGTATTAAAGGAGTAGGAACCAAAAGAGCTGTTATCAGGAGCAGAAAGAACTTTGATCAACAGTTAAGCAATAAGTCATGTCTGTGCCACATGTGTATGCCCCACAGCAGACTTCAGAATATTCTCTGGCTTTATAATTGTGTGTTCTACTGATGTTTAGCCTCTTAACTTTTTTCTGCTTCAAAATGAGGGAAAAAAGCAAAAAATAAATTGATATGATGAGCAAATTGATGGAAAGGTTCAACAGACCAACATTGTTAATGATTTAGAAGAAAGGAGGGTGACTGGCATTACAGGTCTGTGGCGACTTGAGCCTATCATTAATATAGACATTAACATTGGTTTTAAAGTCTGAAATTAAACTAAACTCCCAGGCTTGGTCTCAGTGAAGCATAGGGTGTTGTGCCTCTTAGGGGCATGCCCTTGGCTTACACAGGGGCTTGAACTGAAAAGAAGTTCTCGTTCTGTACAGTACTCTATTAAAAAATATATGGCAAGTAATTGTACATGGGATAATACATGACAAGCTAGATAATGCTTGAGGGCTCTGATAAAGCAATTGAAATGGACAATGATGCTTGAATTGTTTGTATGCATTGTTAGAACCTACAAATTAAATTACAGCCTTGGTAATGATATAAGTGCAGTACTTACGACGGTGTGCCTGATATATTCTAAAATTAAAAGCAGATTAATTCATCTAATGAAAATATTTTTGTATGCATCAGACATACATGAATATCATGCCATGTGAATGGAGAGCTAGTTATGTACCTGTCTGATGTTCTGGGATATACTTTGTCATGCTAGAGTCCAGTTATGGAAAGTGTGCAGCCTACCAGCTTGCAATTCATTGCAAAGAATCTTAGCAAAATACATCTTTTTTATCCTGCATGTTAGCATAATAATTTTGCACTTCAGGTTTGTTAGCCTGTAAGGAAAACACAGATAAAAGAATATTCTCTGCAACTACTGAAAAGCACATGTGGCAATAAAGTGTTCTAGGATAATTTGCTTGTTTTTTTTACTCTTGATGTTTCTGAGTCTGGTTGGTCTGCCAACCTAAGCAGCTTTTTAACTAGGTCAAGTATATACATCCATTCATTAAAAGGGGATGCTTGACTGGTTAGTTAAACCTGCCAAATATAAACCAGATGCCTGAATGGTAAATACTGCTTTACCCCTACACTGCAAGAAACAAGCCTTGACTGATTAAATTTGAAATAAAAATAAACAGCTTTAACATTGTTTCTGTGCCATAATAATACTTTATTATAGTGCTAGTGCAAATATTTAATAAAAATAATGTTTTAAAATATTTTACATGGAAACTGAAAAGTCAGCATTTAAGACAAAATGATTTTTTTATTTTACATTTCTGAAAAAACTCTTTATATTACACTACATATAAATTTTGTAAAGTTTTAGTCAGGATCAATAACGGCATACAAATTTATGGCATACATTACAAATCAGAATTCACAGCAGCTGTCTAGAAAGCTGGAAGACTTCTCTGATGCTGGGCTGGGTGTAGTAAGGGGTGGAACACCTGGATTTTTAGTTTTGGCTACCAGATCTGCTCTGATCTTTCTCCTGTTACTTAAATGCTTAGTGTCAAATTGTTTTTTCATAGCAGAAATGAATGATGCCTCCTTCACTAGTGGCTGAGACTGAGAGCAGTACTATGAAACAGAAATGCTGCTCCTGTAATGTCCCATTAGGGCTGATTCTGTACAGTTCATGATCACATGCTTAAATTGTATTTTTATTCCTTTGAATGCCATTTATGATGATATAGGCAATTTTTTACTTGCACAAAAGCTAAATTAGACAAAAATCCAAACCAAGAGCAAAAGAAACAACCCCCCAAAGCAGAAGATAACTGCAGGACTGGGAAGCGTTTGTGTCATGAGATTTTCCCTTATGATATTTAAGTGTTATCTCTTTCAGGCTGTAAATGGCTTTTTAAGGAGACAATTTCCATATTCTAATGGTCTTTTTGTGTGAGGGGATAGAAGGGAGTGAAGCATCCTTTCTGTTCTAATTTTTGGAAATGTATTTACCTTTTATATTGTTTCCTCTTTAAAAAAAAAAAAAAAAAAAAAAAAAAAAACCAAAAAAAAAAAAAACCACAAAACAAATCAAACCCAACAACCAACCCAAATCATAATGGCTGCAGAGATAACTATGGGATTGATTTATGGGGACCCCGAAGTTCAGGTTATCCAAGTGGCTCAGGTGCCTGGTTAATGAGTAGACATCTCTTCCACGGTAGGAGCTTGTGCTTCCTTCTACAGTGGCACTACCAATCTGAGGAGGTGAAAAGCTTCTAAGGTTTATTTTGCTGAATTTATTTTCTAGAATTCTGTCTACTGGGTTTGCTAAATAGTTGGAGGTCTTCACCTGTTGGGGAATGAATATGTATAGGTCTCATAGTGTTGTCTTTGAAATGCACTGTGTTACTGAAGCAGAGGTTACTCACTATTTTATTTATGGCTTTCCCCTCTGCGAGTCTCTTTTGTGGTTCATTCCAGTATGTTAGTCTCTTTCTATGCATCTTATAGGCACACATTAAAAAATGATTGAGTGACTGAATCACAGTGTTGCACAGTTTGTGAAAGGGTGACATGCCAAGGAGGTTATTTAGTGACTAATTTCGAAGGGGAGGAGAAATTGCAGGCTTGTCACGTGGAAAAGTACTTCAGTCTATTGAAGCGGCGTTACTTAGATGACCGGATAAAGCAAGATGGCCTGGTGTGAGCAGAGGGAAAAAGGAACCTTTTTCCTGCTTCAAAACCTTTTTGCAGAAGACATAGATATACAAAATATTATACCCTAGACCAAGGATTGATATTCAAGACTGAAAGCAAAAAGTACTTTATTAGAAGAAGTGGAACCAACTGTTCATCTCACTGCTGTAGCCATCCGAGGGATTTCCTTAAGAAACAGTAAGTGACTTTAATTACTTCAAAGCAAAGATCTTATCAAAAATTGTTTTATTGGTCTGTAGGCAACAATGTTGTCTAAGAGTGTAGTAAGAGTGCTAGTATTTTAAATTGTGAAAACAATTACTCAGGGTAGCATCCAGATAGCTGAAGAAATTATGCCCAGAAGAGTAGACTGTGTAGCATTTGGTCTGCAAACTCTCCTCTCTGCTTGTTTGCATGTTCCATCTTCAGCATGCACATTGACTTACAGGCAAGGTGAAGGACTCAAACATTATTTTTGATATTACCATTACATTTGTTTTGTGGTTAGCTTAGAATTTTATGGACCTGTTTTACATTCAGTAAAAAGTGAACTAGGTATTATTTGTTTTCCCCATGGGAGCTTTAGGATATGGTATGAATTAAGCTTATACGTAGTGAGGGATATAAAAGGACATACTGAGACATGTAAAATACCTTGAGATAAAACATTTGGATTACTGTAGGGACTGGATTCATATACAAGTGTACATTAAACATATATGTATAAAATAAGGGAAAATAATGTTAAGAATGTGTTTGATGTTCTGTGGTATGGCAAGGGAAATGATGGTGTGACTGAGCTTCAAATCAATGTATTGGTAACCACAGTATGGTATTCTAGAAATTCTGCTTTTGAGTATCAAATCGTGCTTTCACCATAACCTCTGTGCACACCTGCACAACTGGGAGAAAGATAAGGGGACTGGATGTCACAGTGATATTGGGTATTATGGTGACAACACCTAAGTATGTTTCAGTCGGAATGCCTCCTTTCCTCTAAAATGTCCTCTAAATTCCACCTTCTAAGAGAGTGAGCATCACCTTCTGCTTCTCCTATTTTGTTCATGTCAACTTCTAGCTAGCTGACCCCGGCCAAAATAAAACGTAATCTATGAACATAGAAACTAGAGGACTGGATGATTTCACTGTCACTAACCATCGCAGACTCATCCTAAGAAACATCTTATATTGACTGATTGTCTTGCTGTTCATCAAGGGAAAGAAAAAACCGTAAAAATAAGAGCATAAATGGAAGAAGAAAGACCCAGTTATTCCCTTGACATATCCACCATATCAGACCCTAGAAAGTTACTGTTTCATAGATGTTCTGTTTTTATCTCAATTCTCCTTTCACCATAATACAGAGGTTTTTACAGCTGGGCATATAACAAAACTATACAAAAGGACTGAATGAACTGAAACCTAGGTGCATGCTAACACTGGGAAGTTAATTATAAATGTTGAGATTTCTTAGGGAGCTCTGCAACTCCTTTTCTGGAAAACTAGCCAGGAAAAAATAATAGAAAGATATGAAACATGTTAAGAACAGCTAGCTGGGTTTTGGACTTCCCCATTCATTGGAAATTTAAACATATGAAATCAGTTTTATTCTACCAGCGTGTGGTTCCCATAATGAAAAACTATTGTGAACCCTGGCAGCTCCTAGAACCTTGTACTGTTGGGCTGGATTCAACTGAGGCCAAGTTCCAACATAGGCAAGGTCAGTGGTTTCATGGTCTGAAATAATTTTTTTGGGCATGAGAGGGTCCATTCTTAGCCAAAATTGCCAAGTAAACTTCTAGTCTGGAAGCATTGCCAAGGAGTGATGGCCGTTGAAACCCCAGCATGTCTCACTGCTTGGTAACCCCAAACTACCAAGCACCCACCCTGCTGAGGAGAGCGTGGAAGAGTTGGGGTGACTACCCCAGATCAGACTCCAACCAAGGTGACCCAGGTCTATGAATCTGGAAAGCCAAAGCTCTAGAGCACCTCAGGGATGTCTGGTAAGAAATAACATCACTGTTGACTGAAATCTGCTAGGTGTTTTTTTTCCAGCTTTTGTCTTTACTGATGCTTTTATGAAATGTTTCAGCTCTCTTGGATTAGAGTTGTCTGCTGAAAGTACATATCATTGAAAAGTTTCTGATCAGAAACAGCTAAAAATTATGCTAATGTGTTTGAAGTTTTCAAATAATGACATTGGGCAGCTGAAGGAACCCACAACTGCAACCAGCATGATTTTTTTCTGTAATGACCCAATAGAATGGGGAAATTTATAGGTGCTAGAAGGCATTCTACGAGAAAGCAAGAAGAGACAAGTGTGACAGCCTCTCACAGCCTCTGTCTGATTTGCTTTCAGACAGATAGTTTTGGTACAGATGCTTAAAATTCTCATTTAACTATTTACCATTTCTGCACTTTTCAAGTGTACTTTTTCTCATTGTAAATTATCTTATTTTAGAAACATTAAAAATATTTTCAAATATTTAAAATTTAAAAAAAATATATTTTTCAAAAGTGGATTTGTGCTTTCAGCTCTCCAAATCCAACTGGACTGAAAGATCAGTCATGACAGAAGTGTTATCATATAGTGCAACTAATGGTGAAGCTGAGGGGTTTGGACAACTAATACAATAAAGTTGTCAATTTATTTTTATGAAGACAGAACAAACTAATGTATTTTATTGTTGTTGGATTGAGGGTTCTTTAGTTAAGTCTTTCCTCATTAGAAAAGTAAAGGATTGTGTGTGGGAATCCAGGGCATCCCTCTCTGGCTGCCCTGGAAGGTCTGGGACCCTGGCAGGGGGTCAGAAACCCAAGAGGTACAGAGCCCTGAGAGACACTGTCTCTGATCTCTGTCCATGGAAAAGAATTTCCAATCTTACAGGATGAATTACAAGCTCTGAGTGTTTGATATAAGTAGTAATTAGTGTGGCACGGGTGCAAAAGTAGAATTTTAGGATTCTAGATAAGGGGTTCAAAGGAGGCAAGATGGAGGAAACTGGGCATGCCTTGTCCTTTTTCTTCTTCATGCCCTCCATGTTTCACTGTGGTGTTGGCATTTTTCTATTGGTTTAGGCTGGGGACACACTGTTCAACATGGGTGATGGATATTGGCACGTTATTGTAAATATAGCACACGTAGTTTCTAGTATAGAATGTTTGTAACATCCCACTGAGGGGCAGAGCCCCGCACGCTGTCCTGTGAGACAGACCTACTGCAGGTCAGAGAGAAAATATTTTAGATAAGAAGAAATAAACAACCTTGAAAACCAGCACAGATTAATTACAACTCCTTCTTTGGCAGCGGGGCTGAAAGACAGAGACTTTCTACAATCTCGGGAGCATTTAAATATCACAGATCCCAACAGGATTGCCTTACTTTTAGAGGATTTTTTTTCTGTTGAGCAATTTTCATAAAAGATTTCTTTACAGTTTAATTTATCAGTATTGTATCAGTACTTAGTATTTCTGTAGCTTTTTCATCATAGACTGCAAGGTCTCAATAAAATTCTTTGCAGGTGTCCTGTGTTTACTGTTGGGTGATCCAGCTTGCAGAGCATAGAAGCACTTTCCTCAGGGAAGTGCAGGGTGTCAAAGGGAGAGTAGAAAAGTAATAGCTTCACATGGCTGAGAGGTGATTAATGGAGTCTGTTGGGAACTCCCCAGTGTCTCCAAGAGAGTGCATGGATAACCTTCATCTTGGGAACATGCTCTGTGTAGGTATTTTGGCAGTCTGAAAATCTTGGAGCAAAGCCAGTTGCTGTGTTCTCTGGTGATGTAGAGGAGGCCTAGGAGAGCAGAGGGAAGAGCTGCCAGGTCAGAAACTTGGCCTACTTTTCCCTTTGCCCAAGTTTCACGTTGAGATCATAGCAGATAATGGCTTGAGTCAGGCTGTGTGTCTGGTATCCAGCTGCATGCTGAGCAGGAGGGTTGGTGTGGTGACCGTGAGTCAGCGGCAGGCTTGGTGCCGGGCGCTGGCTGGCATTGCCCTCCTGGCTGGCATTGCCCTCCTGGCTGGCATTGCCCTGCTGGCTGGCATTGCCCTGGTGGCTGGCATTGCCCTCCTGGCTGGCATTGTCCTGCTGGCTGGCATTGCCCTGCTGGCTGGCATTGTCCTGGTGCATGCAGGCACGGCTCTGCATGCCCCAGCTGCTAGCTGCACAGAGACCAGCTCTTCTTGTCCTCTGTGTGAGCCACCAGGAGCAAGGCTTCTTGTACCCCCCTGGGTGGATGGTTTGCTGGTTTGCTGACTTTGTGCATATAGACATTTTCAAAATATAGCAAGTTATCCAGTGTGCCAAGAGGCTTTGAAATAAAGAACATAACTGGTTTTATAGAACATTGACTCTTTAGCATATAGAGACTCAGTTTTAAAAAAATTAGCTAAATCTGTGTCTTATAGACTTAAGTCTTGTTCGACTGACCAAAACCCTCCATAGCAGATGTTGAAACATAGTGTAATCTTTTTTGCTACAGAAAGGGAAGGATTCTCAGTGATGTGATTTTTCCCTCAAATGTTTTATACAGAAATGATTGCTAGCTGTTTGCCATATTTTAACCTAAAGATTGATAAGACAAATTTCCATTTCAAGGATGTAAGGTCTATAGGCAGTAGGAACAAGGAAGAGCTATGTGCTAAAGAAATCCCCACCCTCAGGTAAATGTATTACATGGCTGCAGTTGAAAAGCACATGATCCTGTGCTTGCACTAAAAAATCTTCCTTTTGCCCTCAAAGCAATTGTGTGGGACAGCACCCAGTATTTAGAGGCTCAGATAAACCCAATATCCTCTTTCTCTGTACCTGAGTCATGCGAAGTCCAGGAACATGTGGCTCAAGAGAGCCTATGTAGAAGAGTATGGGGTTTTATTGAGCAACGTGGGGGGTTTGTGGTGGAGGAGAGAAGATGGAAAACAGCACAGAAAGTGGGCTATATATGACAGAGTGGTGAAAAGATAAATGAGAAGGATGGTCTTTTCTTGCTTCTCATGTGTACCTCTTTGGTGTGCCTAGACTATCACACCAAAGAGGTACAGATGAGAAGGAAGAAAAGACCATCCTTCACATTTTTAAACTTACCATTAGTAAAGAGTCTGGAGGAGAGAGAAAAGTGGAAAGAGAGGAAATACCAGCCATGTGGCAGAAGACACTGTAATCCACTGGGTAAAGCTGCCTGACTTCTGGTGACCAGCTCAGGTCGCTGCCCAGCCCACATGCCCCAGTGAACCTTTGCTGGGCACCCCAGACTCTCTGGCTCCAACAGTCTACCCTTTGGTACACTCCACCCAGGGCCTGAGTTCTGGCTTAAAATAGCAGGTGAACTTCTCAGAAAGGGGTTGGGTGCCCAGGTGTTTGTGCCCTGCCCAGCCCAAGGGAGCCTTGATTGAGGATCTGTACTCTAAGAGCTATTTAAAAGCAAAAGTAAATAGTGTTGCATACAATAGTACTCAGACACAAGACTTTGAGCAATAGATCAGTCCCATATTCAAATTATTTTCCATCTTAAAATATTCCATCTAAAAGATGTTATGGTGGAAAATAGGAATTTTTCTTTGACAGATTGCTTTGACTTACAAGGAATGAATGAGCTTATACAGGAATATGAAGTCCAGAAACTGGGGGAAATTAAACCCGTTGCTTTCAAATCTTCCCATGGAAATTTTCTCCTCTCTGCAATGTAACATTGGAATTTTCCTCTCACTGCAACCCACCATATCCTAGTGGCTCTGGTTTCTTTGACAGATACTATTCCATTTGTTGTAGCTTTATCTGAAGCAACTAAACAGGACATTGTGTAGCTTGTACAGTAGAAATCTAGGAGGATTTTCTTTCTCTGGGTTCTTCTCTTTGTGGAAAGCATCTGTATCTGCCTGTCCCTGAAGAAAACGATCCCAAATCTGCTCAAGTCAGTAGGAGTCATTTTCTTCTGCTGGCCCATGGCCAGAGTCAGTACACACAATATAACTTAGTATGTTGCAGTGGTTCTTCAAGCCAATGGAAAACTATCTTGAATTCCCTCTTATAAAGTGATTAATACTGTTATAATAGTTATATTTTAATTATATCTTATTTATAATTCCAGACTAGACTTACTCTCTGTGGAAATGAAAACATTATGCCATGTTCCTGTTGACTTTGTAATTTTTGTCTGGCTCATTTATGACCCATCCCAGTACACACCTTTGTTCTGTTACACTTATTTATTATTGTTCCAGCCACAATCAGGTTTTCTTCTTTCTAATACCTGATACTCCAGACTGTTGATCTCTGGCCCTGGGGAAAGTAATTTCTAATTCCTGAGTGCAGAACCTGCTGTGATAAGAACATCTATTGTTTATATACTGATGCTGCAATTCCCTTACCAGTGGAAAAACCTGTGGTGGGGCAGGAATAACCTCTTGCTTCATCTGCTGTGGATCACTGTAACTAAAATGAATCCAGTCACATTATGAAAGCAAGGTGTGTGAGGGGAGGAAAATTCTGTAGCTTTCAGATCAGCAACATCCACTGTACATTTTTTTGTGCTCTCTAACTTTAGGAATGTGGAGTCAGGCTTGGTGATACGCAGTTTTTACAATCCCTTGAAGGTGCTGGAAAGGGAAGATGAAATTGTCAGCATGAATTTTAGAAATGATAATTTTTTTTCCTTATGCAGTTAGTCCTCAGCTGACTTTTTCATCTTCCTGTTCATCCACCTTACCCCAAGGGCACCAGGCATGCACATGATGCTTTCTAGAGGGAAAATTTCTCCTGTCTGTTGTTGACAACATTCAGCCATCCAGATAGGTCATGGCTGGGCACAGTGAGGTTCTACACTCTCAAAAGCACGTGTCCATTGCAGATTTTTGCCAAACCTATCTTAACAAAGCACTAATACATTTTTTGGAAGTTTCCCTTTTCTTTTCCTTGCTTGCTCATTCTTTACTGCTGCTGCTTGCAAAACTATGATAAAATGTTCGATGACTTTCTGAGCATGTGTTTCACAAACCCTCTGAATCACTCTTATCTTTGCAATGACACATGTTACATAGGGTCAGACTGTTTTCATAAGTTGACTGTGTTATCGTCAATGAATGTGTGTGTTTTTCTACTATGCTTTGTGTATCCTTTGTGTAATAAAGGCCACATCAAGTCATTAGCAAAATCTTAAATCCTGCACTGAGGAAAAAGGCTAATTAGTTGTAGTATTTCTTTTTCTTGTCTAAGGACTTCAGATATGTTTGTGATGCCAGAGCATCAGCATTTTTATCCTGCTTTGGAATCAGTGAACTCTAGCCTGTGTGTCTGATCAATAAACTGTTTAATTCTGTCAGTGGCTACATGTATGTGGAACACCTGGCACCACAACCCCTGATTGCAGCTTCAGTAGCTGTGAATATCAGATTAGGGTGAGATGGTATTTGCATAAGTAAAAGCATTTTTTAAACCTCTTATATTCCTTTAACATACAGCCCATTTTATTGCTATTTATGGTTGTTATTTTTGTTAGGCACTGAGGTCCCAAAGTGTTTTATCTATGCAGATGTAAAATTATTTTGTCTCAAGGGTTTGTTTTTATTTCCTAATTTTCTGTAGACAACCCACATCATGTTTTGCTCATTCAGTAATTTTGTATCTGAGGTGTTTTTCCTTTTCTTTCCAGATGCAGAGAGAAATTGCTTATACAGGACGAGATGGCCAAAGTGGTTCCCGCCCTGGATCTGCCACACACCCTCTGCATGCGATGCCCAGCTCACCACCCTCCACCCCGGTGCCCCACTCCATGCCTCCCTCTCCATCCAGGATTCCCTATGGTGGGGGCCGGCCCATGGGTGTGCCAGGCAATGCCACCATCCCCAGGGACCGGCTGTCCAGCGTGCCAGCCTCACGCTCGATATCGCCCAGCCCAAGCGCCATTTTGGAGAGACGGGACGTGAAGCCGGATGAGGACATGAGTAACAAAAACCTTACCCTGATGCGAAATGAAAGCCTGTACGGTGACCCCTACTTGTTTCACGACGGGAGGATGAGCGTGGCTGCACCGCACTCCGGACACCCCCTCGATGTCCCCGATCACATTGTGACCTACCATCGCAGTGCCATGAGGTCATCCAGCACTTACTGCACCCCATCCATGCAGCCAGAAATGCTGGAGCAGTCCTTGTACAGACAAAAGTCACGGAAGTACCCGGAGAGCCATTTGCCCACTCTTGGCTCTAAAACACCTCCAGCCTCACCCCACAGGGTGGCTGACATGAGAATGATCGATATTCATCCTCACCATGGCCCTCACATTCCCGCCCACACCATCCAGCCTGACAGGTCTTCCCCCAGCCGCCAGTCCTTCAAAAAGGAGCCAGGACCGCCCGTGTTTGTGGATGCGAAAGCACGGAGTGCTGTTGGCCTGCCAGGCATGGCCGAGGCAATGCCCTCTCCCGTGGACAAGCAGGCTTTTGGCTATGGGTCACCCACAATGCCCAAGGACAAGGAGACAAGGTAAGGCAGAGCTGGGGCTTAATTTATGCAAATGAGAAACGTTCCTAATCTTCACATCCTTTGTCATTTAAGACTGGGGACAATGTAATGTGTAGGAGGCTGCTGCACCAGGCTGCAGTGTTTATTAGCTGTCTGTCAAGGTAGTTAGCAATTTAGGGGAGATGTGACACCATCCATTATTAATTTGAAAGTATTGTCAACCCATGATGAATCCCTAGTTATTTTCATTTGTGTAAATTTCAGTCATTGGAAAAAATATAATAAAATAAAATGATTAACTGGGATTTTTCTTTGCAGACAGCCAGATCATGTTACAAGAACAAATGATGTTCTGTTCCTGCTAATAAGGGAATATATTTCACCCCCGTTAAGAATGACACTCTGATATTACAATTTTGGTTCTTTATGGAGTGAAGTTTTTCTCATCTAGTGTTAGGAAATGGGAAGAATTTATCATTACTGTCTTATCTCCTGTAAAGCATGAATTTGCATAAAAATAGGACAGTTGTTTACAATAATCTTCCTTGAGGGAAAATTGCTGAGAAAAGCAAGTCTGTCCCAGGGAAGAAATCGAAACATGAATACTGTTCCAAATAATTTTTTCCAGCATCACAAGCAGTTGGTGACCTGACTGTTGTTAACTTTTGTGCAATGGCAATGATGACAATGATCTCTCCTGTCTTTTCAAAGATCACATTTACACAGAGGTCTGTGAAGGCTTCTCCTGCCTCAGACCCTGCCCTGGGAGAGAACAATCATTGCACTGCCAGGCGGCTGCTGTGTATTTATATGAGCTGCCTTAATCTCTAGCGTATTATTTGTGCTGTTAACTTTTATAGAGCTCTTTAGGGAAGTGAAGATGAATAGCTGGAAAATGCTGAGCTCACAGAGGCCAAAGGTAACTGCTGATTGCCTTAACCACTGGAAAGATACAGAGCTTCATACAGACCCTAGGCTTCCCCTCTCTCTAAGCAGCTTGCTCAATAATTAGTTGCCGCTTACCATGCTTGGCTAGAAAAAAAATGTGGGTTATGAGGTCCACTGGAGGGGAAAAAAATGGAAAAACATAAAGAAAAACAGCCACGCACAAAAATTACAGGCTTACAGTTTGGTAGTTATGACATAAGGGTATGAGATAGGGCATATTACAATCTAAAGTCTGTGAAATTGGATTTTGATGTATCTGTCTCCAAGAGAAAGTTGCAGGTATCTGAAATTTCATTTCAAGCCACCATTATTACATCTAGGAAATTATTTGAAGTAAATTTGCCAATTTTAATCCATTTACAGATTGAAAATTTTACGAAGTTCATTATAGGAATTGAAAATAAGGAAGGACACCAAAAACTTTTGTATTTGTACAATTTTCTGTCTTCTCTCTGGGCATCTCAGCTGTTCGCTCAGCTGCACAGATATGCACAAGGGTGTTTGTGAATGGATAAAGAGAAACTACACAGATAGTTCTGCAGCTCCTTAAAAGGGAGTTTTGCACCAGGTGTTTTAATTCTGGTCCCAGAATATATTAACAATGAAGAAAACAGCATTTGCATAATTGCACTTCCAAATAAATACATGATCTTAAAATTCAGCATGGTGTGTATTAGTCACATGGCACTGAAAGAATAATTTTGAAAGCTGTCTTTATGGGTTGTGGGATTTTTAACCTTGAGGAAGTGTGACTTTCTAAAAATAATTGTAAATATCAAAAGGAATTAATGCAAATTGGTGTGTTTTCTAACTACTGCAATATTAAGAATTGTGTTTGAGTTCTACAAACACAAAATGCTCTAAGCTTTAATTTAGCTTTATAATAATTTCATGAACTTTGAAAGTAAACACTGTTTAAACTATGCTAAACTAAACAAGGGGTTCTCCATGTTCAGGTGCTCTTTTTCTGCTTCATCAGGAATTGAGCTGTTACAAGGTTGTTATGGATACCTGAAGGGTGATGTACATAATGGCAGAATGGTATCCCCTACCTTATGTAGGACTTAGAGTTTACACCCATAAACATTATTGGCTTCCTTCTGTGAAAAAGAGTATTTTTGGGAATGTAGAGATAGGGCTGAATTCATTTTCTTCCAGGCATGGTAAAATGAGGTGTAGCCTGCCTTGTTGTGTACGTTATCCACTTGCTGATGCCAAGTGCCGAAAGCCAGGCCACAGCAAGCACGTGGCAGCATCTTCAGTCAGCCTGTGTGCAGAGGTGTCAGCTGTGGGCAGACAGTGCAGCTCTTAGCCTTGGAGCTACCGAGGAGAGAGGTCTTTTTCATCTCTTCACTGTGGCATGAGAGACTCCCCATCCTGACTCATTCAGGAGCAGGTTGAGGACCCTGCAGGCACCAAACCCATCATCTCAGCACTGCTGTTGCTTTATTCCCTAGTGGAGTGTGCTGAGAGCAAAGAAAACATCTCTTGTGTCATGACTTTATGGAAAATTCCTCGAAGTAGCACTGTCACAACCTCAGGACAATGCAAGTTTTAGTATAAATCAGGGGAAAGACTGAAAGGGATAGTGACAATGTCAGAAGTAAAAGTGGATATCTCTTCCCATCTCTATCCTCTTTCAATTTTGCAGTTCAAGGCTGAACTGGGATATCTCTGTACTTTATCAGAATATGTTGGGTACTTAAAACAGATAAGACCTCTCATTGACTGTATCCTGGTTTTGTTGAAGAAAATGGTTCCATTACCTATGGAACATTAACTGCAGCAGATTTGGATCTACAAAAGATGGTATTTCTGAGCTCTTCTACTGGAGTTTCCCATTTTAATTTGACACCACCACGGAAGCCAGTTTCATCAAGCCTGTTATTTAAGACAGAGTTGAGAGGGATTTAATTGCTTCACATAATGCTTTCTTGTAATTGTTTTACCTATTTCCAAGTTAACTACTTCTGTGATATAAAGGACTGACTAAATTCTTGCAGTTAATTAATTTACCAGAAGAGTCACATAGAAAGTTCTTTTACAACAGTGAGAAGAAACAAATTCATGGAGATTTAAAGAAATAAAAGATGTTAATATTCATGGGCAGGAAACTATTAGAAGTTACAACAGCTTACAGCAGTTCACCTTCAAAGGGTCATCATCTCTTAAATCTGAGGTCTAGTGGAAGAATGAGTAAATTTTTGTGTGTGAGCATGAGTTGTTTAAATTGCGATTTGCTGTCATATTTTTGGATGGCTCATTTATGTAGCTTGTGGGACATTTCTGGAAGTTACTACAGGCAAAGCAGATGTTTAAATGTTGATAAATTGGAAAAGAAGATGTTTTTCCAAAACTGCATTAAATTAAATGCTGTTTAACTTAAACTCTTTGCATTTATAATACATGTTGCAAAATTCTAGATTATTTGATAGTGCTGAATATATATATAATAAATGCTTCTACTCTAAACCAGCAAGATAACTCTGTAGAATATTTTTCCTCCAAAAGTATTTTTGGGGTGTACTGTGGCTCTCTTCTGCCTGAACACAACTTTTGTCCTCTTCTTTTTATACCATACTAGTGAGAAAAGGTGATAATTGGATTGAGCACAAAATGTAATCACATCATTGGCTCATGGCTTGCAGTTCAAGACTAAAGTGTAATGGCCATGTGTAGATTATTAAATATTGTTCCCCCCACAAAACTACTTTATTGTTTGATATGTTGAAGTACAGATGGACGCTCTAGCCATTTGGAAAAATGGCCTTACTTTGTAAAGTCATGAACAGTGAAAGACTCCATCAGCAATGCACTGAGCATTTTATAAGGGGGGCTTTACAAATACACTGTCTCAGACACTTTTCACAGGGCCAAAACTGCATATTCCTCTGTGAAAGGTGTTGAATAACCAGGCATAAAAATTGAAGTCAAATGACCAATACAGGATGGAGGAAAGGTAAACTGTATTTTGTCTTCCTTGTGTTAGAGGAACTGTTTGTAGGAATATGAGATGCAGGCTCTGGGATAAGAGTTGTCAAATAGTGTAACACCTGGTGTGTTTGAGAGCTTCCTTACCTCTTTAGCTTCAAGATGTAGGAGGTTTGAGTTAAATCTTCTCCTTAGAAGACTGACATATTCACCTTTGTGAATCCTTCTTTGGGAAGAAAGCAGAATACAGAAGAATTCTGCTGATCTTTGGTTCCCACCCTTCCAGGACACCCACTCACTCATCTATTTTGGGGAATTTGCAATAAAGTTTAAGACACCTTCACTTGATTCTGAGAAAGCCATTGGGAAAAACAGCCTACTCCTGTTTCCTTTATTTTCCCAGTGAGGTAAAAAAGTTGTAATGAAATGTTTCTATAATAGAGTGATATAGAAAGAAATGTGTATTTCTCTGTCTCTTACCCCCTTTCCATTGCTTCATTTGGAGCTTAACTATAAAATAGGAAGTCACAGAAAATTTTTTCTCCAGGAAGGTGTGCCAGGTAGTTCACGATGCAGATTTGGTGTTTGAGTACATCTGTTGTGGGTGACGTGTTGCACAGCCTGGGGTTGGACAGGAATGTGAATGAACAGTTACACAGACCAGTTTTATTCTGTGTATGTACAAACTATCTTCTCAGTGATGTGAATATTAAAGATCTCCCCAGGAAAGGGAAGTAACATGTTACGATAAATGGCATTGCTGTGACAAGTGGATACCAATTCAGCAGTATGCTGTACCCCTTCTTGGAATTACTTCCAGTTAACTGCAATAGAAGGAGTAACATGAAAGATCAGTGAATCTGTGAGGAAGAAATCTCGTGATTAAATCTGACGTATCAGTGCACGCTCCCCAGAGAAGCAAGGGCTTTGGTCCTGCTGAATCTGGGGAGCAGGACACTAAGGCAGGGCCCAGTTCCTGAACATACCTAGAGCCAGAGCTGTGGGTCAGGCTGCTGGGGAGAAGAGGGCTGGCACATGGCCTGTCCCTGCCTTCCTGGCCAGGGTCTGTGAGAAGCCAAAGCCAAGTCTGACAGAGTTCTGCTGGGCGTCACTTCTGACCTTGTCCTCTCCTTTCCTCCCCCACCGTGCTGCCACCTCTGACTCGCCCAGCATTCATGGGAAAACAATGTGAAACAATGCCTTTCTGTGCTCGGGCTGATAAAATAGCCATTTCTTTCCCAACTGCTGTAAAAGGGACCCTCCCTGCTCTTCCTGGGTGGTGGAGAGATGCAGCTTTATCTGGGGAATTAATCTGGGAGCAGAGATGGGTTGGCTCTTCTCGGGCTACCACCCTTCTGGTGGCAGCAAGCAGAGGCACCACTTTGTTCTGTCTGCCTGACCCTCATCCCAGCCTGCACTGTGTCACTTGAGTGCCAGCCTGTCCTGTGCCCTGGGAACCTTGGTCTTTCCATGTCACTGGAGTGGCAGCCTGTCCCATGCCTGGGAACTGTGGCCTGCCCAGTGCAGGCAGAACTGCTGGGACAGGCTGGTCCCACCTCCCCCCTCCACAGCAGTGAGCACAGCGAGGGGTAGAAAACACAATGCTGAGAACAAAAAATCACAATTTTTGTCATGGCAGTGCTGGCGTCCCTGATAGACCTGGCCTTGCACAGCAAGAGGAAAGGATTTTTTCCTCCCTTCTGGAGCAGTGTCTGCTCCAGCCCTGCATAAGGAAGTTGGAGGCAAAGGGGTCCACTATAGATCCTGTCCGTGCTCCTCTGGGGCTTTGTGGTGACAGAACTGGGCCACTAGCCCTCCAGCCACATCAGCCCAGGTTACAGCCCCACCACCAGGCCATCTGCATCCCTCCCTGCCCATGCTGGAACGTGCTGCCTCCCACCACCTTCAGTCCAACCACCTCCAAAAATCAGGTTGTTTTATTTAATGCCTAAAAGGCACCTTTCAGACACCTGTTTTTGAAATGTTTGATGCTAATGGCCATAACAAGTCTGGGTGTTACAGTGAAATTATTACAGGAAAAATCTGCCTGGTTTCTAACAGAGTAACTCCAGAGCACATGTAGATTCTTCACATTCTTAATGCTTTTACCATATGAAAAATAATGTGTTCTGTGCAATTGATTCCAGTATTTCATTCGTTTTTCATCATCTCCTATCTTGGAACTTCCCTCTCTCTCTTAACAACATACTTTCCTAGATTTCATGGCGAAGGACAAGATCAGCTTTGTGTTGCCGTAATATCTTTTGAAGCAGAAAATTGTTTCCAGATTATCTAATGTGGGATGAAAAAAACATCATATTTATGGATTGGTAAAACAGATAGACTTCCAGTTGAGTTTAGTTCCAGGAAGGTTTTGTGATGATTATCTGGGGAAAAAAATATTTTCATTATTAAGTGTCAAAAATGCTGCATTAAAGTTTGTTAAAGTATATTTATCCCTGGGTTTTAGTACTTGTTTTTGTTCCAAAGGTTACTGTGACCTGCACCAGTTTCTTATTTTAAAACTTGTAATAGTGGAAATTCCGTAATGTATTTCTTGGTTTGAAATGAATTAAGTCAGATTCACTAGTCTTCTCATCACCCTTCAAAATACCTTTCAACACGAGGACAGAAAAGTAAGATGTGTGCACTGCATTAAGAACATGTCTGCTGGCTGGGAACTGACTGAGCACTCTCTTCTTCCCTGCTTGTGTCTGTTACCATCTCATTACTTGTTTTGCTGCCCTGTTTTCTCAACCTCTGGGTATCTCTGAGTCTCTCCTGGCTATGGTACCTGTGTGCTATCCCAGGAAACCTCATTCATTCCCTGAATGTGAATGAAATAATTAGCCTGGATAAGCCATCTGTCTGCAAGCAGGGGTGGTTACTTGCTTTTTATCATGTCAGCTTGCTTTTGGCTGTTATTGATACCTACATTTGAGTTTATGTGACTCTTATTGATTGATGCTGTTGCTTTGGCCACCAAACTGCAACTGCAGCTGGGGTGGCCAGAGTTTGGCTGCTCCCATGTGCACAGAATGCTGCTGTGGTGATGGATGGGCCATGCAGCATGCTGAGTCTGTGTCTGAGTTTGTGTGTCCCATCTTCTCTCATCAGTCGCTGCTGCTGGTGTTAACCACTTGCTTTTTGAGGAGTTTTCTTCCTAGCCATCTTCCAAAACCACAGCCTGCTGTTAGAATTTCCTCCTGCAAGTCTCCCCACACACTTAAGTGCTGTAATAGAGGGATGCCTTTTCAGAAGGTCCCATGCTGATGTGTGTCCATGTTGTGGTGTGTCAATGACATACTGGCACGTATGAGTAGGCACCTGGGTGAGCAAAAGGCTGGTTTGGAGCCGACTGAGGAAGTCCCCTCATACCTGACTAATATATGGATTTATGCAAACAGATAAACACACAAATGTTAGCCTTCGCATAAAAAAAACAGTTATTGTTCTTGTTTAGTGACCTTTGGATCTTATGGAAAGCATTGCTTATACTTACTTGTAGAACTTGCAGTTCTACATCTCTTTTCTTCTACTTTTTGGGAATTTCTCAGGATATGCGCATGAAATAAAATCTGTTTTATTGTAATATTGCTGTACAGTCTGCATTTGGTGTCCTGTGCCTCTCTGTCACATTTCTGTCCTTTTCAAAGCAGACAGTTGTGATGTCAGGTGGAACGGATTTGGACTGGAAAGTCGTCAGCTTGGGCAGATTAAATGCTTCCCAGACAAAAACCCTGGGTCTGGAGAAAGTAAAAATAGTGACAAGAAGAAGTGTAAAGTCTTTAATCCTGAAACCTTAAGTACAGACAAAATGATTGGCCCAGTGTAGGAAAAAGAGAAAATGCATGTAATGCTGAAAAAGACTTTTTCACTAGTTCCAAGTGGCATTAACAAATTGTTTTAGGTGCCTGTCTTGTGAGGTCATTAGAAGTTTATTACTTGGTTGTTTGTTTTGTTCTTTTTAACTAAGCAGGTTTTTTAAAATTGTCTGTTACAACACAAAAGCTGTCCAAACCGAGATGTGGTAAGCTGCTGCAATAAGGTATATGCAAACTGTACCCAAGGGCCTTTGCACAAACTCTGTAGTGTCTTTCCAATCCTGTGGTAATCGTTCACCTAGAAAAACAAGTCTGAAAGCAAATATATCTGGCTTTAACAAACGGTTCTCTTGTCTTACAGAGAGAGGATACAAGCCATGGAGAAACAGATTGCCAGTTTAACTGGTCTTGTTCAGTCTGCGCTTTTTAAAGGGCCAAATACAAGTAATAGCAAAGATTCTTCTAGGTAAAAACAGAATTCATCTGTAATGATTTTAGTAATCAATCAACAAAAATATATCTGAATGTAATAGTAAAGAAATCCTGAATGCTCAATCATTTTTAAGTTTCTTTATCATCTCCATGAGAATGCTAGGCAGAGAGGAAGAATATGCCAAATGATAGATGGATATTAACTGCGATTAGTCTTCCTTGTAATAAAAAGAAATAATGTAGCTACATCTCTGTGCTTTCTACTGCTTATACTTCATTCATTGCTTAACTTCTACTAAAAGGTGATTTAAAAAAAATTACTGATGACTGACAAATTACTGGTGATTTAAATTAAAAAATCTATATGTTAGACAAGGCCATTAATTTTGTTGAATATAAACTTCACTACAGTTTTAATAGTTAGTAAACTAAAATTACAATTTTTCTTGTTATTATTTAGTGAGAAGATGATGAAAATTGTGTCCAGCAAGAGCAGCACTGACACGGCAGGTAAGATAATTCACTTTTAATTTACAACTTATTCAGGTATATTAATAGCTCTAACATTACAAACATCCCAGCTTATGGAAATGTCAAATTTACTTAAATTTCCATGGCTGTACTGTCAGAACTAAAGTTTAAGTGCAGGATATGGGAGTCGATCACATCTTTAAGAGAGGAATTTCTGACAGGTTGAGATGGTATTTGGAATGAATTTCCCACCTGTGCTGAATGGTTTAAATGAGATGCAGAGCCTCTGCATCTGGTGAATTTTCTGGTGACTCGTCCTGTCTATAGAGTGTGTATGTATCTGTTATTAACCCTAGATATGTCTCGATTGCTATAGAAGACTAAATATTTAATTCCTTTTCTTCTCACCTCAACTTTTTCTAAGGTCCTTCTGTCACTAGGATACTACGGATGTAATGACACCAAGAAATTTAGCAGTCAGCCAGACAGCACTTTCCCTGATTAAGCCACATTGATCTGTTCCTAATTATTAGCCTGCGCCTAAACTGTTCTGAGCAAGCACCAATTAAGGAGCCAGTAAGAGCCGGTCTTGTTTTAGCATCCCACCTGGAGAGCTGTTAAGTGTGTAAAAGATTGAGTTAAAACTGTTGGCAAAGAAGATTTCCATGTGGTTGAAGCTCTTTGTGTACGGGCTGCTGCTGGAGAAGTCCGCAGGGTATTCGTGTGCTTATATGCCTCCTCTTCACCTTTGTCATGCACTGAATGCAAATACGGGCAGTTCCCTGCTTCCTGGTAGTGCTGTTCCCACAGGGAGGTCTGTGCCCGGCAGGTAGTAAACCACACACATTTATTAGCAAACCTATTATGCTCCTAACTAGCCTTTCTGTTGGAGCTGTTAGCTCACGTACAGGATTCCTGTTTGTCTGGAATTGCACTATGTCCTCCTAATTGACAGAAACCAAACTAGACCTGGAAACTATCAACCACGTGGAAGAGAGAAAGAGCTAAAGTCCTGGTACTGAAGTTTTGCTCCCAAGCCACTCTCTGGTGCTGTTCCAACTCTTCCCTTCTGGATGGGAAGAAGAATACTCAGAGCTTTGAAGAAATAAGTTGTAATTTTTGAGTTTCAGACAATATAGTGAAAAGTCTGTCATTACTCAAAACAGCCGCAAAATGGTCTTCAGTTTTTCCCTATTGCAGTGTCCTTATAGACTGAGAATTTATGGCATTTCCCACTTGCACAGGCCTCACCTCATATAAAGCACTTATGAAACCCTCACAACCAGCACATACAGTGCCTTGTGTTCCTCTTTGTAGTGCATTGTAACAGCAGCCTCTCTGCTTTCCCTGTGATGGAACCAGTTCAGACAAGTACTTGGTTGGGGGCACTCAGTCGGAGGACCTGATCTAAGTGGGTGCTGCTTTGGGTGGGAGTTTGGGCCTCCAGAGGTCCCTTTAAACCTGAATTATGTAGTGGTTTGTGTGTGCATGTGTAAATGTGTACTCAACTGAGAAATGGCACAGTATTCATTGGGAAAACAACCTTACATAAAGCAAAAGTGGAGATTCCCTGGGAAGTCATACCCAGCCCACCAGAACAGTGTGGTTCATCAGACCAGCAGCCATTTTCTGGCATTGTTGTTCTCAAATACTCCTTATTCACTACCTTATCATATGACTTGAAATGATAATATTACATCTAACAGATGCATGTGCAAACATAGTGGGGAGATGGAGGGTGGAGACTTAATTTACTGTCGCAGGCCAGATCATCTTCTGTCACTTACTGACAGAGACATTGGCTTTGTCACATGGCCATATGCCTGTCCAGTGTGTGAGTAAGGATTCCAGCATTCAGCTTGTGCTCTAGATGCCTTTCTCATCGCTTGGGAGAAGGGGAAAGGACAGTGGGAGCAGCCATGCAGCCAGCAGTCTACAAGGATCCCTAGCAGTGCTATAAAGTATAGTTGTAACTCCAGCACCTCCATCCCTATACCCTGTCCTTCCAACATGATTCAGCCACAAAATTAAATTGTAGCAGGTAGGGAAAACAAGGTGTGATGACCCCAGTATACTGCAGTATTTTAACCCACAACAGCTATTACTGAAGACTGCTGTGTAAAAGAATAGTCTTGTATAATGGAATATTTTCAGACTTTTGTTCCTGGAATTGCTCAGGACATGGTCCAGTGAGTCAATGCAGTTTGGCTTACTTGAAAATAAGGCAGTGTGCCAGAATATACTACAGAATGTTTCTCCTTTTTGTAAATATGCTTGGGTTCAAACACACCAGCAGAAGCTAGAGACACTTCTGCTGACTGCTGTTTTGTTCTTCAATTCACCCCAGTCTTTATTACATATAGCCATTTAGGCAGTGACTCTCACTTTACAATTCCACTTGATAACTGTGCACTGGAGATATCAGTTTTAGCACTTTCAGAGACTATTTGAAAGACAAAGTGGTATAAAATGTTGATTGAACAGTCCTTTCTAGAACTCTGATAAGCAAAAATTGAATTGCTTCCCATTCTAAAAAATAAAACATCTGTGCAAGTTAATATTGTGTCATCAATGTTGAACCAACATTGTATTTTATAGTATGTGTTCCAATGATAGGAGACCTTTGTGCAAAAAATAGACTACATCCATTGGGATGGGAAAGAAACCAAAATTTCCAAACCCTAGATAACTCTATGTAGCTAGATTGTGAATACTCTGTTTGGTATGTCATAGGAACCAAAGTGTTGTATTTAACTTGCTTTTGCTCTGCTGGTCTGTGGAAGCCAGTGATTTCTTTAGCCCCAAATATTAAGGAATCTGAAGAAACCCAGCTTTTTCACTGAGGAAGATGAGTCTGGAATGACAATGCTTGTCTGCATTTCTTATCTTTTATTGCTTTAGGCTCAGTTCTTTCATGGGGGATGGGTTCAAAGAGCAGTAACCCTCCACAGACTGGCTATGTCTCTTCTGCTAATGTCAGGAGAAATTCCATCTCTGAATCCTTATAAAGATCTTCAGTTCCTGAGACACAAATGGCATCAAGGAACTCCTAGAAACAACACGTGATTCTAAAACCAAACCATACTAGTAAGAGTCACCAAGAGATTACTAACAAATACCCTGAGAAATACTTACACACTCTCTTTTCTGTCATATTTTTGTTCATCAGCTGGGGATTGATTGATAGACTAAATCCTGGATTCATTTATTAAATTGGGATCAGTTGTTTCATGGATTACCAAGAAAAGAAATATCACAAAACAAGAGGGAGATGGCAGCAGGGGGAAGTATTACAAACATAGGGCCCAGATTTGATTCCTCGTTCTTTGTGAACTGTCTTGTCGTCTGTGCATATCTGTGTGCCCTTCTCACGTGCATGACTCTTGCTATGATGACCTCTGAATTAAATCATTGTCTATATCTGCTTGCTTATCTCAGATTCAAAGACAGATCATGCTAGTCTTAGAACTCTGTCAGCATTTGCAGACAAAATATGATCCAGAATTAATTTTGGGTCAATGAGGTGAAGTTGCATACTAATGTATATATAGAATAGTTTATTATTTTGAGGCTGATTTAGTGCCATCTAGTAACTGTCACGTCTCTCCAAATAATGCTTGAAAATATTGTGTCTCTTTAATTAGATTAGTTATTTGTGAAAAAAAAAAAAAAACAAAAAACATTGTGGAGTGTCTTCTGATGGCCTTTTGTGCCAACTGCTTTGAAATAAAATCTTAGCATTTTAGAAAGAAAAAAAATCTGGAAAACAGAAGGAGAGCAATGTCTTTGCAGCCATTGCAAAGGTCAGGTGTCAGAGAGTAGAAGTCATGTTCCTTATCCCCTGAGCACACAGCAAACCTTTCCTCTTTCTGCACTTCAGTTCTCTTTGTACTCTAAAATGGCAGTGTAGTTCATTAGCCTTTGTAAAAAGCTAACTTTTTTATTTGTACATATTAGGAAATTATGGTGGGAGGTTGAATTCCCCTTACTTAGCTCAAGAAGGGGTTTATTTAAAAACCCAAGAGCCAGTGCTGTTTCTTTCCCTTTAATCCATCTGGCCTCACATCTAATCACAAAGCTACAGCCTGGGACTATTTCCAACAGTGAGCTACACTCCCTAGATGAAGCAGCCCCTCATTCAGCTGCCCTTTTATTCTTCTTGATGAAAATATGAATTTGTGAGAAATCAGCTGCTGATCGTTATTGCTCACTCAGTGTCCTGTGTTTCACACCCGCTGGAGTCTGCAGTCCCACTGCATGTTTCCCAGGCTCTGGGCACTCTGCAGCAGGGACACTGTGGCAGCCAAGAGCACCTAATGGTGAAAAGAGGTGGCTGAGGCAGCAGTGAGGAGGAGAGCTGCTTTGGAGGGAGTTGGAGACATTTATTGCTTACAGAAGCAGATCACAGTCCATCTACACTAAAAGGAAAGCAGGCACCCCTTCCTGAGAAAATATGTGAATTGACTGGGGTCCAGCATGGGGGGAGGGACTGGTGGGGTCTGATTCATGCCTTGGCAGCCTCATCACAGGGTCAGGGGCTGAGGTTTTGGAGCTTTTGCTTGAGGCAAAGAACAGCAGAAAGGTAGGTATGCTTTCAAAAATAGTCCAGATTTGTGGCTGGGGATCAGAAATCTTGGAGGCTTATCCACATTTTTCAGACTCTCTGGTGGTTTCTGTCTGTAAGGTTTATGAACTAAATACCATTCTCTTAAACAAAAAAGGCAAAAAATAGTGCCTGTGGGAGGGAAATAGATGCTTGACTGTAGGAGAAACTGCAGTGTACATGTAGACAGATAAGTATTAGCATACATTAGACTGAAGCATGGAGTGGGTACATAATGGCAGTGAACAAGGACTGTTTATTTCTTGAGTGTTGCTTTCTGTTAAGGAGCTCTCTGAAAGTCAAGAGACCATTGAATCATACTGGAGTATAGCAAAAATGTGCAGCAGCTTGCTCAGCAGTGTAATTGATGAGTGCTGTTGTTGAAGCACCAAGCAGATCTAGCTGGAGCAGGTTCGGGGACAGTGTAGCATTACAACAGCCTGCACCAAGCTAGAAGAGCTTTTTGTCTGAGCATGTCTCCAGAAGCCCATGGCATGGCACACTGTATGTAGCATGGATCCAGCCAGAGGGGCCTGTGCTTTTATTGAGCAGAATTGCAAATGAAGGTAAAGTAACAAATAGGATTCTTAAAAATTCTTTTTTAAAAAATAAAAACAGGCTGGTGTGATTTCCATCCTTTAAGAATGCTTCCCCCAGATGAATTTTGCAAAGGTTGTATTTGAGGTATCCACACCTGTTGGAAAAGGAGTAACAGTGTGTTATTGTGCTGAGCTGTAGTCAGGACATTTGGAGGAATAGTTCAAAAGACTACAAGGGATGAGAGCATGGGGAGAGAACCTCCCACTCTGGGAGTCATACTCATTCCAGACAGAAGATGTGTCATGCACTTCAGTGCACTGAAAATTTGCCTTCAGCAGGCAAAGCTCACAACACTGGTTTTTGTTTGATTTCATTAAACTTGATAGAACGTGTGCTTGTGGGAGCAGATGATGACCAAAATCCCTGTGTAAAACCATTGATGAGCTATTTTCTGTTTCTTCAGTTTTCTTTTTTTTAATCATAGAAAAGGATGAAATTGAAGTAGGGAATGACCTAATAATAGAATAGAATCATGGAATTATTTAGGTTGGAAAAGACCTTCCAGATCATCCAGTCGAGTCATTAACCTAACACTGCCGAGTCCACCATCAGGCCAGGTCCCTAAACACCACATCTACACATCTTTTAAATACCTTCAGGGATGGTGACTCAACCACATCCCTGGGCAGACTCTTCCAATGCTTGATGACCCTTTTGTTGAAGAAATTTTTCCTAATATTAAATGTCTCTGGCTGTAACTTTAGGCCATTTCTTTTTGTCCTATTTTTTGTTACCTGGGAGAAGAGACCAACTCCCATCTCCTTCCAGCCCCCTTTCAGGCAGCTGTAGAGAGCAATAACGACCTTGAGACTCCTTTTTTCCAGACTGAGTACCCCTAACTCCCTCAGCTGTTGCTCATCACACTTCACCAGTGTGCTCCAGACCCTTCACCAGTTTTGTTGCCCTTCTCTGGACATGCTCCAGCACCTCAATGTCTTTCTTGTAGTGAGGGGCCATAGTTCAGGGAGCAGCAGCCATCTGTGCCATTTGGGATCAAGGAATAAGGTGGATTTGGCAGTGTGATGATGAGAAGAATTTGCAGGACTATGTAGTACTGGACTTAAAAAATGAAGTTTGTCATAATGATAGTCTGTCATTTTGTCTGTTGGGGAGGGGGGAAGGGACACATTAGAAAAAAAATTTGAAGAATATGGGTGTGTAAGTGCAAAATGTGAGAAGGAGCTGACATTTCTATTAGCTGATGAGCTGGAATTTGCTTGTTCTCTCTAAATAGAGCTTCTTCCCAGGTACTTGAGACTGAAAAGAACAAGCTTGGCATTGTTCCTGTGCAGAGGAACAGCATTCTTTAACAAAGTTTTATGAGGACAACAATGATTATTTTCAGAGTGTGGCTCAGCTCATTTCCTTGTGTTATGCTGTATTCCTTTCTGACAGACTAAAAGGGAGTGGGGTGGATGCAACTTGGCTGGAGAGCCTCTGCCACACCATCATTTAATTTCTCTGGTTTTATAGGGTTGCTGCTGGAGATACTTGGTACAAATAATGCAATTGTCCTTTACGCAGTGAAGCAAGATTTTCTATAGAAATCTTTTCCCCATATTTGGCAGCCTGACTGAATCCATCTCCTGTGATGATTAATCAACAAATATGTAGTTCAGGAGTCCTATGAATGATTTTGCATCAATTTGGTCTCAGACATCTCCTGGGAGGACAGTCCCAAAGTTACTTTCAGAACCAATTTGATTTGTTGCTGTTTTGTGTAATCTGGAGTTACAACTTATTATCCTATCTCCACTACATGTGGTAGAAAGCAGTCCTGGAGTAATGCAGTGCTTTAGTACAACTGAGGTTCCAGCAAAGATACACTCTGATACTGTGCAGGCTTCCCTCAAAATATATTGGATAAGGAGGTGCCAGTCCCCTGTTCGCATCCGTCATTTGCTTTTCTCGTCCATCTGTGTGAAATACCTGTAGATTCAGTGGGCAGAGGAGGGATCGTGTTTGCACTTTCTCTGCTGTGTACTCAACCTGTACTGCTGCTTATTGCAGGTGCTGCCAACATACCTGGGGGGAAGAATGCAGTGGGAGCTGTGGAGTCAGTTGTCATCCATCACCCCGCTGGAGCCCCAGCAATGCACGTCAGCCTGCACGGTATGAAACGCAACGTGTCGGATCTGCGGCTGCAGCTGCATCAGATGAAGCAGCTACAGGTACGATTATCTGGATAATGCTGGGGAAAAAGGTGGGTTGTCAGCAAATGCCTTTTTTCCTCCTTCCCCCTCTCTCTTTTTCTCTCTTTTACCTTTTGTACAAGTGAGTCTCAGTAGCAGAGTTCTAGCAAAGGGCAGACACAACTACTACTACAGACACAAAAGTTTACATAGTCCTTGAGGTGTGAGATTTAGCTCAGTTAAACTACTGCTGCTCAGATATTGCAAAAAAAAATCATTTCTAGCTTTGTTGGATACCCTATACATTAAAGCACTATTTATATTACAGTAATATCAAGTCTGTGATTACAGTTTGGACCCTGCTATGCTATGTGCTGTATGCCAGAAGAACCATGTTCCTGCTCCATACTGTTTACAGTTGAGACAGATCTTAAGTCCCTGAATAAACAACTTTGATGTCAGAAAACCCAAATGTAGCTGAGGATCAGTAGATATGCATTAAGGCAGAGTTTGAGTCCTGTATTTACAGAATCCAGAAAAATAGCCAACTTGAACAGTAAGAAAAATGGTAAAGTTGCTGCAAAGGTTTGTGTCCTACTTACACTCAGGTTTCAACAATACCTTCCTAATACATGTCAACACCTCAAAACCTGCAAGAAAGGATACAACCAATGAAGAGTTAACAGAAATACTATGTTGGCACATGCAGTCGTGCTGCAAATATAAATATATACTGTTCATCTCAGACACTGTAAAAATAAGCATATGCAGCTGTACAGGTCTTCAGCCTTTTACTTGATTGGAAATTGAAGAGCACTGTGTATTGTCTCAGAAGATGGAAGAGAAGGCAGAGCACTTTCTTGTAAGACAAAGTGGACAGTGGGGGAAGCTTCAGTACTCTGCCAGTCCTCCTTACCCAGAAAGTGACAACACATGTTAGCTGCTGTAGGGCTGCAGCTACTGGTTTTATAACCAGGGTGATGGTACCATGTGAATCACGTTTGATTTGCCGATAAATTTTAGAACAAAATAATGATAATACAAATCAGAGTTCAGAGCATGTTTTACCTTCACCTCCTTATCTAAAGGAAATTAAATTATGAACCAGTCATAGAGCAAAGGAGCAGAAGGGTGAGGTAAACATCAGTATAGGAAAATGTGTCCAACTGAAGGTCCTGTGACAACATCCTGTGCTCTGTTTGCTGGGAATGCAGAGATGGCAGAAGATGTTTGGAGCAAAGAGTTGTGTCAGGTGACTTCTGCCTGTGATACAGCTCCCATGTATTTATATTTTCGGTTTAGGATGAGTATGCTCCAATAGCAAATGTCCCTTTCAAAAGCTATTCTCAGCAGTGCTGCCTACGTGCCAGCCATCGTGTTCCCCATCTGATTTGAAGACACTGGCATGTGATCTCTGCCCTGGCACATTATGTGTAAGTGCATATTTTTCCACATTTGTGCTGCAAACCACTGCAGCCCCTCTGTCCTTCTCCACAGCATGTGCCAAATGCAGCTCTTGGCAAATGCCTTCGGTCTGACCCCCAGTTGTGCTCAGCATGTGGCCTCAAAGTGGCTGGAGGCTGCAGTGCTGCTTGGAGGCAGGGAGTTCATCCTTCTCACAGGGCTGCCCACCAAGGAGGTGGCCTTTCCCCAGCTGAGCTTTGTCTCTGTGGCCCTGCCCGGGGCAGAAGCTTTGCTTTTGATCAGACCTAACATTGTGGCACACAGGAGTGAAAAAGTTTTTACCATCTGCACAAATCAATGCTGCCAAGGAGGTCTTGAGAAGGGAAAAAGGACATATCCCGAGTGTGCTCATTAACTCTGGCTGGCTTCCTTTAATTCTGAAATTATAGCAAACTTGGTGCATTGAGCTAATGGGAAGTTGAGAAATTTTGAAAGTCAGTTGGAAGAACCTGTAGCTCAAGGGAAACTTTGGTATGTTACACATAAATTCCATCAATGAGAGTTTCTGTCATGGCATTCCTGAACTATTTTGAAAAAAAGGCTCACAATTTGTAGGGCAGCAAGTGAAACAGGCGGTGTTTTAAACTAAAGAGTGTTGCAATATCACATTTTAAATTAAATATGTTGTGCTATGTTTTTTTCAAAAATAATTATAAGTAGAAGGGAAAAAGTATTTTTCTGGTTTCCCAGATTGTTTTCATTTCATGTTTGACAGTGCTTCCTATTTTTCAATTTCACTGTTTCTCCTGGTCTGGCAGTCAGTTTGTTCCTGTTTGTGTGATTTTTTTTATACAGTGACAGACTAGAAGAAACACTTCAAAAAATGAAAAAGATTGCACAGGCACAAAATTTGGCAGGATAACTAAGAAACAGGATCAGGACATAAAACTATGTTTAATATTGTCTATTGTTTAATTTTCAATTGATGTTACCACCGTAAGTTCATACTAATTTTCTTAATAGAATCAGAGAAATACATGATAGAAAAGACCCATTCATTTGTGTATCCTTTGTTTGTGCTGGCAAAATCTTCTTTTTAAACCATATCCAGCAGCAATGGATCCAAATTTATTGATTCACACACCAGATAAACATACATTGTAAGATGCCACCAAAAAGTTAAGATGTGGTTGGATTTTGAACAGAGATTCGTAGCACACAGACATTTATCTTATGGCTGTTGCTAGAGGCTGTGTACACCTCTTGCATGTTCTAAGTGCTCTGATTTTCAGAGACATTCAGGACAGACTAGCTTCATGGTGCTGTGGAGTTTTCCTCAATGCAAGAGATGGGCTGTAACCCAGGCTTTGTCCTGAATGGATTTGTCACTGGTAAGAATTGAGCCCATGATGACTTTAGTGGCATTGTTCATTCTGTGCTCCCAGGTATTAAGAACTCTTAGTAGCAGGTTTGAACCAAGCCTTGGAGTACATGGTTTATATCATTAGCTTGCATGTGGACTGGATTTTTTTGTCTATTCCTTCTTTTCTTTAATTGAACTCACTTTAAGGGGACGCAGTTAGATATGATTAATGTTCCCCATTAGGAAGGTGTATGCATGCATCCTTTTCCTTCTCTCAGGGCACCGTTTGCAGGGAAGTGAGTGCTGCAGAAAAGACAGAAACTGTAATAGCAACACTGTCATAAATGGTATATGATACTCAGTTTCATAAGTGTAACTTTGACTTAGAATTCAAATATATTCTGAGCTGCATTATAGAACTGGAGACGCTGGCTTTAATCAATTAATGGTACCAAACTTCAGGAACTAGGTGTTTAGATTCTACAGAGGTCCTGAGCTGCAGGTAGCCAGCTGCTGTTTGTGGCTGTGCACTGGAGTTCATGGGGAGGTGGGAAGCTCCCATTGGGCAGGTCATACTTGTCTCCTAATGAGGAGCAGGGTTGTGAACTAATACTTGGTTTTCTAGTTACCTGTCTCATAGATAATAATTGGTTCAAAGGGAACTGAACTAGTTATCAGATCATTCTTGGAGTGAGTACCAGAGGCAGGGCTGAGGTACTTGTTGTGTGAGAGCAGTGACAAGTAATGGCTGAAGAACAAGGTGAAGAAGAGGGGCAAGGAGGGTATCTGGAGAGATTGATGAGGCTGAAAGTGAGAACCAAGGGTAAAGAATGTATTGTAAAATGTAGGTGAACTTAATGGGAAGAAATGATGATGTCTAACTCAGTTCAGAAGGCTGAATGATTTCTTTATTATAACTATGCTATAACATATTAAGATACTATATAAAGGAAGATACTAAAACTACATACTTTCTCTAACTACTATAACTACGCTTAACTTGTGACCTTGTTTGCAACAGTTTAGACACAGGTGGATCTGATTGGCCATCAGACCCAAACAATCTTCACCAGAATCACTCCAGGTAAACAATTCTCTAAGCACATTCCACATGAGAAAAACAAGGAGTAGAAATAGAAATTGTTTTCTCTTCCTTTCTCTCTGTGCACTTCTATGAAAAATCTTGAGAGAGAGAGAAATATGTTGCTACAGGAATGTATGAGAGGATGCTAGAATTCTAAAAAAGCATGCTAAATTTGTTTCTGTTTGATTGCTTCTTGGAGTTACAAGGTCAGGTAACTCTAATTAGCAAGTAATTGCCATTTATTCGTGACAGGAAAGCCTGTATTGGTTTTCCCTACTTTTAGCACGTGCCTTTAGAACTTCAGTACTGTTTCAAGAAAGCGTCTTCAAGAATGAATGTTTAAGATGGTTTATTTGGCTTGTTTTCAAGCAAGCTTATAGTACAAAAGGTTCTGTTGAGTGGAACCAGCATAACTATGGCAAATCCATAAAACATCTTTTGTTTGAGCTGGTGGAGTAACTAGCAGAGGTGGTCAGAGGGGCAAGTGGGGTGTGCACTTAGCCAGGGAGTGTCACATCTGATTCTGCTGGCAGAAGAAAGGTAAGAATGAAGTTCAGTACCAGAACATGGAGGTAAATGGGATGGCCGGAGAGTGCCTTCTCCTTCTGAGCCACAGCTCTCTCCCTGTGCTCCTGCTCTCCCTGCCTCATGCTGTCCTTTGGCTGCTGACTGACACAATTGCTCCGCTCCCACAGTTCTTTCCTTTGTCTCTCTGAACCCCTATGTACCTCTCCCTTCTCGTCTTCTGACCCTGTTCCCCAAGCATGAACAAACTCAGGTTTTCTATAACTAGCCAATTATTGCATGAATTTTCATAGAAATAGTAAAAACATTTCTTTGCGACCAAGACTAAGTCATGTCCCAAATTTAAAGAGCTCACTCCAAACACTGAGGTTTGGGAGTCTTCAACATACAAGATTTTTTGGAATCTTGCTGTGTTACATTTTTATTGCCTATCCTTATTAGCAGAAATAGATGAACTTTTATGACTGAAACTTCCTGGTATTGTTCAAGCACTTCATAAATGGAAGTGACAAACACCTTAGCTGTACACATCACAACAATAAATATAGCTCCTCTACATACCCCCATAATAGGAAAAAACATGTGCCTGCCATTTCACAACCTCATACACTCACACACACTCAGTTTTGCTATTAGTGGAAGTCCCTGTTACCAGCTGAGGAACATCAAGGACTTAAATTCTGGACACCTGAGACTTAAGTCTAACTCTGTTACTGACCTTCTCACTGACCTCGGATCAGTTGTTTCACAGATGCTAACTCACTTCCACGTGTCAAATTTCCCCACTTTTTAAAGAGCTGGGAATAAATTGTATGACTGAAGTGTCACATGCTCATTCACTCATTTATTCATTCATTTAGGTTTTCCTACTTGAAAATATGACACAATGAAAGAAGTGTGTATCTCAGGTAGTTGTACTGGCCCTGCAGTAAGAGATTTTAATTTATCAAATCCAAACACTATTCCCATAATGGGGAAAATACACATTGTCTTCAAAATAATCTAGGTTTTATTTATATATTTCTGTGCTGTTGAAATGTTTTCAGCTTCATATTTTCACTAACTACTAACACTTCTCTTTATCTGAATTTGAGCTAGCTCCTGCTTGTCACAGCTCAGATTTCACACACACACACACACACACACACACACATCCCCCTGCAGTGAGGTGTTACCCTCCCTCTCATTGTAGTTGTGTAGTTGGAGAAGAGAGAAGAGGAACTGAGTTTGTTTCTCTTGCGCTCATATTGGTTGGAAAGAATTGTCTCAGCAAAGGCACTTTTTTTTTTAAAACTCTCATGAATTCTCTTAAATAGATTTTGGAGAAGGCTTACTACATTATACTGTGTTGTAGGTATCCCATTTTTATGATTCTTCCTGTTAGGTCATAGGTTTATTTTGTGTGTTAAATGTGATTTGGTTGTTAAGCCTGGATGTTTAGAAGGCAACTGACAGTTCAAGTGCTAGTTTTAAAATGGGAATTTTGTTCCCAATTAAAACAGGTGGTTTTTAAAGTCTTACAGTATGAAATGGCTCCTGGGCTAACAGAGTTGTGTTCATGTTGCCTGTATCTTAAAACTGTGTCTAGGTGGAGTCCTGCTTATCACTTTGAATCTTGTGATTTGCGTAACAGACTTAAACAGGTTTGGTTTGTGAGTGTGGCTCATAGCTGCTCCAGGGCTACCCACAGAAGAGTACAGCCTAGTTTGCATTCTTACCTCTGTTTTGCTCCCGGAGCTTACTATCAGCAAGACAATTAATACTTGAGTTACTTACCATCAGGCTAAGACAAGAAAGAAGGTGTGAATTGAAGTTCTCAGAAAATTGCTGTATTATAAAGGGTTTCTTTTTCTGGTGGGTAAAGGAGGTTTTATGTATTGCAGATGAGCTGTATACCTGTACCAAATTAGACCACATGTTACAGTCCTTCCTCTGCCACTTGAGAGACTGAAAATCTCCATTCTGAAAACAGCAGTGCATTCCAGCCACGACATTAATTTGTGGGATTATCCACTAGGCACGTATTGGCTGTGAGATGCATAAGCTTGTGTGAGGTACATGGAAAGGGGAAGTCAAGCATCCGGCATTCTCGTGAGGTGTAATTAATTCTTGATTCATGTTGAACCAAGCAGAATAAAGGGGCCACAATCCATGCAGAAGTTATGCATTGAAGGTGATATACTGATCCCAACATATTTGGTTATCAGTTTGAAACTGGAAGTTATATATATAGATGGAATAATGTTTATAGGTACAGCTAAAGAGGGAGAGAAGGTGAAAACACTCACTCACTGTAGGATGGTATTTATCCTAACCTTCTGAGCTCTGCAGTGTATTCTGTTGCCAGGGATGTCAGTCAAGCAGGAAAAACTGAAGTTGATTTCTTTTCTGCAACAGCTGCAGAACCAGGAGATGCTGAGGGCAATGGTGAAGAAAGCAGAGCTAGAAATCAATGGCAAAGTGATCGAAACAGTGAAGAGACTTGAAGATCCTGTGCAGCGACAGCGCAACCTGGTGGAACAAGAGAGGCAGAAATACCTCAGCGAGGAAGAAAAGATTGTAAAGAAGTTATGGTGGGTTGAGAAACCTCTTCAAATTGTTGCTTTTGCCTATCTTTTTCTTCCATAAAGTAGAAACTTCTACCACCAGGTAAACTGCATTTGTATATGCTGTTCTAACTACGTTTCCTTGTCGTGTATAACATTGGCTGTAAAACCATGTCTGTGTTGTTCAACTCACTGGTCCTGACTGGGAGGCCTTCTCTGCACAGCCCACTGGGTAAATCCCAGCAGTACCAAGAGTTTCTGCCTCTTCAGAAGTCCCCTGTAAAAGGAGAGGACTAAGGCCATGCCCACCCCTGTATTCTGAAAGCCTCCCTCTACCCTAGTTCCCCCTTCAGCCTTATGTATTATGCTTTAGGGAAGGAGGGAGCAATTTCCTCAAGAGCAAAGGGATTCAAAGGAAGGTAATGAGTTTGGCTTTAAGTACAAAAATCAGATTTCAATAGTAAATGCTTTGGCTACTGCATGGGAGAGGTAGGGGAAGTTCAAATAGAGGAGTGAAATTTAATTACAGTCAACAATGCCAGTCCTTGTCTAAACTGTATTCACTGAAGTTTCCATCTGCTTAACTGCATAGCTTGTTTTGTTGTAAAGTTCCTTTGGAAGATTCTGGTTTTTTCCTCAGAACTTTGGCCCTCCAAGACTGGTGGGATCAAGTTGTTTGATTTAGTTCAGAGTCAGCAGGAGGCAAGATAAAGCTGAAATTAATAAACAGTTTAACTAATTCTAACACTCACATTTTTAAGATGTTATATAACTAATCATTTCTCATTGCTGCATTTCACACCTAAAGAATTGCTCCATAATAGAGAAAAAAATTCTAGTCAGCTTGTCATTGGAAATTATGACTAAAGAGCCATAGAGTACAGTTCCGGACAGCTGAAGAGAGTAAATTCCTTCCTATTGATCAATAAGTTGTCAGATTAATACTTTTTGTAATAAAAAAGGTGCATCTGTAAAGAGAAGGTTGGGTGTTACTAAGGGAGAGTTCTGTGAAGAAAGGTTGAATGTGTAGTAATGGTCCGTGCTAGTGTAATTAATCCTCTCAGCTGATTTGTAGTCTTAAGTAATGCCCTTCCTGTTCCTCACTTCACTCGTGTGTAGCTCATTGCCAAGTTCCTATATTGTCTGTTCTCTATGGAAAGAGCAATTTGTGTGATGGCTGTTTATGGCATTGACTCATAACATGGATACAGAGTGAGGTCAAGTGCCAATGGCATTCGCTGTTACAGCTGTTCATTAAGGATAGGACTTGGATTGCAATATGGTTCTGTTTTACCAGGTTTTGGAATTTTTCCTGTTCCCATAGTTTCTGCTACTTCTGTGCTACTTCATTTGTTAAAGTTACAGGAAAATTTCTTAAATCATTCAAATGTTACTTCACCTCTTTTAGAGACAAGCTAGAAACAAACATTTATTTTTAATCACTTTTGTCCAGTGAGATTCTTTTGTCATGTACTTGCTCATTTGCAGGGTCAGAGCCCAACAGAAAAGTACATCTGACAGCAATCATTTCAGTAGCTGATGGCTGTTCATAGTAAGAGCATACAGCACAAAATTACACATCAAATGTCACTGACATTATTGAGAAAAAGGTTAATATTCTTTATAGGCATTTACAACTAAACTGATCCCATGCAGATGTACAAACAAATGCAAAGCAACAGGGCACAAAATTTGCCATCTCTTAGGATTTCAACTGTCACCCTCTTGATCTTTCCTAAATCATAAGACTAAATCAGTAGACTGTCTTCATGTGAGACACTGGAATCTAAGAATTACTGCAATACTTGCAAAAGTGTATTTACTACTCTTAGGTGGTAGATCTCAGCTTAAAAAGTCCTTCCTTCTGCAATTGAAGATTGTTACTTGATCTTCAGTTTGGAGGTTGGATCAGATGACTCACTGTGGTGCCTTCCAACCCTACCCATTCTGTGATTCTGTGAAATAAGGAAATAAACATATTGGCTGTTCCATGTTGTAAACAGCAGAAATGTTGGTGTGCATTTCAAAGCAAGCATTCTGTTGAGCAGAAATTTTGCTCAACAGATTCATAATGGTGCCTACAGAAGTATGCCCATGTGTGTCACAACTGTAGCAGGATTACAGTTCAGAGGGTCTCTAATGAAACCTGTTAAACATAGTGTTTATGTTCACTTGTGACAGTGAAATACACACAGAATTAAATGTGTAGGTTTTTTTCAATCTAGTCTTTTGACTCAACATTAGAGATGTTATGTATAGCACTTGCAGATACTAGATTTAAGATTTACCAAAGACAAATTACTATGTCATGATACATTGAGTTATGAAGTATTTATGTCATAACAAGCATGTTAGAGGTGTGACCACTCTATATTGTAGATTTTAAGCATTTTAATAGAAGGGAGTTATAAGCACAGTATTTAAATTATAGTCACATCCAATCTGTTCAATTGGATACAATCCACAGTAGCTTACAATTTATACTTTGTTAGGAAAAGTATCAGATTTTTTTAATAATAATAACCATGCTCCATGAAAACAAAACTTCACTTAGCAATGTGGGAGAGGTAGTAGTAGCAGATACTTGGGGAAGCATATCAGAAGAATCTCTTTCATTTGTTTTGGAATTGTTCATCTGTCAATCAATCCCGAGATTCTTAAATAATACATAGCAGAATATTCACCCATGCCAGGCTAGTCATTATGTTATTATAGCCACTCCCTTTCCACTCCCTCTTTCCCCACTCATGCCTTTTCCAGCCTGAGAAGTCTTAGTCTGCTTACCTAAGGCTTCTAGAAGCCTTTCTCTACATTTCATCATCCTGTTGCCTTTCTCTGCCCTTTCTGTGGTGCACAGCTGTGGGATGGGGAGACAGGAGAGTCCTGCAACAGCTTTGTCGGATGCAGGCACACCGTGACCTCGTGCATGGTGTGATCTCCCTGTCCTCTTGTTCCACGGGAGCTTTACATTAAATATCCAACAGCTCACTCACAATGGATGATCATCAGTTCTAAGGTCATCACTGTATATAAAACCTTAGGGTTTTGGGAGGTTATTGGTTTTAGGTGGGGTTGATTTTGGTTTCAGTTCTCCTCTTCTCATGAGCACACTTTACAGGTATCAAGAGTTAATTTAATCTTTGGTGTTTTCTGGTCAGTTAGTACCAGATGGTCCATCTGCAGTCCTCTGCAGCCACCTTTCATTTGCATTTCCCTGAATAATATAATAGCCTTATGAGATTTTTTTTGGTTTTATTATTCATCCTTTTTTCTAAATTATTTATAGTATATTTAAAAGCACCAACCCTAGCAGTGGTCCCTGTGGAACCCACCAGCAAAGTACATTCATTGAGTTAGCTGTTCATTGATCCCTTATCTTTGCTTCAGTGCTTTATCCATGAAAAAATTTCCTCTTGTCCCATGGCAACTTTGCATTCTTGAAAGCTTTTCCTCAAACACCTTGCTGATAAGCCTTCTGTGGTATACTTTGTCTCCAAGCTTCTGTTGTTTGTGGATTTGTGAGACTTACCTTCATTTTATACAAACCATGTTAACTCCTACCTAACACAGCAAATTTATCCATTGTTCATTGATTCTTTATTGTTTATTCTGAATTTTGATACCTATCCATCACACCTAAGTGTCAGTGTCACCAGAGTACTGTTCCCATGATATCCTCATACCATTAAAAAATGTTATTTGTATAATTTATGACACTTTCTGCTAATCTGGTTCCAAGGCAATTTTAATCAAGAAGTTAGATGCTTAGCATTAATAGTTCAGCTGTTTCAGCCTAGAGTTGCTATAGAACTCCTGGGCAAATACCATCTGGTCTGGGTGATTTGTTACCATTCATTTTGTCAGTTTGTTTTGTAGCCTGTTCTACTGATACTGCAGTCTGAGACAGATTCTCTGAGGCTTTTTTTGCCTAAAGAAAGATCTCAGGACAAGAGTTGCCTCAGATTCCCCACGTAGAATATAGATGCAGAAAAAATACTTCTCTTATATTAGCCTTCTGAAACTGCATTAATGTGCATGTCTTGCTAAATTGCTCAGGCCAATCTGTAAAGCCAAGTGTTTTCCCCAGTGAGAGAAGAGAAATTCTAGAGACCACCAAGTCTGTTTCAGTCTTTGGGTCCTAAGGGATTAAATTTCTTTTCCCTTGCAATTAGCAACATGGGGCAGTGTAATGTGGTATCCCCTGGGTAATTCCAGGATCAGTTGTCTTGTTTGACAGTATATGGAATCAAAGGGATTTGTGATGACCCTTCTATTCCTGATCAAAGAACAAAGGGGAAAGTGGGCCACTGTCAGCTACCTTAAAGTCCTTCAAACATTGTAAACTGTTCTGTGTTTTCCTTTCTCTTCTTTCTACACATGAACAAATTTAAGCATCTTTCTTTATCTGTTTTATTGCCTGGTAGATGCAAATATTTGAGGAGCTGCTTTTCCAGTGCTGATCTACAGAAGGGAGAAGGGATACCCCATGATTCCCAAAGCAGCACTGCCCAGCCTCAGTGCCAATACCAGGGCATGAAGACTAGGGAGGATGCCTGACTGCAGAGCACTGTCCTGTGGAGCAGGAGCCTTTGCCTTAGTGACAGTGACAGAAGGCCACATTCTTCCTCCAGTTCCTGCTAGAGTGTGTCTGTGTCCTGTATTGCAAAGGCAGACAGAGACAGCAGATACCTGCATTTTAGCAGCCTCTGCCACTGGAAAAACACCCTTAGAAGTGTTCCCTTGCTGCCATCGTGTGGTCCGATGTATTGTTTCCTGCAAGTCTGCTTGAGCTGGGGAGAACTCGGACTCCCCCAGCTTTCTGAAGGCAGAGTCACTGGGAGAAGTGGTCTTAAAGTGGGAACAGGGTCATTTACCTCCACTTGTTTGTGATCTGTTCAGACACAACTTATGATTCTTAATTCAAAATAATTTTTTAGCTTCTAAAGTTCTTCATTTTGGATTGAAATTAACTCTTTGCTGTGCATGCTTAATGTTCAGATGCAGATCCTGATGTCTGTTCCTCTGTGTATGAGAAATACTGTTGTGTTGCCATGGATTGTTCTGTAGGACTGTGCTTCCAGTTTAAACTGACCTACATGTACAGTAGTGCTGTAAGGAATTTTCTTTATTTTTATTCCATTACTGGCCACCTACTTTTCTTCCCCACTGAGACAGGTCTGGGAAATGACTGGCTTTGCATGGCAGTGAAAGGGAAATATGTGGAAATGCAAGACTTGCAGATGGTGCAGAGGGCAGGCTTCTCATACCCCTTTCCTGCCAATACTCTTGTACCTTGATTCTCTTACAGCAATTGCAAAACTGATCCTTGATGGATGCAAAAAATGATGCCCAAGATTAGGTTCAAATGAGTAGCTGATTTGTCAGTTCAGAGTTTCCATTGCATTTTTTCTATCTGCAATTAATGCTTCCTAGAATATTCCTGTGAGTAAATTTGGCATTTTAATAGAAGTTAATTTCTCCTAGATATTCAAGAGATGATTTTTCTAAGGTGTTTACATGGGTATTTGTATAGTTGCCCGTAAAGCATCTCAGGATTGGGGTTTTTTTGAGAAAATTTTTTGTATCTGTGGAAAACTCCAGATAAAGCAATGTTGTCTCAAGTTCAAATGGAAAGAAGTGCTTCCTTCCCAAGCAAAAACAGCTTATGTGTCTCCAGTATTACAAAATTTTATGTGAAGTATGAAAAGACTGGAAAAAATGTTGGGAAAGGTGAGGAGGAAGCACCAGATGGAGCTGGAGTAAGCACAGAATGGCAGTGGTTGGAAAGAACATCCAAAGTGATTCACTCTTAAATCCAAGTGCTAAGCAAGAGCTGCACACATCACACACCTGCTGTTTCAGTCTGGCTGTTCATAGAAACAGGATCCTGTGTCCTGTCTAGCAGTACCTGGCATATAAACAAGGTTGTATCAAGAGGCTTTTGGTGCCAGTTTTTGGGTTGTTTCCTAACTGTTGGACATTCCTCTGTATGTCAAAGAGAAAACACAAGGTGCAAACCAGTACTGGATGTCTGTAGTGTCTGTACCCTTCAAGCACTTGTATCCCCAGAGGGCTACTGGCTGTTTACCAGCCCACCTGCCCTTTGTAGCACAGCTGCCCTGACATCAAGATACTCTGCACATCTGCAGCCTGTCACAGAAATCAATGACTTCGGGTAGTTACAAACCTGTTCCTGTGCTGTGAGTGTCCAGCATTCTCACTTCCCCTCATGGTATCCTGTAATTTGTTTAGCCTGTGGTGTCTGATCTAAAGGTGCCACAGTTGAGGTTTCTGGTTTAGTTTACTCCATTTGTTTACATGTATTTGCTTAAATATATATTATATATATATATAATATATAAATACATACACACACACACACACACACACACACACATATATATATATAATATAAATACATATATTTAAGCAGGAAAGTCCTTCTTAAATTGTCTGTCCATGTTATTTATTTTGCCAGTGAGCTGGAGACTTTTGTTGAAGACCTGAAGAAGGACTCTGCTGCTTCCAGCAAGACAGTTACACTGAAAGACGTTGAAGATGGAGCCTTTCTTTTGCGTCAAGTGGGAGAAGCTGTTGCTACCCTTAAAGGTATGTGCTTTTCCTTTTTACTTTTATTTCTTTTCTTTTGACCACAGAGAACAGTTTTGCCTTTGATCTGGAGGCATTAACTTTCACTTTCAAAAAGATTTAAAGCTGGGATTAGGGAGCTTGCTGCATGGCCCCTGGAGAGAGCTAGACATTCAAGTAATTGACATTCACCCAATCATCTTTTACTGCCCAGGGCTTTCATAATTTCCTCTTCAGCTTCACAATTATTTTCTTTGCAGGAGAGTTCCCGACATTGCAAAATAAAATGCGAGCGATCCTGCGGATTGAGGTAGAAGCTGTGAGGTTCCTGAAGGAGGAGCCACACAAGCTGGACAGCCTGCTGAAACGTGTGCGCAGCATGACCGATGTCCTTACCATGCTCAGGAGGTGATTTCTTTTCTTTAAGCTTAAAGAATTTCCTCAAGCAGGGCTGGAACAGCTTCTGGGTTTGTGTTCTCCCCCTCGTCCGTGGCAAATCTGAGTTCAGCTTGCTTGCGGTATTGATAGATTAATCCTAGAACCCTCTCAAGGGAAATCAAATTAGTCTTTTCTGTGCTCTGTGCAGTGAGTCCACTCTGACCAACAGCCTCAGTCACTGAGATCTTACAACTGAGACTAGATGCCTCTCAAGTCAGCACTTCCAGATCTGAAAAGTGCCTGGATGAGAGAACTTACAGTGGCAACAGACTCATACCTAAGCTAATTAACTTTAGATATTTTCAGCAATTTAAGCTAACAGAAGCATTGTCTGACACTGAAAGGTTCATTCCCTAAAGTGTAACTGTAAGAAATAAAATAGGAAAAGAGTGTAATTGGATAAAGGTATCCCAAACCTTCTGAAAGAATACACTTCAAATTCTTTTTGTCTTCTTTTCAAGTAAGATGCATTAGAGAAAGCTGAAATATCAGATAAGACTTAATGTCCACTAAGTGCCATTGTTTATCCATGTTTGTCAGAATAGCTGAGCAGCAAATGATTGCTGATTTATTTAACCCAATAGGCATTGCATTTAATTCCTGCTTAAAACTGTCAGTGGTGGTGGTCTCAATTTTAGTTCAATTACAGGAAAATGTAAGTCATGAGCCTATTTTCACTGCCATTATTCTAAGGAATGTAGTGTTACCAGTGTTTCTATATATGCTGGAGCATATGTAAAATGTATTTGGCAGTACTGGCAGATGGATAAAATGGTTTATGTAACAGGTTTTCGAAGAGCCATCACTTACTTTTCCATCAGACAAACATCTATATCCTTTCACATTAGTTTCTTTTCTTAAAAATTATTACAGTTACTTCCTGTCTTGCAAAATAGAACAATAAGCTATGCATACCAAAGTTTTACCAAAGTTTTGCAGCAAAATTGCATATTAAGCCTCATAAAGTCTGTTTCAATAATGGGAAAACTCATGGCATTTGATGGCTTGCAACACTCAGAAGCTCAGACATTTCACAACTAGCTGCCAGAAATAGTTGCTTATATGTCCTCAGCTCATCCTACCCCACACTCTTGACAGGAAAGACCTTTATGAAGTATTATTTGATACAGAACCTTCATTTGAAGCTCTGTTTTGACAACGTGCCAGACTGCTGCCTCTCATTATATGTAGCTTCACTTTTCTATGCTTCTAGTCCAGGAACATCTTGTTTAGCTAGATACATTGTATGCAGTTTAATCAACTGATATCCATTTTCACTCTAAAATCAACCCACCAAACCAAATCAACTCCTGGTTTGGTGAGAAACTGCCAGTACATCACTGAAGGTTTGTATACACCTTAGATGGCAAAATCATCTGAGTTAGAGTAGCCTCTTTAAAACTCTGAGCTCCTGACTCTGAGAGAAAGCTATAAAATCATACAGCGAAGGGCATCAGGGAAATAAAAAAATCACTATTTTGATTGTTTTGATTTTGGTGCTTTTTCTTTGCAAGAGTTTATTGTTGCACATTGCTCATGACTGGCCTGTGTGCTGACCATGCGCTGTTGTGTTTGATTTGGCTGGGCAGACATGTTACAGAAGGACTGCTGAGGGGTGTGGATCCATCCCAAGCCGTGCAATACTCTGCTATGGAAAAGTCCACTGCAGCTGACCCTCTGAAAAACCAAGAGGAGCACAAGCCCACCCAGGGACATGCACAGCAAAACCTCACAGCAATCCCACCCGAGTCCCAGGTGCCATCAGTCAAGTCAGAAGTCATCCCCTTCTCAACGATGACCGTCCATCACGCGCAGAGCTCGCCTGTTGTCATCCACCAGTCTCAGCACTCGGCAGCCCTGGTCAGCCACGCCCAGGGCTCTGCCTCTGCAGGCAGTCACAGTGAAGCTGTGCCCGCCAGTGGTCACCCCTCAGCTGCCCCGGCCCCGCAAGAGCCCACGGCAGGACCCCAGCCCACACAAGCCACACCAGCAGCACAGGTCTCTGTCAATGGCACCACCATGCAAAGCCTTTTCATTGAGGAAATTCACAGTGCAAGTACCAGAAATCGAGCTGTATCAATTGAGGTATGGTGTATTCTGCTCAACCAGCTGTCCTCTCTTTGGGTCTGAGCTCCCAGTCTCACTCTTGAGGCTGCAGGTGGGACTTTTCAAATGCATTCTGGGGATTTATGTACTTAACCCCTAATTACACTGTACTTCTGAAGATACCCTCTGATTTTATCCCTGCTCATTGCAGAAGGGTTGGACTAGATGTCCTGTAAAGGTCCCTTACAACCCAAACTATTCTATGATTTTAAATGCAACAGAAAAATTACATGTAACCAAAATTAGGTAACTGTGTTTTTAAAATTATCTTTATTGAAAAAAAAAATCAGAATTCTGCTTTAGAAATTTTAGAATATCTTATTTTTAACCAATAGCATATAATTCTATGGCAACACTTGCATATGTGGATTTCATTCATTCTTTAAATCTCCATATCCCTTATTATGGAGAAGTAAAAGTGAAAGAGTGCGAAGCTCCAGTGGATTACAGTGGGAAAACCCAGAGGTGAACTGCTTTGTCTTATTACAGACAGGCACTTTAATCACCAGTGTGATGTATTGAGGCAGGGACCCAGATTTAAATTTTGCCTTTGTTCCTTTATTGAGCAGTGGCCACTGTCAGTCTGGCATGTATTTGTGTCAAATCTAGCACAATACAAGTCAGAACAGTGTGCAGTTAATTGCTGACTAGAATTGAAAGAATCTATTCATACTGACCTATAATGTTTACACATGGAATTTATTTTTAAATAAGTGATCACAATGGAAATCAGAAAAATAAATAGATGCTTTACTGGTTTTGTCTAGAAAGCTGAAAAGAAGTGGGAAGAGAAAAGACAAAACCTTGATCACTATAATGGAAAGGAATTTGAAAAGCTCTTGGAAGAGGCCCAGGCCAATATAATGAAGTCCATTCCTAACCTGGAGATGCCTCCCCAGCCAGCAGCCCTGCCTAAAGGAGAGGCAGCAGAAAAGCTCGAAGTCTCAGGTAAGGTTTGCTAGAGTAAATGGGGCTAAAGAATTGCATATCTGGAAAGAAGAGGTTATTTTTTTAACTTTCTAGAATGTTTTCAGTTTATAGTTTGATGTGATCTTAAGGGAGGACAAAGCAATCTCTGAATACACAAAAATGTGCTTTAAAAAGCAAGAATAATTTTCTGTGTGTGGATAGAACAGTGGTAAATGCTGGCAATTGCAAGCAGGAAGACCCAGGTTAGGCATAAGGAAAGAACCTCATAAAGATGAGGAAAGTGAAGCACTGAAGCTGCATGAGGCAATGAGGAGGATGCAAGGTCCCCATTACTGGACAGAATGGTTTAGATTAGCACTGAACTAGAATTACACAGGTAGAGCTTCTTAGTGGTAGCAAGATGGTGAGATGTCCTTTCAGTCCTATTTCTTTCACAATTTAACATACAAATCCATGTTTGAATTTGTTCAAAATCCAAGGAGCAAAAAAGATGCCTCAGCCAAACCTTGGATTTATCCCATTGGCCAAACACGCATCAGCTGTTAGATTCTTACCCCTGTGCAAGTCCATCCAGCTCAGTCTCTGACAGGCAACTGGAGACACTGTGTGGGGAGCACAGAACCTGGCTGCCTTCTGCAGTCTGCTACTAATATTCCAACACCCCCACGGGATTTTAAAGGGAACAGCCAAATCTCCTCCTTTTCATATCCATTATGGAACTTTTATTCAGCAATTCCCCTATACTTGATTATACAATTTGCACCCTCTTGCTGTGGCAGCAAGCTCCCATCTTGTGAAGGAGCTTCCCTTCATCTCTTTTAAACTGGTATCATACCTGCTTCACTGAGATCCCCGTAGCTCTAATATCCTCCAGTTTGGCAAATGACAGCTCTTCATTTCGTTCATAGAATTATAAAGGCAGTGGATAAACCTTTATCATGCCCTGGAGCTCTCCTGGAATCTGCCCCACAGACTTCAAACTGAACTTCCAGCCTTTCTGGTCCCTCCATCCAGGCCAGCTGCTCCCTCTCCTGGAAGCTAGATTCAGTTACCCTTGTTTAACTCCACTTTGTCCTTCTGGAGCTGTGGAGGTCAGAGCTGCCTGCTGCACTCAAGGTGTTGGCATGCCAACATAGTAAAAAGCTGAAAAACAAAGCCCTAGGGGTTGTGTAGACAAATTCATATAGAATTTGGGAGGAGTGTTTTCAGATCCAGCATTTTGTTCTGTGTGTACCTTTGACACTGCCAAGTTTTGGCTTCTTGGATGTTTTGCAACATACATGTTTAAAATACATTCTGTTGAACCTCATAAAATAATTTTAGAATTCTGGCACCCTTCAGTGAGATAACTGGCTATCAACACAATTAGCTTGTATAATGTGTGGCATAAATAGAAGAAGTCAGTGAAAATAAGTACCATATGGGTGCAGTGAGCTGTGACATCTTAAAAAGTGCAGAGCACAGTAACTGAGAAGTTTTGTAAGTCACATAGTTAACTAATCCACTTCTAGAATACAATTTTGCACAGTGTGCAGCCAGCAGATTTAAGAACAAGTTTGATGAGATTGAGACATTTGCCTTCTGTTGTGCATAATGAATCCTGCAATAGTAACATAAATACAGGAACAGCAAAACTTTTCCTTGATATCTGCTTAAATATCTCACATACCACTCAGCTCTTCTGTGACTGAGGATGAAAAGTTCAGTACCAGTCTGCTGCAGACTTGAAAACTGAGCAGCATAAGAAAAGACAGACCACCTATCTACCAATACAATACATTAAAAATTTTGACCATAAATGAGCAGAGCCCTCTGTTGGCTCAATTGCAGAGCCCAGAAAGATCATGTTGCCCGATTGTGTCCCATCCGTTCTCCACACAGAACCTTTCCCAGTGAAGAAACGCTTTTCTTTTTTTCTCTGCAAAGCACAAAGCAAAATAAAATTACACACTTTACATAGTTTTCCACATGACTCTGCAAATATTTCTTTAATGTCTTGAGTCTAACTCATCTTTGTATCAAGACTGTTCCATGAAAAATGTGATTTTTTTCTAGCATGTACTTTAGTAGTTGGTCTCCTTCATCTCTCTTTCTGCCTTCATATGTGAGAATGCCCTGATTTTTGGAAGTAATGAGTGATCAGTTACTTCAATTAAAGAGAGTTTATCTGACTGCAGAGACTGCCTCAAGGCAGGCTTTATTATTTTGAAACCTTTTGGATTTATTTTGGTGCAAGTAGAAGTCTTTATGGTGGGAGCAATTAATTCCCATCTATCTGTGCCTGTTGAAAAACGCTGCAGTTTAGTGAAACATCTGGTGACAAACAACTCCCATTTTGTTCATAGAAGTGCTAAGCCCTTTGGAACCAAAGGTTCCATGATGTGTAGGTTTTGTTCATGGGCAGTCTCAGGCTTAGTGAGTTAAATCTGTTCATTTACTCCTCCCTCTTTAAATTTGCCAGAGGGAAAAAAAAAAAAAAAAAAACAGAATAAGATCTTCCCTGCAATTTTTTTCCTCTAAAGTTTTTTTTTTTTCCTTCCCATCTATATTGGAGAAATATAATTGTTTAGTAAATAAAATAGAAATCCATCTTTGAAGTTTTATGGGCAGCCTAGTGTCACTGCACTGACCATGAGCAGACCCCATCACAGCCTCTCCTTAATGACTCCAGCTAAGGGACTGAGAGGGATTAGCCTTCAATAACCAGTGCACCTGCCACACTCAGTGACAATATTTCTTGCCTGTGTCTTTATCTCCCATTTTGAGGATGGAGATGGATGAGTGTCTCAGAGATGTGAATGAGATGGTAAGAATCATGTTTTCTTCGTGCCTTCCATGTCTCTCATCCAACCTTGCTCTCATTAAGTGCAAGAAAAACTTGGAGTTCTTGCAATCAGAGTCACTACCAGTTTGAGGGTAATGGGTCATGCCCATAAAAAGGAGTAGGGATTTGCAAAAGCCCTACATCATAGTCTGCTAAACACCATCTTAGAGAACTACTCTGATTTTACAGCAGAAGTACATCTGATGTAATTAAAAACTGAGCGGTGTCTGTTGACCAAACAAGTGGTCTAATGTAAAGTGCATCTGGAAATTCACTCTTCTTGCAATCTGGCAAGTGAGTGCCAGATAACCAGCGAGGGAGATAATACAACTGAACATTTCTTTAAGCTTAAGCAGCTTCAAAGAACATTTGAGCTAAGAAGGAAACAAAGATGAGACTGGGTCACACAAGGGCTCCATCCAGTCCCTAGGGCTAGCTGGAGTGTTGGAGGAGCCAGACAGGAGTGGGCAGTTATGCAATAATTTCCCCAGAGGGAACACTTAGCCCTAAACAGCTGGGTAATCCCAAAAGCAGGATGTTTTATCTTTCTGGATTATATTTATTCCAGCTGTTTATATAACACTGAGTGGCTGCAGATAGGTCGTTCTTTTGCTCTTGGAAACAAACACTGTAAACAGCAGTGTGAAAACAGTGGCTGTTGCTGTATTTATGGTGCTTAGCCTGTAATCAGAAACACACAGGGGCAGGTCATGAGTTGGGTAATGCTGCTTCTGGAAATAATGCTGTCCAGGGACAGTGGGGAGGAGGAAGTGGCAGCTGATGGGGCAGCATCCTCAGAGGCAGTGCCAGTTTGAAACTGGTCTCCTCTAGGAAGACTCTCCTCAGAAAGGAAGGGCTGGCTCTGCTTGGCCTTTGAATTTGGTATTTGAATCTTCCTGGCTTAGAAAAATATGTATAGGGCTTTTATGTGATAATTCAAAGGCAAAACTGTACATTCCTAGAATTATACCAAGTTAAGTGAAAACAAATACTACCTAAGAAGAGGAGCAAGTGCAGTTGCCTCTGGTGATCCCCTGCCCTGCCCAGAGATGAGAGGACTCACTGAAATGCAAGGGTGGCATCTCTAGAGTACTGCTTACATTTTCTCTCAGCCTTTGTGTGAACTTAGCTAGTTTTGTCCAACTATGAGATGGACAGAGCTCTTCAGCTCCTTGCACATGGCCAACAGCACCTGTCAGGCAGAGCAGGAACGTGTGCTGATTGCTTCAGAATTGCTGAGAACAATGAGAAGCCTCCAGGCTGGAGTCTCATTGTATCCATGTCAGTGGCCTTGCTCTCAGAGGAGACTGAGGGGCACTGTTTGTAAGCAGGTACCCAGAACCTGCGCCGTACATGCTCCTTCACACATGTGCTCTGCTATCCCACTTGTACACCGAGGGCTACACCCAGATACTGCTGCCTGGAGGACAGGAGTTTTGCTGAAAATTTCTGGGGGAAGTGATCCAGTTTCTCTGTGCAAGTACAGCACTGTTTACTTTCATTTCAAGTTATACTTGAATACCAAATGTGTTTCTGTTCGTATATTCAGCAATAGGACCTTTTAAGACATTTTTTTCCTTTCCAGGTGAGGCAGGTATGCAAATACTATTTTCCTCTCCTTCACCTATGCTTACTTTGTGCTGCTCTGTTTACCTGCAGAAGAAGCTCCTGATGGAGAGCAGGATAATGACAAGCTGACCAAGTCTCCACCTCCTCCACCTCCACGGCGCAGTTACCTGCCGGGGTCAGGACTGACCACAACGAGATCAGGAGATGTCATCTACACAGCCAGGAAAGAGGCTGCTGCTCTCAAGGTTCGGTGATTCATACTCTAGGCAGCCAGACTCCTGATGAGAGGTTGGCAAACAGACAAGACACAGGCTTGGGCCTACAAACCACAAAATAAGTTGAGGCAGAGCTGTGTCCTGGAGAGCCACTGAAATTGCTACACCAGGATGCACTTCTGTTAGGCCAAATGAGCAAGTAAGATTTGATCAGTTCTGTTTACAGGAGTCTTGCTGCTCTTATCTCCTAGTAATGCAGCAGGCAAGTCACAGGCTGCTTTCATTTAGAATGGTAAGAAGATTAAAAAAAACAAAAACCCCAAAAAAAAAAAAAAAAAAAAAACCAAAGCATGCCTTAAACAGATGGGGAAGATCAGGTCAGATTTGAGAGTGTTCTTATAGAAATGTTGCAAATTAGTTTCGTTGGGGTTGTTTTCCCCATCTGTTCCGGGGAAGGAAGTGGTGGGAAGTCCAATTTAGGAAACTTTTTAATCTGTGAACATATAATCACATCAGCAATATTGGTTGCTTTTGAACTGATGAAGTAGCAGGAAGAGAGACCTTGCAAGAGAGGAGTTGCAGTAATGTTGAATTTTTGGTGCTTACTTTGCATCAGGAAGGTTCAGCTGTGTTATCTGTCTGTGCTTTCTCGTCCCCTTGTAGGAATGCAGTGAAGATGCTGGGCAAACAGCACAATCCAAAGCCCCTAAAGAGGACCAGACATTGTCTCGGAGCACAGGGCATGCTGTAGCACCAGCTGCAAAAGATGAAGAGGAAGAGGAAGGAGATAAAATAATGGCAGAATTACAGGTATGCCTTTTGGGTTGCATATGAGGACACCTTTGCCCAATATCACTTCTAGGGCCTCAGTGCAATTTCCAGCTCAGAACATGAAGGAGAGTAGGTCTGCTAGCCTCACTCAGAACCACCTTGTTGCACTGAGTGGTACACTTTTTGGAAGTAGTACCAAATTTTGTTCAAGAGGTCTGGAGCTGAGACAGTGATCAAGAATGCAGTAGCTGCCTCTGGAGAAGCCTGCACATGCAAATGGGACAAGTAAAACATTGGTGTGCATTTGGTGTGGTTGTCCCTGGCCTAGTGTTGCTCACCCAGTACCAGACTGGCAAGATGCTGAGAGCCTCTGTCATGTGTGCTTTGGTGGGAGCAGAGAATAACTGGGTCTGCTCCTGGTGGGCTGTGCTATGGTCCAAAGTTTCCCAGAATGTTTGAACACTGAGACATTCCATTTCCTGTGGTGTAACTGGTTCATCACTCTGCAGTGGCATAGAGGAGTGCTCTCTTGCTGGTCCTTCACTTGACATCACATAGGACAGTTCACTTCAGTGATGAAAATGCTGCAGTAAATATCAACTATTCCAGCTACCATCAGTGAGCTTTCCAGCTTCCACCCTCTGTCCTTTTCCATGCCCACACGAGGAAGGGAGATGTGGATCAGCCTAAGTGGCTATAATTTCTGGTATTTTAGAGTGCTGTCGCAACGTGAGATGATCCCTGCTGTCCACCTGCCAACAGGTGGGCTTGGTGCTGCCCAGGGAGCATTCAGAGCACAGGAGATGTGGGCACTGAGCTCTAACTGTTAGTTCTGAGGGGTGCACCCTGCTCCTTCCCTCAGCTCTCCCCCACCAGTGCTGGTTTGCAGGAGTGAGAGCAGAAGTTCACCCTTATCCCCCCCTGTGTGCTGATGACCAGTGAGACAGCAGAGCTGGAGACACAGAAGCTGTCACAGCATCTCTGTCTCTAGAAAAGCAACTTCTGCCTTGCAGCTGGGGACAGTGAAGTGGAGGTTAAGGTAAGGAAAGCAGGGCTGAGAGAAGCTGAGGAGGAGAAATAGGCATGGGAATGGCATTCAACAGGGAATGGGAGTTTAAATGCTAGCTTTGGGGGCTAGCAATACTCATTTCAAACCAATACCAAATACCAGGTATATTTTAGAAGCTTAACAGAATACCATGTTTTAGAAGGGGCAAATTGCCTGATCTAAGAGCTACAGGCTCATTAGTTTGATGTCAGTCATAGGCAGAAAGATGGAAAATGAGATATGGACTTCAGTCATTGAAGAACTAAAGGACAGACATAAACAGTTATGCCAGTGAGCACAATGCAATGGAACAGAGAGCTGTCAAAGGAAACAACACTCAGTAACAGGTTTGACTGCTTAAACTGAATTGTATACCTATAAACGTTTCAGTAAGGCATTTGATCAAACATCATGCAACATTCTTATAAAAATCTGGCACCTCAGAGTATACAAAAAAACACCCTATTGCAGCATAATTGAAACCTGTCTGCTTTTGAAATCACTGACCTTGATGCAGGTGTTGCTGCTATGACAGGTCGCATAGGGAGCAGCAACAGGCCCAGTATCTCTCTGTATTTTCATCAAAAGCCTGGAAATACATTTAAAATCCTTACTGCGTAAATCATCTTGATTCAGGTCAGTGAAGTATGACAGCAGAGACATTGATAGCAATCATTTAATGGTCATAATGCTTTTCTGAATAAAAAGTCCACATGAAGAGCAACATGTTGGCCAGGCCACAACTGCATGCCTTGGAAAGAAACAGGAGTTACAGTAACAAATTGACAGGAGCTCCCAGGTCAGTGATGTTTCCACAAAATCGTGTCTGCCTCAGGTGTAGATGTGAAAACATGGCGTGCTTTTATGTCTGTGTACAAGATCAGTGAGATCCACACTGTGCTGCTGCATCCATGACTAAGTATCCATGTGTCTCCCATTTGAAAAACCTGTTGAAGGTTCAGAAGAAGCTTGAGTGCAATGTGAAGGTTTTTAATGAAAGAGGAAAAGGCATCATAATTATCAGTGGCTGTAGCACAAACTATTTGGAGACTGTTACAGATATTTCAGAGCAAAGGTGATAAGAAAAATACCAAAGGGAAATAGCTTTTTTGACACTTAGAGTCTGAAGACTTTGAGGATGCTTTATTCAAACCCACATCACTGGTCTCACAAATGGGTAAGTTGGGGAAAAGTCCATATCCTCTATTGTGAGGAGCAAGACTATTTTTTCTATTAGTTTCATGTCATCTTAGGTACTCTGGTCTATTAACACATACAAATAGGATGTAATGGAAAACCAGAAGAAAGTCTACATCCTGATTTTTTGCACTGGATTTTTTTCTGTTATCCTTACTTTTCTGATTTTGCATAAACATGCAATACATATAAAGAATACAGTATTTAAAGAACAGACCTGATTCTAATCTGTAATCAGGGCCATTAATTTCATGAGTTGCCAGGAATCAAATAATTTCCCTAATATATGGTATAACAATATAATCTTACTGCACATCATGGTGTGTCTGACTTCTGTGAGCACTGCCCCCTCCTCGCTGTGTCCTCCCTGCACATCTCACCGAAGGCAGGCCATGTGCCAGCAGAGGCCTACAGAAATTCTGGTGAGGCACATTTTCTGCCTGTACTGCACGGTGATAGTGGCAGTGCTAGTTTTGCTTTTCCAGATCTGGGAGCCAGCTGGATAGAGAAATTCAAAGGAAATGAAAGGAGGATAGCAAAATAAATGTCTGAAAAGTCTGAGCCATGCCCTGGAGGATGCGTGGTGGGAGGCCAGTGCCCACAAACCCATAGGTTGGGACAGTCAATTTATAGCTCATTTTCAAAGACTCTGACAAAGGCACATCTCCATGTTTAAACTTTCAATAACAGTTTGTGTGGGACGAGTGGAGTTATGTAACACTTGCATTATCAGCCACAAGGAAATAGGTGCTGTCACAAGCCCCAAGTTTGTCATGAGCTTCCTGCTTGAGTTTGGATAGCACCTCTGTAGCACCTCTGTGGATCTCCATTGTCTTCAAATTCAGAAATCAAGCTTGTCCTCCTCACAGGGAGCACTGAGGTCAGCATGGTGTTAGAGTCTTGAGAGGCTGGAAGGGATGCCCTGGTTCTCTTAATCTGATAGTCTGAAATCTCTATTATTATCTCATGAGCTTGTAGAAAACATTGTTGAGCTGTGACTGTTAAAAACAACTGCTCTCTTTGTAGTTGGTCATCTCCAGATATTTCTGTGTAAGAGTTCTTGGTCTCCTGATAACCTGTAGTATTTATTTCCTAGGCTTTCCAGAAGTGCTCTTTTATGGATGTAAACTCAAACAGTCATGCTGAACAGTCCAGAAATGATACACATGTTAAAGACATAAGGCCTGGGACTTTAATGCATCACAAGGAAAAGAAGGTAACAAGTGGCAATTGTAGACATGCCACCCGGTCTTGGCATAACCTTCTTTCCTTCAAAACTAATCTTATATCCTGTGTCCTGTTCTCTTTAACTCTCACCCACCACTGCCCAGAAGTTTCCTTCCTTTTATCTCTGTATGGCTCAGAAATGCTCATACAGAACTCTATATTAAACTGTATTATGTGTCTCATCAGCAATAGTACAATGGTTGCATGAAGTTTTATCATTCTGTGAAATCAAAACAGGATCCATCAGTTTCTGTCAGAGATGCTCATACTACTTAGAGCATCCTTCCCCAACTGTTCTGCTGATGGATGGTGAAGCATCTCTCCTAAGCTTGAGGGGAGTTAATGGTTCCTCTCAGTCTCTGGAGCCGATTTGAGAATGTATGCTTTATTTTGTTTCATTTGTTGGTTCCAGAAATAGATATTCAGAAATCCCATTCACTTTATTGGATGACAGAGTCAAAGTGGATGGGAGGAATTTGCCAGGAATTCTCAAAGTTAATGCCCAAAATTTAGTCATGGGACTGAGAAGAGGTGCTGTGTGTCTGGGGCTGTAGGCAGGTCAAGGTTAAATTTCACAGCTGTGCATGGACTGGAGTTGCCAACTGAGTTTATTTGACTTAGCGTGCAGTCAATGTGCAGGACAAGAAAAGGACAAGTTCTTCTGCCCTTGCAGACCTCTTTTTTATGTTTAATAATAATGAGTTGCATCACTGCTGGGGTTAGGGGGTTGTGCAGGCATGACAACTTGTCAGCCAAATGCAAGTTTCCAGTGAAGGTGGGTATGGTGGGGAAGGACACACAGCTCTTCAGCACAGCATTTCAGCCTTCTCATGCATTTTGTGTGTGTAATCAAATGCTGCCAGGTCAGGGCATTGCACTTAAGGACTTGTGTTGGAGCTGCCCAAACAGCAGTTCTGCTCTAAAGCTGCAAACAGCTGGCTGGGTGAGGGTACAGGTCCGTGGGTATGAGGGAAAAAGGACAAACTGTTCTGTGTGTATGACAGTGTTACAGAGAGAAAAAAAAGTGTGAATTCATCCTCATGACTGCTGTTGTCAGAATGAGAAGATCATATTGTTACATGAAATCCTGGGTCATCACTCAGGACACTGCATATCCTGTAGCACAAACATTTCTTTGAAAGGTGCTGCCAAGTAATTGCCATAAACTGATATTTATTTGAATAACACAGAGTCCAGGAAATTAAGGTTAATGAGATCTGGTTTTGTAATCTGACATGACAAAGTGTTTATTGGCTTTAAATATGGAACATTATGGTCACGATAAAATCTTTGAGGAAATGAGTTTTGTTGTGGTTTTATTTTTTTAGTAGAAAAGCAGAAGTTCCTAAAATAAGACACATTGTACAAGGACACTTTGAGGTGTTTCACTGGTGCTTGGAACTAGAAGTGGAACATGTTCAAAAAAGATATACAGTCAGCATATCCAGAGGCAACAAGTGCCATTAGGTGACTTGGCCTAATTCTGGGGGGTCTGACATGTTGTGGGAGTGGGAGGTGCTGAGCACTGCGCAGGTCAGAGCCTGAGGGGATCACAAGCCCTGCTGTTTGGTTCCCAAAGTGCCTCTCAGCACGATGTGCAGACTGTCAGCCTGCCCACTGAGGCCTTGCTGCTGTGCTGGTTTGTATGAGAGCTTTTCCTCATTTAGAAATATGAGGAAGCAGCTGTTCATCCTTGTTACTGCTGAACAAGCCTTTGTGGAGGTGAACTGTGACTCTGGTGTATGAGTGACTTTCTTGCTTCTGTGGTTTGATTGTGAGTAAAGCTTTTCTGTAAAATCCTCCAACAGCACGTGAGAAAACGTCACATAAGGTGTAGAAACTATACCTGGTGAACCTCTGCATGCACAGGGTGTGCATGCACGGCCAGCCTGGGCATTTCTGCACCGTCAGTCATCCATCTCAGTTGGGAGAGCAATGCTCCCAACTGTTCTGCATGTCTTCATGCTCACATAAGTATAATCTGTCCTTCTGGTGTGTTAGGAGGCAGCTTCTCGTCTCAAGCAGGTAATGTCAGTGTTACTGCTTTTGGTTCACTGCCTTCAGGCACTAGAGGCCAAATTACTTTCCTTCTTGGTGAGCTGTCTTTTGACTGCAGATTTCTCTCTTATTCATAGTCCTGGTGTCTCCTCAGGTCAGTCCTTCATCCTGATGATTGGTGTTTCTCCTAAGTTGTCACTAGCACTTAAACCAAACCCCAAAGAAAAGCCTGGTGTTATGAAACAGCATTTCCAGGGGTCCTCACTTGCAAATAAAGAAAAAACTCCCCCTGAAGTTTCATTGCTGGGAATAAACATTCTTCTTTTGAGCCAGTGGATGACCTCTCTGTCTGGTGTTTGGCATCTCTGCTGTAAGTGAATGTAGCTCAGTGTTTCATTCTGCACTTCCACAGGCACCACAGGGTGTCACTGGTAATTCTGATGAAATACTTCTAAGATTGCACCAGAATTTAGAAGTGCTCAGACTGTAATGATACTAATTGTGATGGAGCAGCACTACTCAGGTGTGACCAACATTAGAAGGAGCAAAATGTAACTTGAAAATTGTCTTTTACTGGTATAAAACTTCCTTTCAAGGCGAGCCAGACTTGCTGTCAGCCCTTCCATGTCAGACTCCCTTTGATGTGTCCCAGCAGAATGTGACCAGATACTGTGAGACTTTCAGCTTCAAACTTATAAAAACACGGTGGGGGCTGGAGGGGTTTAGCAGGAAGGTGAACAGGTCATGGAGCACTGTGTTGGAAATAAGGTAATTAATGTGCTTATGCATATTCTGGAGGCCTTGTTAAAACAAGGTAACATCCCATCCTGACCTAATGCATAGCACAAAGCAGTAACATCATGCACTGTTCTGCCAGAATTTGGAATTTTGCCCTGAAGAAAGACAGGAATCAGATGACAGCTTGAGACATGTCTCTGCAGCAGTAAATGGAGTGGTGAGTTCATGAGGTCTGCGCTTCCCCCGAGATTAATCTTGGGGGAAAATAAAAGTCCTGTAAAGATAAAAGCCCTGAATAACTAAGTAATCCAACTTTCCCCCTTAGGTGTATGGGGCTACAACAGGATCTCCCACAGATAGTGATCATCCTAAAGAGAAGAGGGAAGGGAGAACTGAAGAAGAATTGGGTTCTGATTCATCCAGTACAGCTGACAGTAAAAGTGGCTTTTCAATGAATGACAGTCCTACATTTAGCAAGGGTTTGTTTGTAGACAGTACAGACTATTGTAACAAAAACCTTCAGAATATGAGCACAAACCTGTCTGGCATCTGTTTGCCAGAGGAGGACAAACTAAGAGGGGCTCAAGATATCTTAGGATCATATTTTCCAGCCATTGAGACTGGAAAACAAAAGCCAAGCTACAGACTGTCAAGAGATGCTCTCCAGGGCGTGCCTCAGGGTGAAGCCTTGCAGAGCACGGGCAAGCACATCCCCATCAGCAGCGTTGCCCCTCCCCTGAGGCACTTGCAGGAGGCTGCGGGGCCTCAGCCTTCCTTGCAGGAGCAAGAAGTTTCTTCAGGCAACTACAATCAGGTTGTGCTGAGACCCAAAGTGTCCAGAGCAAACAGTGTGAGCAGCATGGAAGAGACAGACTCTCCAGCCAGCTCTCCAAGTGAAGACAACCCACCCACAGAAAACATTGCCTTCATGATTACTAAAACAGCTGTCCAGGTGCTCTCAAGTGGGGAAGTTCATGACATAGTGAGCCGGAAAGGAGGAGATGTGCAAACAGTCAACATCGATGCAAGGAAGGATGTGGCATCTGAGAAGGGCATCCCTGAGAACACAGACAGCGAAGAGCCAGTGGTGTGTCTGGACAAAAAGCCTGTCATCATCATTTTTGATGAACCGATGGATATTAGGTCAGCGTACAAACGGCTTTCTACCATTTTTGAGGAATGTGATGAGGAATTGGAAAAAATGATGACAGATGAAAAGATAGAAGAAGAGGAGGAGGAAGAAAATGAAGGATGTGAAGTCTCTGAGAGACAGAAGGAAGAGTCACCAGTAGCTAATGAGAGAAAAGCAATCACAGAGCATTCTGCAGCTCACAGTCCCCAGGGGCCATACCTATTTAACCTTCAGTCTGACTCTGCAGAAAGCAGACCTCCTGCAGAGGAGGAAAGCACAAAGACAAATTTTAACAAATACCGTCAGATTTATGGGCTAAACACAGAAGCAAACTCAGACTCTGCCGATCATTTGGGAAGCAGGCAGGATTCTAAGAAAAAATTTAAATTTAAATTCCCTAAAAAGCAGCTGGCTGCTCTCACACAGGCAATACGGACAGGAACCAAGACTGGGAAGAAGACTTTGCAGGTTGTGGTCTATGAGGAAGAGGAGGAAGATGGGACCCTGAAGCAGCACAAGGAAGCAAAGAGATTTGAAATCACTAGGTCTCAGTCTGAGGAGAGTGATAAAAGTCCTTCTGGGAGGCAAGAGGGACCCTCTGGAGCTGCAGTGTCCCTGTCTAGGACTGATGAAATTCGACAGAGTACTTACAGAACGCTAGACAGCCTTGAGCAGACTATAAAGCAGCTGGAAAACACCATCAGTGAAATGAGTCCAAAACCTGTCCCTGAAAACACATACACTTCTGAGGGAAGCATTGTCCCCTTCTCTGCCCAGATAGTACCAGAGACCCCATCCCGAGAGCATGTAGTGCTGGATGAGAGCCTTGCTGGTGTAGAGCCCCCTGCATCACTCCCAGCCACTTCACGTAAGGTACCTTAGTCCAAGAAATCAAACCTCCAGCTGCTTTCTAAAATCTGCAATAATCACCATTAAACAAGAGGGTCTTGTGATTTGTTTGCTTCCTTTCAGGTGGCTTGTTTGGGCTCCCCATGAGGTGTCTAACAGCTAATAGACCATTGGTTTTTGGGGTTTTTAAAAATCTTTGCTGCTGATTGGTGATGGGCAAATGCAGGGGAGCTGGGTCGAATAATCTGCTGTGTGAAATGACAAGTGTCACTGACATGAAATACAGGCTGATCAGTAGCTGAGCAGTTTTCTCCATTTGATTCTGGAATTAACACCCGCGGTGTGAAGCTCCTGAACTTTCCCTGCATGTAGTACTGTGGCTTGTTTTTGGCGCATGGTGTGCAGTCCTCTCTTCGAGCACCCTTGCACTGACCACGCCTTCTTGTCTCCCCTCCCTGCCCCTCCACTCGTTTCCACAGGGCTCCAGCGCTGCCTCCCAGACAAGCCGGATGCCAGTCCCCATGGCTTCAAAAACTAGACAAGGAAGCATGGAGAAATCAGGCAAACAGCACAAGCTGCAGGATCCACGCCAATACAGACAGGTAGTTTTACCCTAAACCCGGTGTTTGGATGGACATTTCATGTTATTTGTTTATTTAAAAACTCCAGTAACTGACTGAGATTATACCAAATATCGGATGCCTGAGGTCAAACTGGACATCCTGGATCCTGGGGGCATGACAGTACTGATCTTTTCACCATGCTTGTGCATGCATGTCTGCAATAAAACACCTGCTGCTTTTTTTGTTTGGTTGGGTTTTGGGTTATCTGTTTGTTTATTGGGTTTGGCTTTTTTTTCCTTAATTTATTTTTATTTTTTTTTTAAACTGTGGTATTCAGCTGTAATTTTGAGATGTCAACTACCTGTTTACTTTCCATTTGGTTAATGTGGTGGTTCTGTAGGAGAACTGGGAATGCTTCTGTTCAGAGTCTTTACAGGAAGCCCTGGACACTAACCCGTTGGTGTAGGTGGCAGTGGGTGCACATTAACCCGCGGCGGGACGTCCCTCTCGCGTTAATACCGCGCAGCATGGCCGAAGTAGTGCCTGGTCTGTAACACGTAGGTCGCGCCTCCTCACAAAGCTCTCCTGGCTCTTCCTCTATGCACTCTCCGTTGGGCACTTTGGGTTTTCTACCAGGTCCAGTCCATGGCTGCAGGACTTAGCTCAGGCCTCGAACTGTTAGTTCTGATTCTCTGTAGGGCTGTTTTCCCAGGTCCTGTTGGTTTATCATGTTACTGGCTTTCTGACAAACTGTCTCCTGACATCTTTATTTGCAGGCTAATGGAAGTGCTAAGAAAGCTGGTGGGGACTATAAGGCTACTTCTCCTACCCTACCTGCTTCTAAGATCCCAGCCTTTTCTCCCACTTCTGGGAAAAGCAGCTCAGCACCTGCTTCTAGCGGTGACAGCTCTAACCCTCTTAATCCACCTACTAAAACCTCCATTCCTTCCTCCTCCCTTCTCGGTCCTCCGACAGGTCGCATAACTTACTCTACCTCCCTCATCCCCTCTGTCTCTAATGGCTCTTCCAAGTTGCAGAGCCCCACTTACCCAGGGAAAGGTCACCACCTCTCGTTCTCGCTGCAGACTCAGAACGGCCGACCACTCCCTCCTTCCTCCTCTACCTCCCCCCCCTCCTCTATCTCCCCCCCTTCCCTGAGCCAAGGTATGAAGAGCATCAGGACAATCCACACCCCTAGTTTCAACAGCTACAAGGCACAGAACGGGAATGCCAGCAAGTCCGCCCCATCCACGGTCAAGGAGCCATCCTAAAGGCTAAGCACAGCACACCTGCCAGGTCACCAAGGCTTTTTGTTCAAAGAATCCGCAGCCAATATTTTAACCAGGGAATGTAACCATTTTGTTGTATTGCTGGAGGCTTAATACTAATCACGTGCTAAATACTGAATTACTACACTAGATTAGAGTGAAGCTTTTTGGAAAACAGTTGCTGTTGTAATGATAAAAGAGCATTTTCTTTCTATAGGCAGCACCTCTTAAAAAAAGTGTGAAGGTGTGTGAGTGAACTTCACTGTGTGTGCACAGTGGTGTACTGAGCATGGGGAATTGTATGGTTAAAAATTTACTAAGTTGTTTTGTATAAAGCTATTTTTCATTATGAGGTCTAGAAGTGAACAGAGATATACTAAAGTGTGATTATATTCAACTGTAAAACTGAAACTAAAATATTTTTCTTTTATTTTGGTGTTATTTAGCTTTGTTACAGATTTCTATTTTTGTCAACAAATGTCATGGTTCCTTTCGAGATCTTTTTGCCAAAACATTTTGATACTATTGTAATGTACATTTGAAAGTAGTATGCTGGACAGTAACCCTCTGCACAAGAAACAACAAGACTGGTGTTATGTGTGTATGAGGCAACTCAACTTATTGCACTGCCATTCAGATTATATTTAAGAATTTGACAGACAAGGAAAAAATAAATTGTTTTACACATATAGATAGTTGCTGGTTACTTTTTTTCTTAGCTCAATCCACCCTTTTTCCTTCATTTTTATTTTACTGAGACCTGGTAGCCCATTAATGTATTGCATTGTGGATTTTAAAATGTACACTTCAGTACTGTTCTGTATACTGGCAAACTTTTGTACATATCTATAAATATCTATAAATAAATAAATAAATAAATAAATACTGTATGTGGCTGGGCACATAGAGTAGTTTTACCACACCAAAGTTAATTTTTATGCATGCTGAAAAATATATATGGGGAAGGGTTGAAAAAGATGGATATCAGTTCAATAGGAGAAGAGCAAGAAACTTGCATAGCTAATGGTTTTGTAAATAAATTTATTTGTATAACACCATAATGTAATATACAGAACTATGATAAGCAAAGATCTTTACAAAAATAAAGGGCTGCATGCTTACATACTTGTATTTTGTCACTAGTAACTTTTCGGATGGTCTCAATTGGCTGTTCAGCTGTTTGCCTGAGGGTGTTAAGCCATTAGGAGAAAACCTGACTTGATTTTCCCCAGATTAAGGCCACACCTAGTTAGTCATTTCAAAATGGGGTCTTTCAAATTGCTGTCGAAAAAAGCTTGTTGCTGGAACTCCAAGTTAGGAAACCAGCAAGCAGTGAAAAACCTTTTGAGTGACTGAATGAGGTATCATCCCTTCCACCTTGAGGTATTCCTTGTTTTATTTCCCCTTGTGAAAAGGGAAGTTTCCTAGAAGCATCATTCCAAGGCGGTGCCCTTGGAAGGTGAGAATAACCACTGAGCCATCCCTCAGGAACACAGCACACAGTCTGCCTCCAGGAGGGTGAGAGTAACCATTGAGCCATCCCTCAGGAACACAGCACACAGTCTGCCTCCAGCGGACTCAGGTTGCTGCCATTCCCAGCACAGGAGCTTCAGCGCCAGGCTGAGCCAAGCTGGGAGGTCCCAAGGCAAAGCAAAGCCTGGGGCATGGTCAGAGAGCCCACAGGGACCCTCTGGAGTGGAGCCAGGTCCCTTCCAGCCAGGGCAGAGCAGCAGGGACTGGTGGCTCCAGTGCCTGCTCTGATCTCTGCTTGCTCATGCATGGCGTACAGGATTCTCTGGCTCCAAAGGGAACCTGCCTGATCCAGTGATGTAGCTTGTTACCAGCTCCCTGTGCAACAGACAGCACACACAGAGCACCAACTCTGGGTACCCTGCTCCCCCTTTACACAGCCAAAATGTAACCTCAAGCTAAATGATGGCTGTAGCCGGATTTGTTCCTAAGCTGTTTGTCTATCACCTCCCAAGGATCGGACACTCACTGAACAACAGTGACCTACTAATAACTGATCGTCTGTAATGGTACGTGAGGTGACCCCCATGAGCACTGGCACTGGCAGGCAGGGGCCCCCATGGCTCTGGCACTGCTCCCACAGCTGCTTCTCAGAGCCTCTGCAGGTGAGGGCTTACAGCAGCACATTCTCTGTATCTGGCTGAATTTAGACACAGACAATGGATGCATAACTAACCAATGACCCTGCACAGTCACTGGTGTGCACGGGCAGTGAAGCAGTGCTGTGCTCACTGCCTGTGGTGGCGATGTGCAAACTGCCATCAGGCAGTGAACCCTACACCCAGCCGAGGCCTCAGCTACATTGTGACCTGCACTTTTGGTGCACCTGCTCAGTGTTGGAGCAGCCCCAGGAAACAACAACAGGCTCAGCCAGCTCACAACCCACTGCACACGCAGCAACTGCCAGTGTCACAAGCCAGGCAGTTTATTCCTTCTCCATCCTGCTTGTCCAGCAATGAAGCTACCAGGCTTTCACAAACACAGGCAGGGAAGAGCTGTACACAGGCTGTCACTCAGCAAAACCATCAAGTTTGTAAATAAATTCCTTGGACACAGAAGAAATCAGACCTGGACACCAGTGAAAAAGACAGGCTTCCCACTGCAACCTGGTTATGAAGAGCAGTTTTGGTAGAGGTTGCTGTCACTGAAGTTTGTCTCAAGCCGTGGGACAGGTACCTCTGCAAACTGCTCTGAAATCCAGCAGTGAAGCAGCTGCTCACTGAAGGAGCTCACAATCAGAGCCAGCCAAGGACTTCATAGCAGGGTAAGCATCATCTCTGTGTCAGCCCGTTCCTCCTACAGGGAGGGACTGCAGCAAAACCGCACAAAGTGACAGAGCACAGAGGCCCGGTGCTGGGCAGGACACAGAGCTGGGAAGGTGGAGCCAAGGAGGGTGCATATAGCAGGGAAAGGGAGGGATGTGCCAGACATATGAAGTGTACAGAGCCAAAACCCATCGGATCTCCATCGAAAGCAGCCCTTCCTGCAGGCTTAAAAAACTCATGGATTTGACAGCAGATGGTTAAGGCAGATTTTTTACAGTCTCATGATTGAGAGCCACAGGTACATGAACCACTTCAGGGTGTACTGCAGCCCAGCTTTAAGCCATTCCCCCTTCAGGCTACACTCCTTTCCAAAGGCTGTCACAATTAATTGGTTAATTACTATCTAAATGTGAATGGTGTTATGACCTGGCTTTGGGAAAAAAACCACAGCTTTTTGTAGTAAATAAGGCCATTTCAAACTCTTTCATCCTGCCTGAACAAAGTGGAGAGGCTCTCAGAGGCTGCACAGACACCGAGAGGCCGTTAATTTGCAGCTCAGCAAAGAATTTTCCTTCAGCTCTGCAGCAGCACAGAAGAAGGTATGAAACTGTCTGGACTGTGGCCATGTCTTAATTCCACATCAACAGTGCTGTGAGCCATACTAATGGGGATCGTAACAAGCCCTCTAAAATCTTAAAAAGCAGTCACACAGCACCTTCCAGCTACCACACTCCAGAAATGCAGTCCAGACTAAACCAATGATCACCACTGAAGCAGGAATTGCTGTTAGGAATCACTTAAAAAATCCAAACATTACCATTGCTACCAACACATTTTATTATTTCTCCATCAGATCTCAGCTTATCCTATCCCTAACAACTTGCAGCTTCACAGCTGCAAACAGTCCTCAGACCAGAAGTACTGTCTGAAGCCTGTCTGAATCCTTCTAATGAAACACAGAAACAAAAAATGGACACAAATAGCAACGTTTAGAAATTCTGTTTAAAAATAAACATCCCTTTTTGCTCCATGACCAAACACTGGCACAACTTGCCCAGGGAAGTTGTGGAGTTTTCAACTGTGGAAATATTTAAAAGCCAGCCATAGCCCCAGCCCAGAGCAATCTGCCCTGGCTACAATCTGCCCTGAGCTGGGGGGGAGGGCTCAGGGATGCCTGCCCACCTCACCTGCTCTGCAAGCCTGTGCAGGTCCCCATCCCACTGAATCCAGCTTCCAGAGGAACACTAACAGTATCCACCTCAGGACAGTCTACTATATGCATGCACTTCCCTTCTGGAGTCAAACGGTCACCCTTCTCTTCCACAGGAGGGGGAAAAAGAAAAAAAAAATCCCCAACACAATAAAAAAAGTACTATAGATAAGGGTCTGAAGTAGCTGCTGTTAAGATCAGGGCATAACAATGACTCCTAAAAATGTCTATTTTCTTAGCTGCCACACTGGCTGAAATTTAAGGTGACCCAAATCTTGGCATCTTCAAGGAGAAAAAACAGCATTTTTCCAGACTCAGATATGCAGTCACTCACTGCTTTCTTCAGGGGGAGCTCAGTAGCTTCCTCTCCCTGATGCCCCTGGTAGATGCTCCCTGCATCTCTCCCCCCAAATCATGGGTTTCCCCTACATGTTCCATGCTACCAGTGCAGCAGCAGAGAATACCATGGAGGCTGATGAGGCTAAATAAATTTGTAACTGCAGCACTGTCAGTCAATACAAGTCATGTTTTGCATGTTTGTCTTTTAAGTTCGTAGTTTTTCAGATGATCTTGTGTTCTTCTTCATTTAATACATTTACAGTTCTATGTTCTCAAAGACAGAAGTTGACAGCCATGTGTCAGGGTTCAGGAGTAAAATTATCAATTATCTGTAAACACAACAAAATGAAAATTAATCCATCAAAATGGCTCTCAAAGCAGAGGAAGGTGCAGACCCCCCCCCCCCGTGCACCTCCTTAAGTACGGTCCTTCACTCAGAGACCTCTGTGACTTCCTGTGGATGCTCAGCACCCACGGACAAGCTTCTGAGACTACTGATGGGACAAAATACAGCTCCAGAAAAAGACAATAGGTACTTGCTGATGAACAGCATTAGAGGCATCACAGCACTGTGATGTGTTCTGAAAGCCCAGTAAGATGTTCGAGTACACTTTACTGTTAGGAATGAAACAAAAACCTCTGCCCTTCACAAAACACACTTGTTCTTCCCAACACCACACACCCAAACACTGCTAATGCACCCACCTCCTGTCTGCTCTGGGAGGAAAAGCCATTTTAAGTTTGCATGGAGACCACAACCACATGGCTCATTTTTATGTAACCTGATATTAGATGCACCCAATTATGTGTTGAGAACTTCCATAGAGGTCAGCTGCTCTATCTGGGACTTTTCTTCACAGCCAATTTTTATAATTTCTCAGAAGGATCAAAACCACAACAGATCAAAGCACAGGACTGTAACAGTCACGCGGGAAAGAAATGAGGTTTGCCTAAAAGCACATCAGCCAACACATCCCAGTACCACAATTCCTTCTCCTCACAGTAAATGGACACATTGATAGAGGTTTAATCCTCTGCCAAGCAAGAAACAGTGACACAGGAACACCCAAAGTGATGAAAAGCTGCTTTGTTTTCAAGTAGGTGTGGAAGAGCATACAATTAAAAAAAAAAAAAAAAAAACAAAAAAACTGACAGAGTTCATACACAGATGAGTTTTTAGGGTAGAAAAACATTTTGGTTAAAATTATAAGAAGTCCAAGACCCAAATTACAGTATTGTCCTGACTGACAGATATTGATGTTCATTCTGACTTAACAAAACCTGCACATTAAACATAAACCCACTTGCTACATAATTTAGAATCAAATTATGTATAAAGATGAAAATATTTAACCAGCTGCATCTCTCTCACCTGCTGACCTGCACAATGTGGCCCCACAAACAAAAGATTAATGAGAGGTTCCTCCTTCATCCAGGAGGAACTGCAGGTTTGGTGATCCCAAGAGCAGTTGCTGACTGCAACTTATAAACGTGACACTTCGGAACCGTTCATCAGAAAGAATTTGAATCACACAAAGAGTCACCAAAACAATTTTATTTCCAGTGTTTAAGTGGGTATGCACACAGGCATGATACAGGTTTGGATTCATTAGGTCTTCATGCAGAATTATATTCTCGATAAAAGAAACCAGTTCCATCCAGTATCCACTATCTACACGCCTATGTTACAACATTTATATCAAATCTGGTATCTGAAGAAAAGATACACATGTAATATGTACAGTTAAGTTACTTATTTTACAGAAAGATTAGAAATTCAAGTCACATAAAACTCAAAATCTGTATTAAAATTGGAAATATAAAACTCCAATATTTACTGGAATGCCTAAGGAATGGAAGCTCTGTAGCCACCTGTGTTAACATTTGTAAAATGTAATGAAAGTCATTAACAGTAAAATGCATTTATTTGTTTGTAATAAGTTTCTCTAATTTAGCAATATGGCACCCTAACAAACCAAATGAATTTATAATGAGGCACTTGTTAGTGACTAAACCAAAAGAACAATTTTCCTGCATACTAATGCCAGGCCAACTCTCAGTCAGAAAACCATGTATACACTACACAGCATGTTGCATCAGATGCTTTGTTCAACATTTGTATGCAGCCATCAAATATACTTTTTCTTAAAATATATATATATACTTTAACTTTAGTGTTCTTCTGGCTGTGGTAATGCACTGTGAAGACGTTCCACAGAGCACATTGATGAAACCAGCCCAAATGAAGGCTGCATAACAACAACAGTACAGGAAAAAAATATTTATATATGTACACACACACACGCACACACACACACACACGCAGAGTTACTGGGAAGTGTGAGGGTAAGTTAATGAATTGCTGCAGTGGACATATCTTCCCATTTCAAAGATACTGGTAAAATCGAGATCTAACCACTTGGGTCCCAGACAGTTTATGAGGATGGGCATCAACTGCTGGGCTGAAGTTGTTTTTGTTCATGTTTTGGTAATTTTCACCATTTACCTGGTCTGGTGGCTGAAATGGTCCCAAAGGTGGTGTTCTATTAATTAAAGTCAAGCTGCTGGAAGAGCTGCCTTCATCTGCCTGCATCTCTGCAGATGAGGGCAGTTCTACCTTTGATACCTCTGCTAAGTTAGTGTTCTCAAGTCTGGGCTTTCCAGTTTCACCCGTATTAAGGTCAGTTGTGCTAGTGCGTAAACGTTCTCGTGCAAGCCAGTCCGAGATCGAGAGGTCTTGGGCTGGACATTTTGGCTTCAACCGAGTCACAGCTGAAAGCTCAGATTCTCTCTCTCTATTTTGACTTGGTTCTTGAGCTTTCCAAGCATTCAGGACACTTATTTCAGCAAAATCCCTCTGCCCTCCAAGTGTGTGCCTTCGCCTGATATTCTTTCTCTTTGCAGTCTCTGCGGAGTTAGCTTTTTGATTCCCAACTCCAAACATATCATCAGCAGATGACTTGAGTCGCAACTTTAACCTGTCTGTAATCTTAAGTCTCCACGTAGGTTCTTGTTTGTCAGCCTCACTTTTGGCCGATGTAGCTAAACTGCTTGTGGATCTTCCTTTTTTCATAATGTCAAACATTTTGGTCACAGTAGGCAAATCCTTCTCACTCTTCGCATCCCCTGACCCCTCACTGTCCGTTTTGTGCCGTGCAGACTTTCTCCTGGAGAGTGTATCACATTCAATAAGTTTGTGCGAGCTAAAAAGTCTGCGACTCTCTAACTTTGGCGTGGAACTTCCCTCAGTACAACTTACTTCACTTTCTTCAGAGTTCCTCCGACTGGTCTTTACCACTTCTGGAACTTTCCCTTTGGACAGCCTTTCAGCAGCAGCACTGGTGGCAAAGACAGGGAAGTCACTTTCACTGTCCGTCTCCATAGGACGCCCTTCGCTGATCAATTCACTTCTTTCATCATCTGCATCTTCTCCCTTGCTTTCTGTCACTGACTGCACCTCAGGGCTCAGCATACTGGCATCTAAACCAGTCAGATACATAGTAGATGAAGTAGTTGAGTAATCTGAGGTGATGGAGCTGACATCAGCTGCTAAAAACTCACTGTGTTTAATTTCAGGGCTGGCTACTTTTTTGCACGAGTATCTGTGCTGGGAAACCTGGGAGGAAGTGCTTAGTATAGTGCCAGAGTCAGACACTGTCTCCTCAACCTGGGAAGAAGATTGTGAAATAGGCATTTTTGGGTTATTCTTCTGCATGCTTTGCAGACAGTTGATATTTGATGATTTTGAACATTTTTCATCGTAAGGCAGTGAAGGTTCCTCTGTCAGGATATTTTCTTTCTTTAATGACTTCTTTTCATCCTTTACAACATTCATATCTTTTTTACTGCTGTTCTCTTTTTCCTTCAGGACAAACATCCTTTGTTTTCTCCCTATCTCTCTCTCTCTTTCATATTCCCCTTTAACTGTGTTCTCTTTTGCTGTGTCACCACGAGATTGTTCTGCAAGCTCCTTCTTGAAAAACACATTATCCAACTCATCCTCTGAGCTACTTGGTTGTGGTTTCTCTTTAGTTTTTTTCCGCTTGCGACTAGCTGCTGCAAAAATGGAGGACACAAGCAGTTCCTTGCTATACTGATCTTTTCCAGAACCCCAAGAACCCTGTTAAAAAAGGGAGAGGGCAAAATTAAAGTCAAAAAGCCTGAAACACTTTAAAAACACATCCTAAGCTTCACAGTAGGAAGTGCATCTTCATTCAGGAAACATTTATATGCTCCTTCTGTAGTTGAAATGACATTGCCCACTAAGTCAATTTCCTTCCTGAGCATTCCACTTTTTATCTGAGTCCCTTAAACTTAACCAAGACTGGTTTGTGTATACCACTATTTAGTTTTTGATTGACTAATAAAGCAGACCCCATTACAGTAAGGAAACCTTCTCAAGACTGGTTTGCAACTGCTTCACAGATACTTCACAATCCCTCCTTTCAAGGTCTTACCTATTCAAAAAAGCTAATTGCTCCATTTTTCAGTTCATCTTTCACCTTTCAGACTGAGTTTGTAAATGGCACCAATTAATTACTGCCAATAAAATGAATGTTACTCATAACTAGTTATGAGTTAGTTAAAAGTGTAGAAAATTAAAAAATAAACTTCCTTATTTTAGAGGAATTTACTTTTAAAATGGCACAGAAACAATAAAAGTACAAGCCAAATGATTCCATTTTATGAATTAAAAACTATTTTCAGTACTCTAACATTACCATCTGGCCCCTTCAAAGCTATGCACCTTTCCTACTTAGAGCCTCACTGCTACAGGCAGTGTGTGACATGGTGTCCTGGAAACTGGGCTATTTTGAGGAAACAGCTGAGCCACCAAACATCCTCACAGAGCAGCTGTGTTGGCATCTCCACAATGAACCACAAGGATGCTCTGAGTCCTGTTCCCAGCTCCAAGAGGGCATCAGTGCCACACCTGGAATGCAGGCCAGCACAGGGCTGTGCCATGACCTCACTGAGATCTGCTGTGTGCTGCCCTGTGAGCCTATGCTGTAGACACCCAGTGTCAGAACTACTCAACAACAGCCCAGGAGACAAAGGTTTGTCCACACGAGGGACAAACCACATGTGTCACATGAAGGCTTTGCCACTGAACAAACAACTGCATTGCAGTCTTGTTCCCCTGCTTCGTGAGGCCTTCCTCCCAAGCACAGCAATACTTCTGAGGGAGATTCTGCAGAGCAACCTTTAACCACAGCCTTTGTCTTCTTCTAAGGAGGAGCTGTTACCTCCTGAAGAACAGGCTGAATTCTAAGTATACTTTTCTCAGTGAAATAGAGAAACATAAATACTCTCTGTGAGTTAGTACTATGCCAACAACAGGGATCATACTATATATACATTTACCTCTACTAAATGAGACACAAAAAGGAGGTAAGCGCCCACAATTGTGAGAGCTGGGAACAAAGCTGTTGCTGTGTGCAGCTGACTGCTTTGGTAGATGCAGCTAACTGCACACAAGCCCTTTTCCATTGTAACACTTCAAAAATAGGTTATGAGAAAACAGTACTACCACTTACTCAAGAAATCCTACATAAGCTCTATAGTAAAGCTGCATATCAGTGATTTAATAAAGGAAGCATCTAACAGATTTCAGAAGCTTGTAACTATATGATATCAGAAAATTATTTACCTTAGATTTTGCTGAGTCACTAGTAGCTGAATCTGTGGAAAAATTAAAAAAAAAATTCTGCTCAGTTCTGTGCAACTTTTTAATTGTTGCTACAGACAATGCTGGACTTATGAAAAAGACAAGCACAGAACAAGATGTGAAGCAAATTAAAACCAGAACAGAGTGAATAGTCAGAGCTCACAAAGATGCAAGCTGCACCACAGAAAGCCACCGCCATGAAAGGATGCTGTGAATTGTAGGCAGAACCAGCTCAATGATAGGAATGGCAAAGGAGCCCTGTTCTTCAAAATAAAAAACAGAAATACTAATGTTTATTCAATGATTTAAGTATACAGCCCCTGCAAAACCGCAGCTGAGAGACCTTTTCAGGATGGCACTGTGTACTCTCCTGAGATTCAGGATACACAAAGCAAAATTGTATGTCTTTGTACAGTTGGCTCCCTAGGTACAAATCATGGTTCTTGTAGTCATACTCTTTTTGTGAGGTTTTAAAGGAATTAAGTCATATTTTCTATGTAAATCCCCAATTATACATCTCTCTCCGCCTCTTACTACATGCAGGTAAAAATTTATTTTTAAATTGTCTAGATGTCAGCAGCTACCAGTTTTGTACTTTTCCACAACAAGCGCTTTTATGAAATGAAAAATGGACACCATAGTTTCACTGTCTCGCAAAACCCAAGATTATACAATTATAAAGGGGGTAGGAAGGGGCTAGCAAGATGACTAAAAAACATGAACTTGGGACTTTCTCCCTGGGAAGAAAGAGCTGAGCCCCCTGCCACACCCCTTTTTGACACATGGCTAATGCTTTATGACTAGAAAGACTGGTAGACCATACCATGCTATTTCTCCTCAGGGTCTGCTTCAGAGATAACAAGAAACAGCAGAAAAACTTTTAAAAAGTAGCATTGATCTGTTTAAAATACTCTTAAAAGAAAATTTACAGCACAGATCAACTTGGGGGTTTTTCCATTTACAAGAAACGGGGGTTTCTGCAGACAAGGCAGCTACAGTGTGGGCAACAGTCCTCCTTCTTCCTACAGTTCCAGCTGTCCATCAGTGACATCACAGAATCCACTAATGACATCACCGTGTGATAGACTCCTCCCACTTCGCCTGTTACAACATCAGTACAAAGTGACTGTTTCAGTAAGTGCTGAACAACCCTTTGAAAACTGAAACAAAAGCTAGAGACGAAGGGATAACATTCGTGGGATACAACATGCTAGGTTAGTGCAATAGTAGAGTGAAGGGAGGAGGGGAAAAAGTCACCAAAAAAGAGCCTGTAATGCTTATCCTTAGCCACAAAAGAGGATGGCATTTATAAACAGAAGGAAACCAGCTTTAGTATAAACATACTGCAACATACTAAAGTGTCCATCAATTGACAAGAAAACATAACTCAATGTTTTGCATTCCTAACATTGGGAAGGAGCAATATTAGAACACCACTGAAGATCAGTCTTTCTGCCATCACAACAAACCACTTTATAGCAGCGTAGCTGCTTGACCTCACGATGATGATTGTATGGGTTACTGTGAATAAATAAAATACTATGTGCAAGCCTCATCTTTTCATGATTAAGTTCCTGTTAGACAAAAAAAGTCTTCCAAATTATATCATGCATGATTATCAACAATTCAAGTCTTTAAGAAATGTTAAATGATCTTTTGGAAAAGAGGAAAACGTATTCTTAGTAAAAGAAAATAGGAAGAGAGAGTTACACTGAGTTAACAGAGTAGGTTATTCTAGCCTATGGATTAACACTGTCCAGGCAAGAGTTACCTGATACGTCTCCAGGAGATACTCCCGTTCTTCCAATGTTGGTGAGTAAATGATCTATGTTTGGCACTGGCTGAGATTCTACAGTGTTTTCCTCCTGAACTGCTGTCTACAGTTAATAAACAAAGATCTCTTCATCATCGTTTCACAAATAGTTCATTACGATTCAACAGCATTTAGAAAACTGCATTATTCACCTGAAGAACACGAGGAAAGCATGTCCTATTTTCCTTTATGCTTTTAAAACAAATGCATGGCTTGCTTTTTAAAAAAAAATAGAATTCATTACTGAAAGGAATGGAAAGTTAAAAAGGTGCTTCTGAAGAGCAAACCATACAGTGACATAGTAAAAACTATACAGGTGCTCTAGAGGCAGCAGAAGCAGATTCTAAACTAAGGCAGTTAGAACACAAGTATTTATGCCATAATACTTACAAGAGGTTCTTCAGCATCATCTTCTGTGAAAAACCAGTCATGCTAAAAGTTAAAATAAAAAAGGTGAAAACCCCACAGGAAATCCAAAACCCAAATGTGGCACAATCAAACATAGATTTTACTGAAAGTGAGAGTTTGATGGATAAATACCAAACTGGCCCAGTGAGAAAAAAGCTGGTTGATCTGTGTACGATCTTATTTTTTCAATAATGAAATGCATCCACTTACTTTTTGGATGAGTGTTTCTACAATTTTATATTGGTCTGGCATGTGGGTAACCATGTGTGTCATGTTATCATCAGATGTCCTCACAAGTGTTGGACCAAATACTATTGCCAGGTTTCTTGGTTCCATCTAAGAAATGAAATATTTCCACATCATACATTTATAATGAGAAAATACAGTAATATGGGCTAAGTACATTAATATAACACTATTAATATATACGAGAACCATTTAAAATATGGACATGAAAGAGTTTTTTAAAAATACATTACTGACTCAGGTAGGATACTACACTACACCAAAACTCTCCTAAATGCAGCTGCAATAAATATACCCAACGTTTCTGCAATTCAGAATTCCAGCCTTCCTTAACCTACTGCAAGCAAATGGCTCCACAAGCACAGAAAACTCAAGAACCCAGACATATTTTTTACACTTTCAGGGGGATCTTTTCTTCTTTCCTTAAAGAAACACTGATGCTTGGAAACATTGATGTTTTCAGAATTTTTTGTTTTCTAAAAAGGCATTGATAGCTCCCTGGTTTTTTTCCTGCAAACATTTATATGACACACAAAAAATTAAGCTGGTAATGAAATACTGTATTATATCTACTGACAAAGACCTCATTCAATTTGCACCAGCTTCAGAGGAGGTGGCAGAACAAACATCAAGGACCCAAGAGATCTATTTGTGAGACAGGCTCGGCACTGTGTGATCAGGTCACTACTTTAGAAGTGAATTAAGTATATGACGAATGTTACATCTGTGACAAATAATTTCAAGAAGCAGCAGCAGAACTTACCTTCTATTTTTGCTTCTTTAACTTAAGGGTTTACTGTTCTGGTATAGAATAGACCAGTAATACACAGGAAGAAAAGACTTTGTGCTTATCAGAAGTAAGTTGCAAACATGACACAAGCCCTTAATGCTCTCTTGAACTCTTTGTTTTGACAAGTCACACAACTGTAACACCACCTCATTCATCTAGCCTTGTACATTCAACAATATTAACAGTATTTAGCAACATTTATACAGCCCATCAAAACCCTAAAATGATGGAAAAGCTTCCTTTAAGCACTGCACTCAAAAATGACATTTACTATAATTTCCTTATATCATCTGTAATTTTGCTAAAGTTTATAATTTGTTGATTTTTTTTAATGAACACAGAAATACTTTTCTTTCATATTTAACTGGAAGGTATTATTTGCATAACCTACCATATTCACCCCAACTGATTTTTAAATTATTTAAGATAATTTAAATGATTTGGCCACAGGCTTTTCTATATACCATCAATTATTTCAAAAATTTTCCTGTACCCTGCACATTGGTAGCCAAGCCACCACGTTACCTGCCCTGAGGTAAACATCCATAAGCACATCCATACTATGGACAGCTTTGCACTCAGCTACCCCTCCCTGAGAGCTGAAAAATGGGACACTATTATTAGCATTTACTGAAGGACTATAGCATGCACAGGAGCACTTAACACAAACCACCTCTTTCCCACCCTATGGAAATTACAAGAAGTTATACTTAGTGGTGGAAAAAGATCTAGTAGTGATGAACTACCACCATTTATATTATGAATTTTCCTTCTTAAAACCAGCCAAACAGCATCTATAGGGTAATCACTCAAGTAACTACAGCAAGTCCTATTCTTAAAAATCTCTCAAGCATCCAGAAGCCAGGCTTCAAAGAAAGCTGATATGAAAAACTCTGCCAGCAGGTTTATTCACCTGTGCCCTGCCCAGGCACAGTCTTACTGGTATCTAGATGAGATTACAGGAAATTTACAGACTTGACATAAACGTAGGATGCAAGGAGTCCTTCCCAAAAGACTGACTACCAGTCTGAATAAACTTAATTCACACTAAACGTGTATATTTTGCAGGAATACTTAGTCTATTACAAAAATTTTCTCCACATAGCAACACTCCCTAATTTCATCTACAACAATAAATTACCACCTTAATTAGAAATGATCCTGCATTAAAAAAAAACCTTAATGAGACAAACCAGAATGCATTATATATTTCTTTCTAATACCTTGTTCTTTTCTGAGTTCTCTGCTACTGTCTTCAGGTGTGCAGAAAGGAACTTGAGGGTCTCATAATGGTGTTCAGGTAGATCATGAATCTGAAACAAACAATCACTATTCAGAACATCGAACATTTAATACTAATTTTGTAGTGCACCTACAACACAACTGATTTTAGTTTACCAGTCTCTTCAGTGTTTTCAGACGCTCAACAGGATCTTCTTTTCTATTGGCATCTATAAAATCTGCATATTTGTCTGTTAAAAAAGTAGAAATTATACATGAGTTTTTAGATCTATAGATGCATGCATATAAATCCTCATCTGCCAGCCCCACTCCCCCTTGAACACTAGTAACATACATAAAAGAACTACCTCTGGAATTCATAAATTAGCCCATTATACCGTAAGTGTATGTTTTGTATGACAGTATGGGAAAAAAAAAAACCAAAACAGCTTTCACTGAATATTTCAACAGTGGAATTAAAAATTTTTCTCTTTTGGTTGCATATTCATCATCCCTTCACATCACAGAAATTATATTGACACCTCTCATTCCTAAGATGATTACCATGACTCCCTACTCTTTAAGAAAGACAACATTTAATGCAGAGTGGGGATGATTTCCCTGAATTTTCTCTCAAATCATCTGAATGTTGTAAGACAACTGTTCAATTGCAACTCCTTATGACAAAACTGCAATGAAAACAACTTACCATTGGTGAAGAGGGGTTCTGGGAGCTTTCGGAAGAAGGATTTCAGCAGACTGCTGATCACGTTCAGGTCACGCCATTTCTACGTGTTTAAAAGAAAAGGTCAGACATGCTTTATATTTCTATGATCATAACACAACCAAAAGTTTTGGAGATTTTAATACGAAAATAGTGTGATTAAAGACTTACATCATCATGAACATCAATATCAGTCATTCCTTTGTTGAGCTCTTCTTGCATACTTGAGATGGCAGCATTATTTCCAGGCACTCTGTAAATACCTGTGTACTCAAGACCTCTTTCTTCAACCAGTTTGCAGCATATATCAACAATCAGTGGAATATACTGAAAAAAAGAGTTGTATAGTAAGTAATTGACTAAAAAAGTATCTTAAATCCACAATGAAAGAAAAACTACTTCCATACTTTGTTGGTATGAGCTGGAGGGCAGTCATCTAGTCTAACACCAAATGTTCCAACAGCAGAGGGCTTCTTTTCAAATGTCTTCCTCATAATGCTTCTCCATGTCCCTTTGTCTTTTGGTGGGCTTGTCTCATCTTTTTGTTGTTAGGAGAGTGGAAAAAAAATAAAATAAGAAAAATAAGAACATTAATGCTACAAAACTGACTGTAAATACAGGTAACAGATTTGCAAAGAGCAAGTAACACCTGCTGTGTTTTTTAGCTTTTACCAGCCTTTATGCCACAAGCCTTTACATGGCTTTATGCAACAACTTCTGTTACTCTTCTGTGGTTCAAAAGATAAATCTGAACATACGCACACCCCAGACTTAGAAAAGCAAGAAGCTGGATGGTACTGTGGCATTTCATCATTCTGAGACTAAAAGTAGCTAAACTACTAAATTTAAACTTGAAATTTATATAAACTACTACAATTTTAAAAAATGTAAATCTACATTTAGTAGCACATTTAGCAGTCTCCATGGAATCAAAATGCTGCATGAAATACCCATCAGACACTATAGCCATGTTCACACTTGTGCAGATGTACTCACTCTTTCAGAAATTATCAGATTTTAGTCACTCCTAAGTAATTCCAAACATTACTCACTTAAAATATTCCCTATCAAAAAATCAGATGAAAAGTTCAGTTTCTCTCTTTACCTCTCCTATAGAATTCTTGTAACAAATTGCAATTTCCATTTATCTTGCACCGCAAGTCATCTAACACAATAAGTACTTCTTTCTTATTTCTGGAGATATTCTTTCAGTAGTTTTGAGATTTACCCAACATGTGCAATTTAGTTATATGGGTAGCACTGCAGAAGCAAAGGGACATTTTTTGGAAACAAAAACCAGAATTCACTGATAGCTTAAATTCAAGACTGAATCACTCCAAAGTGGTTGATCAAAAGTGGTTGCTTATCCAGTTGCCTGAATTTGTACACAACATTTTTTAAACAAGAGTCTGATGTGAAGCACTATATGTTTACACACTATGTGAAAAACAAAAAGTAAAGAAAAGAAAAAGAGAATAAAAAGGAGTAGATTGTGACATTATTCGATGGAGCTCAGATGCTGATTCAAGTTTGCAGTGCCAGCTCATCAGACTTTTTTAGAACTCAAGAAGCATTAATTTTGTTCTGGAAAAAATAATACAAGTTCATTCCTGTGTTTTAAAAATTAAAACAAAAAAAATCTGTTCTACACTTTGGAAGCACTTTATTGGAAAAATTTACCTTATAAGTTCCAAGTCAGCTGGAGACAGAAGTATGAATTACACACAAAATTATTTCCAAAGCTTGACAAGATTTTGTTCTCATGAAGCTTAATACCTGCGTTTACTGCTGTTAGCCCTACATAGAGTTGAAGGGGAAAAAACCACAAAAACCTCTTGAGAGGGGACTAGTATAAAAGTTTCAGGATCTGAGATTAAGGAATTCCTAGAAATGTGTGACTAAAGCTGCAGCTTAAAACCCCTGGGCTAATACTTGGTTTGCACCTGTATATGTTTTATACATATTTCATGTTTTACCTTTCATGTTTTAAAAATACCTGAGAAGGGCACCTGGATGGCCTTACACTGGGGCAGAAGGGAACTAAAGAAATACACAAAACATACAGACCTTTAGTGAGAAGCTTCCTTTCTGTCTCATCCTTAGGAGAATGTGGAGTCTGAGTCCTCTGTTCTGCTTTAGTTCCAAGTAGAGTCTGTCTGATACTCAGACTCTGGCGAGGTGTTTTGGGAGATGGCTCTGTTTTGCTGCTTGAAGAACTGAACAAGAGAGACTACTTCAGTTGAAAGAAGCTAAATAAGAACTCTACAAAAACCACTGGCAACATAAAATTCACCCACCTCATCATTGTACTGTACTCTTTAATCCTTCGACTAATTAGATCTCTACTAGTAACACCAGTATCCTATAAAATGAATTGAGAAATACTTTATAATCTTATAAAATAGAAAAAAAATCCTTTCAGAATATGATCAAACTCTTCTGGCAACCAAATAACTATAGAATTCAACAATTTAGTCCACTTTAAAAAAACCCAAACCCTCAACCAAACCAAACATCCTAAGAGGTTGTTCGTGAAAAAAGTAAAGACAAAACACTGAAAAACCACAAGGAAAATAAAAGTAATTACAAATCAAGTACTGCTATTTACAGGTTTTTCTTTTAAAAGCATAATTAATACCTCTTAAACTGAAAGTAAGTTTAAACAGAAAAAATGCAAGTAAACACATATTACTACTCAAAAAAATCCAATCCTGTGTGCACATAGTAGTTAGAAAACTAATTAGTATTACAAATACAGCTGAAAAAGACATTAATTCAAATATGATTTTTTATCTATCTGTGTAATATTTTTGATAATTATTTTGAATCTCAGTAGATGTACATGACCACAGACATAAAAATATTCCTCTGTTGCTCACTGCAATGAAAACACAATGGACAATATTGGGACAGACATTGACTCCTTAGGTAAAATAGCAGATGTCTGCCTTTGGCAGTGAGCATTGACTTAATTAATAGAAACATCAGCTTTTAATCCGAGAAACAGACATCTTCAAAGTTTCATTTTTTTGACTACTGAGAAACTCTTCACACTGTACCACTGCACAAACTCTGCAATGCAGACTCTGCAATGCAATTCTGAAGAGAGACCACACTGGTCCTAAACTTGCAATTATCTTTTAAAAAAGGTTAGGTATTTTTGGCAGATTAGTTTACTATAAAGTGTATCTTTAGTCAAATCAGCAACAGCATTAACTAATTTATTTCAAACATCTATTTTCTGATTATGATTACACTGACTTTTTAAAACTCTATTACTTTACTCAGTTACCCTTCCTTTCACCTTATTTTCTTTTATGTTCCTGTACACATTTTGGTCAACTGGTTAATTTAAAATTAATTCTTCTGCTCAAGTATTAATTACAAGAAATCACAATACATTTTTAATTAAAATGCAAAAATTACAACTTCTGCTTTAAATATTATACAATCACCTCATCATTTAAGTTGCTGTTGTCTTGTATTGCTTTAATCCATGCTAACATATTATCTCTGTCCTCAGCTTGAAACAGATACTCGCGGTCTGAAGTGGTGAGTCTAAATACATTTTTCCTCTTGGTTTCACAGTACGAGATGTCTATCAAGCAAGCATTGATGCTTATAGGTTGTTCTTCCTCAGAGAGGGTCACTTGTTCCTTTTTATCCTTGTACAAATAAAGTGAATGACCTCGAAGAACAACATACAGTTGTTTCCATGGCCGAATGCTCCCACCAACTCGCTGAAAAAAAGCAACCAAGGTGTCAGATTGCTTATTTGTTACAGTGCCCCTTTCTGGATTGCAAAACTACCTCCAGAAGTTTTACACAGAAAAGCTATCCACCTGGCTGGCAGAAAGACTACACAAAGTGGGATTCACTAATTGTTCTCCATTAGAGGAGTGAATTGCTCCATAACCTGCCCTCCCAGACCACCCACTGAGCGTGAGTTCACATGTGACAGCAGGTAAGAAACAGAATGAGACAATTTCTGGTCTGGTATTTAGGGAACTCTTGCCCATGCCTTTTAAACTGCCTCCAAGTCAGAATGTCATTTTCACACCACAGCAAATCCAGACACCAAATTTTCCTTAAGCATTAGACTATATTTGTGCACAAGGTTAATTTGAACTCAATTCTGCAATACTCATAAAAATTACAACTTTTTTCATTATTAGGAAAGAGAAAAAAAATGCAACTATACCAAGTAAGGGACTGATTATTATTATTTAATTAGTCATTAGAAATTTGTTTATTTCAACTGATGCTTTGAAATGTAAAATTAAAACAGTCTGGAAAGCAGTCTGCAGACAAAGCTGAGGAATTGACTGAAGTCAATTTCTAACAGATCTAAAACTTTTACATTCTTATCGATGATATTATCCCCCCCCCCCCCCCCCCCGCAAAAATTAAAAAACCTAAACAGGAAGGCTTGAAGTTTCTTATCTTAGTTTGTCACAAGCTTAGCATTTGTCCTAGGTTAAAACCCCGAACATGACAGGTACCTTTCCTTTGTCTGTAAAAAGCTGTCGAAAATGGAGCCATCCTTCCTTGGAGGCATCATCACCAAACACCTCTGAAGAAGAATCTTTTCGGGAACCAGAGTCTTCTGAAGATTTCTGACTGTCTGGGACCTAGAGCAAACATCACAGAAAGAAGCGATGCCCGCAGTGTAACTCTATAAGACATTTGCTGCTCCTGTGTTCAAGACGTTTCTCACTTTAAAAATGTCCCTGGGAATATGGACCCAGGAAAACATAATTTCTAAAGTTTACACACAACAATAGTGTGTAAATTTGCACATACCTTACACATGCCAAGAATACTTTGAGAAACTTCCCAAATCTTAGACTCTCATTAGTGAGTTTTCACAAAAGGTCACCATATTTAATACGCTTTGTTTACAGAGACTGAGGAAAATGAAAATCCAGGACCATGTGATGGGTCCAGGAAAAAAGAGACCATGTTTACTTATATGATGCACACATCAGCAATTTGATCAGTAGCAATTCCAATAAACTTCCTGTCTGTTTAGCACATCACTTCGTAAAACAGACCTGTATAATTCAAACCATTTGTCATAGCAGTATGGGTAATGTTTAGGAGTTGCTATATATATATTTACCTACCTTAATCCCCTTTAAACTAGATACATGTTTAATGGATCTGTTGGAAGAAAAACAAATGTTAAAATGAGATTTTAGACACTTAAAAAACCAGATGTCCAAATTAACTAATTTTTCCATGAACTCACGATTTTCCCTCTTCTCTGTAGTCGTCCAGTCCTTCATCATATGACTTTGATCTCTCAGTTTTTGCTGCAGGCTGGCTATCCAGGACACTAGGCCGGATGGATTCTACAAAGAAATAGAAATTTTTGAGTATGCAGGAACTTGAATTACATTTTTGTGATTTATTTCAAGCAATAAAGAGTTTACAATTTTCACTCCTGATCTCCAGAGTGTGAAAGGAAAAAAGTTGCAAGAGAAAAAGAATGAAATCAACGCTCACCATGATCATGTGAAAGTTGTCGCCGAATTAAAGGGATTGGAGATGTAGGACTGGGAGGAACAGCTGTTATAGCTGGTGCTTGAGAAGCAGATGCAGAAATAACAGCAGAAGCAGGAATGTGTGCAATATCATGGTCAATACTAGGACTAGTCGGTTCATCTACAAAGGTAATATGCCATACATTAACATATTAAATGCATTAATCAAATGCTCAAATCAAATAGTTGTCTGAACTTCTCATTACTGGCATATCAGATATCTTAAACATGAAGTCATCATAGCAAACAAAAGGGTTCTAATTAATTCACACTGTCAAATGTACTCCTTTTTTCATGAAGAGAAGCTGCTTTTTACATTTCATAGGGATGATAACTACATTAGAGATAAAGGCAAAAAATCATCAATTTTGCTGTGTGCAAAAGAAACAGAAATTATTTGCTAGTCTCTCAATATTATTTGCAAATAGAGAATTTTTGTTTATATGCATAAGCAAAACCCACACGTATTGTATCAGTAAGTTTGAACTCAAGAGACAGATATCTACAATAAAACAGGGGCAGACTATCAAAAGCCATTTGGTTTAAAGAGTGTTCGAATAAAACAGCCAAGTTACAAGCAAACAAAAAAAGCATTTTAAACAGCTATCTAGCATGCAAAGAACCAATCCCCCCATCCTCCGTACAGTCAAATAAAAAAGCAAGTGTTCAGACCTTTAAAAGATGGGACTACTACATACCAATCAGTTCTTCCACTAGCTGTTCATAGAAATGACTGCATGCCATACATGCCCAGCATCTCTCAGTCTCAATAGCCACAAGGGTCATCATGAAAGATTCCAAAAAGCTTTAAATATTCTAGTATTTAACATGTTTCTTACAAGATGGAAGAAGCCAAAAGATGCATTTTCCATCATTTTGAGAAAAGAGCTGTAATTACTAGCACTAAAAAAATCATGCTTCATGCTCTGGTAGAGGAAGGGATGGAAAAGAAAAAAAAAATCAAGTCATGAGCAGGGGCTGAACTGTACTGCCGTAATGAATATGAATGTACTCTAGGTGCTAAGAATTGTAATATGCAGAGCTACTGAAAAGCCTATTGAAACCAATGAACACTCACAGACAGAGGTTTATTCTTTGCTTTGTGTGAACACAACTGCGTGTGCTGCATTGTGCTGTTCCAACAGTCACTAACAATTCTGTAAGGCAGCACTTGTACCATCAAAATTTGGCAATGTACATTCAGAACAAGGCAATAAACAAAGTACAGGATGGTTTAGCAGTAACATGCCTCTAAATTGTCTGGGGTGAAAAATATAGTAACTTTTGAAGTTAAAAAAGCATATCCCAAAAAACCTAGCTGCAAACTACAAACATTAATAAAAAGGAGAAGCAACAGAATTCACACCAAATCCTGACACTACAATTTAAAATTTTTCATGTTTCACTTGTATCCAAAGTGATAAATAAGAAGCATTTACAGATGACTTCATGACAGCAACTAAGACACAAGAAAAAGCTCAGCTATACTTCAATTTCAAACCTACAACAGCTCGATTTCCTATTTTTTTTTAATCTGCCGAGTTTCCCTGAAACTAATGTTGACTAAGGAATATAATCACTCACTGTGCAATTGAGTTCTACTACGCAGACTGAACATGCTCAGGTTAAAGTTATTTATGTTAACAGACATATCTCAAATGTCATAGTCTCTACTCCCAAAAGTTATAAAAACACTAGCACTTGAAATAGATCTGTGCGAGCTGCGAACACAAAACATGTCTGGCAACACTACAGCATTTCCCACAACACTTAAATCCAAGAATTCAGATGAGGAAGAACAGCTTTAAGTCCCTGAAAGCAACAATAATTATTCAAATCATTATTACTTCACAGTGGATCTAATTCCCAGATGAATCAAAATTAAAGTTGTTTTAGAACTATGCAAATTTTAGAGGAACTACAAATGACATTAATATAGGAGAGGCATAACTATTCCGTCCCTGAAGAGGCTGAAGGTCAGCTAATAGCAAGCTTTTATGTAATATAAAGTGATGATGGAGTAAATTATGACATACACCATAGGAGTTTCTGCCTATTAATTTCATGTACTAGCAAGTGCCACTGCTGCTGTCCAGTAAGAAACAAAACCCAAACAACTACATATATTCCTTGTATTTTGATCTTTCTTTTAAGTGCTTGCAGTATTTGTTAACTTTTTCAATTTCCTTGACTGACATATTTGCACCCCAAAACTCCTCACAAAGCATGTGAATGGATGTTTCCACTGACCTAAGAAAGCCAGCAGATGTAAGCATTTTGGACTTCAGCAAAGCTTTTGATACTGTCTCTCATAGTTTCCTTCTGGACAAAGCATCCAGCTCACAGCTGGACCCTCCTGATACACAATGGGTGACCAACGGGATCATGGGCTGGGCACAAAGGGTTACAGCGAATGGGGTGACCTCAGACTGGTGACCTGCCACTACTGGGGCTCCACAGGACTCCATCCTCAGCCCAGTCCTCATCCACATCTTCACTTTAATCACATGGACACAGGACTCAAAGTAATACCAAGTAGGTTTGCTAACAATATTAAAGTCAGAGTAGCTGTCAACTCCTTCAAGAGTAGAGAGGCCCTTGACAAGTTAGAAGGCTGAGCAACCATATAAAGTTCAACAAGGGCAAGTGCCAGATTCTGCACCTGGGATGGGGAAACTCTGGTTGTGTGTAGAGACTGGGCAACGAGAGGCTGGAGAGCAGTGCCACAGAAAGGGACCTGGAAGTCCTGGTCTGTGGCAAGTTGAACCTGAGCCAGCAGTGCCCTGGCAGCCAGGAGGGCCAACCCTGTCCTGGGGGGCATCAGGTACAGCATGGCCAGCTGGGAAGGGGAGGAGATTGTCCCCTGCTCTGCACTGGGGCAGCCTCATCTCAAGTGCTGGGGGCAGTTCTGGGTGCCACAATATAAGAAAGAGATTAAACTGTTAGAGAGCATCCACAGGAGGGCCACAAGGATGGTAAAGGGTCTGGAGGTCTCTGAGGTCCCTTGGTCTGTTGAGGCTGGAGAAGGGGAGACCTCATTGTGACCTTCAACATCCTCACAAGGAGAACAAGAGGGGCAGACACCGATCTCTTCTTCGCTCTTCTGACCAGAAACAGGACTCAAGGAAACAGCACAGAGCTGAGTCAGGAGAGGTTTAGGTGGGATATCTGGAAAAGGTTCTTCACCCAGAGGGCTGGTGGGCACTGGAACAGCTCCCCGGGGAAGTGGTCACAGCACCAAGGCAGACTGAGTTCAGGAAGGGTTTGGACAATGCTCCTGGGCTCATGGTGTGATTCTTGGGGTGTCTTGCACAAGGCCAGGAGTTAGACTCAATGATCCTGATGGGTCCGTATGATTCTGTTATTCCAGGACTACTTTATGTTATACTTTTCAGTCACAATCTGTTCTGCATTATTGTCTATGAAGTGATGCAAGACACTGGCCATCAGAACCAAGTCAGCACAGTGACAGAGCATCTCTTGCCAAGGGGGGATGCCACTTGTCACTTCTGTTTGCACGAGAGTACAACAGGTCAACAGTTACAACTAATAGTTTTCAAGAAGAGCCCTTCAATGCATAAACATTTATAGGGGTAAGACACTGGGAACTTGTAATACAACACAGCTCCAGCCACAACTAACTGATCCTCTAGCCAAGGTACAGAGAAATCTGTGCATCAAAGTAGGCTTGTATCACCATGCAGCTGGAGATTGGGGACCTACAAAGATAGAGAGCATCTGCACACAATGTAGGTGAGGTGAAAAAAACCTGATACAGACAGATTTATACAGAATGGGCTCAGAGGCCCCAGAGAACCAGAGATTTCAAAACTGAGAATTTCATGGGCAAGGAAGCATGACAAACAGGACATGCTATCCCCACTATGTGAATAAGTAGGTAAGGAACAAGTATTAACCAATTTATCAGATATTCAAAGAAACAGACACAAAATCACTAAAAAAAAAAGCACAGATCCATATTACAACCTATTAAGCTGCTGCAGTACAATTTTATCGTGATTAATATAGCATTTAATGTGTTTGTTTATCCCATCTCCTGAACAGTACCTTAAACTTTAAGGTTTGACAGTAATAACCTGAACACAAAAGGGGGCACATTTTGAGAAGCTCAAATGCAATTTAAATGAATCACAGAATTATTCAGGTGAAAGGAAACCTCAGAAGGTCTCTTAGGTTCACATTCTCCACAAGGCAGGGTGAATGCTGAATTCAGACCATGCTGGTGAGGGCTCTTACCCAACAAGTGCCAAATGAAGGAGAAGATCTCCCTCAATATCCTGGCTGTGTTCTTCCTTATTGATACAGACCAGGAGAGTGTAAGTCTAGTGTTGTCAAACTTAATAAGCATATCCTATCTCCTCTCAAGGCCATTAAAATTAAACAAGACGGCCCTGAAGAACACCACTGGTAACCAGCCTTCAGGCAGAATATGAACACTTAAGTACTACCTTTTAGACCTGATAATCCAGTTTTTCTATGCCTCCAGCAGTACACCCATCTAGTCTATGGCACGAGGATGGTGTCAATGAAGAGCTCAAAACCCTTGCTGAAGTCAAGGCTGGTGACCCCCTCCATCTTCCTCTCATTCGTACACCTACTCATCTCATTACAAAAAGCAATGCCATTATCCAAACACTTTGCAAATCCATGCTATTCCAAATCTCCTTCTCCTTCCTTTGTCCAGAAACTAGCTCCAAGAGGACCAACTCCAGGATTTTCCTGAGGACGCAGATAAGGTCAACTGACTGCCTTCCCTGAATTGTCCTTCTCATAATTTTTCAAGATGGGTGTACCATTTGCTTTTTTCCATTTAATAGGAACCTTTTCCAGTCTTCACAATCCTTCAAAGACAGTATCTCTGCAATGACACCAGTCATCTCTGTCAGCACCTTCAGATGCATTTCATTGGGTTGCATGGCAGGTATGGGTTGAGCTGCACTGGAGCTGTCTTAAGAAAATCCTCTTTATCCAAATTGGTAATGATTGTGGGGTTTGTGTTTGTTGTTGAGCTTTGGCTGGTTTGTGGTTTCTTTTTTTTTTTTTTTTCTTGTGGGGGTGGGGAAGCAAGGGAGAGAGGTACTGAAGGAAGTTGTTTAGTTAACTGAATCATACACACATGGGAAGCCAATTCACAGAGAGACTTTAGTACAGCCACCATCAAGGATGCTTTAATAGGGATTATTAACTGAGAAAGGTGATTCCTCCTCCAATCCATACAGATTCAGTTTGCCAAAGCTTTTCTTCACTAGTAATAAAAAAATACTGGAAAAAGAAACAGCTTCCCAAGGCTAAAGTCATCCTTCACATTTATTCCCCTTCAGACATGGCGGTCTTGCAAGCAGTATTTCAACACCTCAAAAGACCTTAAGAAGGAACTGTGTTATTTACTAAATGTTTTGCAGACCACATTACCATTTAAAACACTAATTGGGCATCTCAATTTAAACAAACAATGTAATACATGGCCACAAAGCTTAATTCAACAAGTATGTATTTTATCAAAGACTATTTACCTGATTTAAAGGTTCAGATCATAAAAATGTAACAGCTGTGTAGTAATACACACTTAAAAACAGCTTTACATTTCCCATGAAGAATGCTGAGACAGCATGCACCCCCAGAAACAAAAAAATTGTCCAACATACAATTTCCCAAAATGCATGCATTGAAGGAGATAACGGTATCTTAATATTACTGGCTTTCTGACAACTATACCAAATCCTTGGATTAGGTATTTGTTTATAGATGCTCCTGTAGTATTTAATGCAATTTTGGTTACTCAAATCTTGTGTAAATGTAACAATGATTGATTTTAAAAAGCCCAGCCTTCTGCAGAAAGGTAGCTCATGCTGCTGTCTGCAAAGCAAAGAACTAAAAGAGTCATTAAAAACATTATTTACATTCAACTGAGCCACAGATGTCAAGGTTCCTTATAGACTCAGATGGCATCTACCTCACAGCCATTACAGTATTTCAATAATTGCCTCTCTATTTCTTTAATAGTTCACTCAAACAACAGGGTATGGCTTTGGGATACAATTTAAGAATAAATCTTACATGTCAAATTAATTTGTTTATGTAACAAAAGAAGGAACTATCAAGTACTTGTTAGTAGAATTAAAAAAACCCTAATCTTCTCTTTATGGAAGGACTGACAGGATGTGCCAGCAACCCTACAGCAGGACTGGTTTTAGAGGCACTGTCTTACTGAATTTCAGTCCTTTGTCAACAACCGTTTTGCACTCCACATCCTTGGCCTGTCCAAATACTCCACAGTACATGATACCACAACAGGCTCTGCATTTTCACAATGCCCCAACAATACCTTACTCTGACGTATTCTTCCTCAATACAATAGATAAAAGCTTTAAAATCTTGCCCTATGTGCAATATGCCTTCTGTGCCTCTCAGGTTAGATTCACTCCAGCTTGCTACAGGCAGCACTTCCTTTAAAGTACAGCCATGTGCACCAATGTCCCTTCCTTAAACTCAGCAGCAGGCAGGACAAAAAGGAGTAGAGAAAAGGCTGCTGAGGCACAAGTGGAGCAAGGGACAGCACAGCATGGGGACAGAGACTGCAGGGAAGTGGCACCAGTGAGAAGAACACAGAAAGGAAGGAGAGAGCACGGACAAGACAACAGAGGTTAGGAAAAAGATCCTCATTGACACTGGTAAGAAAGTAGAAACAAGTCTGTCTCCAAGAAACCCCAGAAGAAGCTGCCAGTAAGGTAAACACAGACACTAATATAGGCTGTTTTTCTTAAAAGCCTGTCAGGAAGACAATCAAATAAAAATACCACATAAACAATTTCACCAGTAGTGAGAAGGCCGGAAACAACCAATAGACAAAAACAAATCACTGAATCAAAAGTAAACTATATGGAATTAACCCTGCTATTATATAAGATAGCACAAAGGACTAATAAACGCCCCAAAACAGTGACATCTTGTTTTAAATCCTGCAGTACAAACTGCTGCATCTTATAATTCAGCCTGGAAGGGTAAAAAGCTCCCTTATGTATTGACTTCGAAGGCTTAAACACCTGATTTGGAAAAAAAGATAACTATTGCCTGGATTCCTCATTACCTGTTACCTCATTTTTTCAAAAAAGAACCTTTAGAAATCCTTTTTTTTTTTTTTTTTGGCTAGTTTTTAAGTACTTCCAGCACTAATTGTCTTTACGAAGAGCTTCTTCATATATCTGCTTTATGTAATTATCCTCATGTGGCCAAAAGAATAGAATGGAAACATGTCTGCATGCTGAGCACATTCATGGCTCTAAGCCCCAGAAACACATGACTGCAACAAGCTTCCTGAATCATCAGATCCAGTCCTCTGCTAATGCACTCATGTAAATAATATGTTTGTTATACTGACTACATTTCACAAACAGAAAAGGCTTCCCAAGATTATTCTTCAGGTCAGACTATTGTGAAAACTGTATCTGTGGAGGTCTGTTGTTTATTTCAGTGTCAAACAAAAAAGTTTAACTATCTTTCCACATAAAGCAATTCTAAAGGTTCCTGCTTGCCATATTACCCCATCACAAAAAAAAAGTACAACTCTCAGTATATTTTTCTGTTGCCAACAACCTCGACAGCATTCCCTTACTACCTGCAATTATTTGAAGTTATAATGATACACTTAGGATGATTTATGCTTTGAAAATATTATTCACTATCAAACAAATCTGATGCTGCTACTCAATTAAAACTCTTCAAGATGTTATGAATTATTGCTCCAAATTTCAAGTTTTAATTTAAAAAATATTTTTGAGTTACAGAAGCATTTAAATGGTATTTAAAAAACTAATTTGTAATTTTGCGTTTTGGCCGCTATAGTTCAGAATACCACGATGATTTAAAAAATGTTCTTTGAATAAGAAACACTGAAGTGTTCAGCCTGGAGCAACAGTGATTTGGCAGGTCACACTGTAAAACCCTGGAAAAAAAATACAAGACTGATGCTTATCTTAGAAACACTGATGACATGTTAAAAGCTGTTCCAACACCATCACGATAATAATGGAAGAAACAGCCCTCAAAAATGAACATTTGTCAGCCCTAATCTCTACTGCAATTGCATTTGTATTTTCATAGTTTAGAATAGCTAGGCAACAACTTGTAGAAAAGAAAATTATCACAATAGCTGAAGATTTTCATTTTCATCTTGACTGCTAGCAGTTTTGCCTTAAAACACACCATATCAGCCATCAGTATTCAGCCACCATTTGCCCTGAAGAAATCCACACACTTTGAGTTAATGAACCACAATCTCTGTTGGAGAAGTCTGAGGTTTGGAGTTTCTCCCTCCTCATAAGGGGAACACCGAATGAGTACATTCTTTCAAATGCTTCCTTTCTGCTTATGAGAAGGTTTCTGCTTTTTCCCCCTAACTTTGTCTATTCCTACCATCATAACCTTTTTTCATAGCGTGTTATGCAAGCATATAAATTTATTTTCTTGTTTCAATTGTATTCAATGTATTCACATTGTCATCCTCCAAGCTTCAGCAGCCTGCAGAGAGAGGCATTAAGATGTAGGGGGTAGATAGGGAAAGTATGGCACATAATCCACTAAGACAAGGCAGTAAGTCCTTACACTTCCAAAAAATACTTGGAGTTACGTACATGACCTAGGACTTAAAGGTAAGTATTGATAAGGTAAAGCTATACACCCCTACTTCCAGCACTAAAGAAGATATATACAGTCACATGTATAATAAAGTTGCCTGAAAAGCCTAACTAAAAGGTGGTTTAGAATGTTTCAACTCCTAATTCCTTAGTTAATACACTTTAAAAAACACATATAGTAACAACAACAAGAACAACATAAAAAAAAAAGAAAAATAAAACCAGGGTTGAGCAGAACTTACTGGAAGCCAGGTACATTTACCCTATCTTTTAATTTGCAAGTACCCAGGTGCTTTTATTTATGACATGTTTGTAAAAAAACAGGTCATGAAATACAAAAAAAAAAAAAAAACACAGACAAAAAAACCCCAAAAACAACAAAACAACAAACACACAAACAAACCAAAACAAACAAACAAACAAACTCCAAACCCCCCCAGAACCCCCAACTTTTAAAGCATGGTGAACAGCACAGTGTGCCTGATTACTAGCACAGAAATCGCTGCGGTGGTTTGCCTGCACTAAGGGTAGAAGCAATAGAGAGATGTATTGTAAGGGTGGTATTGCACTGCAACAGATTCCCCAGGGAAGCTCTGGATGCCCCATCCCTGGAAGTGTTCAAGGCCAGTTTGAATAAGGCTCTGAGCAACCTAGTGGAAGGTGTTTCCACTGATGGCAGGGGCTTGGAACTGGATGGTCTTTAGGGACCCTTTCAACCCACACTGTGAATTTAGTCAACAGGAGACCTGGTTTAGAAAAACACACACACACTAAGGGAATAAATACCATGTAGTTTCAACTGTGAAATCCCAGGCAAATCTTTATTTAAATCAATACAGGGTATTGGATAACAAAATTTGACTGTAATGCAGAAGAGAATAGTGGAATTTATGGTAGACTTGAAATCACATTTGGCTCAGAGATATTTTAAAGTGCGAATAGTGGGAGAATAGAAAGTATCACATATCCTTGTCCTGTTCTTATACCCTTTCTAATGTATGAGTTTCAGTCAGGGAGAGAACACTCATCTAATTTTTACAATATTTTGGTGTTATCAAAGTCCGGTCAGGTATTTTTATCTGGGTAATTTTCCCTGTTATTCACAAATTAATAGTGGAATGAAGTCACCTAAAAATTTTCCAGGGTAAGGATGTGCTAAATATTTTCAATATAGGATCACACCTTTGAGGAAAAATCTTTGTACTTACATGATGCTACTGTATGTCTAAGGAAAAACTCTCTAATAGAATAACTATCAACTTGATTTTATTTTGAACTAATTTTGAACTTTGAGATGATATTTAGGCTAAGGTTTTTAAAACATATCTGTTTAAAACTAATTTTCATGTGACAGGCCTCTGTGAAGCTGGAAACAACATCCACCCAGTAGTAATGGCCAAGCACTAAGCTGGCCTGACAGCTACACATGCTGCAATCAGGTCAAGTATTGAAGTAGTGCCCCCATTTCACTCCTGTGGGTAGTTCATTCAACTCAATATAGGAATTGGATTAACCTCTTTTACATTTCTTTCTACTCTACAGTAAGTATTGTAAGAAGCAAAAAATATTTTCAACCTTGCTGCAAATCTCAGACACGAACACTAGACATTTGTGTCTACTAAATGTATTAAAATAACTATATCCTGAATCAACATTTTCTCAACAGTTACAAAATTCATAAAATGGTTTGGGTTGGAAGGGACCCAAGCCCCTTACTGAGGGCAGGGACACCTTCCACTACACCAGGTTGCTCAGACACCCACCCAACCAGGCCTTAAATGCTTCTAGGAATAGGGCGTCCACAGCTTCTCTGGGCAACCTGTTTCAGTATTTCACTACCCTCACAGTAAAGAACTTCCTCTTAATATTTTATCTAAACCTCACTTTAAATCCATTGCCCCTTGTGCTGTCACTACACATTCTTGCAAGAAGTCTCTCTCCATCTTTCTTGTAGGCTCTCTTCAGGAGGAAGGCCACAATTACAGCACCCCAGAGCCTTCTCTTCTCCAGGCTGAACAATCCCAATTCTCTCAGCCTTTCCTCATAGGAAAGGTGCTTCATCCCTCTGCTGAACTTGGTGCCCCTCTCCTCTGGACTTGCTTCAACAGGTCCACACCTTCCCTGCTGGGGACCCCAGAGCTGGATGCAGCATGGCAGGTGGGGTCTCACCAAAGCAGAGTAGAGGGCAGGATCCCCTCCCTTTACCAGCTGCCCACGCTGCTTTTGATGCAGCCCAGTGCACGTTTGGCTCTCTGGGCTGTGAGTGCACATGGCTGGGTCATGTCCAGCCTCTCACCCAGCAGCAACCCAAGCCCCTCTGGGCAGGGCTGCTCTCGCTCTGTCCATTCCCCGGCCTGTGCTGACACCAGGGGTTGCCCTGACTCAGGGCACCTTGCATTGGTCTTGTTAAACCACAGGAGATTCCCATGTGCCTACTCCTCCAGTTGTCCAGGTGCCTCTGGATGGCATCCCATTCTCCAGGTGCGGCAACAGCACCTCTCAAGCTTGGTGTCATCTGCAAATCTGCCAAGGTGCACTCAAACCCACTGTCCAGGTCATTAATGAAGATATTTAATAATCCTGGTCCCAATAAGTACCCCTGAGAGACACCACTTGTCATCCACATCTATCAGGATGTTGAGCAGCATTCTACTTTCCAGTCCAGTGAAGACTAACTCATCCAAAAATTACCCAGTAGGTCAGAAAATTATCATTTGCTGCCCTCTAGCACAGAAATCATGCAAAAATTACAAGTCTGAAAAATGCACATTAAACACAATTGCAAATATAGTCACTAATAGAGCAAATGATATTTTTATTAGTCTAGAGAACAGATGAGACCTTTTCCTGGTAAAAACAGTAGACTGTCACTAGACTAACTTGTATGGTTTGAAACAATAAAGTCCATTTTAAGGACACAACTTTTCTCTGGACCTGAAATAGAAATAGCAGCTTTCTGACAACCACAATATCCTGCATTTAGTAGCATATAGAAAGTAGCAAAGTGTGCAATACCACTGTATGTTTATCTGTAAAGCTGGCAACTTCATCATCCCTCAAGAACATGTGCTTACCTGAAGAGCTGGAATACACAATATTTTGCCTATTTTTTTTCAAATAAATCCATTTCTCCCATAAAAGATATTACAGCTACCTACCAGGTTTGGTCTGAACAGATCTCTCATTTCTATTAATAAATTACACCCAAAATTTAAATCTCCCTGCTTCTGAACTACCTTTTTGGAAAGATTAGTGTCAAAAGGCAGTTCTTCAGTAACCCACCATGATCCCTACAAGAATCTGATGTAAGGAAGCTCAACAGAAACTCTGCCTAGATTTCTGTTTGTGATATAGGGCACTGTACTACTTACACAGGGCTAAAATAATCCTGATGTTGTGCTGTTCTCAGAAGAGGGTTAGTCATAAAATACTGCTGCAAAAGCCAACTGTTCCTGGCTGAATTTCTACCAAAATATGGTCCTGGCCATATCTACTACTTTTAAAAAGCAAAAAGTGGTGATAAAAATAGACACAGCACAAATATTTTAAACACCACACATTTTAAAAGGTAGCAATCCGTAGCCTTGGAAGATATTTGTTACTCTCCCCCAAATTTACATTTTTACACTACTCCAAGTATCTACTGTACAAGTAACTTCACTAAGTGTATTAAATTAGTTCTATCCAATAAAACCTAAGAATGCAAAAAACCCTACTATGTGGATATAAGCATAAGGGAAGTAAAGCTATTTGCCAACTCCAAGGTACGTCTTCATTTAAAGTAAGATCCTTCTCAATAATCAGAGAAGGAAAAAAAAATCCTAAAAACCCAAAAGAAAACTCTAAACCAAAACTCCCAGTGATTTTCCATCTGAAGAGTTAAAAAGCCTTTAACTGAATTTCAAAGCAGATCTAGGGTTTTATCTGTCTGATTAAGTACAGCTTTTAACAAGTGAAGTTGTAATTAGGCATAAAGATAGCAGAGCAAGCAAAGTTAGAATAATGCATATAAACTCTAACATAAGAAGTGGTCCATTTTCATAACATCTCATGCTCTTTCTATTCAGAGAGGGTTATTTCCTCTTCAGGGTGCTGGAGCTGGGGTAGGAGCTTTCCACAGCCCCTGTACTGGCAAAGGAATTTCTTGCCAGGAAAACAGCCACAAGGACCATGCTGACTCAGATAGTGCCTATGCTCTAGAAGCATCAGGTTTCAGTATTTCTGGAACATTCAGGAGGTTTCATTCCAAGAGGCTTACAAGAATTCAATCCCATGTGGTGTTATGCCAAGAGGCTGCAGCAGAGAGTTACAATTTTGTTCCTTCTGAACTGCTCAGCTGCTACCACATACAGTTCAACTGACATGTTTAAGGCTTCTTTGAACTTTAATAAACACATTTCTCTAAAATATAGAAGCAAGTCACATAAATAAAAGTTCATAGGAAATCTTTGACAAAACCAAGAAAGGAGAAAGTGTAGAAAAGGTTGGGCTTGATGTTACCAATCTTGATCTGATTTTAACATGACATTTCAACTGTATGGAATTAAAATACTCCCAGCAAACATGGAATGCAACTAAATCAAGAGCCCAACACTGATTTTAGGCAGAGTAATGAAAAATCCTACACAAAGATCAGTTACGTGGCTCACAAACTTTGCTAATCCTTAAAGACAGATTGCCTAGGTCTAAAGAAGAATCTAAAATTACACTGATGCATCCAGTAATAATAACAAGAATGGAAAAGATCTATACAACTCCCATTCAAAATGAAAAACCCAACAAAAGCAGTATCTGCTAGCTAAGAAAGCACTTTTAATGTCTTACCGATATTTTGTCAAAAGACCAGAATTATTGTATTTTTTGTATGATTTCCATTTTCTGATGAACACAAAGCTTCTGCAGTGTTTTTTGGTTATTCACTTTCAACTAGTAGCAGATATTATAGATAATACTAGGGGAAAAAATCACTGCTTCAGATCCCCAACAGAAGAAAATTATGCTGTGACATTGCATCTGTAATTCCCTTAACCTAATGTGTAAAGAAAAACCCAAAAAGAATCATTAAAAAGAGTTGTTTTTTTTCACACAGATGAGTCTGAGAATCAAAATTCCGTATTCAGTATTTTCTAAATACTTCCTACACTAAATTCAAGAGCACAGAGAGTCAGGTATAAATCAAGTCCTGTGGAAAATGATGCACAGACATCCAGACTACAAAGAATTAAATCAGTCACAACAAAAGAAAAACCAACCCAACAACAGCAGGACAAAGACAACAGAGGTATTGACTACTTGGATAGAACAGAAATGCTCTGCACTGTAACCCTCTCTTCAGCAGAAGACACTGATTCATCACATATCCAACTTTCAATATAATTTTTTTCTACTATATCAAACCCTTCCTTTGGTTCTTTTCCTCTTCAGTGCCCTTCCCATAAGCTCTCTGTAATTCCAGTTCTGTTTGTGTTACAGCACACAGGCAAATCATTTTGCCTTCTCAGATTCTGCTTCCACAAACTCTTTCATTCATATCCGCATTAGCATCTTTACTTGCAAATCCACTTCTTTTTATTGCTATCCCTTCACCTGAAACAGCTTTCATCTATTCCCCATCTGTCTCAGAAATCTTTCACCATACCTATTCAGCTTAAAAACTTTTTTCCTGACAAATCACTCTTCTATGGATTTGCATCCATATTCCCTCTGTACTGGATTCCAAGTATGTTTTATACTAGAGAAATAAAAGTATTTGAAAGGTGTTGCAAAATGCCAGTTGTCCATATATGTAACATCACAACATTATGTGGAGCGATAACTACATGGAGTTATGTAACACAGACTTACCCAGAGGGTTAAAGAAAACTCTAGAAAAATATTACATCACTGTGGGCTTTTTTACACTCATTCTCCAGGACCCCCAAACAAAACAGAATTTTTTTTTTTCTCCACTGAAAAATATTTTTCCTTTTACCAACCCAAAGTTATTTTAGATGAGAAAAAATCTCCCCTGCCTCTCAACCTGGGCTTACAGGAATAGCAGTCAGCTACCTGGCATCTTGTTTTTCATCACCTTTACGACAGAAAAGCATTTGATATACACAGAAATAATTTAACTCACCAATAAACGGAATTGAAGCCAAAGAGTCACCAGGTGGGCTGGAACTCGATGCTTTCCTTTCTTCTATTCTTTTTATGTGGACTTCTCTCCGAGCATCATTAGGTAACCAACAGGTAGTGTCCGAGGCTGCCTCTTGGTCATTTACAGCAAGAATGTAGGACTGATGCCTCAAAGGCTGGGGAGTTTGGTGGCCAGAAGGTGATTTGTCCCGCATGACCACTGTGTCTTTGTCATTTCCCTGAACATCCATTTGCAGACTTTCAGACTCACGAACATCTTCCCTTTCAATACCATGAATCTTTTGTCTGATGGAACCATCTACATTGTCAGAGGTAGTTAAACACTCACTTGTTGGCTGAACAAGTTTGGCAGAAGCTGGAGCCAGAGAGGAGGGCTGGATGGTTTTACCAGATTCTGTTCTGTGATCTGGAGCACCTTCGGCTCGGATCCTTGACTGTTGGTTTAACAGACTGCTTTGATGCAAATGATTTACTGTTCTTTGGTCTTTGCTGGCAATAGCATCCAGGCCCTGGTTAAGGGGAATCGATGGTTTTGCTGCATAGGGAGCCGAGTTCTTCAGAGAGCTACTTTTAGAACTTCTGGCTGGTGTGAGACACAACCTTTCTTGTGAAACACCTGCAGATTTTGAAACTCCCCCAGGAGTTTGCGAATCGCGAGAAGGCTGTAAGACTTTAATATCTGGTGAAACTTTCTGAAAGTGAGAACCAGGCAGAGAAGCTCTACTACCAGTTCTCCTGTTGTCTGAAATATAAGTATTCGGAGCAATAGGGAAGTTTTGACCTCGAAGGGACATATGAAATGCATGTTGTCTAGATCTGTCATAAATACCTCGCCGATCATCTTGTTCAGTAAACCCTGTCCATTTGTAAGTCTTTCTCCTATCTCCATTTGCATCTCCAATCATATTCTCAGAATGAAAATTTTCTAGCACTTCACCCTGTTTGCTGAGATAATCCCACGACCGAGCCCTGTGATTTCTAGCATTGACTGAAGGTGAAGTTAGAGTATCTTGTGAAGCACTTCGGGGCCATTCTTTCATCAACACGGGATCTTCAAGCCTTTCCTGGGATACGCTTCTCTGCCGGATCTGGACAGACTGTGGAACCCTGTCATGAGAGGTGCTCCTGCGCCGTACCTGAGAAGCAGTGCGATTTGGCACCACCTGATTATACTCAGTTGTGTTCTGAGAAGCTGCCCTTAAGCTATCTAACCTTTCCTGTATTGTTCTGGAGCCATACATGTGCATGCGCCTGTTATCAATGTACTCCTTGTAAGTTTTGTAGGTCTTCCAGTCTATATGCTGGTGGGAGGTTGGAGAACTGTAGTGATTAGCAGAGACTGAGGGTGAGTCTGTGGCTTGAGTAGAAGGTCTAGTGTTTGGGATGCCTTCTGGACATACTACATAATTTGAAGCTTTGCTTACTGTTACAGTTGTATCAATTGGTCTTGTTATTGGAGTCTGGGGAAGTACAATGGCAGTGGACACTAAAGATGGTGGTGATGTGGTGGTCCATGCTTTTAGACTTGTTTGATCTTTTACGCCGTATCTTACTTCCTCTGTCCTGTGTGATGGACCAGCATGATTATTTCTGCAAGATGGCAAATCTACAGCCTTCTCAGAAGGCACAATAACAGTCCTTACAGTTTCATTGCAAACGCACACGGCTGTATTTGATTTTGCAATGTCTGTTGGAGATGGAGGCACTTGTATTTCCATTCTGTAGGCCCTCTCTGGCTGTGTCAATGCCCGGACTGGTCTACTGACTTGCTGTTTCCCCAGCGAGAAGTCAGAAGGGAGCTTGTCTCCAGCTTGTGCCTTAACAGAGGCTGTGGATGTCAGGCGTGGATAACATATTGGTGGTGGCTCTGGTATGTTGTGGGCATTACCACTGTAGGCTTCGTTGCCTTTCAGGTAGGCATCTTGGGAATACGCCTGTAGAGAGAAGATTAAGTGAGTACTCAGTGAGGGAGATGGAAAATTTCGCCATTTAGTATTTGCATGATCAAGCTTCAAGGGAGGGGAACAGGTACAAAATTCACACTCCCTCTAATTTCAGACAAAATGTTAGTTCAAAAGATAAAACCAGCATTCCAGCCTCTTAGTGAGCAAACAGAACAAGCAAAATCATGACATTCATTCCCTCCCTCAACAATTAAAAAACTGAACTGATGACCAATTCTAGGAAATACTGTGAGTAGGGCACTAAGTCAGGTTTCTCGAAATCCATGAGCACACAACACAGTATTTTTTTCCCCTTTAATTCTGCTTTCTAATATGATACTTCACACATTTTCCTCATTTAAGCCTCCCATTGCTGGAAACTGGAATTTCACAGCACTCAATAGGTTAAAATGCTGAATAATAAATTCAAATAGCACTAGAAAATTCTCTATATGCTTAGGGTATAAAACAACTCTATTCACTTAATGCAGTACATATGAAAAGTACAGACAAATAAAGATACATACACACACACTCCTCTAAGATGTCTTCTACATAAAAGCTACTGTTCCTAAACATATAATGAATAAATTGAAGCAGTAACATATTGTTTTCAGCCAACACCCTGTAAGTCATATTTTACAGGAGACAGCAAGTACATGGTACCCAAATTTTACTGCAAAAAATATTAATAATATTTAGCATTTTTAACTTTGGGGTAAAAATAGTATGAAAATTCCTATTCACCACTAGCCATGCACTATTGAAACCCAAACTGAAATCTCTAATTTCCTTAGTGCACTTTGCATCTTCATGCATAACCTGACTCGTAAGAAAAAAATGATTTTATTATACTTAGTATGTTTCTGCAGCATTTCTGAAAGCAGCATTTGTCATTGTGAAATTAACCGAACATTCAAAATGATGTACCAATGAGAAGCATACAGCATACTTAAACAATATTCTATTATTGAAAAACTTCAGCATGACTTTTTTCAGTTTGAACATAATGAAATAAAGAGCCAATGCAGAGCCTGCCAATGTAACAGAAGATTAAAATAATTTCTCAGGGCTTTTACACGCTTAGGAGTACTATCATATCACAGCATTTCCTGTTCAAATCATAACATGCTCAATTCCAGTATATCAATGTGCTCTGTCTTAACAGTAGACAGTTATAAAAGCCCAAGTGCAGCCATAAAATTAACATAGAGCAAAGTAGAGAGGAGGGCGAGGCATTTACAATACTGCTGCAATGTTACACCGAGCATTAGTGAAGTGCAAAATATTAAAGCACACTGAGAGAAAACAGACCAAATAACACAGGCACAAACCACAAATCAAGAGATCAGCATTATGAAGAAAATTCAGCTCAGATTATCTAGAGTTCATTACCAAACTTGCTGTTTCGTATTCTTGCTTCTCACAAATCATTAAGAAAAACATGCCTTACAAAACCATCAGAGAAATGGCTACTGTACATTTCTTACCAGTGCTGTGACATCCTTTGTAAACTGCAGCTGGCAGAAAACAGGAAAACACAGTAAAAACTGCTTACAGATGTAAAGACAGAATTATCTTGTCATATTGATGTTGACTACAGCAGGCTAAAAATACAGCCTACACTGATTTCACTGGAAGGTACCAACAGACATAAAGGGCAGTAGAGCATAAAAAATAACTTCATCCTCCTTGTGAGCATGTCCATCTCAGGCTTTTATCTGCTCCTTACGTTTATCCTGTACCTTTACAGAAAGCAAAATACGTTTGTGCCATTTTGCCTTGGTGCATCCCGACAGCTGCCTGCAGAGAGCTCTGGCTCTGTGTGCAATGAGATTTCCCTTCCACTACAGCAACATCACTGTCTCTCATTTCCCTGGGCTGCTACCATCCATCCCTGCTTCCTGGTGACGAAACAACGGCTTTATTATGCACTTAAAACAGCACGCCCCTTCCTCACATATATCCAAACATGACCACCAACTGTCAGCTGACTGCAGCTGCTTTCACGCTGTACATCTGAAATTAGAGGAATGATGCTGCAGAAATACACTCCTCATGTGATTTGTAATTTTTTTTCCTCCGCTCATAGTAAAAATCAGGACAGGCTTCCACTGACACATTTAATGGGGGGAAGGAACGTATGAATAAAAACATTTCTAAAGCTTTAAATAAATGGCTATTTAAGATCTTGATGGGCTGAAGAATTAAATTTTAAAAATTGTAAGAGATGCTGAAGACTCAAAAAACAGATTGAGCAAGATCCTTCTGGCATGCAAGACAAACAAAAACCATCATATGTTGCCCCCTAATCAGAAAATAAATATCAATTTATTCAGCTGATGAAACAGCTGATATCTCACCTTCTCTGGGATGTGCACACATTACACCAACAGAAAATACCCCACTTATGTTTTTGTAAAACATTCCCCTGACAAACAATTCTTCATTGACTTTGACAGCAGAAAGGCTAAATTCCAAAGCTGGTGTGATCTGATTGTAGCCAAAGACTACAAGTGAGTATAAAAGTAAGTTCTCAGCTCTTGACAAAATTTATCACAAGTATTAAAACACCACCTTCAGAAGACAGCATTCCCAGAGGGTCCAAAATGAGATCAGCTAGGTTTTCTCCTCCCCCCAAAAAATTATGTTTCCATGATTGCAGGTATACCCAGACAGACAGACTGCCAGTTTTGTGTAAGACAGTTACTGAAAGTATTTATCCTCTCAACCTCATTCCACCCACTACCCAAGAAAGCACTGAGACAAAGCAGAACATACGTCCAAGAAAAAGGAAGTTTATAGACAGGATTGTGATACTTCCACAAAGAATATTTGATATCTTTGTTTCATAACTCTGATTAAGGGCCTACAGAAAATAAGGTAAATTACAAAGAAACTGATGGATCTGCCCTGCAGATGTCAAACTGAAGGATGTATTATCAGCCTTTTTACCAATGAAATATTTTAACTGCTTTCAGCACAAAGTGCTGAGATTTTTAGAAGAGGTTTAGAGACTAAGAAATGTGAAATACACCAACGTATTTAATAGTTCATACATTGTTTTGATATTTAACATATTTTGCAGCCACATAAAACACAGCTTGAGTATTAATCTATCTCTTTAGTTTCTCTAACAATAAATCATGTGAAAAATACTACCTTAATCTCTAAGTGATTACAACAGGATACATTCATAAAAATGCCATTAAGGTATGGCTGAATTTTAAGTGTTTATAGTCTTAAAACAAAAAACAAATCAACCAAACAAAAAAAGGCTCACAACTTAGTCTCAAAATGATCCAAAAATCAGTCTAGATGTTTTGTGAGCTCTTTTTCACATTCTCAAAACAATGGCAGTTTCAAAAGACTACCATACAAATGCAGCAATTTAGAGTGATATTAACTGCTCTGATGGATAACAGCTCTGCAACAATTACTAGAAGAAAATTGCTGCTCTTACAGTAAGAACTCAGCATGTTTCTAGTTACTGGGTACCATTTCTTCCCACCTTGCAATCTGGTTTTGTTTGCACAAAGTTTGCAAACTCCTATGGTAAAGGAATAATTTCTTACTGTGAATTTGTAGAACCATTAAGGGTTTTAACTCCTAAGGTAATACATTCATGCCATATGATAGGCAAAATACATTTTAAGCAAATAAACCATTTTACAAGGTATTTAATTTAACCACCTAAAATTTAGCTGAAGGGCTTTGGTCCCACATATATTCCATTGATTTAGTGCTATTAGATGCTAGAACAGTAACAGCCAAATGCATGAGGATTCCTCTGGGAAAGAATCACGGGGAAACCCTTTACTTTCAAGAGCTCAAACCAACCATATCCTACACCCATTAGCCCAAATCCATAAAAACATGCAGCACTATGTTTCACTGAGGATGAGTGTGCTTCACTCCACTACAGAATGAATAACAACAGAATTTCAACAGAACTATTCACTAAATTGGTGATAAGCATTTTGATGAATCAGAAGCTAACATGCCCAACTCCTAGCAAGACTGAGCTTGAGGCATTCTTCTTTCCTTCTCCAACCAGCCTGGCTTCAGATTTCATTTCCTCACTAGTAAATTGTTCTCTTCCCCAGTCTTAATCTAATCTCACCATCATCATGCATATGGAAACTGCACACCAGAAAAGGTTCACAGGTCTCTTAAAAGGAAGCATCTTCTTACAGTTTGTTCTGGCAAGAATGCTAGTAATACAGCTCAAGTGCTTTTATTTTACTCTGAGACACCCAAAGACTACAGTCAGATAATGTTATTTGAAAAAAACCCAGAAAATGCACCTTTTCTTCCTAAAGGCAGTGCATTTTTAGTAAGCAAAATTTAATGCCTTAGGCCAAATAAGTTTTATTTCCAAATACAAGCTGTGTAAGAGACTGTCTTGTAAAGTCTAAATTGTGGTTAGGAGGGCTGATGCAAATGGCATTTTCCAACATGCATTGTCTGACAACAAAATTTAAGTCTCTTCTCCTAGGTCACTGTGTCTTCACACCACACCCTGCCTCCCTCTGTACTTGCTGCCATCGCTTTAATATTAACCTCTGTGCACATCAGTAACTCGGCACAAAATCTGGAAGTAAAAAAGTGCTCCAAGCCTCCGGACTAAATACAGCTACTTAGAAAAACATCTCTATCCTTATTAAAAGATAAAACAAACAAAAGTATTTCAGAGTTTGCCATGTTGCTCCACTAGGTCTGATGCAACTGGATGGTCACAGGAAGAAAAACAAAATTAAACTGGCACTCTTTAACATCTATGCCAATTGTGGGCAGACCTGTAGTCAGAGACATGAGGTTACTGGGGCATGTAAAACTCTAGGATACATTTCCACATTTAAGTTATTTTTCTTTTTGCTGTTATTAGAGGGAGTGTTTTGGTTTTTTTGGTTTTTTTTTTTTTTTTTTTTTTTAATAATAGGTGCACAGGTGGCAATTTCAGGGTACTAAAAGGCCTTGAGATCCACCAAATCCCACCAAAATTCTAAGTTCAGAAATGATAATGCAGTACTCTCTTCTCTGCTGTACAGGTCTTCCAGAATACTGGAAATTTCCATATCACCTGACTAGAAAGAAGGAAAAACAAAAAAGAAAATCTGTGCTTCAGTTGACTTTTACTCATTTTTCTGGTCATTCCCATCTAGGATTTTTGGTTCCTCTATTTTCTGTGACAAGAGGAACATTTCTGGTCAAATGTGGTAAACTTTCAGTTACTGATCTGCAGCTTCATTGGTCTGTAATTCTGAGGAAAGATTAAGATTTAACTAAATTTATCAAAAACATAATAGTAAACAGCCCCCTTTTATTTCCACCTTTACCATTATTCACAGAATGTTCAATAACATCTTTCTGTATATGAAACTGCAAAGTTCTTCCTGGAAGGCTAAGGCACATTTCAAGAGATTTGGACACTAATAAAATTTAATGGTGACAACACCTAAGACCAGAAGTAACTTCTTACTTTTAGCGACAATTCCTGTAAGGAAATGTTTTTTTAGAAATTAAACTACTGTAAATAGGCTAAAAGTTGGGTAAGATGAACTTTTGAGTGAGTGTGTAGTGTAGTGAGAAAAGTGCTAGAAAATGAAGGGTGAAAAAAAGGGATACCTTACCTATAGGATGTATGTTTGTACACAACATAGTTATACACATCTACAAAATAATATCTACCTATATTTACCTGAAATAAGCATCATATATAATGATTAATATGCTACATCAAAAACAACTTTCCAAATAAACAGCTCCAATGCAGATCATAATAAAGATACCGTTTTTCAAAAAGTGGTATTTTCAAGCGCCTGCTACTTAGAAAAATCAGTGACTTGTAAGATGTATTCTTTTTTACATACAGGAACAGTTAGCAAGTAAGTACATTCCAACATGAAACATTCCCAGAAAAAATGGTCCAAAAATCCTGAATATGGAGGACACACTAACATACACATGTTAGACACAACAAATCCTACTGACAACACTCATAAAAATGCTCACTTGTAAACAAGCTTAGAAAACTCAATTTACTCTACGGAGCACCTTTACATTCAGTATTTTCCGCATAGCACAAAAAGCCTTTGAACAACTGGAAAGTTGTCAAAATTTAAACAGTATTTTAGCATTAAACTTGTTATCCAAAGGCTACAAAACAGCAACAATTTCATTGAATACACTTGAGAAATATGAACTATTTGTAGTTGATCTAAATGTGTCTTCCCATTTGCATGAAGTCAGCAGTACTAAAACCTGCAAGATGTCAAAATTCTGTCAAAAAAGGTTAAGAATGCTGCAGAAATTGCATATAGATGCTTCAAATTTGAAACATCAAGGATAACGTGACATAAAAATAATCCTCCCCTTCCTGGTTTAAAAATGGTCATATACCTAGAAATGTTTCAAAATAATCTCTTTTGATAAATTTAAGTAAATTTATCATAAATTTGACGAGGACCGACACATACACAGCTGTCAAGAGTTCAAGATTTTGTTATGGACATAGATGCTTTAAATATCCTTTACCCCATCTACAAAGTGACATTTTCAACATCACACCAGTGAACAAACAACAAGTGACATTGGTTTCACTAATGGTAGGATTTCACATGTAATTCCCTTCCAAGTAAGCACTGTTCACATACCACAGAGGGCAATGGCCTAGGGATTGGACCACTTCATTGTTACTACTGATGAATGGATTTGAAACCCTGTTTTCAGGAAATTCAATATACCAAGAGGTTCACAGACATATATGGATATTTCTGAAGACTAAACTCAAGGTTTATAAATAGCAAACTAAGGATAGAAACAAGCAACTGTATTTCTAGCCCTCAGTCATGAGTACATGGAGTAGACTGCCAAGTACTATAAAATTTAGCACAACCAACATTGTTCCTGAATATAATGAACCTATTCCATCCTCTTTGCGCTAGATATACCACTTGTTAGCTCATACTACAGTATCCAGTAGTGTTTGGAGTTTTGCTATTTTTACAGCATATTGGTATTTAACATCAGTTTACAATGAGGAACACTATTTGAAGACATTTGCAGCAACATATGTCACAAAAAACTACTAAGTTATTTAACATTCTATAATAGCTTACATAACACAACTTCAGGTGTAAGTTTTTCCTCTATTACAATTCAGAGGAATTGTATAGATTCTTCATTTTACTGAAGTTACTGAGAATGTACTGTCTCAAAAGATTGCAAATTATTTTAGAAGTGCTAAAATCTTTCCTCCTGTGTGGTAGGCTGAAACAGATACAATTACAGGCCACAACTGACAGACTCTGTTGTAAGACAATTCAATTTCATCATCTTTTTATTCACCAGTTGCAGCTCAGCCATCAAAAATTGACACCTGGAAGCATATATACTGCAGTGTTCTGTGATAGGACTGAATGAACAAACTGCTGCTATCAGAGGTCATTTCCAATAGGCCCAAGTACAGCCAGTACTGCTCAGCCTTATGGATTCAGGAAACACCTGTGCCACCATGCCTTTCCTCTGGAAATGCTATGTGCAACTGGAAGCCCTCAAGGGCAGTTCACTTTATCCCCAACAAATGCATCTTAGCAAACAGTAGCATAAAATCCTTCTGTGTCATGACCCAACCCAACAGTGAACAACTGAATGAACTCACACAAGCTATAGGGTCAATGTAAAGCATTTTTTGCAAAATTATGACTTCACCTGTCAAACCTAATCCTCTTTCTACCTTCAACAGAGCAACATCATACAAAATTCACAACTCTTATCACATCTTAAAACTCAGAAGGAACATTTGTATAATGACACCTGAAGATTTTTTATATATCCAGTCTTTCCCTAGAACTTCCACAAGCAGGTATTTTTTCCTCTTTTCTTTATCCCTCCATCTTCTCAAGGAGAATGATCTTATTTTCTTTTTGTTAATATCCTTTCCTAACCCTTAATGGCAACAATCATCCTTTTTTGCCCTCTGCCCCCATCTCACCTGTTGATAACAAGTTATATACAACCCATTATTTTTCATCTCTATTTTACCTGAAGTTTGCACTTTCTGTTTCACCGGCAGAGAGACGATGTGCCTAAGACCTTTTCATCCAGACAAATACAAATGTTTAACCTTAAAACTACAAATCCTGCCTTGTCCAGATTCTTACACTACTTTGGCTACAAGACTGTATTAGATGTGTAGGGCATTCCGAAAATTTAAATGTTAGCATTATTCCTGCGTTTATACATATTCACAGTTCCAATTTAAAAAAAAACAAACCAAAAAAACCAACCACCAAAAAACACCCCAACAGCTTTTCTCTCCTACTTATTCCTGCAATCAAAACTCACTTTTTTGTTTGATTACTGAAATATGTCTTCATCAAATGTTCTCAAAATATCTCTTTTATTCTAATAATCTTGGCCTGTTGTCCTAACTGGAGAGTTCCTGTACTAGCTTCTACCTTCACTTTAATGCCAAACAAAGTGGTTTTTTTTGGGTTTTTTTTTTTTTACTCATTATTTTGGTCTGTAATAATGGAAAACGACTGCTGAAACCCATAGGTTTTTCTTAACACAAAGTCATCTCACTACTTCTGTGTGGATTAGAAAATACACTTTTCCAACTACTAACAAAGAAAATCTACCCTGCTTGTCATCTTCTCCTCTCCTCTGCTTCCAATTAAAAATAAACTAGAGCATATCAATACACTAGGTGTTATTTTGATTCTTCACAAGATGTGCTTTACATATCATGTATTATTCAAGACTCTTTTGGACTTATAGACACTAAATGGGAGATGAATTATCTTACTACACATGCAGGACCTCAGTTAAAATCCATAACAAATAGGCACTAGTGCAACAAAACATTTCCAGCAGTCACTTTAGCCCATCCATCATACTTCTTAGTCCACTCACAATTACTGAGTTATTTAACAAAGGCTTTTTATGCTAGTTTTTGAATTCAAATTCTTTAGAACCGGACAACCTAGTTAAAAGAAGCAATCTGATTCATAAATTCTAACATAATGAAATTAATCCAAATTACAGTAAAAATATGAACAAGATGTATTTTTTAACATGCTAGAAATATCATGTGAAGACAGTACACCTTATATTTAGATTCCCCTGAAATTTCAGGCATGGCAATAAGGTAGGAAGATATCTAAGGAGTTACGAAGAATAAATATTAACTCTAATTATTCGCTGATAGCACACTTCAAAGACTTTGTAACCAACAACAGAACATTTTTGTTAGGTAATATACTCTCTGAACAGAAGTTTCATGAACATACCAGTTGAAGGATGTCCTCATCTTTTGGCATAACGCTAAGTTCCAATACGCTGTCACTGAAAGAAATGGAAAAAAAAAATCACAGATAAACTTTCAGAGATTTTCAATTCTTATTACAAAGATAAGCCATTTACTTTCATAGACTGTTCAAAAACTCCAACCCTCAGCTACTATGACAAACATGTGACACAACAAAAGTAATCACAGATTTCCACTAGAATCTTAAGAGGTAAGACTAGAAGATAAATCTGACTGAGCCAGTTTAGTGAGCCAACACACTGATTTGGGTAGTTTTATTTCCTTTTTTTTTTTTTTTTTCTTTAAGTCCCAAGGTACACTACTTGTTTGGAACTTCTTGGACAAAATAATGTGACAAATATGTGAATAAAAGCTAAAACTATCCTCTTTCTTCAATTTAAAACAAAAGGTTTGTAGCACTTCTTAAAATTGTTGTAGTTACATCATAATCACTGCCTCATTTGAAAAGAGGAGCAATACCAAGGTCAGTACTGACCTACACATTTCCACTGCAATCACCTCCTAGCAGGATCAACTTAAACAGTCACTCAGATGACATCTGAAACATGGATGAAAAATGCTTGCTACTTGTCAGTGCTGCATTTTCAGCTGCTGAAACCACAGGAAGCAGCAGCATAAAATCCAGGAATCTGAATAGTTCTATCAGTGTGACTCAAACACAAGCAAAATCAGGACACCAAATGTACAATGTACCAGCTACCTAGTTGAATATTATAAAAACAGTGAAACAGTTGGTATCTACCAGAAATAAGGTATTTTCACAAGCAAGAGAGAAGCATATGCTTGCAGTATTGGATAAGAATAGATGAATTTATTATCTCATCTGAGATAAAGGAATAATCTGTTCACATTCATTAAATGTGAAGTGGAGCAGGTACAGAGAAGGACTCCAAAAGACTAATGTACAGCCTATTATAATGAGGCCAAAAAACCAAAATGAAATTACTGTGACCATTATCTAGAAATCTCACATGTAAGAATTAAAAAAAGGTTATTTAAAAAAACCTGACCAGTATCAGCAAAAGTATCAATGCAACCTAAGTGGCTATCTCAGAAATCAGCTCATCTGTACTGGTTAGTACAATGCATTAGGTGAGGAAAGACAAAACCACACAAAGACTGGCCCAACTACAGGGCACACCGATCAGCCTATGAAAACACTGAGAAGGAACCTCAGTTTATTTGTGCAGAAAAGAAAGCCATCATCTCAAAATGTAATGTGTGATTTATTATGCTTTCTTATATGAAAAATGTTTCTATTTTGTGGTTCCTTTTCCATTTTCTAGCAACCACAGACATAAGGCTGAATTCCAGAAGCAGAGTAAGGTTATTTGGTTTCACAAGCTTTTTAAACAACTATTCATTTTGGAAAAGTGTTCTCCAAGCAGCATAAAACTTTAGTCTTAAAACTGAAGATCAGCAGGGATTTAAGGTGCTTTTTTTTTTTTTTAAGCCCCCACACATCTAGGTAAAAGTAAGTCTTCAAAAGCCTTGTGAAGATTATTATAAAATACTGGATTATAAGAAACAAGAGAATATTGACTTTATGTGCATTTACAATAGCATTTCCCATATTGACTAAATGCATAAATAGCTTGAGGCATTTTTAACAAAGTGTCCAGATTTCAGTTCTACACATCGATGGCATGTATGTAAAAATCATATCAGGCAACTGCTTACTTGCAGGATGAAGACCTTGGATGTCAAAAATATGATAGTATTGCTCCTCTTGAAGTACTTTTTATATTAAAAAAATGTAATTTGACACAGAAAAAACCATACTCATTCAAGTATTTTGTTTCTCCTCCTCCCCCTTTTTAAGAAAGTGATTAAATCCATTTACACAATTAACATCTTTTTAGAAGACATTCAGAGGACTAAAGGGTTCCATTCAGAAACAATGTTTTACATGTAACTCTAATAGCTACTTAACTATCTTATTCCTGTTTGCCTGAAGAACCTTTTGGACACAATTTGGATGTTCTTACTTCATATTTTGAGACATGCTCTCAGGATGTTTTTTAATTTTCATATCAGAAACAAGAAGTATTAAGGAAGACTTCTGGTTTATTGTACAATATAATGTAAATGTAAATTATGAACTAGAAAGTGTTAGTAAGAACCACCACACAGAAAGTGATAGTCTACACTGGAGCTCCAGATACAGTACTCAGAACTCTCAGAAGTATTTATCATTCCAATTACTTTCATTACACATTCTGAGAGTTGAATTCAAATGTTTTGATTCCAAGTTATCAAACTAAAGCAGTAATCATAAGATCTATCTTCTGATGCATTATTTTGTATTAATGAAACAGATTCAGTAGCTAAACTCTGCACATTTCTGAGTAATCCAAACACTTTCAAGAACAGTTTGAAAAGAGAAACAAGCAGAATAGACAATGATTCAAATTCCCCTCTTGAATGAAAAAAAGGGGGGGTAAGAGAAGTTGCAAATCAGAATCTGTTTCTTCTTTTATTTGGAATAATTTACAGAGTTTATGTTAGGAATCAACATATCTCCAAGTTGATTATATATGTAAACAGATAAGAATAAATTCTTAATGGACCAAACCAGCAACTGTTGGCATAAAGTAGGAAATGTAGAGTTAGAAGTGTAATCATGATTAGTGTTACAGGACTGTAGTTAATTCTCTAGCAACTCTTCTGAGATGTGTCTTTTCTGTCTCAGAGGAAATAACTAGCGTAACTTTAGGTTTTTTGCTAGCCCCAAGTAGAGGAAAATAGAAAACACTCTAGACAGAGCTTGAAACTTTTCTGGGAACAGTATAGAGCATGGCTGAATTATCTCCTATCCTTGAGTCCCACTGGAAGATATGTGTATCATTTCATATAAAGCAGCTAAGTTCTGATGTCTGTAGCATTATATAATGAAGACAAGCAGCTAAAATTGAACAACTTTTTAGAAAAACAATAAGCAGCTATAAAAATGGAGCCACAGAAGTAATCTAAAAGAAACAGCCAGCCTGCATTGAGTTTTATTGCAAACAACTGAACAGTGAGCAATGGGGAAGCCCTCTTTAGAGAGAAGAGAGGATAAAATGTGTTGTAACCTTAAAAACTGCTCTGAAGATGAGCAAAATTACAAAAGAAAAAGCATTTACACTCATCAATATGTTTGAATGAGTAATTAAAAACAATAAAAATACAGCAATTAAAATGTCTAGAAAACCAACATACAACACATTAAGACTATGATGAAAACTGTCTTTAGTCATAAAAAAATATTTCAGCAGACAACTCAGCCTTTCAAAAGGCCTTTCAGCAAAGTGCTTTCACAAAGCCAACTAAAGAAGCCAAGGTGTGCTGGATGAAAGACCAGCTAAGATACAAAACACAGCTAAAATTGTGTCACTGGATGTTTTTAATGTGAAGACATTCAAGAGGGAATTTGTGCAAGGCCAACCTATCAAGAATTACTAAATCAAGCAATGAAGATAAACCCTGCGGTTCAGCAGCTTCCTGAATGAAGGATTTATAGAAAGTGGGCTGGTATTATCTGACCACTCAATCACTCTGCAGTTTCAGTGTTTTCACAGACTTCAAAGAAATCCTTACTGGGTATTATCATAAAGGATAATGGCCTAGCAGACCATCAGTCTGACCCAGGTGGCAATGCTAATGCAAGAGCAGCATGCACCATAATGCAATTTTATTTGCCATGAAATGGTAGCATAAGAAGTAAAAAACCCCTTATGTTCAGACCAAACTTCTCTGAGCTCAAAAATACTGTTTTCAAGCAAAGAATGAGAGACAGCTGATTCTTCAGTCACATGAGAAGTACTGTCTATAAGCTACAAGATACACCTGAAGTGGAGTCTGAGCTCGCTTTATGGATCAGAATTCATATTTATCTGTTTATCCTAAGAGGTTCAGCTGTAGACTTCCTGATGGTTGAATATGCTGTATAAAACGCTCAAGGATACACATGACCTTTTGTTACAATCTTCTGTGATGTACACATCTGGCTTGAGAAAACAAACTGTTCTCTCCTAACAAACAATAGCATCCCTTCATCCTCCCTGCCCTCATGGAAATCAGGGGGATAGATGCAGCAGTGTGCTCCATCCTTCCTGGCTGCACTAGACAATCACTGACAAGGCCTTGTTAGGTGTCCCCAGTTCACCCACAATGGGCAGGGGTTCAGTTCTACTGAACAGTTCACTACCTACACTCACTGAAAATACACTCAATTCACAGGCACACCTAGAGTTAAGGATCACTGACCACACAAGCCACTTAAAGATGTGACTGGTCTCTTTCTTGGATTAAGAGAGTTAATTGATCCACTTAGTTGGGCATACACTATATCTTGGGTATACACTATTGTACAATAGTGCTGCTTGTAAAAACACAAAATAAAGAAACAATGCATGGCTAGTGTTATGTCCAGTGAAGGAAATAGAAAAGCCCATCTGTCCAGCCCTTGTATAGACAGCATTAATGACACAAAACATGTTTCAGTCTACCTTGTCCATCACATCTCTGAATACAGTTTTGTTGTTTATTAAAAAAAACAAAACAGCAACAAACATCCAAAATAAAAACCATGGAGACACAAACCACCAAAGGTGGACACATTTTGAACAAAATCTTGAATAAAGACATCACTGAAATAAGAAGATCAGAATCTGATTTTTCCTTCTTCGAACAGTAAGCATATCTAAGTTTTAACATGTGATGAGCAACTAAAAATATGACATGGGAAATGTACTTAGAAAACATTCTTTCATGCTGATCATAATACATCTTTTTGCCAGATAGCTCAGTATTATATTGGAAACTTGTCGCTATAGAACAGAAATTGAGACCAACTGTAAAAAAGGAGGCAGACAGGAGACATGAAAGAGTATCTAGACTCATGCATAGACATGATTTCACAAGTGCTTCTGAGTTGAAGAAGCAGTAAATATTAGTATTTTCTCTACTCTGAGCAAGGTTCATAATTTGCTGCAAAACAGAAGAAAGCAAAGACTTACTGCAGATATTCTGCAGGTGTGCACTAGCATTAATTTTTCCTTCACCAGATATGCTGATTTCTAGTTCTTAGATCTCATAAGCGAAGTGGATTTTATAATCTTTTTTTTCAACTGACACATGTATATATACCTAATCTGTCTATTTTCAGTTCAAACTTCCTCTATAACACTTGGTGTTGTTTGCTAACAAGGGACAAATATCAACAGTAAAAGGACTGTGGTACAATTCAGCACATCTATTCTCAAACTTTTCTCAGCAATCAGCAAATATATGAAAATGGAAATAATAAAACTGAGTGTGTATTAATGAAAATTTAGTAATACGATGACTTTTTAGAACTCCCATTAGTGGGCATTTCATGCTCAGTATACAAGAAGTATGGCACATGATAATGCTATTATCTTACCTGTTCTGTATTAAAGCAATGACTTGAGAATATGTCTTCCCAATAACACTTTCTCCATTGACTTTTATAATTCTGTCACCTGTAGAGGGAAAAGTTATAACTGAAATTAGTTTGTCTAGATGTTTTTTTAAACAGTTTTTATTTTGTATTTCTATACCTCACAATAATCAAGAACACCCATATGTTAAATTCAAGTCTTCCTCAAAAACAAAAAAAAAGATTTCTCCAAATATTTTGTTATACCTTCCTCATTAAGAATTTCATATATTCTCATAAATTAATTGTCAAATATATTGTGTAGAGCTATTTTTAGCCTGTGATGAGAAACCTATCCTGTTCTCTTGACCAAGCGGTATTTAAGACATTTCTGATCAGAAGACCAGAAAGGTATCTTGAATTTCCTAATGAGGAGAAAATGGTCTGAAGGATTACAGGTAGTGAGCTTCAAAAAGCTACTGGAGGAAGAAGAGCTGAAAGAAAGGACCTGTGCAGAGTGAGGCAAAGGGAATGGCTTTTTCAACACTGCTTTAGAAACTAAAAGCCCGTTTTGTTTTTCTGGCATGATCAAAGCAAGGAAAAAACTGTTCACCCTGTCTTGGGGACAATAATGCTTGAAATGCTTGTGCTCTGAGGAGGTTCCCCACACAGACTACAACAGATCTGACTTTTAATTTTGTCTGCAGACAAAGTAAACATCATGCCACTAATTGGTGTGATATTTTCAACTTTATAAAAGTTCACCTATTCCCATTCATCCACTGGTTACCTTCTTGCCTGAAAGAACTCTGAGTTTTGTCTCCTGCTTCCTAAGCAATGAAAGAAAGCTTGGAGGCAACAAGCTCTGAACCCTCTCCTGGCTAGGTCATACTGCACAACTTCCCCAGAACACACCAGATTCTTCTCTGTGACTTCAACTGGCTCTTTTCCAGGTTGTTTAAGAACAGCCTGCAATGTGGGCTACATTGCCAGATCTTTACTCAGTATTCCCACTAAAAACTATAATTAGGAGTATCATTAGAGGAGGTCATATAATTTTATCTATACTTGTGCAGCTTTTATTTTTCACAGAAGCAGACTAGATTACACACAGCAGTGACACCAGTCTACTTGAAATAGGCATCCCATGTATCTGCCAAAAGATCTGATGGGGACACACTGCAGAACTGGTTACATAAACGACATGAGCACAGACAACTCTGCAAGTATAACTTTGTTCTGTTTCAGATACATAGGAAGGGGAAGTCAACGCCTGTAGTGCAAAAAAGGAAACAGAAACATGAAGGCTTTTTCTCACAGCTCTCCATCAGTCTGGTGGACTGCTACATATTTTGATCAAAGTAGAAATTAATCAGAATGCCACTTCCACATACATTTTAGTTCTTTATATTCCTGCATACAGATAAATAACGGCACGAAGATCAACACATGGGAAATACAGATCTGTTTTGGCTGTTCATATTTCAATATTTCTAATATTTATTAACTCCATAAAACTCTGTTTTTAATTAAATGCCTTAGAGGTTAAATATGGGAGAAGTATTACCTTTCTAACTCTAACAAAGATGATTTTATAGGAGTATTCAAAAATACTTCAGAGTGGACTGTCTTATATTTAAGATACCTTTCTCTGTTGCTCAAACTTACAAGAATATTTCAAGTTTTCTGGTGAGAAGCAGCCAAGTAAGCTCCTGAAATGGAGTTCATTTATCATGGGTGATGAAACTTATATCAAAACTTACAGTATTACAAAGGACTCTGCAGCAATGAAACAAGAATTGACAAACTATTTCCTAAACCCATATTGAATATTCAAGTATTTTCATTTGTGTGACCATGAAACAGAGCAAAGTTACATTAGGAAAAAAAAAAAAAAAACACAAACCCCCCCCCCCCAAAAAAACCCACAAACCCAATTAATAACAGTTGATTCTACAAAATAAGAAATGTACACAGTGTCTGCATGAAAGGTTAAGCAATCTACCTGGCAGATTATTCCCTGAATGTTTTATAATACCAAGACAGAGATATAGTAATATATTTCACCCTAAAATTCATAAACAAGAAATACTGGCATGGCCTAATTAGATGTAACTGCTATAAGCAGCGTGTTTAAGAAGAATATTCTAGTTATTAAAAATGTCTTCTCTTTGCTCTTTATTCTGGGCTCCTAAAAATCTCTTCTGTAACTAAAAATAAAATATTCTCTACAGATTTCATCTCTCTCAATTTGGCAGACACTGAACAGAGCAGAAATTAACATGGTTCCTCTGTACAAATTCAACATATGCTGTATTTTATCAAGCCAAAACAACTTTATATAATAGCAATCAAATTTTGCCAAAGTAGCCCTTCTCTAAATAACTATCTAAGGAGGAGTTTAAAAAAAAACCAATACCCTTATGGTGTACAAGTAGGATCTAGAACTGTTTTTAAACTGATCAACCTAGAAACTCTGTATTTCTTTAGGAAGAACATACAAAACTTATCCTATTCCAGTCAATTTGAGGTACTTAACTCTTCTCTAAAAATATATCAATATCCCATTATTGATATAAGCACAAGCCTTTCAAAGAAAATAATTTCTGCCATATTTTTAAGAAACCTGTGTTCATAGTGGCAGCCATCTATGTATATAATTTTACCACCTGTAAGATTTTCTATTCTAACATAGTTTTCTTCTTCTTTCAGCACTTAAGTAAAGGTATGACACAGTTCACAAAGAAACCTCCATGTTTTCTGCTCTCCAGTTTGATTAAATGAGCAATTGAACAGAATTTTGTAAGAATAGAGAGACTTGGACTGTTCCGATTTGATTTAAAGGAGGTAGAGCAGAAAAATTTTATTTAATGTACAAAGACCTGAATGTTTTCAGGTTACCAATTTGTCTCAAACCAAGGAAATAGAAGCTTACAGGTATTATTCTCCTTTTTTGCCTCTTCTTCACCTATTTTATCATTTTCTTAAAGACAGGAAATCAAAAAGACTAAGACTTCAATGCCTTAATAAGCAAAACAAGGTTCCAAGGTGAAAAACACTGGAGGACAACTTAAAAGCTTCTAAAGGAAAGAACAAGGTCTAAATGGTAGATACAACTATGTAGTAGCAAACTTAAATCATATGTATTTTACATAATTTACATAAACATGCTATTGAACAGTACCTGTGCACAGCCCAGCTTCAAAAGCAGGTCCACCCTCTTTAACTTGTTTAACAAATATGGTATCCATTGGCTCCAGTCTATTTCTTTGTTTTCCTGGGAAAGAAAGAGTATCTCTTAATAGCATTTCACTGTATTGCATTACAATGTTTTCATTTTAAAATACGTTGGGATGCAATCCTGCTGCATCTACAGAGACATACAAAGAAATAGTAATGTAATGGAAACTGAAAAATAAAATTTTAAAATCTTCCCTTAGAAGGAAAAAACTAAACATTGATTTACAGTTCTCATGGACCACAAAAGTGATTTTCCAACAGTGTTTTTCAAAAACTCCAAGATGAAGTTGAAAATTTTCTCAAAGATTAACCAAGGTTCAAAAAGAAGTTTATAATTCAAATTATATGCACAGTGTATGTCTGCACATGCTGTATGTCTGCCTATACACAACTTCAAGTTAATCTACAGTAGTTAAAAGCCATGTACAGCTGTATTTTCTTGCTTTCTCAATACGCACTTAAGTTCTATACTTCCAGAAACACAGGCACCTTTTGGTTTTACATGCCTGTCACCAAAGCTCAGTAATTCTGTTAAGTAGCCACACTTCTGAAAATCTAGACAGAGAGGGTGGGGGTGTGTACAATAAGACAAACAAACTCCCCCAAAAATTCTCCACAGTTATACAGCAGGCTAAAATACACTGTAGCTGTCCTACATTTGCACACAGCTGGAGTAAGCCATTTTACAGCATCTACACAGCTTCACTGATGGAATTATTGTGCCAGTGAAGCTGAAAAACAAAAACCAAACCTCCCAAAAAACCCAATTATTCACAAAAAAGACCACCCAGAAATAATGAAAAATAAATAAATACATTCATAATGGCCCTGCATGGTCCAGTGCTCACAGAACCAGTGGCAGAACCTGAAAGGCTACAGCCAGATACACACAGACTTACAGTGCCAGAGCTGGCTCTAACAGCTTTGGTCACTCCCAACCCCTGGCTCCAGGTACTATCCCTGTTGCACATTCCAAGCTAAGGAAGTGCCACCTTTGGAGGCTATGTGACGAGCCAGCCCAGGGAACTGACACAGCACAAAAATAAGCTAGGTCTGGGCTCCAGTTTAGCATGAAACCCTGGCTCAGTGGAGAGAGAGAGAGAGGCTTAAATTGCAGGAAAAGGAGGAAAAGCGCGAGAGAATAAAGGAATTGCTTAAAACTGGCATTGCTGATAAAAGAAACTCCTTAAAATTGGCCTTACTAGGATCTAACCATTTCTGAAATGACTGGCCTTTGACTTAGGCACAAGTCTTAAGCTTAGGCTTTTGAGAGTACTTTCCCCACAGCTTTAAATGTTCTACATAAAATGTTTAATAAATCACAATAGTATTTATTGAATATAAATAAGGTGCCCTCTTAACCTCTTTTTTTTAGTTCAGTTTCCATGTGGGCAAAGTTCATTTGAAAAACTTTAATAAACTGCAAAAAACCAGATCACCCTGTGACTCTGATTCACATTTTTCAGATCCTGGTTTTAGCGTAATGCCTTTATTGTGCAGATCCTCAAGTATCCTGCCATTTTACCATAAAACAGTTCAACAAAATGGCTCACTAATATGGCTCTAAAGGGCCTTCTCAAAACAGTTCCAGATTGGGAGTAAATAATCAAAAAATTTATTCAATAGAATCAGATAAATACTCTATATAAAGCAACTGAATTACAAATCAAGAAACTCCAGCTGGCAGCTCAGTCCCCAAATACTTACAATTTGATTAGCAGGATACAGCTACAAGACATACAAAATGCTCTTTGTGAGCCAAAGTTAATATCTGTCATTTTTAATCTGCAGATTTAAATAGACACTGAACATGTGATGGGTCTTGTCCTTTAAAAAGCCAGTAACATTTCAGCAAGTTTAGAGAAGCTCCAAGATTAATCTACCCAGATGCCATGAACAAAAGGTTGCTTCAACCGCTTACAAGAATGAAGTTAAAATATGACCTTTTATAGGACCACCAAACATCCTTCCAAGTGCTGGCACTTATCTTTTACTGAAGACACATACATTTCCTAAAGTGGCAAGAAAAATAAAAATAATACAGCTTCCATGGCACATTTAATTTAACACACCTCAGCTTCCTTTATAAAATACTCTTCAAAAAAATGTTAGTGGCCTTCTGCTTAACGCTCAAGTGCTGCTTTATGCCTTGTCCATACCTGAACATGCAAATCAAGAGGTCAGGCAGATAAAGTTATTCCCATTCAGTATGTAACACAGAACTCCTTTAATACACTTCCTACTTCTGAGTAAGAGGGGAAACCTGCCACAATTTATGGAGACCAGAGGCTGCAGGCTTCCCTGACACCTGACTTCTGGCCTGCCTGTCAGCTACACCAGGACATTAAGGGCACTCACTTCACATTTCCACAGCTATTTTATCAATCAATTCAGAAAGCTAATTGCACATTAAACTTGGCTCTTTGTTCTACTTGCAGAAGGAGGTTATATTAAACAGTCATTCTTACTTCTTAAAAAAGGTCAACCACCACACTAAAAATCAATTTAAGGGCAAAAAATCAGGATAAAAGGTTTAAAATGTTTATTACATTTACAGGTTCATTTCACAATTCAGCACTATCCAAACAGAAGTAGAAACAAGAAGAAATCTTAGAACTCTCAAGCCCAGGTAGATAAATATATGCTCTTCACTTCTCCTTGATCTTCTACATATTTAGATACAAACCAAATCTTCTTTAATCAGTAACACAAAAATTAACTTCCTTGAATACATAACCTCAATGAACATTTATGCTTGGAGTTTGAAACTCAAGCAAAGCTAAGCAGTATTTTTTGACAGTAAAAAACTAACTACTTTTTCAGACCAGCTGAGGGGAATAAATCTTGAAAATGTGCACTTAATCATCACAGAAATAAACGTCAAGTAAAATGCATTATCTAATAACTCACCTCGTGTCTCAAAATTTAACATTCACTATACTTGGATTTAATTATGCCTAAATCTCCATGTGGTCCTGTCTGCACCCAATTATCAGGCAAAAGCAAGATGCTGCCTAGAAATGAGAGCCTAAACTGCCCCCTTCCTGAACACCACAACCTAGAAGAGAATATCACAGCCAAGAGATTTACACTGAGTTCTCCAGCTCTGCACTACATTCTGTCAGGATTCATGATTTTTGTTTCTAATATTGAAAAGACCAACTTTTTGCAGCATGCCAGCAATTCCTGACAAGGTGATACAACAAAGAACAGTAAAAGTAGATCTCTAGTTTGTAAGACATATAACCCTTATATAAAAGGCTTTGTAAGATATAAAAGCCTGTGCTTTTCCAGTGCTCATTACTGCATATGATTTTTGCTTCCTTCCTCCTTTTCCATACTTTTGTAAGCAAAACAACATACTTCGTAATTGAGCATTACATTGCAGGCTACCAGCAAATACAACAACTTCTCTCAAATCTTCAACTGCAAATGAAAAATAAGACATCATGCACACACAAAGAACAGACAAAGTGTGAGCTGCCAGTAATGCATTCACATATGCAAGGAAACAGCACAGATGAAAAGCACAGCTCCTGTAAAAAGAACTTCATTTGTACTTCATTTCCCCTTAAATGTAGCTATAAAGAGAGATGTAGTCTTACAAGAGGGCAATGAAAAGAAAAAAGCAAATAAAGTTGGTGAGTACACAACTCAGCTGATTGTAAACTGAAAAGTCCATCAAGTTGACCTTTCCTGTATCACTTTTGTAAACACATGAAAATTTCCAGCATGAGTAAATGGTAATCAGTCAGTATAAATTCAAAGGCAAGTTTTTGTCTAGGCAGTAGTGTAGTTTTACTAACAGAACAACTAAAATACTGCTTGCAGTGCAATGCCTTCCTTCAATGATGTTATCCAAATGAAAATATAACTTTAGAGTAAGCAAACTGATGTATGAACTTTTGATTCAGAGATTCAGCATCATCAGAAATAAGAAAAATAAATCCCCAAGTACATAGAAGGCTCAAGACAAAAACTCACTGGCTTAAACAAGGATAGTAAGGAATCAGGAGAATCTTAATAATAAGGTCCTTAGTCTAGACAACCAAAGTTAAGAAAAAGTAGCCTGAAGAAGCATTAGCACCTGTAAATCAAATGCAAGACAAAGACAGAAAACCTATTTATTGCAACAAGATTTTTCTGAGCCAGTGTGTTTTTCATAATTCTGTGCAAATCTTTTAATTAATCAGAGACTGCGTACCACTTACAATAACCACGGAGATCACAGTAAAATCTATAAACTGAAATTAATGCCTTGTTTTAACTTTTGTTCAAATGACTGCAAAATAAAGACTATATTCATAGCACATATAACGGAATCATTAATGATCTAACCTTTATACAGCCTGGATCTATGAGCTGAGACTTCAAGTCAATAATGTCTTCGCAGTCTGACAGGAGAAAACAAGTCTCCCATTGCAAAATTACAAGGAAGCTTTCCTGACAATATTTAACAGGTCACAAGTGGCAGAGGGGAATATGTTGCACTAGGAACCATCACATTTACAAAATAATAGAATTCAAACATGCTTTCCCTGATAAAAGGAAATATTTTAAAAAATACTACTACTTTTAAACAGAACAGTAGAATTAAGACTAGGTAACATTTAAAACTGACTTATATCGAGGGGGGGTGATATTCAGCAAAGCTTCTCCTAACTCCCCCATATTTGACACAGAAATCAATTTTATCTAGGAGCCAATTCTAGCTTAATCCCCTAAAAATCTAGTTTGAAATACAGCTGCTACAAGGAACATAACCAGTATTGTATCAAATGCAGTAACTATAACTTAGTTTTTAAACTACTCTCTGCAGACCAGACAGTATTACTGTACTGCTCTATGATTCACCTGGAAAACAAAATGACATGGCATAAATTATGCTACCTAATCTACCAACACACTACAACCTAGCAACAAGGACTTAATTTCTCTTAAGTCGTTAACCTTTTGATATAAAACACAGATTAAAACATCTGAGTCATAAAGACTATGCAAAGAACAACCTTTACATCCTGAATAGGAAAGGAAAAAAGAAAAAAAAATCTCATGCCAAAGTGCTATTGCTGTCAGAGCTCTTTCTATTGATCTGCAGAACATAAATCAGTGAGTGTTGGAACACAGTATAGAACATACTTTCTTACAAAATCTCTCCAACTAGCCATGCTTAAAAACATGCCATTGCACCTCTTCCTAAAGGTGAGAAAAAAAAAATCTGCTGCTCAGGACAGCTGAACTGTGCTTAGAAATCCTCATAAAATTCAATAAAGTCTACAGAGGTTTGTAAAATAACTTCTTGTAGAACATTTTTACTCCCAGCCCTATGCTCAGCAGATAGTGAAAGGATGACTTTCACTTTTACATTTAAGAAACCAGCTTCATGAAACACCTCAGATTAATCAATTAAGACAGGCTCTTATGCACAACTTTCTCTGACTCAAGGAGGAGGAACATTCCGCTTGAGCATGAAGATCTACAAGTATGCTTTAGGGTATTCAAGGCATTTGAGCGCCACTGGTTCAACAATGCTGAGCGGCACTGATTCTTGGGATGCCTTTCAGGCAAAGGGAGGGGAACAGATACAGCACAGCAAATGCTTCCAATTGATTACTCAATCAAAAACCTGTTAATCATTTCCCAAACTACTCAAAAAAGGTTGCTGAAAGCAGAACTTACATTTATTAACTGAGATTACATTTAATTAAATATAAATCACAAACCTGTCAGGACTACATCTAACTGAGGGAGGCCAACTGATGGATCCCTCTAACTGAGGGATCATTCTGCATATTATAATCTACAAACTGAATTTCATACATAGTAAGCATTTCTCCACTAGCAATCCATTCTGGAAAAGGAGCCCAAAGGTCTCAGCCCAGTCCCAACAGAGCTTATTTCACCCACTGTCAAGCTCAAAGCAACTCAACTGAAAAACACCAGCTGAAATGCAGGGATGAGCCTCTGAAAGAATGTGATAAGTAAATTAGTGCTGTTGAGTCATTTAGCAGAGAAAGACTTGGCATTCAACTCTCTAACACAGGAAAAATACATTATTATTTCTCAAAGCACCTCTGGCATTTTGATTAGGCAACTGCAAAATGGTATTTCTTCTTTTGCTTACTTTTCTGTTAAACCATTTGAGTAATACAACCTCAACCCTATCTACATGCCAAGGTAGGGGGAGAAGATGAGAAAATAATTTGGCAATGTTATTGAAAATATGTAACACAGTTTCAGCTTAGTTACAAGCTCTCCAAAACTGTGTTTTCTCATTGCATTATTTGCCATTACTATGACTTTATTCAAGTCCCTCAAATGAAACCTTTTTAAATTTAAATTTTAATCTATGATTAGTCTAGAGGATTTACTATAGTCATTAGATAAGCATAGAGCAATACAATTTTTATCTAGAGCGGTGAATCTATGGACCCTCCCTTAAATCCTTGGAAATTACACTTCATTTTTTTATTCGAAGTCAAAGATGATTTGAACTCAACAGAAACCACTGAGAAACATTATACATGTGACAAGCTGGAAAATGAATCCATTAGACAGTCTGGATGTACTATAAGGGTGTTCCCTTATAGGAATCATTAGGCTCTGGTCTCAGTGGAAAACTGAATGAGCCCTCTTTTAGCATTCTCAGCATTTAGGTGTTAAAAAATTAACTTGGATCCAAAATCCACAAGACAGGACAATTTACTGCCCCGCTATCCTGAAGCATTATTCTTACACACCTCTTGTCTTTTACTCCTAATTCTCTAACATATACCTTGGACCCTAACACCCCAGGCATCTATGACCCTTCCACATGCTTTCACGTTCATCCTCTTGTTCTGATCTACCTTGTTCCCATCATCACAGGCACAACATATTTATTTCATAACAGACTGAGCCAATAGACCATGATGTTAAAAAACATGGGATTAAATTAAATCCTGGGAGAACATAAACACATTACAGAAATCAACAGTCTGTTAAAAGAAATGAAATATTAAAAACTCCAGGCGTTATGTAAGCAGCAGTAATGCAGGAAAAAAACCTTTTCCTGCATTTTTCCCACCCTTCTCTCAAAGGCTCTACCCTACCTAAGCAGACTTGCACAGAGCTGAAGGAGGCCAGGTAATAAATTAAAACTATTTAGCGTAAACAATTGAAGGGTAGAAACTTTTTTACATATTTAGCCACATTAAAAAAAAAAAAAAAAAAAAAAAGCCTGGTGATAAAGTTTAATGTTCTAGACTTCTCAGTGAAAACATGTCTAAGGTCTCATTAACAAGCACTCACCAAGTCTCTACAGAGAAATACACTGAATGATATACCTAAGTTGACTTTCATTTTTATGGGAAAATGAGCTCCTAGTTGCTACAGGTACATAGAAATACAGATAAAAGTACAAAAAGCAAGAACATCATACTATTAAAAAAATATACTGGATTATAATGGTATTATAATGATATTATAATTATTATAATGATATTGGATTCCCAGGTACTGTGTTAGACACAAAATAGCTTAGTTCTAATGAAAGATAAAATTTCTTTCAGTCTATTTCTTTATGTTTATCACTGTTCACTTTAATCACAATCACCAAGCCAAAAATTTTTGAAGGAAAACAAGTTTTAGGATAATTTACAAGAAACTACTTTCATATGTACAAAACCTGTGTTTTGGCATTTACAGTTTAAGTAATGTTTGAAGGACAACAAGATACAGAATCATATTAAATCACAATCAAATCAAACAGCATGAACTTTTTTCCTCCAGCTCCACTCATTAGATCTTGACAGACCTAATGAAGTGCAAGTTTTTAATAAGAATGCTAGGTTTTTAATAGGTATAGGTATTTTTCAGTCTGGCTCCAAATATTCCTAATATGCTCTCCTGGAAGACTTCTATCTCTGAGATACCACTTAAATAAATAACTGACTATTGAAACAGGGTAACTCCAGAAAATAGGAAGAATGGTAAACTGAGAGCAAGACACCCTCAAAACACACAAAATAAATACTCCAGGTTATTTCTGGGAGTAACAACTCCAAGAAATATGTAATACAGGCTGGTCAGTATAACAGAGATTATCTGGAAAGCAGTAGAAGCTGATAAAAGTTTCCAATCAGTGACCAATGAATCCACTGTGGAAAATCTCTATCTTCTGATAAAATGCACCTGGTTAGAAAAGCCTTTCAATGACTTGGCTTAAGATCAACAACCTGGAGCAGTGAAAGTAGGAAAAGAACTGATAATCTTAAAATAATAACTACAAAACATTTATGTTAAATCTGTTGTGATGCCCTACCAGCAGATAACAGGGTGCTACAGTCTCCCACAAGAAGCAGCACGTGCTTCCTCCACCTCTTGTCTGAAGAAAGCCTTGGGTACTTCTTCCATGAGAGGGCAGCAGCAGACACCCACCAAAACACTGCCCACAAATCCTGGCCACAGGCTCTAAGCCAGCTCCTCATCCATCCCAAGCCAGAGCTCCATTCATCCCTGCTGTTCTCACAACTGGACCACAAAGGCAACTCAACCCCTATGGTCTCCCAACCTGTTCTCTACTCCCACTGCAGCACCCTGGCCCTCTGCTGTGGGATATGCCACCACCCCTGTGTGAGTGTGCAGGGGCTTCAGCGAGCTCCTGAAAACGGCACGAGAGCTCCCTGCTACTGTCCTGTAGGCTCTCTCTTGTTCATGTGCATACAGTTGAGGTGGTCCCTTTCAGTTCCTGCTATTGAGCATGAAGTGTCTCCTGGTCACAGCATCCTAACTCCTTTGCCTGACAACCCAATCTTGCTTTTAGGCCATCATCTCCCTCTGGTGTCATTCCTAGTTAAGAGCTCTCCTGGACAAATTGGCATTACCTTCCATTATAAATGCTTTGAAACTTTACTGCTTACCAAAAGGAAGATTAATGCAAGCCAGGAGGTCGATCTAGCTATATACTAAAATTCTGTACCAGAACCTAAAAAATATATTTCTTTCAGTGTTTGAATACATCAAACAGGGTACATGCTTTTATCTTCTGCCCTCTAGACTTAATTAGGTGCTTTGATCCTTTGGAAAAATATTCAAGTGGTCTCAATGAAAGGCAATAGCAATAAAGATGCTTTTATCCATACTCACCTAATCAAATATATAAATGCTGAATTTGATAAGAAACCCTCATTTTTAACAGGTAAGCTTAATCTATGACAAGGGCAAAGCATAAAGGGCAGGTAATTATAAATTTTCACTGAAAATTAACACCAAGACATTTCTGCACTGGCACACACTGCTTCACAAAAACAAATGCTTGGATCCCCTTAGCTTAGTCTTTCAGAGAGGAAAGATCAAGCGAATTAAGTTAATTACTGCGTACAAACTTCAAAAGAAAAGTGTTTCTCAATTTCAGTGTTTTCAGTTAATTTCGGCAGGGCTTCACAGAGGCCGGTTTTCCCAATTGGACTGCAATGCACGGGCCCGCCACCAGGGGGCTCCAGCGTCCGGCCCCGAACGCGCGTTGCCACCGGAGCGGCTCCGTGCCGTGCTCCGCCGCGGAGCGCTCCAGCAATCCCGGGATAACCCCGCACGGAACTTCTGCCCCACCTGCTGCTGCTGAGCAAACATCACTCCTGCGAACATGCGAAATGACACGTGCGTTTTTCCTCATTTTCTCCGCACAAGCTGCCTACTCCCCTTATTTGGGAAAAGGCAACCTGCAGCAATGTAAATAAAGAGTTTCATCCACCCTATACACCCAAAGATCATGGCAAATGCTGGAGAAAAGTGTCTAACACACTTCGTCCCATTTTGCTGTTTTTAAAGGTTTAATACACAAAATTGGCAAGGTAATTTTTACTGACATCTACATCCTCTGCCTCATAGTCGTTTCTTCTCTTTCCAGGGGGAGAAGTCCAACCTTCTCTCCTTCATGAGAATGCTGTTAACTTTCAGGGCATTTGTGGCCTCTGATCTGTATTTCAAGGCATACAACATACCATGGTGCTATAAATAAGCATTAGTTGAGCTATGATTCATGGGTTTAGGAGCTACACAAAAAATTCCAGAAAGTAATCTTGTTTCCACCTTTACAGGTCTCATGGTGAACCAAGTATTTGTTCACTGCTGTTTCCCTACTGAAAAATAGCTCTCAGATAACATTTTAGATGAACAGACATACATTACATCTTTAGCTGCCTGAGCTCTCCCTGTAAGAACACGAACACCACTGAACTTTTTTCTCTAGACCACAAGTGGTGTCTTCCACACTGGTTTGGCACAAAAAATCAATTCCCTTCTCTTCCTAAAGGAATCTGCCTTTTCCTAAGTCAAAACAGACAATGGATGCTTCAAGTTTGGGGAATGATAACAAGTAGGAAGAGATTAACTTCTCACTGTTTAACATGAAGGTGGTTAAGGATGGAGGTGAGGAGGATGAAATGGATGAATCCATCTGATTCCAAGAGAAAACTAAGAAAGCTCAAATAAATTCGTACTTCCCAGAATGCTTCTAATATATCACAGCTACACAGAGTAAACAGAAACAGGAATTCAGACATACTCTTTGTCTTCCAACTAAAGGATGTACTTAAAGATACACTGAGAGCAGGTCCCATGCTTTGCTACAAATGAGAACCCACCACCAGAAGCAGCACTCAGCCCATGCTGTCCCCCAGGAAGCTGCACTGCCATGGCAGGCAGGCAGAGCACTGGGGGAACCCTGCAAGGGGCACTCAATGCACATAATCCCAGTACCCCCCTGTACCTCACCATCATGACAGACTGGGGAAACAGAAAGTGGGAATGGGTTCCCAAGCTGGAAACCATCTTTCTTAAATCAACATGTTTTTCACTCTTTTAAAGGAACAGTAAGATATCAGCAAAAAGGAAGCATGGATGCCAAAGAGAAACTTCAATTAACTGGGATGGAGATTTACCATAAATCTATAAAAAATAAGTTTGTGAGTGAATTAAGAAAGAAAGCAGACAAAAGCAATGTGAGAGGGAGAAGATTATGAAAATGCAGGAGAACTGACTGGCACAAGCTAGAATTAAGTCACTGATCAATGAGCTTGATGCTCACACTGAAGTGATTTTAAATTTCCAGCTCTTAGGTAGCAATTCAGGTCTATTACACAGCTGAAGCATTCAATATACTGGATCTATAAGAGAGTAAAAACAAGACATACCTTGTCTATTCCCATTCTCTTCATCCTAAAGAGGAAGAAAGAGTGCATATTAAAAATTCAATAAATAGAAAAAAATGCATAGGCAGCTCTAAGACACAAAGACTTGAAGTGAACTGGTAAAGGTTAAGTCTGTATTTTGGTACCTCCTACTTTCTCCACAACTATTCAACTTACAGAATTGTGACTTTTATTCTGAGAATGCAGAGTAATAGCTATTTTAAAAGCAACAGCTAACCACAATCCTATGAAACATTCCCACAGAAACAACATGAATGTGATTATGTGAAAACAAATGTACTGACCCCCATTAAATACTACCATGAAGCCTCATACCGCACTGTGTGTTGTTGCAAGCATGTTTCACCCTGAAAGCCAGACAGGAAAGGTTACACTTTAATCACCTAACCATTCAAAGCTACGTATGCAAGAGATACAAAATATTTCGTAAGCAAGGTCTGAATATGCTTCCTGAAATTTGAACCAAGCTTCTTTTGCCTTCAGTACTACTACTACTGGGGGAAAATAGGTACCCCAAACACTGTTTAGTAACAACCTTGAAGAATCTCCTTCTGCTCACTGATCCCAAAAATCACACAACTGGAAAGTACTCGGGGAAAATGGCATGCGTCAACTAAAAAACAAATAAATAAATATCCCTTATGTTACTTTCTTGTCAACATTTTGGTGTGAAGATCCCGGTTAACCTTGTCTACAAAGCTGTACCATTTAAGAAGCAAAATTATCTAACTAGAAAAATACCTGCTTGCTTTCTAAACTTCAGAGAATAATACTTAAATACAATTTCTGAGACTAATAGGTAGTATTTAAAAAATATTTCTAACTACTCATGTCAGCTAATGAGAACAGCATTGTCCTGAAGGAAGGAGCAAGGAAATGACCACAGAAATAATTTTCACCTGGATATTTCCTCCTACTTTCCGATGGACTAAGTCAAAATTTCTAGTTATTTCGTATTTAAAGCAAAATCACTGTTTTTCAAATTATATAAGCTCAAAGCAACTACACACTGACCTGAGCAATCCATTCAAGAGAGAAAGACTTGAAGAGAGGAAGTAAGACCCAGATATGAACACTGTTTAATGGTGAGGATGAAACAAGTCTGTCCTAGCAGAAATAGATTTCTTACAAGGCATACGGAAGTTCTGCTAGAGCTTTCAAAGACATTACAGAAAGATAACTTTAAGGAACAAAAAGGAATAAAAGAATTCCCTCAAACCCAAAATACAGAGTTAACAAAAATCTAGCATATATTCTACTTTTTAAAAGTCATTATAATTGTCACTGCTGCCCAAAGAGTGCATCTCTAAGTTGGACAGTCCTGTCTGCCCTATACTTTGGTAAAAGTGGCACACTAGAAGGTAAGTACAATGACTGCTTACTCTTGGAGCTCTGTTACAGTCAGCTGGTTTTGAACTACAATCAGCAGCCCAGAATTAGACACAGGTAACTTTTGCACATTTTGAGTTGTGGCCCTATCTGTCAAGTGAAAAAACATCTTTAGGACATGAAATATTAGAATTCATAACCTGAAAAACCTGGGTTACATGTATGGGAGGCTAATTGGTTTGAGGCTATATAACAAACATTTTTGAAGAAAAAAATTAACTAATGTAGAAATGCCATAATTTATGAAATACTGCAGTGGGTTTTTGTCAGTTTTGTCACTGGTCATGCAAAGTTCTGTTACCAAAGACAGTTGCAAAATATTAGTTTTTCATGGTAACAAGCCAGAGATCAGGCTTTGAAAAATGGAATGAATGCTTTATAACACAAGTGTTTTGAAACCAGTTTTCCCTCCTACATCCAGCCCTTACACATGGCAAGATGTCAGTATATGCTGCATCCATACCGGAAGAGAGGAATTTATCACTTACTTGCTTCTCAGACAAATGAACTTGGGAGAACAAACATCATATGCAGAAACTGTGTGTTTCTAACAAATCCTAATGAACACCTGATGTTAAAGGCATTATGCAACATTTGCTTTCTGCATTGCTAGCTTAAGAAATCCTCCACACATTCCGTAATCACTTTCTTAAGGGAAAGGAGGCATGGGAAGCAATCTCAATACATAAATCAGTTATTCCTGAACGTGCAGCTTTTCCCAGTTTGGTGTGTCCCCACAGAAGCACAGTCAAGTACTTCTGCCAAAACAAAACGTGTCAAACCACATGCTCAATTTCCAAGGTCATTTTACACAGAGGGATGTCCCTCCCAAGAGACTGACCAGGCAACAGGTTTTTTTCCATAACCTATCACAATGTTAATAAGTTAGTTAATTAAGGCCAATCAGCGTGAGAAAGAGACCCTTGATTTGTACTTAAATAGCTGTTTTATGCAGGAACTATGAAAAGACAGTAGAACTTAGCAAAATACTCTGAATTTGACCTAGACCCACACTACTACATACATATGGAGTGATAAAAGAATTAGATATAAAAATGTTATATATATATATAATAAAGATATAAATAATCAAAATGCAACATACTAGCATTCCATTATAAAATATGCAGAGACACTTCCCTGAATTGGTCATAACCAGTCATTTTCACATAGGGAAAGAGTGTCACAAATAAAAAAATCACCTGAAGTCCTGAAGTACTATTAGGAGTTTATATATCAAGACAAGAGTGTTTTGGGACTCAGAGCAGTCAGCCACGTCTTGGAGGCAGATCTGCCTATATCTCCTTCCTTGCAGCAAATTCTTCAGACAATAAATAAAAAGGCTTTACAAATGAACAAAGGTTTTATTAGACTAACAACTAGAACACTGAACTTCTCAAAAATTAAAAGCTCATCACCTCAAACACATCTAACCAGAGAACAGATTATACATTTTATAAAGTAATACCCCCTCTTCTCCACTCAAACACATCCTCTGGCATGCAGTTCTATGCTTCCAAGAAAATTCACCTCAGTGGCTTTCCAAGCAGCAGCATCCTCCAGCATACAGAAAGCTTATCTTCCAATTCCCATGGAATATGTGGAATATGTAGCTGTGGAGTGATCTTTACCACACCCTGCAGGCTAAGAATATTATGCTCTATGTTCTAGAGATGCTACTGTTCCCCCTTGTGAAGAATCTTGTCCTCCTCTTCCCACAGGATTCCACCTGACTCACTAACAGCTTTTTCAAACATGCAAAACACAAGCAACAGGAGCAGAACTTTGAATGGAGACATTTTCACCAGTATTTCTGAATGGGAACCTACAGTAGGTATTAAAAAAATTCAAAAACATATATATCCACAATAATGTGGAAAGATTGTTCAAAAGCACTTTTAGATATTTTTCTTTCTTTTCACTACCTCTACTAGATTATGCTGATTTGTAGTAAAATTTAAGAGATCGTAGGGCAAGCTTACCTTGAGGGGATGGAGGGGAAGGGGCAGGGAGGAATTGACAAACACTAAAATTAAAGGAGGTAGAATGCTTTTTACCCTCAGGTAAACAATACAGATTTCTGCACTGATCTAGAAGGAAAGCACCAGCATCCTACTGACACATGTGATAACAAAGGGGCTGTGGCTCTGAGAAACAGGTCAAGGATTGAGTGACTCCAGCTGTTATGTTAAGGGCATCATCAACATCCAGCTGTAATCTGTGTCTTATATCAGCAGTGGCTGCATCCTCAGGTGTGAAGGAGGGACAAGGCTACTACAAGATTAAAACAGAAAACCAAATCATATTCATTGTTATTATACTCCCTTTGAGGAGTGCAAAATGAAACATCTGTGCCTTCTGAGGCACTTACAATTTTGAGAGGACTGATACTTGAGCTTACAATCAATGAGAGAGATTGTAATTAGCTGGTAACCTTATCTGATCAAAGATCCTACTGAACAGCTGAGAAATCAGATTTGCCTCATATTAGGATCAGGCTGACAATAGGTGAATTTCATTCTTTCGTACCATACCTCAGGTACATCGATTTCTACAAAAGCCACCTTATGAATACTCGTAAGTAGTAAAATCTGGTCTTTTTTTTCCTTCACCTCAAGGACATGAAGAGAACAGAATATAACCATTCAGGTTAATATAACCATTCAGGACAAGAGCTCTGTCCAAATGAACCTCACCATCTTTATATCTAATTGAATCCATGAATGAAGGTGTTACAGTATCCAATCACCTCATTATTTCCTTTTCAAAATCAGACAGAAATAGGAATGAATGAACCAGATTCTAACATGTCAGAGACGAAACAGAAAAAAATTAAGAAGGCATGAAGATCTCTCTTGCAGAAAAAGAGGGAGTTAAGAGCTTCAAAACGAGTCTTGAGATTCACAGGTGTTGGGCTCACTATGAACTTCTTGCTTGGGTCTCAAACCATCGGATATAAGCAGGAGAGGAAGGACTGGTATTTTGTTTTTATAATGCCCTTCCCTTGTGCCTGCCTCCTTTTGCATGTGAAAAACGTATTGACTCCCTCAGAGACATCTAGCAATGGCTTTTTTCCAGAACATACCCAGTCACTTCTTAGTTAAGGAGACTACTCTTGCTTATGCTGTTTATTTTCACCCTCAGCCCAAATGTCATTTGGTCTGCTTAAGGCTAAGGCTTCCCCACCCTCCTTCCTCTGTTTCACACTGAATTCAAACAGAGACTGCTATTACCTGTGCTCAACAACCGAAATGTTGGGATCACCTGATACTACCTTTTAATAGCTTCACTTCCATGTAACTTCAGTCACTCCTTGTCAAGGAAAAAATTTGGGCACTCAAGTGAAGGCTGAATAGCTGCAATAAACTGGAAAAATGTGCCAACTTTCTTCTGCAAAGCTTTTTCTACTTCAAAAGAAACCTTACAGCCACCAAGGGCAGGCAAAGACAGACAACTTTACTGAAAGATACCTGCAGAAATACACGAGTCAATTCACTTCATCCTCTTTCCAGAAAGCTTCAATATCTATTCCCCAGCTTGGAAAGAATTATTCTTCTGCCTAACTGGAAAAGCAAAACTGAGCATGGCTCAGTGTAGCCTGGCTTATGAAAACTATTACACTTCATGCCTTTAAAATGAGCAAATGTTATTTGAACTCACTAGGAAACACCCTCTCTCAATTTTCAAATTCTTCTCATTATTAAATGAACTTTTTCTCAACACCGCATATTACAGCAACTTTCAAAAGCTTCAGTCACAAAAGAGAACATGTACACGCTTTGAGCAAGGAAGACCAATTAGCTACTTAACATTCAGATATTCTGTTCTAAATTAAAAAAAAACATAAAATACTTGAAGAAAAATACTACTTTTAATGTAGGCCTGTATATATCTTGTTTATATTCATCTCAACTGCAGATCCTCTTTTCAGCAGAAAGAATGTAACACCAAAACACAATTTGTCTTTCTAATGTACACTGAGTTTAGGATACTCAGAAACCAAGGCAAATATTCTTCTTCATCTCCTAATGTGATGGTGTGACAAAGTTCAGGTGGGGAGGGGAACAACAACAGTGAAACCCAAACATCATACCCTTCAAGTCTACACTTCAGAAGACATACAGACTAATTAATGACACTAGCTTTGGGTCATTAATTACTTACCTGTTCTGCAGTGATCACTGTTCTTATCCATGAAACAATTATTTTTAACTGACTGACAAACTCAGTCAATTTCATTTTACTGGAACAGATCAGCAAACAGCTATTAAACAATGCCATGACCCCACCCACCTTACAAGGGATCTTTCACCTGTGTAAGAAGATCTATAAACACATTTACTTTCAAGTAAGTGGGACTTATGACCCTAAAAAAGTACAAGGCTTTATATAAAGTGCTTCATTATTAATTCCACTTACTTTAAAAGAAAACTGAACTGCAGATTCTGGAGGGTAAACTATGAAGTGTCTTAAGGTGAAGCCAAAACCCTGAGATGTCCTCCTTAGCACAACAGTTTTAGGACCAGGCCAAGAGAAAGTTTCTTCCTCCTCCGATGGTGATATAGCTTCACTCTGCTCTTTTCCATCTTTATTTTTTGATGCCTAAAAGAGAAAAAGATATGCAGAGGAGTTTTAATTTGGATCACTGAAAAATAGAAAGAAAACCCAGACACGCCTGTACACTTGAAAATAGAATTTCTCCCCCCATAACCAAAATAACTTGATGATCACTAGCATTTTCAAATGTGTATGCTAAAGCAGCACCCCTTACACCATTGCATCTCTGGTCATACTGCACATAGAATAACACTTAAATTTTAAATGAGGTTAGATATTTAAAAAATCAGCATTCAACAATGAAAGACTTGACGGAACCACAAGAAATGCATACAGCTTGCATGTTTAATTTGCCTTCTATTTAGAGATAAATTTATGACTTCCGGGACCCCATTTCTGGCTGTACATATCTCACATACACAAGTACAAAACAAAGTTCTTCCCACACAATTCAGGGATGATTTTCTTGACTAGTACCTCCTCACTTAATACAAGTAAAACAGAACATGCGATTGGTTAGACTTCTCCAGTAAGACATTTTCCTCTAGTCATAGCTACGACTTCACCTTTGCTTTTTCCACCCCTAGCTATTGTCTCTCTCAACATTTCAGTATGCAAATTCTAAACACAAAAGTAAAAATGTCCTTCCCTTTTACAGTCCTACTTCAATCCTTCCTCTCATACAAAAATAAGCAATCTTGGGTGGGTTTTTTTCTCATTGGTAATTTTATATATCTATGACTCAAGCAATATATTAAAATATTTACCTTCTCAGCCTTATAGAAAATCTTCCATTTCAGCTTTCAAAGTGAGTGCCATACCAGCACTCAAAGGCAGGAGACACAAAGAGAGCATGCAAAATTCTATGACCCTCCTCTAAAGATTCTAGTTCAACGATGCGTGAAACAAATTTAGATACCAGAGCCTATAGCCTATTCAAAGGGTATTCAAACAGAAATAATAGTCTTCTTGTCCTCCAGTAGCTCTGCTGCTGTGGCTCAGCAACTGGCTGATCAGTGCCAGAATTCACTGGTTGGTTCCTCTCTGTCCTGCTCCAAAATAATCTCTTTTGCTTCAGTCTTAAGAGCTGGAATCTCGAACTACGGTGCTAGTTGGCAAGGTGGACTCAGCCAACTCCAACCAACATCTACAGAGAAGACAGAGCATTTCCACTCTAACCACAAGGAGAGCAACACATATTACTACAAGGAAAATGTTGCAGCTCCTTGGTGAGAGTTAATCCACCAGAACAACATTTTACATTCAGATATGTAAAAGACAACACATTTGTCCACAGATGCTACCGTTTGTCTGCAGAAACCCACATCTTGCTTTTGTCCAACAGGAAGAACTAGCAAATACTAGCAAGTGCTCCAAAGACCAGCCTCCCTACCTCCAACAACCCTGTTTTCAGCAAGAAAAAATCATACAAATGGACACTACAGCCAAGCCAAGAAATAGAGCTGCTTCAGGAACAAGAAAGTATGGAGAAACTAGAGCAGCCTGACAGCCTACTCTTCCAAACAGCCTGGAAGAATTAATGCAGATTTTGGAAAGAACAGTTATAAATATCAAGGACCCCATCTCAGACTAGTCTGTCCTCATCTATCATCTTCATTCATGTTTTAATGTGTTAGTGTGAAACCAAGAAGACTCTGCAATTAGATGACTAATGAACGAAAAATCAGTGAGCACTGCGAAACTGCCAAGATGAGAGGCTTGAGCTTAAAGTTCAAACAATGCAAAGATTAGGGTAAAATTTACATAATCCTTTAGCCTAAGGATGGAGTTTGTTATTGAGGTGTTCCTAACCACTCTGTTCAGCTTCCGAACACAGGAGCATTTTATCAGTACTGCACAAATAAATGTCGCTTTTCAGGCTTTCAATCTCAGGACACATGCAGAAACTGGAGCCAGTAAGAACATTTTGATCCTAGCAAACTGGCAAAAGAAATAGCTCCTAGTAAGAAAAATATCACTGGCCTCTAAAAAATGACAGTGATTTCCTCCATCAAGTGACTCACAGCAAGCCATCTATTTAATATTCCCTTGCAATCTTCTGTTTCTTCTCTCAGATTTTTATACACAACACATGATGCAAAGTTTCAAATGATCCAACAACCACAGATATTGAAAAATGTCCGTAAGCAAATACCCATAGTTAGAAATAGGTAAACAACAAGCTTAAATGTAGCACTGAAAAATTCTAAATCTTCAGTATACTTCCATCTTTTTTCTAACCAAAACCTCCTTAATTAGCCAAAAGGTAGTTTTAATATCTGTAACAACTAAAGACTATAATTTACATACAGAAGTAGTGTAACCTCAGTTCAAAATAGACCCATACAGAGAACTTCACTAGCTTTTAGAAACAGGAGTTTCAGCATTTCAGTGTAGCCAGGGTACCTCTAATTTCCTTGTGATTTCATTTAAACGTTTAGCATTCACAGGTTACTGAAATAAAAGTTACTCATAAACCCACAGTCAAATTATTTCTTGAAAGAGCACACTAGAAGGGAAAGGTGAACTCCATGCCAACCTTGGACCCCCTGCAAGGTCTGCCAATGGGGTAACAGAAAAAGTCAGTAGTATCAGTAATAAACATGAGACATGTTCAGTAATAGCAACTTTCAGCCACCACCACAAACAAGTAAGAGCTGATTTATAAAGCGAATCAACATCTGTTGAGTAACCCTCTGATACTTCCAACCACAGCACACACACCAGAATATCCCTTGCCAGAAAAAGCTTTAAAAAGGAACCAGAGAAGTTCTCAAAAACAAACAAAACAAGGATGCAAGACAGCAAGAAAGAAACATATGATGTTTAGCACAGGCAAACTGAACACTACTGAAGGCACAGTCCCTACATTTTTCCTTGAAAATCAAATATCAAGTTACAAAGTATCTCATATCCATAAGGGAATCTGTCTTTTGGGTAGTCATTTGCATTACAAGAGATGAGAAATCAATGCTTTGTTTTCATCTAAGATCTAACAAACCAAAGATTATTGTGCCATACTCCTTACTGAAGATCTGTATGTTTATTTCTCTACAGACTCAGTTCTCAAAATCAAAGTCAGAATGCATACAATCAAGTTCAAGGACTGAAGAATCCCAGGCTACTAAAAATGATTCAAGCATCATTTCCCTGGGGAATTTTTCATACAAGGTTTCTGCACAAAGTATCTCAAAGCATCATTTCCTGTTCTGTGCAATTGCAAGGACATACAACAGATGCTTAAGTGCACAGTAAAATGTATACCTTGTTTTTAATATTGTATTTAACTCTTCTTTCTGAGCAATGAAAGCATCCATGAAAAATCAGATGGCACTATAAAAAAACTACATGAATCACTGGCAGCTTAATATGCAGTAACAGAATTATGTGAAATCAGTAAGTAGCAATAATGTTTGTAAATAGTATTTCAAATTAAAATTAAGTCTCAAAGCAATAGTTTCCCATTATATCAGTCTAAATAACAACTAAAAAAGCTAACACATCCAGCCTGCATGCTCTCTAAAGCCCCTCTAATTTTTAATCTTCTGATCAATTTACAAACCTCAATGTACAGTACTGTACAAGCTAAAAATCCTTACGTCACAGGTGTAGGCAACTGCAATTGAAGTTATAAACAGTCGTCTTGATTATCTAAACAGATAAACAGATATGGTCTAACTTGTGAACACTGTCTTCATAGGCGAAAAATTGTGAACACATGAAATAATTGCTATATTGTACCATCTATTCTGGAAAAGTCATTCAAGCCCTTTTAAAGTTGGTATGAGCAATCAATTTCTATCTATATTTTGTGTTTAGTACCCAAATTCAAAATTATTTCTAAAGAAATGGGGCATGGGACTGGCATCCAGATTTGCTATCTTTTTAAACTGTTTTGGTTTATGCCTTTTTTTACCATACAGAATGCCTAACAAATAAATCACGTAAATAAAGGTTTCATTGTAGATGTTAGGGTTTCCCACACTACACTTTTCAGAGCTTACATCTGTATTTAAAAAACAAACTAAAATAAACAAAAAAACCCAACTCTCAAACCAACCAATCTCCCCCACCACCAGACCATCCAGGGGACTTATCTATGAGTACCTCAGTCACAACATGGAGACAACCTGTGCTAAGCAGCACCTGCCTCAGCTGCACTTAGCAAATGTTCAACTTTTAGCTCATCTACCAAGAAAATTGATACCTGATATGGCTGTTCAGCTAGACAGGTATGTGCTCCATAGAAAATGAGCTGATGTTACCCAGTTTTACTGATTCAACAGCCATTGTATGATGTTTAGGGCTTCTCAGCAACTACTGACATAAGCCAGAGGAAAAAACCATAGCTATTGATCCCTAAAATCTTCCTAAGACACAGACAGGATATTCCAAATATTCTAATAATAGCTGGACTGACTTGAAAACAGGGATATTTCTTTTACAGGGTCATCTGCTTTCCCTGGTTTTTGTACCCAGTCGCTATCACTTAGCTAACTGCCCTGTTAGATATCTGCTATTGCAGAGAAAAAGGCTTTTCTAGGACAGTCTTGCCTTATTTAATGTGACAACAAAATAGATTCTTTAAAAAGCTAACAAAGAAGAAATAAAAAGGTCTTTGGCTAAGCCTACAGAATGTGTACGGGAAAAAAAAACTACCTATAAGGCAGCCATATAAAAGATTATACAACCTTTTCTGAGATACATTATCTCCATCTCATTTGGAGCATAGAAAGGCATATATAGAGCACACAAAGTCAGTATTTCATCTTAGTAGCACCTGAGAAGCAGGATCACTCACACAAGGTGTACATTGAGTCTTTTTCTTTCAATTCTCAAGCTAAAAAAACAAAATTTCAAGGGAAATGGTTCACATTTATAAAGCCAAATACTATGATCATGTACTGAAACAGTCTAAAGATGCAGTGAGGTAATTTCTAATGCGTCTTTAAATCAAACTGGAATGCACAAACAACATCTTATAGAGAAGTTATTCCTAGTTGAAGAAAAGTAATTACTGACAAAGTTGACATTAAGTAAATCCATCTTCCAGGTATTCAGAACACAGCCTTCTTCTCAAAACAAATAAATCAGTTCCATCATTTTTAGCCTCAGGAAATACACTCATTTCTTGCTGAAAAAAAATCACTGCAAAGAGACAAGCAGGAAAACTGGAACACAGAAAACCCCAAACCCAAATAATTTTAGGCTTCTGTATCCAATATCCACTTGTCTGAACTTCTGACTGACTTTCATGTTTACCAAAATTTATATCTTGCCCTGAATAGGTAGGATGTTGATAGAGACAGAAATTCAGGCAAGAAATCTATACTGACAGCGTTCTTCCCTCAAAGAAGTGTTTCATTTTTTTATGTCTTTGAAAGATGGCTACAGAGTATAATCAACACTATTCTCCAAACCCACAGGGATGGTCAAAAATCAGTCTGCCAAACTGGTGAGATATTAGGAAATCTATTAAAGGATTGTGGATGGTAACTGACACCATAAAAAAGGCATCTAGAATTTGCAGAAAGGAAGAGAGGCAAAAAAAAAAAAAAAAAAAGAAACAAAAAAAAAAAAACTGAGAAAAACACCAATTGAATATTTAACAGCTGTACATGCTAGACTCGTTAAAAAACTCTCAGCCAAATTCCAAAGATGCATGCAGCAGTGCATGCATAATACCAAAGTTGTCCCTTCGTTACTATTATCAACATTAGCATACACAGTAAATTAACAAATATCCCAAATGTTTCAGTGTTTTTTAGTGTTGAACTGGAGCATTCATTTTTGCATGCTACTCCAGTGTCACCCGTCACACTAAGCAAGCAACCAGGTTAAAAAACATTAATAATGTTTAATTTATGTATAGATTTAAGCTGATGACAGATAAATCCTAACTACATGCTCTACCTACTTCAATCCAAAAGTACATCCTTTTTCTTGTCTACCTTTTAGAAATACAAACATTATTTGGGCATGGCTGAATGTAATCACTGTCTGTCAAAGTGAACTTTGTCAAGCAGAAATAAATCACTGTAATTTAAAAATAGAAGTTTCCCTCTATCCAATAATGAGCTGAACTCTCAATATACAACTAAAATGCAATACAGATTCACAGCACAATATACTCAACCTAACAGTATTGAACATATATTTATGTGATTGCTGACATTTGCTATGTGCTGATATACAGAAGTGAAATTAGTTCACTCCACTGAGAAAGCCTTTATCTACAGTGACACTGTAAGAGCGCTACCCAAACAGAAAAATCAGGCAATTTGAGACACAGATGTACTAAAGCACAGGAGTTTCCTATCCTAGAACATCTCTAAGGATTCCTCTTTGCAGAATGGGCCACAGGGAAATGGATTCCACTCAGCAGATCTCTGACTGGTAGCAAGACCCTCAGAACACAAGACAGAAGGTATCTGTCTCCATCCTAGCACTTCAGTGCTATATATTTAAGAAGGCTGCAGGAAGGACTTGGTTGCTCAGTGCTTGTAACTGCTGAGCCTGTTTTCAGTAGTTACCAAGAGGAGGGTGCCTCATCATGAAGCACCTGAAACTGGAGATGCAGATGTAAACAAACCCTCAAAGCTCTTAAGATCAAACAGCTACAGAACCACACTCACCACAAGACAAGATGTGGAGATAAACACAGCCTGAGTCCACACACATTAAACCATCAGTAGACAGTATTAACAGAGACAGAAAAAGCTGGTCCAGTCAGGGCCCTCTCTCTGGGGTCACCACTGTCTGGTTTTGGAACTGAGGGCACAGCTCTTCTTCCATGCTACAGTTCTTTGTGAAGTGGAGTGGGGGAAAAAGGGAAGAAAAAAATCAGAGTTTCCAGAGGAAGACTTCAACTCCCAAACTCAGGAAAAGTACCAGCACTCAGAATCACCAGGGTCCCCATTCACCTCTTATCAGGCAAGTGTAATGCATATATGAAGCACAGGATATTTGCTGAGACACCCAAACATTTTCTCTTGTATTGCAGCTGAGTGGGATGCACTAACTGGAAAGGGTAATAGACGCAAACAAATTGAAGAATTCAACTACTACTAGAACAAGACGCAAACCCTTTATGACTACAAGTGGAGACTTTTACTACAATTAATGGTTCAATATCAAACAACAGGAAAACAGAAACAGATCATTAGTGATCACAGTAAGACTAAGGGGAAGACAGGCAATGCCATTCCTCCTGTTTGCTGCTCACCTGGGCTAGTGACTCAAGCAGCCACCAGCAACAGCAAGGTGGTCTCCATGAGCCACTCTCCTCTCTAAGCCCCCTCATGGGTCTTGCAGAGACCCACAGTGAGATAATTCAGAGCAAGGGAAGACAAAGATGTGAGCATCCCTTGAAGGAGTGACCAAAGGTCTAGGTGTGTCCCTCATAGGAGCTCACCTCTTATCACTTTAACACACCACAATGGTACCAAACCTGGGTCCTTTTTGGTGGACTAACCAAACTGAATTCAGACATGTGTTAGGACATCATCCTGGGAGCAAACCTATCTGTCTTTTAGGACTGTGAATCTCACCCAGATTGAACAGAAGCAGGTATAGTTCAATAACAAAGGCAGCGGCTGCCTGCCTGCAGCAGAGGTTAGTGAGGATACCAAACTCTGAAGTGCATCTCAGGACTGAATACTTTAATTCAATAAAATACATAAATCATATCCTTAAACCCAGACCAGGTAAGGAGAAAGGCAACTAAGATGGCAAAACATAACTACTCCCAGTGCATGAAGTAAGTGGGAAATCTGCGACCTTTCAAAAGCAAAGCATCTGTGCCAGCACGGCAGATGGCTGGGAGGCACAGGGAAGGAAACATAAAATTCTGTCAAGCATCATGCAGGCTACAGAGCTGGCTCAGGCTTGGAAGCAGGACAGAGGGATACATGTTTCTGTGTACTTTCTGTCTACTTCTGTACTACTAGCATTGTAGTAAACATAGTCATTCAAAGGAGAAATAGCATTTTCAAAATAAAGGATTTCAGTTCTCCTAAAGGTCAAGGCATACACAGAAAACAAACAGAAAAAACCTCCATGTGTGCATGTTATTACTACACAGCTCAAAGTTGCCTTACTGCATTCTACTGTTCATGAAAGGCGGCTCTGTAAAGCAGTTCTTGCTCATGTCAGTCTCACCACTAGACCTAAAAAGCAAAGTTGAAGGCTATCTGCAGCAAGGATTATCTCAAAAGTGTCCCCTCCGTGTGTCTATTCAACTGAAAATTTTTGGCTCTGGATTAAAAGCAGTAACATCCCAAGTGGTTCTGCAAACTGAGCCTAGCTAGACATACTTGCTTGAATGAAAGCAGCTTTCAGCTTCCCAGGCCAGGTGAGATTCAGAAAGAGTTGTTCTACTTTGAACTAAGGAAAATTACAACTTACTAAGTGCTGCCTAGACTTAAGGTAACTTTTTTCTTTTTCTAGACAGCACAAGCTCTGGTTTCTCATATGGTAGTTCTGATAGCTGGACCTTCTGAACAATGATCTTAACTTCACCAAAACCAAGCTCATGTCTGGTATGACTAGAGCTCCACTATTTCTTAAACAGGATTTCTCCACACTTAGCCCCTAACCCCTTAGTCATCCACAAACAAACATAAACTAGCTTCTCAGATCTCCCTTTAAACTCTAGATAGTACCAAGTTTAGCACATTTCAATTCATTCATCTACCATATGTCTATTTTTGTTTTATACACATATATACACACAAAATTAAGTATACTCTGTTGTGTGTGTAGATATATACACATACATTTGTAGTAGCTTGTACACATCTAAAAAGTGTACTAATTGACTGGAATTCTTTACAAAGCCAATTAAGTACACTTCAGATAATTTATACTGGCACAGAGTAACAGCCCATTTCAGGCAATAGCACTAGGACATGGAATAAAAAGTATAGAATGAAAAACTTCACAAGAAAGACAGAGATGCAAACTATTTTCACTATGTGTTTTGTTTGTATCTTAAATTTTGTTATTCAAAACAACAAACATGCAGTTCATAATATTAAATTTAGTCAGAAAAACATTAACAACAAAGAGAAATTGAGAGCTTCCTTGTTTTCTTATAGACCCATTAGCAAAAGTCACCCCTCTTAACAGCTACATCCTTAAACTGGAAAGAAAGGAAACATCTGCAGGGCTGGTAGCTAGCACAACAGCAAATTATCATGTGATCTTAATTTAGCTAAATTGAAAATTTTCCTTCTCTGCTTGTTCTGTCATTGCTTGTTAAGAATAGGAAATTCTCTATCCTCACCTCACAGTGTAATCTGAAAATATCAGAGACAGGAGACAAAGAAAGCATGCTTCTGCTCCTCAGCATTGAAGAAATGTTTGAGGTTACTCCATGCAAGATACAAGAATTTTCTCAGCAGTCTAACAGAAGTTTTAAGAGCACCTTGCACGGTCACCAGCTGTCAAGGACTGCCTTATACTGCCTCTTTCAACCTATGGGAATTTTTTTCAAATCCAAGACTATGAGCTGCCCCATGACCCACTCTGCTTCCTAAAAATGGGAAGAGGACAATGAGAAACACCACCTCTGCCCCCAGCTAAGTACAGTACTGCAAAAATAGGAATGACTGTCAATGAAGTTTGTACTCTTTTTGCTTTCTAGAATAACCTGGTCTTTACCAAACTCAGAAAATACCAGATAGTTTCCACTACACTTCCACCATAGCATAAGCACAAATGTACTTACATGTGAAATAGCTTTGCAGAAGCCTTCAAGGAAACCAAAACTGCTGCACAATATAAAGCCACCAAAATCACCTGCACAGACCCCATTCCAATAAATTGACTCTCCACCCTTGAAACTACTACCAGCCCTGAAATTACCTACAGATTTCCTTCCCTTCATAGTGTTTTTCTCCACTGCAGCCAGAGACCATGACTTGAATCAAAAAATTATTAACTCTACAAGGGACACAGTTAAAATTGACCAAACCACCCAAGAGAACAACCACTTTTCCACAGCTTCTTTGTCCCTATGGCAAACCTCTATATTGACTAGGCTACTCCAAGATGCAGCTATAATACTGAGTAAGAGCTTTACTGCTTTTGGGCTGAACAGTGGGACAGTGCATCCTCATACCTGCTCTCTATTGAATGTAAGCATGAGGCTGAACTTCTCTTACTGAAACTACTGAACTTTTCAACATAAACAGAACATACTCATTTCTGTTCTAAAAACAAGAAAATTAGATAATTTAGAGACTAGACACATCACTTCATCTGCAGAAGTGCATCACTGTACCTGCTGGTAACTCAAGCTGTTAAGGCTTAAGCTCATTCAGTACTGCACTATGGCAGCTTCACTTGGGATTTTTTTTCATGTATACCAGAAAAATCTCTTGACCTGCCCAAAGCCAAACAGAAGCCTTTGGAAGATCAGGGGTGTGATCCTTCAATGTCAAACCTAAACAGTAACCTTAAAAACATGGTTATTGCACATAGGTTGTTATTCCAGTATTTGACTCAGTTTGTAGAAGATTTACCTAGACATAAGGGGGGGCAGTTTTAAGAACAACTGTGTGGATCAGGGCTAAATAACGGCAAAGGAATTTTAACATGGAGAACATGGCTCAAAACAATAAAGACCAGTGAGCCAAGATTCTTTACCTCCCCACATACACAGCTTCCCTCCTCAAAAATAACCTCTAAACAGATCTACATACAGCACGAGACAACAGTGTTAAAGCTCTCTAATATAGTGACTTTATTAATAAACTCCTGCAAACTCACCACTTAAAAACAATCTTGGTCCTGTGTTTCAAGACATTCAATATCAATATTCTATATAATGTGCTAATCAACACATTCTTACATTTCAAAGTCCTAAACTTTGAAGTGAAAAGGCTTATCCATTGTAAAGCAAAATAAAATAAAATTAGTATACACAGATATAAAGCCACATATCCAAACATCCAAATTAAATTATGACTGATCTCTAAATTTGTAATCTATTGTGCATGTATAACAGAGGGGAAAAAAGCAGCCTTTTCAGTGAGTAACTTTTTTTTCAAAGATACAATGCACAGGAAAATGCTTTAAAAAGGAGTGTGATGTCATTAACCTGAAAAAATGTATTAAATCTTTATGCCCAGAGATGTCACTAAGAGGATAAAGAGGAGAAAGTTGTCCACAGGATCTTCAGTTTAACTGCAAATCCAAAAGCTTCTGAACATTGACTTATGGCATGATCATATGTGACCTGCATCTGTTTCCTCACAGTTTGCATTGCGTGTATCAGTAAGAATGGTTGATATAGTTAACTAAATCTACATTTGTTTCTCTGTCTGGAGGCTAGAGCTTGTTTAAGAACTACTTGTCTTTGCAAGCCTATTATTGTGGCTTGAATTGCTCACTGTTGCCAAATTATTTCCCTGTACTTCTGGACATTACAAAATGTTTCTCCAGCAATGTGAACTTCCACAATGAGTTAAGTCACCAGCTGTTTCATGCAATGATTTTACACTTTTTGCTTAAACTGAAAACAGCACAATCCTGCACTGCTACCAAGACAGATTTTTACCATACTGCCTCCCTCCCTCCCTCTCCAAGGCAGCAGATGAATAGAAGAGCACAGTAAGATAATAAATATCACATTTCAAAACCATTATCAGCTGCAAATATCTCAGAAGAAATGCAGACATCTTTGTTATTTCATCCTCCAAATGATACACTTGGAAGACCAAAAAGCATTTTTAATGTCACTGGAGACTCTCCGGAGGAAGGGCAATAGCTGCAGTGCAGCAGCTGCTGCAGTACTGCTGCGTTCTGGGCTCCAACGACAGTGATGCGAGAGCCAGGCTTGCACCGCAACATCGCATTCTCACACACTGCCTGCAATAATGAACTCCAGCTAAAAGAACAGAAATCAGACACCCTGGCTGCTAGGTCACTACGTAACAAAAAACCTTCATGTACATCAAAATAGTCTTTGGTGAGAAGGTTTCTCCAAGACCAACAACTGCAATGATGAGGCTCACCCTGTGCAGTGAAATTTGACCACTGCAAGTTTACAGAATTTGCAAAATACTTACCCTTGGTTGAAAAACCCAGGATTTAAGTATTTACATGCCCGAAATAATATTATAATTATTTTTAGAGACTAGGGTGCAGCAATAAGATTAAAAAAAAAAAAAAAAAAGCCTGATGCAGTTCAAAGAACCAATGAGAACAGGACATGAGAAGATCTGATCTGCTCTCTTCAAACTAACAGAAGTCTCCCCAGAGTACAGTGCTGACCTATGCTCTGTGCTGGTAAGAAGACAACCTACACTCAATTTGTGGTCTACCGTTTCCTATCTAACACATGAAAGAAAGGCATTTGTGATAAAAGGAAGATAAAAAATCCAAAACTACTGTATCACCTACATTATATTACTTACCAGTACTACTTCTAACTATCTGAAGCAGTGGAATATATGGTTTTAGGCATACTTGCTCTTCTGTATCTCATCATGGCCACAAGGTCAACTTATATACCAGGCATCTCCAGAGTCTGCTCATGTGCTGGAGGCTCATAAAGGACAAGGACAAAGGGAGTAGCTCCTACTACATCTTACTGAGATGAGTCTAGTTCATATGTTACTGAGGAAAAATATTACCTAGCTCTTCCATATATTCATTGAGGGACTCCTCTTGGACCACAGCTAGCATGCTAAGATATCATTCCAAGATTACAGCTCCAGAAACACCAGACTATCATATGAAAAAAAAAAAAAAGCTTTAACTTTTTAAGGCACTCTCACCCTCTCTATTCTCTTTTCTTCTTTAAGAAAAAACACTAAAAATTCCTTGTTTACTAAGACCAGACTATATTAAAAATATGATTAATCATCTATGATACTGTCAGGGCAATCTGGGTAAGTACAAATATAAATTTCCACATAAAGCTGTGTGCCGAGGTCCCCCATAAGATACAAAGTTTTTACCTACTACTCGGCTTCACTAATTCTACATTTGCAGTCAAGGTGAAGCTCTGAATTGCCAGTAAGATTGTCACACTTGAATCTACCCCATGTCCCACAAGACAACTGTCACAGACAATATATGCAAGAAACAAGACACTTTGGTACTTTGCAATAACTTATTTTAAGAAACATTTTTAACACAGGTAGTGCAGTTCTCCCACAAACAAAAAGTAAAGGATGAAAAACTGCAAGCAATCAAGTTCATTGTCACTGAAGGCTTCTGAGTTGTTCTTTGTGGATCACCATGTGATAGTCATCAATCCCATACAATGTTTGGACTAAAAACTGTAATTCACTGATGCCAACAGAACTTCACTGATTTACATCACAGAATAATTTTATTTCAAGGGTTTTTGTTTTGGTATGAAACACTGCATATCCTTTGAAAACACTTTAATACACATAGCAGTTTGCTGCATCAGAGGGCAAAGGGCAATTTTGGCCAGCCAAAGTAACTTTAATGTCACACCATGAAAGTACTTTTTCTAAAATTTAAACCACCATGACAGACAGAAGAAAATATCCCTGCTATTTCATACTTGCTCACTTCCTGTTTTAAAAAATAAGCTTTGGTAAGTATATTCTCCAGAGCCAAGGAAGTGGGTGGTGAACAATAAAAACAAAAGAAATCCTTAGAATGACTGCAACCTAATTTGAGATATTATTAGTGACACAAACTTCAGAGGTCACCCTTCTCATCTGCCTGGGCACAGTGAGGTGGGAAAGGTGGAGAGCAGCACTGCTGTGTGGAGCAGCATGCAGCTCTCTCCAGGCCTGACAGCTTCCACTTCTGCCATGGCATTTCAGGGCAGCAGGAACAGAGCAGCTGCACTGGAATATCCCACAAATTTCCAACTTCATTTCAAAAAAAGTATCAGCAACAGTTCATTAAATTATATAGTTTACAGAGACTGGACTTCAGTTAAAGCAAACAAAACAACCCCAAACATACATAACAATTGCACAGTCTACTTAATAACATCTAGCAAGATCAAACAGTTCTGGCACCATTACTACCTCAAGCATGCTTGTTTCTTCTTTCCATATTGGTAAGAAACAGTTTTTAGATTATGTGAACCCTGTTCTGCACTGAGGTGAGGGGATTTTGGTGGTTTTTGTTTGATTGGTTTTTTTGTGGTTATTTTTTTTCAAGGGGAAGTGTTTGGAGTTTGGTTTTGGGGTGGGGGGGTAGTGTTTTGGTTTTTTTTAAAACCTTTCACTTCAATATGCTCAAAAAGCAATTCTCTTTTCCCTTCCCACTAGTAATATCCAATGCACTTTAAAACTTTGCAGGACTGCCCACATCCTAAGCCTTTTCTTATTTCTTCTCCATTCCTCTGAAGCATGGGAAGCAATTGTCATACTGCATTTGACTGGACAAGTGAATTCTTATACATATGTAAGCAAACAGATCAAATAGTTGGGCATATGTAAAAATTAAAATTTTGAGAGAATGTATCATGTTTCCTCTGTTTTTTCAAATTCAACAGAAGATACTTTTTGCCTGTCACATTAACTAGATTACTTGAAAAACCCAGGTACCATCAATCAGGTTTTGTACCATTAACAAAAGAACTAAAACAATACCCACAAACAAACAAAACCAAACCCCACCATGATCACCTTGCAGTGTATTTTCCTGATTAAGAAGCTTCAGTATAGATGTGACATACAGGGGTTGCAGGCATTTTTAAATGGCAGATTATTTCAAAGGACCTCTATGCATAATAGAAAAAAAAACCTGAAACATCCATTTCTAGTAACTGTACTGGAACTGCAACTTTATAAGGATTGCTTACCTTCCCCTTACACCAAATAAAAATTAAATAAATTTTCTTCAGTAACTGGCTGAATGTTATATGAGAAATACAGATAATATCTAGAGTAACTTTAAAGCAGTATTACAAGTGCATACACTATTTAAAAGGCTTTAGTAAGTGGATTCTATTTTAAAACATTTTCATTCAGAATACAGGCAATTTTGTTTGTTTGGCTTTTTTCTCCTCTGGTTCTACAGCAAAGTAGTGAATAAGAAGTATATCTGTCCATATTAAAAAATTAATAGCATCCTGTGATTTATTTAATCCTGTATATTAAAAAAAAAAAAAGGGTAGCAACCTCCCCCTCACACTTATTTTAATCCTGTTCATGATCAAGTATTTTAAAATAGCCAAGATCCTCAGTCTTTTTAAAGCAAGAAAACAAATCAGTTTTATATTTATTAACAACTTCGTTTGTCTTGGCATATCTCTCCCTTCCTGTACGTGATATTTACCTTTTTTGTGCAATTCATTAAACAAAATCCCTCAAAGCATAAAACTCTAAAGAGAACAAACTAAAGTACTCGAAGTGTTAAAAAAAGCAATTATATAGTCAAACCATGTTTTGTATGCTTATTAACTCTAGAAAACTCCTTAGTAAATAGCAGCATTTCTAATAGCTCATCCTCAGTAAGACTGGGGGTGGGGAGATCAACCCGAGCCTTTTTGTTCTAAATTATATAAGCATCTTGTATGCAAGGATAAGCAAACAACAAACCTGATCACTCCATGCACAGTACAGGTTACATATGAAATTCCAGTTGTGATTGATCACGCAGTCCAAAATCCTGAATTGGGCCATTGCTGTGGTGCACAGTGCTGCTGTGCTCTGACTCAGCTTTTGTCCGGGTGATCCTCGAGGATATGAGAGCTATGCAGCAACGACATTCAGGAACAAGGACTTTCCTTCCTGTTCAGTCTCCCTTCCCACCCCAACTATGTGTCAAGTCAACAAGATAAACTGACAGAATTGCGTAACATTCTTCAAAATAATACTTCCGAAGTTGACAAATTATGCATTCTTGGGAATGTATGAGAAATAAGAACATCCTAAGAAACCACACTAAAGCAAACAAAGGCACTCTCAAGGCACTTATTCTTTTCCCTACCCCCTTCATTTCTCCTCCTGCTGAAATCATTCTAAATATAAACAATTTAGAGTCATAATTCACATCATATCAATCTTAAAACTTCCTTAGGCACAGCTGTGATGATGGCTCCCTATATTGTACATAAGATTCAAAAGCTTAGGAATCCTCTTTTAAAACAGCACAATACACGCAACTTTTCAAAATTAGGAGAACGTCACAGTGTTCATAAAAATTATACAGATTTATCTACTTTGTACTCTTAAACAGCAAACTTCTCTTCAAACCTGTAAAAGTACTGTTAGTGTTGCACAGATATGTTGGCAGCCTTCTGTAATGAAGGATGACAATCCTATAGATCAGGGCTGCAACACCAGAGGGATCCTGAGACACGGAAGAAATACTGGAAGAGTTCCTTCCTTCCTTCATGTAGTCCCTTTTTGCAATCTGCAAACAATAATCCTATTTTAGCATGAACCTCACTTAACTGTATCTTGACTGCTTACCTAATATTCCCATTCCAAAGTGAGATTCAGAAATACAGGAAATTGTTTCTGCAGAAACATACACATTTTATCTGGTGACTACACAAACTATTAGATTAGTCACAGAACCAACTTAGAATAACCTGCAGTTTAAATGATACAATTATCTAACAACATCCGTGAGATGCGAGAAACAGAAAACTGTCTTGGGAAAAGATGGAGGAAAGGCTACGGGAACAAGTGGCCAATTCACCCTTTGGTTCAGTAATGGCCAAATGACTGAAAAGTACTTCAAATGTCAAAGAAAATGTGTGCTATAAAAGCAGTCTGGAAGTAAAACAAACTCATACATGAGAGTTAAACAAATGGTGTGGCCAAAGAGCAGCTCTAACTTTGAGACAGTTATACAAATAAGGCCTCATTTGTTTTAACCAAACCAAATTAAAAAATCTTGTTCCAATTTCTCATCCAAAGGACCCTGGAAATTAATACCAGAGTCCAAGCCAACCTCTTCCCTTCTTGCCAATGTGAATAGTCTGAAAACTTCCAAAACCCTGTTGTGTACAAAAAAATCTATTCTGATTCATTTTAAGAGAGATATGGCAGGAGAGTCTCGATTACCTTTACAACACCTCATTGTGCAAAAGGGAGAACAGCAACATGGCACAAAATGAATGCATTCTCAGGTCAAAAAAAAAAAAAAAAACAGAATAGTAACATCTCCAGTTAGGTGGTCTGTAACGAAGCAGGCAGGGCTGACATGACATGTGGCTAGAAGAAATGTCCTGCTTAGCAACTATTACTAGGTGGAACAGACACACTTCCTCACAAGAGACACCATTAACTATCCAAGCTTGAGAAATCTTGGAGAGGATGTCTGGGAAGGTTTTACAGAGCAGGGGGTTACTGCAGAGATGCCAGAGCAGACTGAGGCAGTGAAGTCCCCAGGACAGCAATGCTGGAACGAGGAAGGACCTGGCACCCTGCAGGACTGGCAGCAGGGATGCTGGCAGAGCGTGTGGGGCAGCCTACACATGGCTGGAAATGCAGCCAGCTGCACATTTGTTAAGACTGTGGAAAAATGCTGTCACCAACTAAATAAGGCAGAGGGAAGAGGGAAAGTAGATCTGGAAAATTAAGAGAAGACTGTTGTTCTACACTAAAATCAGCATCAACCAAGTTCTTCTTAAACAGTATTTTAGTACAATTTTGCAGTGATTGGTTTTACTATCAATTACCTACTTTTAGATTTATCAAATATCACTCCATATTAATTTCCTATGAAGCACTCAATTTCCTAATAAAGTATTCAACATATTATATTAGAAATATACTGTATAGTATGTTATTATTTAGAAAAACAGCAGTTATAACTCAGCATCAAATTTGTGTAATTCTTTCCATAAAGTCAGCAGCCATTATTTGCCCTTTACTGTCCATTCATTTTCAAGTCCATTTTAATGAAATCCTAAACCTATTCTTATCTCCCACAATCTGGACAGTGCTTATACACCATTGTAGTTTATGCAAAAGTGTCTAAATACTGCAGATAAAACCATAAATAGCAATACAGAGCAGTAGGAGAACATTTTCAGAAACAGTCAGTCTTAGCCTGCCAGCTGCTGCCAAAGGTTAGTATTGAAATGCCTGTAAATTCCAGTAGGCACAAGAACGACCTGAGGACAAGTTGTTTCAAGCTTGAGTCTTTACTAAGGTGTCTCAGGCAAAAGGAGTTCACAAACTGCAGCAAGACCAGCCCCTTCAACAGTAAATTGCAGCTATTGCTTAAAATGGACTGTCTCAATGTTTTTCTCCAAGTTAGTCTTTATACTTGTAAATTTGAATCTGCTGTTACTGTAAACTGCTCCTGATCATCATCAGCCAGCTTGACAATTGCCCTCATTTACAAGATATAAATCTCCTTCCTGGCACGATGCTAAATCAAATTCCACTAATTCAGCACTCCCAGTTCTAATCTTATTTTCTTTACTGTTAACATGTTTTTTCGGAGACCATTTTTACTCCTCCTAAGCACAGTTACACACAGTACTATGTGTGAAACTTCCTTTAAAAAGACATAAAATCAAGGTCTTCTTCCCTTTTTCCCTTCAACATTCATTTTACCAATGCCTTTCTTGAAAAAGTTTAATGCAGAAGTAAGACTGAAATATTTTTGTTGTAAGCATTAAACTTCTAAAAAGTTTTGCTCAAAATATAAAAGCAATGCTTATACACTGAATTTTCAATTTGGAGGTCAACAGAGCATTTAAAGATGCACCCATGGCATACCTAGAGAATGACAGATTACACACATCAACATCAGCAGGTACCAAAGGATTCAGTGTCCAGAGACAATTTGAGTCCAGCACTCAATTGCCCAGAGAGCTCTGTATCATACACTGAGCTTTGACTGAAAAATAGATGATGAATGTCATCCAGGTTTTGAAGTTCTACCACTGGTCAGCTTTATGTCTCTTTAAGGGACCACTTAGAATTCCGAGAATACAATGAAGCTGAACCTCAATTATGCAATTTATTAAATAAAAAAATAAAGAACCTATCCAATATCCTCTCACATCTGTTGCCAAGTTCAGTGTTCTCTCCTGCTGTTAAAAATCAGGTTAAAGATCTCAATATTTTGAGGTAATTAAACTAAAAACAGCTCACAAACAACTTCCTCATCTCTTTCAGAAGTCTCCATCTTTGTATGCAGATTCTAAAAGGTTATAAAGGAACAGTAGAAAAGAGGCACAATTTCCTTAAAATGGTGCCCCTCAAGTATCCAGACTTTTCTCTAAAAACTGCGGTGACCTTTCTGAAACAGAAACAGCTCATACTCACAGAAAGGAAGGGCTTCCACTTCCCTAAAACTCCAGATACTTTTTCTACATGAGTAAATACACAAACCATACACAAGGGTCAGCACATCGACAGCACACAGTGAAGCATGTACCAGAAAGGTGCTGTTCAGAACTTGCAACAATTTTCTGAAAGGGTAAATCCTTCACTAACAAAATGCAGACTGACAATGATAGTGAAGCTCGGGTGGAAATGTGGGGGGTTTTTAGCAAATGAAATTGAGAAGTGCACAAGAACAAAAAAGGAAAAAGGTGTTTTCATCACTTAGATCTCAAAGACTGACACAGAAAAAAGTTCCTACAAACCAAGTCAACAGCAGGAAGAGGCTGAAATATGATTCCATTCTGAGTTCTTTCCTATCATTGAAATTGTTACAAAAATCTACGAACATTAAAAAAAAAAAAAAGGAAGAAACAGTAAATACACAAACCATCTCTCTCCATAGTGGAAAAAAAATATCTGGAGTGTTTCCTTCCCTCTGTAACAACTCCTTTTTATGATGTAACACAGTCCATAGAATTAGAAACACAAGAGAATCTTAGAGGGGAAAAATACAGCATACAACAGGTGGCACAGTACCATTTCAGGCTTTTCAACACATGCACACCAGTCTGCTACAATGCTACTGATATTTTCTATTCAATTCTTCTGGTCTCTCAAAACCTGAGAAACTAAGGGAGTACACAAGACATACAACTTTTCCTTCAGAAACCCAGGGCAAAAGAAAATAACTGAGATTAGCATAACTCATTTTTCTTCTGCATAAATGCAACTTGTATTTTATGTATAAGCCCATTAGATTAATTCAACAATGTATTTTATTATACATTTTGTAAACATATCATTCATCACTTCCCGAACAAATTCACAATATCTAAATCATATAAAGAGAGTTGTTCTAGTAATTGTTTTAAAAACTCATGCAGTGTGGTACTCATCAATTTGGATGCATAATTCTTCAAAAATTCTCCTGCACCCACTCTCAAGACAACTTCACCATCATGTTTGCTTCCTAGAAGGACATGTGATAGCAGGATTGATCTGTCAAGTGTCAGTTTGAGTCACAACACGGTGAAGTCCTTTCCTCTTGAGCAATCAGTTCAGTTCACCAGTTAAGCTCAAGTAGTGCCCACTTCCTTGGATTTTAGCCATAGTCATTTTCAATAGACTAGGCCTCTGTTTCCTTTCTTTAACCAACTTCTAGCATTTCCTTTTTTTTATCTGACATATTCAGCCACAGATCTCTCTGTTTCAGCAAACAAAACCTGACTTTTGACTAGCTTTAGCTATAGGAAGTATCACGTTATCCCATAAAATTGAATATACTCAAATATACTTTGATTCCTCAAACTGCACTCTAGTAAAGCAGCTGGCAATCTTTGGAAACTGGAAGCAAGATTCTAACATTGTTCTAGTCAAGAAATGCACAGCCAAGTTTAGTGAGGACTGAGTAAGAAATAAAAGCCATATGTACTCTTTTGCAAAGTACACTTCTGTCACACCATTAAGGACTTGGTAACCTTTATGGTGTTAATGAGACCAAGCTCCTGAGAACATATAAGTTTACTGAAGATATCATCACTGCTACCAACGAACTCAATGTCTCTAAAGAGCAGATCACTTGCTTTTCAACTGCAAGTTCCTGGATGGCAAATGCACTGCTCCTGTGGAAATTCCTGTTTGTCCAATCCAATGTCCTCACAACTATACCAGTATTGTTTCAGTTTCCACTTGCTCTCACTATTTTTAGTTTTTATATCAGCAGAGGATTAAAACAGCAAAATCTTGAAAAATTTTTACAAAATTCTATTTGTCAAATGCATTTTAGATCACATTAGTACTATTCACCTGATTATTTTACATCATCTCCCGTCTAAGACAAAATGCAGCATGACTTAATTTGAAATGTCTCTACATGGTAATTTTTCATGTCTGAGCAAAACACGGACAGAGAACACTGCAACGCTTATTCCTACCATAATGCACTACCCATCACCACTTATTTGTCCCCATGAAAACACTAAGATACATTACTAGTTGTTTCTAGCTTACATCGGAATCTCTAGAAGACAGTGTACGCACCAGCAATGATGCAGCCATGATCAGGTTAGAAAGTAGGCAGGTCTCCCTTTCTTTTTCTTTTTTTACCCCCAGGAATTATGGTAAAAGCATCTAAATTAAATCACATGAAATGTAATGGCTTTGGTATCAACAACACACACATTTTCTTTTACAGAAGGCTTTTCACTTACAGTTTTAGTGATCCTATCTGAACACACATGGGTTCACAACTGGCTTGAGCACCACCACAGGAAGAATTCTAACAGGGACTTCCTGTTGTCTTTCCATTCTTCACTACACTGCAGTGCCATGCGATCAGCTGAGCCATTTTCTGATCCCAGCACTAAGTTACTTAGTTCTGATCCCAGAATTAAGTTACTTGCCAGCTTCAGAATCCTAAAATTTCTATTGTAATAAAGCAGAATCCCTACATACATTAATGCCTATAGAAACACATAGGAAAATACAGTGTTATCTCTGGTGATTACAGAGAAAATCCTTTCAATTTATTGGGACATTTATTTAGATAGCAAATCTATTATAATACATTCAAGTCTTCTCAATAATCTAGCAATCTCTAAATACAAGGCTAGGATAAAACTAATCAACAATTGTGACCACACTTGAAGCACCTTCACCTATAGCCCAATACCCTCTTATTGAGACCAGGGGGTGTTCAGAAGGCTGAACTGTTTGTGTACAGAGAATTGCCTTCCTGAAAGACAATCCCAGAAAGCAACACCCATGTCCCTCCAGAAACAGTGGCAGCCTGATCAGAATGCAAACATATTCCTGCATTCTCTGCATTCAGACTGTAAGAAGAGAACCAGGATTAAAAAAATATTACTGTTGGTAAACACAAGAACTATTGAAATATTAAGACATTTTCAATAAAATCCTCCTATTTCTGTTAGAATAGTATGTTCTCAGTACTTGATTACATGGTCTACTTCAAAGCACAACTCTGATATATAGAGAATTACATCTGAATTGTCCTTCAACACCAAGTACAAACTTTGAAGCTAACATAGCCTCACCTAACAGGCAATCAAAACAGATGAGCTCTTCCTGAAGCCAGCTAAAATGAGAAAAATAAAATCTTCATTAAAATAAAATTACTAGAGCACATGTGAAGCAACTTGAGTTTATCACCTAGCAAAATAATCACATTTGCTTCCTCTCCCTTCCTTCTCCCTCAGCTGGAAGGCAGTCCACCAATAAAACAAGAAAGGGACTGTACTGAGCTCTCAGTCAGAAAGGTAAACTCCAACTTCAGAAAGCAGAAGTCTAATCTCAACTACAACAAAAAATTTCTGAACATTTCTTTTACTTAACTAGTTCACTGACTGAACTGAAAACCAAAAAAAACAAACCCAGAAAATCTGTTTGGGCATGCTGGAAAACATATAGCATTATTGATCTTATTTTTCACAGAACATCCTTATTTTGCTATTCTTAACATACAGGGTTTTTTCCATGAATAACAAAAATATGTTTTTATTAAATTATAACTTACCCTTACAGATTGGGTATCTCTATAGTGTTAAACTTTACCATCTGCACTATCAGAGTCAAAATGCTTCAAACTCAGCACTAGTTCTTCAAGGTGTTAGGCTTCAGCATGACAATGTGAGTTTCTTTTAGAATTGCTCTCCCAAAATTCAAGTAATGATCAGTCATTGTATGTATGTTCTAAAAACCCTAGAAAAAAAAACTTCTAAGTGAACATTCCTTAATAGCTTCTTGTAAGTCTCCCACAGAGCAAGAACCCTAAGGTCCTACAGCAAGCCTTTTTAAGGCTGCTGCACCCCAGCTGGCACGGACCATGATGCTGAATAGCCTCCTTGGCCACTTCATCTCTATCTACACCAAGAGAGATCTAAGTACCCTTCACAGAAGCCTTTCCAAAAGCCTTTCTCCTTTTCCCACCTGTGGTCTCAAATGTACAGCTTGAGTAGAACTCCCACATTGCTAGTGTTACACAAATGCTACAGAGGAAGGTGCCCTGTAGAAACATTACTGACACTGAATTACCCAGTGCAGTCCGAAGTCCTTTGACAGCACCTTTTTTTCTGCAGATGCATGGGCAGGAGACAAACTCTGAGATACTGGATTACTAATGACCAATGTTCTTCACACCTGCACTTCTACTTTCCTTTTGTAGGAGGGTAAAGTGTAAATATACCAGCTAACATATGCTACAAATAAAGTTACTCTGGGTTAGGTTTTCAAATCTGTCAGGCAACTTGTTGTATTGATTACAGGCAACATAATGCAGTAGGGAGAAGTCCTGTCACACACAAGCTACAGAACCCAGCCGAGAAACAAATATCACCACTTGTCACTCCCAAGAGGAGTTAAATAAAAACAGCTTGCTAATTAATACAGCTTGGTGACTTATGCCTAGCTTTCTATTCTGACTGTCCCCAAATTTTGAACTTGCACAGTGCCAGAGGCTTGTCTAGAAGTTGATGAAGCTTTCGTTCCTTTGAAGTAAGATTAAGAACCTCAAACAAACAACAGAATCAAACACCTCTGTTCTCTGTACTAAAAAAAAAAAAAAAATTGTTTAGACCCTATAACCATTCTTCCATATGCTGTGTTTTCAGAGGCTTAAACTCTGGTCTTTAAAAAAAAAAAAAAAACTCAAAGATTGATCTCTATAATATCTAGTAATATCTCCAGGCAATTTACATAACTGGAAGAGATTCAAAAATTCAGTTTTTCCTTCAATTTCCCCATAATTTTTCTATTAGGAACAAGCCCAGTTTTGCATGACCAGTATTTTCAGATCAGTCATGTGACACAATCTGAAACTAACTTTCATGACTTCCATTCTTTTTTGTTTTATAAAATACATAGACTTGATCAAAGCTCTTCCCCACCATTGTGCAAATTTCCATCTCTTCTCAAAAGTTTTCATTCATCCAAAGGTAGATTTACTTGGAAGAAAATACCCTTTAAAAGAAGTTAACAAATACTCCAGGGAGCTTTGGAATTCTAAGAAGGCTCAAGGTTTATTTTAGAAACAAATTAAACATATCAAGTTGCTACATGAGTAGTAGAACTGACTTTGGACTCATACATCTTGTTCCCCCCCATCTTCTTTCGTCCTGTCAGATCCCCTGTAAGGGAAAGAATGGTTTTTTGGCAGTCACACGTGCTGACTGGCCACAACAGCTCCTCCACTTCACCTTCAGCGCAAGGCATTAACCAGGGCTTTGCTTCCACCTACCTACTGAGTGACTCTGAATTTCCAGGCACTTCATTATCTTCTTGCCTTGAAATTTGACCAAAATTGGCCAGGGACCTTCAAGAGCAACTGCAGAGCAACTAACAGATGGGCAGACTGATGCCATGAACAAAAGAAATCAGATTGAATAATTTTTACTTCTTCACTCCATTACAACACTTGCTTCTGACACTATCTTTTGCCTGAAGAAAACGAGCCTTGCATTTTCACCTGCAGTGCCTTCTGCTACTTCAGCATGCAATTATCCTACAGAAATGCAGATATTGTGATCTTTTCATCAAAAGTAAAAGAAGAAACTTGCAGAATTATAAGCTAGTGCTTTTAATACATTTTGATCTTATAATGCTTACATACATTCTTTAGGAAAAAAATCATAACTGAAAATTATGAAATCAGAAATACTTCTGGCAAAAAATTATATGAGTACAGGTAGAACAGTAAACTTTTTTTTCTGATCAACATACATTTTCCAATAGATTAAACTGCAATTTCCTCATTTTTTTGTATGTCTGTAGAGCTAAAGATAATTTTTTTTTTCCTAGGGAGCAAGAGTTCAAATTCACAAAACACAGGCAGAGCAAAGGTATTGTTGCACTTCTCTTTACAAAGTATAGCTGCAGGTCTAAGCATCTAGTTAAGAAATTCAAACCAGTGAAGTATAGACCAGGCAGATGCTAAAGGCAGCATTATGTTGAAGAAAGAAGTACATCTGAAATCACACTTTTTTTACAGTTGAGACAACAGAATGTATTTTCAGATGCAATGTGAAAAATTACTATGTAAAATTACTGCACAGCACATCTAAATGATCAAAGGTGCAGAGAAGCCAGGTGTCTGAATCTGTCTGTATGTAACAGGCAAATTAGCTGTGGCATGAAAGAGACTTGACATAATACTTCATAATTCTTTCATACAATGCAACTTAAAACCTTTTTATTTCTTAACCACAGAATAAGAGGAACTTTTATGACAAAAACACACAGCATGCAAAACACTACCGTAGCACTGGCAAAGACCTACTTTTCATCAACTAGAAGCACTGCCCCATTACATTTACAGAGGAAGTCAATAGCTTCACCCTCTGGCTTCAACATTTCAATTACACTGTGAACCCAGGGTAATTTTTAGTGCTTACCACTAAAGGGAAATACACTGATTGCAAAAAACCACAGAACTCAACACATGTAGCTCTGCAGGGATGGTATCTAAGTAGATCTTAGTAATGATGTGTCACTTAGAATTATGGTCTTAAACCTCACTATGCTGGTGGCACAATTCATCATTCCAAGACTCTTAGAAAAAAAAGTCAGGGTATCCTCTGAAAGGTTACGACAAGGAGAACATTTGCTAAATGCAGGAAGCATCTTAAAAAACAGAAGTTTGCTCATATTAGCACATTACCATTCATCAGCACAAAAAGTCCAACTAATAGTAAGTTCCACTTTCCAAATGATCTCTCAAGCCTCCATGACATTTCTAGAAGTGATGACCTTGGCCAGCCTAACAGTTTATTGTTTGCCCCTTCAGTGAACCACTTCAGCCAGAGATTACTAAGAATGCCACCAGAAGTGCAGCCAGGCCTCAGAGGAGACTGGAGAAAAACTTCCTACCCTATGAACTAGAAGGAACTGGTTTCTGAGAAATATCATCTTTATTTAATTCGTAACAGAAAACAAATAAATAAAAAGCCTCATCTGGAGCTAATTCCAGAAGCAAGGACTTACTCTGATTTAGTCAGTAGGGAGTGGAGATATATTCCCCTAATTTCTAAACCAATAAAATAATTTTGTTTTCCTTTCAACTTTCTATATAGGAGAAAGCTGTGAAAAAACTCTTTTTTTTTTAGCTTAAAAATATTTTGGGGTTTTTACTATTAATGAAAGGGTATAAGCAGAGCAACACCAAAACTCTGGCCAATTGGTCCCATCCCACCAAGTCGAGAGGTACTCCCAAGCCCATCTCCAACTCTGCACACAAATTAGTCACACATTAGTCATACAACTAATGTTATTTAGAAATCAGTAATAACATCCATTGATCTCATTAATAAGTAAAGGCCAAGCAAGGTGGCTGTGGTGCAATGGCCTAAAGCCTAACTCCATAATTTCCTTCAAATTCATCATTCTTAGAGTCCATCTTTTCTACTCCTTATTCCCAAGATCTTGACAGAGAGAATTACTTACACTAAAAAGTTAAAGCACAATGAAAATAAAATATAAAGGGTTTCCAAGAACTGAGTTTAAAACACAATCTCTGGAATTTCCCAACATAAAGATAAAGTAAGAAAGAACACTCTAGAAAGCAAATTTGTACCTTCATTTTTCCTGAGCGCTGAACCTGAAAAAAGCTGTTAATACAGGAAACACATAGACAAAACACTCCTAAGAAAGTCAACCTGATTACCATTTTCTTTACCAAAATTTCATCCTCCAAAGTTAGGCAAAAAAGAGGAACTGTAAATTTGACCTAGTTACCACCTTAGTAAAAACTCATGCTGGATGATAAAAAGCCACATCCTCTACAGTCATCTCACTGAAGTTCTTGACACAGGCTAAAAACCAAGAACCATCACCTGTTTGGTTTTTTCTTATCCCTAGAACACCTTTCTCTCTAAAACAGACTAGTCCAAAATAACACAATTTCACTGAGCTTTATTTTACACTGAAAATATAATCTTCATTAGGCATTATACAGGTAGGACTCGGGGAGGGGGGGGGGGAAAGCCCCACACCAGTGTTTTGCATTGAATCTAATTCTAATTTTTTAGAGATGTCTATAGGCACAGAGAAGTGTCCTTTTCATCATATAACTATATTAAGAAATACCTCATTTTTATTAGAAAGGACATGCCAGTAAGACTTTTTACAATGCAGCAATGTTTTTTCCAAGAAAAAGCAACAAACACAGCCCTAATCGCGGGCACTGGAGTCTGCTGATTAAAAGGCTGCTATGGTCTTCACACACTAAAGTCCCAGAAGTCTCCAAAGAGGAAGGTTCCAGGACCTCTCACAAGCTGTTCCAATGTTTAACCACCCTAAGCAGTAATTTTTTTCTCCTTGTGCTCACCTGGAGCTTCCCTTACCACATCCATTTTCTCATCCCCTCCCTTTCAAGAGGCTGAAGGCCCCATCCAGCTGCCCCCTCAGCCTTCCCTGCTTCAGGCTGAGCAAAGCTGGAGTCACTGGCCTCCTGTCCAGGCAGGCACTCCAGGCCCTTGTGAATGCCTTCCCTCTCTCCAGTTTGTCATGTCCCACGGAGAGGGCCGAACACTGGGCATGGTCTTCTGGGAGGAACACAATGGGCAACAGATTTGGAATGACACCAACACACTCAGAGATTAGAGAGTAGAAATGTTCACAAACGCTGTGAACAGTTATGACCAACCAGATATGCTACACAAGCACAGCAACAACAATTACACCAGCAGCACTACTCATATTGATATTAATATTTTTCCCCTCACTGAAGTGTTGGATCAATGACCTCCAGAGCTGCAAAATCAGCATGTAATTCCCTGCCCCTTAATTCTTCAAATCATTAAAGGAGAAGGTCTTGCCACACACTAAATAATGGAAAGGAACCCCAGCAATGGAGGAAGCAACAGTTCAGTAGGAAGAGGACAGGATGAGAAGGGATGAGAGAGGGCATTAAGTGGTCCTTATTCTTAAAATGCATGGCAGGTGTGATTGACAACATACAAAGGCATACAAAGACTTAAATGAACATGAATAACCTGTCACACATTAAAAACTTACTTCTATATTGAATACTAAACCCAAAGTACATCAATGAGCAATAGATTTCCTGTCTAAAAAAAGCTGGATAGAATAAAGGGTCAAGGATTTTTTTATTATTCTTTTTAACTGAAAAGATCAGGGTCACAATGCAGAACTAATTAAAAAGGTAAAAAATTCCCACTCTAAAGACTCTTAGTAAATAAGGAATAAATGTACTAGCACTTAAAATCTCCAAGAAACTTCTAATAACTAAAGACTGATACAAACAACCTGAGGCAGAAATTCAGGTGCACAAACCCAGGATATACATAAACCCACCCGAGCCAGTGTATTCCAACAGACTGAAAAACTTCAGCCACCAACACATTTTCTGTATGTAAAAGAACACACCACACAAAATGTCATTGACAAGTTCGAGACAGTCTGTGAGAGCTACATTCAAAGTCTGAAATTAATGTGCCACTGAAACTTAATGAAATTACCATTTCAAGAAAAACATACCATTTTAACAAGTAAGTCCTAAATCAATCATAACATATCAGGTATCAGACGTCTGTCAGTACTCAGGGGACTCCTAATATTACAGCCAAAAATCCTAGGAAACAAGTTCTAGAAAACTACAACATTCAAAAAGAAATTAAAGAAAAACCACCATAATTGAATGTGTGGACTAAAGGGAAAAAGCAACAGACTAGCAAAAACCAAGAAACAGGCAGGAGGTTGACTATTGATTATATAAGAAACAAAGTCACATGAATTAGATTCAGAGTTGCTTATATTTTGGCAAGAAGTTTGCCTTGTGTCACCACAACCTTCTTTCAGCCAGCAGCAGGTCTTGACCCTTAATAAAAATTTCACCTAACATCAAATTAAGCTCACAGTATATCTTAGGAATGTATTTTACCAGTCTTGTCCCAAGTGCGAGTACTGTCCAAGACTGAGCACCAAGATGTTTCCTATTACCATCCGAGTAGCAGTTGCATCTGGACAGTTTTCCTTATCTCCTGTTAATAGGCCCATCAATGTCTTGCCACGTGACTCAGAGATAACACTCTCCAGGAGCCAGTTCTGTTTAACAGGTGATTAAGAACACACCTTGTGACTCAAAATAACATCAGCCCATTGTGAGATGCTCCGCCCAGGGGGAGAAGCTAAGCATTCCCACCTGGATAAATCCAGGAATTTCTAGGCAGAAAGGCAGCCTTTCCACAGGTTTCCGAGAAGACACAGCAACCACATCTGCCACTCCAAGAGGACTGCAGCCACTCCAGTTTGGACTGCTACCAGCACGCTGGCCAAAGCGGGTGTCAGGTTGTATTCTGACTTTGCCAGTGGTCTTCCTTTTGTATCATTCCTTTTGTATCATTCCTTTTGTATCAATGTGTATCATTGTCTTTTGTTTTCCCTTTTCCCAATAAATTGTATTTCTGACTTGGAGTCTCTCACTGGTTTTGCTTTCAAACCAGAACAAGTACACACACTGTGACCCATCAATCATGAACTACTACCCACGTGCCAAGCTCCTCATTACATAAGTGACAGTAATCAGCCTGTGCAAAAATATTTGGCTCTCTTCTGGAGGCTTTTGCTTTAATTTTTTACTATGTCTGTAAAAAGACAATGTATTTCCTAACCTTGTCTTTCAAGTGAGAAATAATTCTTTTTAAAAAATCGCCATTCAGCAACTTCAGGTCAAATGGCAGAAGTTCCATGACCTGGGTGTGTTTGCATGAAATATCATGTGTCAAATGACTATAGGAGACCTGCACTCCACTAAGATGCAGCAAGATAAAGACAGCACAATTTCCCAAAATACTTTCAACCAGATTTCAAAACAGACATCAATACTAAACTGACATCAATAATAACTAAAAATTACTTAACTGCAGGAATACAAGCTCTTGTTTCAGTTTTATTTAACAGTCGTTTTCCAAACCTCTTCACTGCTTTTCTCAAATTTACATCCTGGCTTTCAAATTATGTCATATGATGAAACCGATTAATCCTCTAATGAAACTTCCTCTTCTCTGCATTTAATTCCACTGTAAAAGTTCCCAGCCAACAGCCTGTAAGGGCTTTACCTTGTACAAGACCAATTCAGAAGAACTATGTTAATCACAAAAACATATGCAATAAAATATATATTATTTTTAATAATTTTATTAACATCACTAGAACACTAACAATCCAGTAGGTTTCCAGAATGTGCTAACAGTTCCTTTCTGACACTGGTGACTGAGATTCCAAGAAGGAACAGGCAATCTACTAAACCTCACATTTACAGAAAAGGAAGAGTTCTTGGGAGCATGAAGTTCAGGGGCCACCTTAGCTACAGTGACTGTGAACGAGGTTCAGGATCCTAAGAGGAGAGAGCAAAGCCACATAACAGACTCAAAGCTCTGGACTTCCACAGAACAGGACTGCTCACTGATCAGCTTGGAAGAATTTCAAAGGAGGCTGTCCTGGAGAAGAGTCCAGGAGAGCTGGTTGATTTTCATGGCTCTCCTCCTACAAGCTCTAGAATGGTCCTTACCAGTGTGCAAAGAACCACGCAGGAGGCATGCAGGGACAAACAAGAAGATTCTGACTGAGCTCAGATGTAAAAGGGAATGTACAAGGATCACAAGCATAATCCAGGTGATCCAGAAGAAACAAAGACACTGAGCATGCAGTGATAGGGGTTAGGAAAGCCAAAGCCCATGGGAAAGCCAAAACCCACTTGGATTTTTATCTGCTACCGGACATGGAGGGCAACAAGAAAGGCTTCCAAACGTACAGAGGACAAGAAGTTAGATTTATCAAGAATAAAACATACTTAAACAGCCTGATGGCCGTTTGTAAACAGCTGACTGGCTTGGTAGATGAGAGAAGAGCAGCAGGTATTTTTTTTTACCCTGACATCAGGAGGGTTTTTGACACTGTCTTTTATTATGTTCTTATGGACAAACGAATGAAGTATGGGCCAGATAAAAATGAACAGTGAACCGAACTGGAAATCGAAGGGATTATGAACAACAGGAAGAAGTACAGCTGGAGACCAAGTATGAAATTAGAAAATGTACAGAAACAAACTGAAATAAAGGAAAACCTATATAAATATCACTACCAGCACCGTAAGTTTTACCATAAGCATGATCAAACACTGAAACACATTGCCAGAAAAGCTGCTGAGTCTCCATACTTGTGGTCAAAACCAGCCTAGACACCATCCTGGATAGCCTGCTCCAGTTTGATCTTCAGAATGTTCTTCTGATCTTCAGAAGTGCCTTCCAACCTCAATGATTCACTGATACTGTGAAAACTGGTTTTAAATCTGTGCCATATCTTCAGTAGTGAGAAAGCATTTTACAGCAGCTACACAAATCAGAGCTGCAGGCAAACCAGGTTCAGACTATTTTTGGTGAAGTGCTACATTCTAGCTCAAATCCCTAACATCCCCTACTTGTTCATGTCCAATACAGTCTGCAATACCCTCTGCTAACATGCACATAGGACTTTCAACATAAGTACCAAAGTATATCCATTCCTTCTTTGGTTTCAGCAACCACTTTCACAATTATAACATACAATCACATTGTATGGAAGTGTATATGGAAGGAAGGAGGAAACAGAAGAACAAATTGACCTCAATATTGCTCTCAGAAACTCCAAAGTCATAGATCTAACAGCAAAAAGAGACTGCTGCAGGTACAGCAGTGGTTTCCAGGCTCCAGGCAAAATCCTGCGGTAGCTACAGAAAACAAAACCACACCAGGAAGATAAAATTCTCTTAAACCAGGCAAAGTCCATTAATGATGGAAGGAGACACTAGATGAAGTATAATTATACTTTAGTCCATGACTTCCTATGGAAAGAGGGTCATGAATTTCTTTTAGTTTTGCTTTTGGTGTTTTTTGTTTGTTTGTGGGGTTTTTTTGCTTTTTTTTTTGTTGTTGTTGTTTTTTTTTTTTTTACTAAATTTACATTTTCTAAATTTTCTAAACTTGTATTCGTTTTACAACAAAGAGTCATATCTGCCTGGTTTTGGAGACATACCTACAACACTTTCAAGCTGCACATATTCAAAAAAGTAGTCCTCATTCTTCACAAATTTCCCTTAAACAGACAAGCTTTCTCACCCTCTAAATTTGAGTAAGAATAAAGGAGTTGTATAAAAAGACAAAAATTGCATTCCTCAAACAAATGTATCTACTTCCACTGTGTTTATCTTCAATATACAGTTATTCTTCATATTTTCACACTGTGACAATATATAACAGCATGTCAGGTTTTCTATAGCATGTATGGTCTTGCATTATACAGAGAACTAGTATTTGTAGGCTTTTTACTCTAATAAGTGCAGAAATGCTAGTTGCTTGGGATATTTTTACTTAAACCTGATGCTGATCTCTCCAAAAGGTTTGAAGAAAGTATACAATTCAAGTTACTTATTTATATTCTAGCACATAATACAAAAATCAGTCAGCATTAAAGAACAGAATAGGCACAAGTGATTTTCAAAAGAATTAAAGATTTTTTCCAAAGGCTCATTTATTAGAGCCACTGATTCAAAGCCTGCTGAAGTCCAGAACCATCTCCAGCTGGAAAGACTTATACAGGCTATTTATGAAGTATGAATAAATGTAATTTTCCCCTTTTTTAGTACCTTAAATTAGACCAAATACTTTTTTTCACCAATTATTAAATTTTTTTTATTAATATAAACAGCACAAGACATCTGATATATTTTTTATCATTTCTGAAATCATCTAACCTAAATCTGCTCTTAAAAATAAAAAATAATCTGGACTTCAACCATTTAAAACAATAAATACAATGGAACTTCTCAGAACTCATTGGAACTCAAAGTACAAAACAGGAAAAGTAAAGCCTCTACTGCCTCTTTGAAACAGCCATTTTTAAATAAGGTATCAGAGAAAAACAGGCTTGTGAAATAATGTGCACATAGGCCAGAACACCCTTCTTAAGCAGTAAGAATAAACTGGAAGATCATTCTCCAGTGAGTCATTCCAAAATACAACTAGTTATATTTCTTTCCCAAATGAGAAGTGTGTTTGCAATAAAGAAATCAAGTTTCACAAAAAACAACTGAGCCGTGGGATAAAGAATACAAAGAAGGACAACCGGTGTTCCTCATGCCTTGGAAAGGTTAGCAACATTCAGTTCAGGACATATTCTTGTAATCCCAGCTTTTCCACTTAAAAAAGTAGGGAAGACTAGAGGCACTTTTCAAGGAATGAAAGCTCAAGGTATCTTGGGTCCTAAGCAGGAAAAGAGAAATCTGCCAGACCAGATTATCCAAGTGGGGGAAGTCACCACAGTATTAACTGAATTTAAGGTCAAGTCACTCCCACAAATCCTGGTTTTAATCTTGCACATAATGCCTTCCCCTTAACTCATTTGGTAGTATTAATGGTTTGAATTTTTTAAAAATCCAGTAATTAAAAAAAAGAATAAACCGAAACAAACCACCACCCACACAGCAACACACCACCAAAAAACATACCAAATAACCACAAACAAAAAAGAAAAAATCACATTAAAACATCATTTTTCACTTTTTTGGCACTATCCAAAATAAGATGACTGTGGTGCTTGTGCTTTGCCTCCCTCATAGCAGATACAGAACCTAACACAGAAAAAAATCTGATTTCCAAACTTCAGATTCCCATTGTGAACTGCAAAGAAGCTTACAGACAACTTACTGATCACTTACTGACGTTGCATCATCCAAACTTTAAGCCACTGAATGCTGGCCATGAAATGTATAAAGGTTAACATGCTGAGGGAGCTGCAAGGGGAGAATCTTTTTCCCAAATAAACTCACACTGGGATAGTGTGAAAAACAGGCATCACTGAATTCTTAACTGAATACAAGATTTCTTCCTAAGTTTATCCAAGTCTACGATTTAAATGAAACAAGGAAAAAATGATTCTCCACAGACAAACTTACCAGTGAGGACTGTTTACCCTGAACACGCCTTGCTGAGTAACTGTCTAATATTACCACTGTCTCTACTCACTCGCATTAAAGAATTTGGTTTCTCAGTCATGAATCACTGATTACAAGACCAGAAACCATCTTAGCCACAGATGCCTTTCAACATTTTAGATCTAGCTTTAAAAATAGTTTTTGGGGGTGGAGGTTATTTGTCTACCCACCCACAAAAGACAATAACCCCAACTCAACAAAACTATTTTTGTGGCCATCTCATTTCCCAGTTGTTTAGGTAGAAGTTTACCTTTTTTTATCTTATCTTCTGGATAACTGATTTTCAGGACTCATGAAGGGGAGAAGTTTCATTTTGCCAGATGGAGCTGATCCCTCCAATCCTTTCCCTCTCCCTACATCACCCAGTCCAATCCCTTTGGAGCTATGTAGCTTGCTGTGTAGCCTCTGAAAGTGCTATTTCCTTCCCTTAAGCTGTAGAAATAGAGTGAAAGAGGAGTAGCTATTCCACAGCAAACAGAAGTCCCAGCAGCATCATTCACCACAAAAGGAGAAAGGCATTTTCCACAGGCTCTAAGTGGTTTACTGAGTTTCCTGCTGTGATAAGACCTGGAATCAAAAATTAAGTCCTGCAATGTAATGCAGTCCACTAAAAAGGTGGCACAGAAAACTATTCTACAGGCAAAAAAAGCACTTGTCTGACTGCAAACAAGTATAAAAGAAATGAAAGTACAACAGCATACATAACTTGTGTGTACAATCCCCTATCACCTTGAGCTCTCCTTCAGCTGGGAGGGGGATGAAGAAGAGATGGAGTGAACACAAAAGCTGGCAATGGTGCATGTCATTTAGCTTATTAAAACTGGAGAACATTAGACCCATATGATGCAACAGCTTTAACAAAACCGAGTAAAACCAGACATAAGTTTGGTATCTTCAAGAACCAAAAATAGGCCCAGTCCTGAATATTTGAAAAACTCCATTTCCTGTTGCTGATCACCAGCAGCTGCCTTGTTTCATCAGGCTTGGTACAGAATCTCCTGAAAGCAGAAGGAATCCTGATGAGCTAGTATGGAATCAGCACTGTAACATGTAAGAACACCTGTAGGTCAGATCAAAGATTGAATTAGCCCAGCTCTAACAGAGACCAAATGCTGATAGCTGTGAATAATCAGGAAAGAACACAAACAAGCATCACTAGATTATCCTCCCAGCTTTAATTATTCACAAATCCATAATTCATTCCACTACAAGGGCACTGAATAACTCTAAAAGCATTGCTCTTTCAAAAATACATCCAGGCTACACACATGCTTTTAGCTTTCAAAATATTAAGGTGCAGATTAATAAAAAGTTTTAATTAATTTTTATGCAAAGGACCATCTCCTTTTGTTTGATCTCACCCCACCATGCTCATCTGACACCACAAAGTTCTTACTATCTGGTGCAGATAGTAAAGAGCTGATCCATAGAAATTCAAGATGAAGATGGAGAAAGCTACATCATCTCAACATCACCTGTCTCCAGTCCCCTCTTTCCCAAACTGCCAAGTCCTAGATTCCATTTTTGCTTTTGATATGGAAACAACTTCATCTATTCCATTATCATAGTTAGCCTTTCTCCACAACTTTTCCAGCTCTACTATATTGTTTCTGAGATGTGGAAAAATGGAGAGACATGGCACCAAGACACACCAGCTCCAAGTGTACTATGGATTTATATACTGAGGCATAACAGAACACATGTTCAAAATTATTAGGAAATGGATGACAATTCACTCTTTTGAACAATACCAAGCATTAAGGTGCTGTTTAATCCTTGGAATTACCTACCAGAACATTTAAGATTTCACCCATGAGCTCCTGGTTAATCATTACCTCTCAGTATTTTATATGTGACATAATACTTTGACACACACATTTTGTATCAACAAGAAAGTCCTTCAGCACTTCTGGACAGACAATTAATCTTCACTAACCTGAATAACTATCAGCAGGCAAAAGTTCTCTACAAAGAAAGGTAACAAAAGGAGCACTTTTACCTCTCCATTGCCATTAAATTCATGAAAACAGCCTGTATCTAAACCAGACCTGTTTAGATACACAGCTGAATCATAGCCTCAGTCACAGTGCAGATGGAAAGAAAATTACTCAAAATCATCTACAGTTTTGAACTCACAAAAAAAAAAAAACCTAAAGGGCATGGGCTACAAAATGCTACTTGTATTGGCCAGTTTCCATTATACAACATGACATTTTCATAACACTTTCATACAGAAAAAGCCCTTTGTTGCACAGACTCATTTTGGTTCTGTATGCAGTATTTTTAAAAAGTGAGAATACTACTTCTCATGTTTTAAAAGAATTAAAATGCCATCAAAAGAGATGCAAGCAATGAGCTTATAAGATCACCTCCATGACATCAGGATCAGAATACCAGCTTGCCAAACTACTTACTGATACTGAATCACTCAGCATCTGATTCAGATGCACAGATCACAACGAATACTGAAGGTTGTTCATGTTCACTTGTTTCACTCTTCCGAATTCCATATTATTGGTAATTTGGCAAAGTGGGAAACTTTAATAATCTCAGAGCAGCACACAAGCCATTCATTCTTTTTTCCTTAAGAAAAGAAAGATTGTGTTTAAATCCCACCTCACAAGCAGCTCCAAAGCAAATTCTCCAACATATTTTAAAATGTAACTAAAGCATACAGAAAATGTGAGACTCTATGTTGACAGATCTATACAAAAACAATGCAAGTACAGGGAATGGAGCAGAAGGCCTGAAAAATTGCCATAAAAATTGATTACTCTGGGCAAAGTTTACTTACTCAAGTTTTATCATGATGATTGAGGATAATAAAAATTTAAGATGCATGCAAGAAGGGACAAGTCAGATTTTACAGCCATTGATGAGTAAGAAATGTTTGTGGCTATACATGGGAATGCTTTTCACTGGAGTCACGGGCTCCCTATTAAAGTTGCATCGAAATTAGAAGAAAAGCACAACAACAACAACAAAGCATGAAGTGCAATGGGACAGCTTGTTCCATGAAAACTGCAGCATTTCTTTTGCAGATTAACCTAACCACATTTTTATCTTACAAGAAACAGGTCAGAACTCACAGGTAAGAAGAGTCACCTGCTTGAGGAGCACGTACTAGACCTGCTGCTTCTTTTGCTGACCAAAAAGAACAACAACAAAATGTTTCAGCTCTCAATTCTTGCATCAAAAGGAAATTCTGATAGCTTTGTATACTCCTGCAAACACTGGCTGACCTCTAGCCCTCATAAACATTATGGAACTGAGGACATAAACATTTAAACATGCCTAAACTACCATACACTTTAATGAAAGAATTGTATTTAAATATCTGTCAAGCTTCTTATGAAATCAACCTCTTCCACATTCTATTACATCTGGACAGACCTTGAACAAGTTATAATGTATTTTTTTCAAAAGTAACTGGAATTGTGTTATGGTTTTGAAATCCATATGACTTTAGCTCCATAAACTAGTTTTTTAACACCTCTCCCTGTGCAGTTTTCCAATATAAAACTGCAACTTAATCTGTAGATTGAGCTCCGTTTTAGTTTTCAACATTGAGTAGTCCACCTCAATGCTGTGAATGTATCACTGAGCAGCTTGTATCTATCTGCCACAAGCCAAGAGATCTGGGGATTCTTGAGAGTTTAAAAGACTCTCTTTTAACTCACATCACAGACGGAACAAGTTGTATCCAAGACCCCTATTCACCTCAAAGTTTTAATCATATCAGCATTTGAATTTTTGTCTTTTCTGCCCCTGCATTTAGAGAATTACAGAGATATATTCAACACTAACATTTAAGGAAATTTAAGAAGCTTTGATTTTTTTAAACTCTTTTTATTAAGGATTGTCCACTCTCTTATGTCTCAAACTTTGCAACACAAAAAGCCCCAAATATTTAGATGAAAAACTTAACTAGAAGAGAATCAAATACAGTACTTTAAAGGATGAGTGGCTTGCAATGAAGTTTTAATAAGAAATAGTATTTCATCAAAGTGTAAAGAGATACACATACATACAAATAGGAGGGCACACTGCCACTTACATAATTAAAAAAAAAAAAAAACAACTCTCTCCCTAAAATAACCACAAACCCCACAAAGCAGCCAACAAAAAAAAACCAAAAACCCACAGCAAACAAAAACCGAAATCCTCACACAAGTTCAGGTTTCTCTTTTCAGCCTATTCATACCAACTGACTAACAACTGCAACTGTTAGTCAGAGGCATTTAAAATTTCTCTCCTCAGTACAGTTTATATGGTTTTCTATTTGATTTCTTGTCCCCAGCCCTTCAAAGAGACAAATACAAACCTCAGCATTTAAAATACGGAAGATTATGTTATCCAGCCAACTTAGTGATGCCAGTGCAAGATTATTCCCTACAGCATATTTGCTAGTGCTTAATGCAGTCCATACTGTGTGTCCTAACACATTATGCAAATGACACACACATGAAAGAAAAATGTCTATCTCAGAGTGTCCCACTCCACCAACAGACAATCTGTAATTAGCCATGTCCTCTAAGGAGGCACCTCATTCACTCTCACCAAAGCAGCAGCTGCTGGCAAATGGAAATAAAGAAATTTAGAACAAAAAGAAACCTACTACCTACACTCCCAAAGGTGTATACCAGAGTTGCAAGCCAGAGTAAAAATCTAAACAGCAGTTTGTGTTTTTTCCAGAATGCCCACACAGAACCTCTCATGCTCAGCACCAAATATTTACTAACATGATTTAGATCAGGCTCTCTCAAACAGGCTGTAGAGACCTGCAGCAACAGATACCAAGACTTCACTACAACACTTATCTACAAGTTCTCAATGCAAAAATCTAGAACAGAAAATATAAAGCAGCAACACTTTCTGCTGAACACAATTCCCTGGCATACAGAACAACAGGGTACACCAATTCAGAAAAATGCAGTAGTTCCAGCCCCCCAGCACAGAGATGCAGAGAACAAAGCATACAGTTGTGCCTAATCTTTACCATCCTATTCCCAAGTGATACAATCACTAAACTCTAGTATCGCCTCCCCAGAAGAGTTCTCTTCAAATCCAACAGCAGTCATCAAAGTAAATTCAGAAAATTGTTTCCCTGTTACCAAAGCAAACAACAAAAAACAGGGAGAAGCCAGAGTTCCCATCTAACTAGTGTAAATGAAAAATGCATTTCACTGTGGTTAAAAAAAAAAAAAAAAAAAAGACAACAAAAAAACACAACCAAAACCCATACCACCAAAGAAAAACAAACACCCAACAAAAAGAAAAAAATACACTACAGAGGAAGCCTTCCCATTAAATAACCTTTAGGTACCCAGGAATGGTATACATAAAACAGCTTAATCCCACCTTGCAACTCCAAGATTATGCACTTTCAGGTTTACAAGATGTGTCAGGCCTCTGATATGAGCATAATCAAAGCTTGTTTGATGTCACTGCTCCTATCCTTTGTATTTCTACTGTGTGTGCCTACTACTAGGTGATGGGCAAAAAATATCATGGAGTGTCTTTGCAAAAAATTAAAAATTACAAGACATAAGAATGATTTGGACAGCAGAAAAGCACAGTATTTACAATAATCTACATTTCATATTATGAACAGGCAAAGTGTTACAAGATTTCTGTAGAAAGAAAGCAATCTGACCAGACAGCATAACTCACATTCACTCTCTGTGTATTATGCTTAGGATAACGTATTTTTAGTATACATCCATTATCTATTGTGGCAAGCAGACAAACACTTCCTCTGTAGCAAGGCCCTAAGTTCAAGGTTTTGACGAGATCATAGGCTCTGACAGCTTCCACAATCATGGAATTGTATCTAACAGCCCACCAGACTGACTTCTGGAGTACTGTCAATTCAGATTGTTTCAATGCAGTTTAGAAGCCTCAACATTTACACCAGGGCTAACTCATGCTTTTTTAAAAACAATGACTCCTGATAACCACAATAAATAAATCTTGCTTTCATTTAACACCATTTCATATTCTTTTTATATCTGCTTCCTATTCTATGCAATTTAGCACACAAACAACTGCAAGGAAGAATAGCATACAACCTCTGAATGCTAGAAAACCTAATTTTTTTCTTCCATTTGTTATCAGAGAAAAAAACAAAAACAGCAGCTACAAAGCACCAGTATATATTCCGAACAGCTTACCCTAACACTGCTACTTAGATTTCCTTGGAAAGATAATTTTTTTCTTTTATGTTGTACATGTTTAGGCCACAGGTTGTACATGTTTATATTATAATCATCATTTACACAGCCACATATGTATGCAGTCAGAGAATTAAAGAAAAAAAATAACAGCTTTTACTCTTTTCAGAGCCCATACTGTTCAGTTATTATTTGGTTATCCATCTACAGTAAGATGTTTTCAAAGATACAAGAGGAACAAGATCACAAATGCATACAGTGTGTGAGATGAAATAGCTCCTCTTCCCTAACCATTCTCTCAATTGTTTTTGCATATAAGTAAATACAAATTACATTAAATAATATGTCTGAAGTAGTAGACGTTCTTTTTACATCTTAATAAAAATCATTAAAAATAACTTACACAGATAAAGCCAACTTAGTGCTTTGATGTTTGTCAAACCTTTTAAAGAAAAAAGTTCAGTTGTGCAATGCATATACTGCATGCAGTAAGAGCAGTTATTTCATGCGGACACAGTTCAAGTTACTCTCAGTCCATTGCATTTCTCTTGCAAAAGTATTTTTTTCAGACAACTATATCAAAGTGGTACAATCAACAAAGTTGTGTAACTGGAAAGCAAGAAGTCACCTTAGAAAAACACATTAAATGCAGGCACTGGAAGGCAGATAGTTCCTTCAAAAAAGGAAGGTAATTACCGCTTCATATTGTCACTTATACGTAACCTGTCACTTTATTCTCACAAATACATAACATTTCTTCATGGAAGAGGTCCATGTTTTGTCAAATTAATCTAGGCTTATGCTGACATAAATCAAAGCAGAAGTCAGCATTATGCGTGCATGATTAAACAGGATCTGACTCAAGCTTTTTGAACAGCTGCAACCAAAACTCCAGGTAAGGCTGGTATTTATACTGAATTTATTAAATGGAAGCTTTGTGCAGAATTCTCTATCACCCTAAGTAATATACACTTTTAACCATCAGTATTGTGTACTATTTGAATATAAAATTTTATAAATGGATTTTTCTAATTCTGATCTTTAACACTATTATTAAACCTTCCAGCCTCTGAGTATCAGGCATAGAAAAAGCACCAATACCCACCAACGCAGAGTTCCAGAACGGGTCACATGTTTATAGGCACAATTACCGAAATTACTGACATTCAGCTCTGATAGTAGAGAAACGTAACATCTGGGAGTCACCACTTGAAGTTTACCAATGTCATCCCAACCTGGTTGTTAAAATAGTAAACGATCTAGTCATTATTGTTAACAAGAGGCAAATGATTTTCTATTTTTAGTGCCATCATTGCCCTTCTCTGGTTCCTGACCCAGCACATGCCTGTCTTCAGTTTCTGCAGTTGCACTCTCTCTGATAAGGTGTAGGAATAAGAATATTGTGGGTTTTCTTCTCTGAAACTGAACAGTTGTGATTATAAAGCAAGTACTGATAAATGGCTTTTTTTTTTTTTTACGGAAAAAACGTATTCCTAACTTTCGACAAATACAGAAGCTCTTGGGAATCACTGAAGACCATTCACTATTCCTAACAACTCATCTGCTAAGCAAAACAAAAACATGTAACCAAACCAAAAGAAAAATATCAGTCTTAATAAAATTATTTGATAAAGTATTTCTAGTATTCACTTTACTATTCATAAACTGAGTAAATAGCATTGTTAAGAATTAAAAATTGGATTTTTAAGGCCACACACACTGTGCTTAATATTTTCTTAAACCTGCACTTAATATTCAGAATGTACTTTTAATACAGATTAACAGTAAAGTATACCACAAAGAGACACAGCACTTCTTTAAATACAAAACAGTAGAAACAGAAAAGCAAAAAAAAATTTAAAAGAACCCCACATTTTGTTGTGCCTTTCTAGGCAAAGGATGGGAAATTACATTTACACTAACGAAGACATTAGTTCCAGCCTCAAATTTGGATAGGCCTGTAGGTGGGATGTTGTGACTGAAGCAGTACTGCCTGTAGATCAGCAGGCCTTAAACTCTCCAGCAAAATACCACTACAACCTGACAGAACAGAGATAGCCAATGCTTATTAATCTAAAAGCCAGAAAGAACACGCTCTCACTTATCTGGCCTTACGAACATAAACCCAGCAATTCTTCCAATTGTAAACGTGTGTCAGATTTCAAAGAGAATGGCAAACAGCCCTGAGAGTCCCCGGCCCTCTCTGCCAGCTCCCCCAGGAGCCCAGAATACGTGACCTGTCCCTTTGAACAGGCGCTTCATGTTCAGATGAAGCATGCAAGCTTGAATGTGCAATCTTTGTTCACATCATTTCAGTGGAGGGGCTCTGGACTGAGAAAGACCACCAGGTACAGCATCAAAGGGAAAACAAAAAAGAAGTGAAAATAAAAATAGAAAACATAGTAAGGTGTAACCAAACGGAACTTAATATCAGAGCAGGCAGGCGTCCAAAACAAAACACAATTATCAAGAAACATACGTGGTATCCAGAGGACTCAAATCGCATGTCCTCTGCTCTCCTACCTGTGTACACAAAGACTCACAGAAGCACCACTTCTCAGTCAAACATCCCCTTTCTTAGTCTGACCACTGATCTTGAAGATAGAGCAAAAGTTTTTCAGTTCTTGCTCAAACCTTGATGACCACAGTTGTGCGTTTCCAAAAACTTAAACTGATTGAAAGTCCTAATTTCTGTTGCAACTCCCTTGACTGTGGTGAACAACCGCTGTGCCTGGAGTCTTCCTCATGACAGACTGCTGTGTGTATATCTACACCTAAGCATTAAATGTAGATTGCTTAATTACTGCATTATAATGCAAACACCATATGGGATCCAGTGTCCCAAAAACATAAATCATTTCTCAAAATTGCTAATACCTTGCACATCAGTATTAGAGTACTATAAACCCCTGCAACTGCAACAATTTTTTTGAAACCTGAAGTACCTTTTTCTAGTAATTGTCTTTCCCTAAAGGTGTTTTCTGATCTTTTAAACAGAAAAGCCATTCTTACTGTTCAGTACAAACATGAGAGACTTCAATTAAAGGGATTTGTTCACACCTAGCACATGAAGCACCGTACAGTAACTATTACATCAAACAAACAGAGCAGATGTCAAGCCACAAATTCTCACTCTCTGGGTATTTCACACAAATCCATGAAACTAAACGTGTAACATAACAAACTGAACTTTTAAGACATGGCAATATTACAAAGAAGGCAACTGAGAACGCACTGCAACCTTGATCAGACATTCACCAGGGCTGTCTACATTCAAGCAAAGATTATATCACGCCTACTGTGATTAAGGCAATCACAGGTCCCAGCGCATGTTGTCTACCAGTTATATTTTAACTCCAACATGTAAGTACCTGGCAAAACAACAGGCAGAGCAGTCCATTTTGCAATTCCACGCCTATTAGTAGTCCCCAATTAGACAGCTTTAACACGATGAGCTCCAATACTGCCACAGGCCTTGTTAAAGCTTACCACCACAGGGAGAGGCAGATTATGACAAGGGCCAGTGCCAAAGACCAGAAGTTTCAATGTTACAGAATTAAAAACCAAATATTAATTTTTACCCTTAGACATGCAGTTTTCTCCTTCTTCCCACACTACCTGAACAGTATTGAAGAACAGGTTCTCCAAACAAGGCACTGTTTTTCAGCTAAATTTTATCACAAAGTCTTAACATCTGTGCTCTTACTTAAAACTGATTTTGTCCTCACCTAACCCACCTGGCTTTAAGAGACTGTGGGAACCTCTTAATAGAGGTGATAGCAGAAAGGAAAATCCTACACCATATGTGACACTTCCAATCCAAGGCAAAAGGGTGAATTCGAGATAGCGGTAAACTATAACTCAGTGGCCTAAGGTAAAAAAAAAAAAAATCACACAAAATAAAAAAAAAACACAACCAAACCAAAAAACCACCCACACTTTTCAATTAAAGTTCTGTATGCCTAAAAATCACTCAATTGTATTTTCAACTTCAGCAAACAAAAAGGGGAATATCTGCATAAAGGGCATATATGTCACAGCCCTATGCACATTTAAATCAGCTTTTTCTTCAGCACAACATACACGCTCTTAACTTTGAGAAATACCAAATCAACTTTGTCTTTGTAAATAAAGTTTAAGACAAATCTTAAAACAAGTCTACTGAAGCTGCTATATGTATTTTGTTGAATCTAAAGTTAACAGTTTCTTCAGAGACACTACTATTAATAGGGAGCACAGAAGGATCAGACACGGTTCTGTGTTAAAAACTTTGTCTTGCAAGTCAAAACACGCAATGGTGCCACCATAGGGCATGCTATTACGTTTCTGAACTAAACGCACAGAAGATCGTTCCAGCAACAAATGTTATGGATAGAAATATCCTTAATAGGCGGGACTGCGGACAGGACAGTGGCAAGCACTGGGTACAAGCAGAGGCCAGACTCTTATTTCTACTGAAAATCACCACGACAGAAACGTGACAGGCACGGAGCCGTACTCCTGAGCGCTCAGCGAAGCGCTCCTCCAGGACGGGCAGGTTGGGCGTGGGAGCGACGTTCCACGCTCTGCCCGCGGGGCGGGGGGCGAGAGTCCCAAGGGGCGGCCCCGGGGAAACCTCCGTCCCGAGGGCGAGGGCGGCGGCGGCTCCGCGGGGCGGGAAGCGGAGCCGCCGCCCGGCCCGTGAGGCAGCGAAGGCGCCGTCGCCTCCCAGCCTGGGAGCGGTGCCCCGAGTGCGAAGCGAGCGCTCGGCCGAGCAGCTGCCTCCCCTCCGTGCTGAGGAACCGTACCACTCCCAGCGTCCAACTCCCAGCAACTCCGGGGCGGGCGGGCAGGAAGAGTGGGAGGGAGAGCGGGAGGGAGCGGCCATTAAGCCCGCTCCAGCCAAGCCGTTCCCCCCGGCGGGAGGTGGCCGCCCGGTCCGGCCCGCGCCCCTCCCGCCTCTGCCGTTCCTACCTGGCCGCCGACACCGCTGCCGCCGCCCGGGGGGGGCTCATTGTCTCCATCTCCGTCGGGTGGCCCCGCTGCCCACCGGGTCGCCATTATTTCATTCCCGGTTACAAAGGAGGCGCAAATCCACTGGAGCCCACATCGGGGAAGGGAAGGGACGGGAGGAGGGAACCAACGCCAGAGCCACTGGCGCACACCAGGCGAGGCTCGGCCAGCCCAGCCCCGCCGCCGGGGGACGGGTCGGCCCCTTCACGCGGTTGCCATAGGGAAGAGCACCGGAACGACCCTGGACTTCAGCTACGCTCCCCGGCTGCTGCCTTCATGGCTGGAGAAGGAGAGAGAGCAGATGTGTCAGTCCTCGGCGCGGGGACGCCGCCGCCTCCGCCGCCCGTCCCTTGTTAGGCTAATTGCACCCACTCCGTCATCTTCCTCTTCCTCCGGCTCCTCCTATCCAGAGCCCCAGCCGCGGGGAGGAGAGGGCGAGCAGGGAGAGGCGGGAGGTGTCCGCTCCTTCCTACTTCACTACACGCCGCCGGAGGGAGCGAGGACGGAGCAGCGCTGTCCGGGCAGCTCCGGCCGGCGGTTGGGCCGCTCCCCGCCTCGGCCCTGCCGAACTTTGATCAACTGGTGGACGAGGAGGACGGGACCGGGGACTGAAGGGCCGCTCGCTCTCCGAGCCGGGCGGAAGCTGCCGCCAGCTCACAATTCCCGCCCCGGCTATATCCAGCGGCGTGCTGGGGCGGGGGGCGACAGCAGAAAGCGCACAAGCCCCGATGAAGAAGCAGCAACAAAAGACCCCCTCCGACAACAGCGAGGCCGTGCCGGGCTTTTGTCTCTTACGCGGGTCTGCCCCGCTCGCAGGCCGCTCCCTCCCCCCGTCTACGTAGCCAGAGCCGTTCGCGATCAGACCACCGCGCCCCACGCCCCGCCCGCGCCCCTCCCTCGGGCCTCCCCCCGCACAGACGTTGCTTTGCTTCGACAGCGGCAGCCGGCGGCCGCTGCGGCCCCGCCGGCGGCAATTAGGGCGTCTCGGCGCTGGGGCCATCGCGCCGCGCCAGCTGCGCCCCCTCCCCGGGCTACCTGGGCACTGGCCCGGGCTCGGCGAGGAGGGGGGTGACGGGGCACTCCAGGTAGCGCCCTCCCGAAAGCGCAGGGCTATGCGCAGCGGTGCCGCCTCGCCCGTGCCGCTCACCGCGATCGCTTCCCCGGGCCCTAGCACGGCCCCCCTTCTGCCCCGACCCATTACAGCCCATCTCCAAGCAGACCGCGGGGCCGCGCCGCAGCCCCCGCCCTGACAAGAACAGGGATGACCATCGCCCCCAGCCCACCGGGCCGGCAACGCGACCCCCGCGAAGGGCGGCGCCGCCGCCTCACGGCCCCTCCAGCCGGCCCCTCTTCCTCGGCGGCCCGCGGGGCTCCTGCCCCTGCTCCCGCCCCGCCGTTCCCGGCGTTGGCGGCTCTCGCTGCCTCTGCTGATGGGGGAGCATGTCCCCTTCCCTTGCCTCCCGACTGGCGGTTTCTCTGCCCTCCAAAAATCCACCCACCTTCTCAGACGACACCGCGAGGACAGGAACTGGCTCCCGGCTGCCGTCCAGGGCACCCGCCCTGCGGCTGGGGAGCGCAGAGCCCCGCCGGCCCCCGCCCGCCAGCGCGGCCTGGGGCGGTGGCGTTTGCTGCTGCTTCCCTGGGCGTTTGCGGAGGTGATTACACGGCAACGATCTCAGACTTTCCGCCCTAATGCAGGATTTGGTGCTTCTGCAGCCAGCTCCACCTGCACCTGCCTTCGGGAGGACCGGGACCGCGACCGCCTCTGGGCTGGCTTTGGACGGTCTCGGCCGAAGTCCTAGGCCGCCCCTGAGCCAGTGGCGGGGGGGCGAACTTGGTTGTGTGGTAGCCTCGAAGGCGGTAAATGCAGACATGTTCTATACTTTATCATGATCGGAGTATGTGACTTGAAATTTTGGTTTTTAGGATGGTGTTTTCCAGCTTGGAGGTTGGACAAGTAATCTCTCTGTGGCAGGGAACAAAGAAAAACAAAGCATTTGCAAGAATTGGTAAAGAATTGAGTGAAACGAAGGGTTGTGTCTAGTTTGTGTTCTGAAAACAATAGTAATGTTTTGGGTTGTGGTTTTTTTACTGTGCTACCCTTGCCCATGAGATCGCACTCTCTGAAAATAGGTGCCTGCCCTGGTTATCCATCAGCAACTTGCATTGTCAGCAGGGATGAATACTGGTATCCAGAGAACTGAGGAACAAGCTTATTTCCAGCAGCTGGAGGAAAAGTCTCAAGGCCCGTATGCTAATTATTGTCGACCAAGGTCACATCTGCTGAGTTTAAAAGGGTGTTACAACTCACAGCCTGTCTCACTGATTCAGGTACTTGCCTGCAATACTACATGTTGCTGTGGATTTCATAAGGCATATATATAGTTAAAAATGTGTGGTAGTTTCTGAATTTGAGTTCCTCATAAATTTCTGATGTTAAAGACTACTTTGTGGCTGAACCTGACCTGGAGCAGAGATTACATAGACATATTTTGAATAAGCATACTGCTGTCCATCTGGCAATCTACAGGAACATTCTGCCCAGCTCCCTAATTATTTCTCACTGTCCTACAACATTAAAAGATTTATTTGCCATCCAGACCCAGAGAAAACTCTTATAATATTGTTTGCACAATGGTTGTCAAGGAGTTGAAAAGACCAGAATTAAAATCACTTGAGATTTTTGAAGAGTGGAGAAGGGGAAGAGTTGGGACACTTCTGTTGAAATTCTGTTATCAAACAGAACCAAGAAGTGTAGCTATGTGCTTGGCTGCATATTGTTCTTTGCAGTGGAGTCATCATCACAATCTGCAGAACACCATCAAGACTCTATGATGTATAAAAAATCAGTTCATGTACTCATAATATTTTTTTTTTCAATAGGAGACATGGTACTGACTCCAAATCTAAATTAGCTTAATAACTAATACCCATATAGAATGTTGTCAGATTTACAAAATGTCTTGAAGAGATTGAACTACAAGTGGGCTCTGAGTATAGTATCTAACAAGTCTCTTTATCAGCATAGCTGCATCAATACAGAGAGACAAACCCTCCAGTGTTATTTTTTTACATTGCCAGTCAACTTCTCTAGCTTTAGCTTTCAAACTTTAACAGGGAGGTGAAAATATAACAGAGGAAAATTTGATCCTAGAATCACATATTACTTCATTGCTAGGTTGAGGGACTAGATCTCATTATTGACTGAGACATTTATATTTGTGTAATTATCAAAAGAAAATTCAGACTACACAAACCTTTGTTAAACTGTGTACTTAATTTTCTTCCTCATATTACAATGTTCTATTTTTTTAGTGGCAGATGTTTTTGTTCAAGACACGGGACTGTTTTTCGGACTTTCCTGTATAAGACTATCTTGCTGTAATTTTTTTTATTGTAAAAGCGGTGTCATAAGTTGTCAAGCTTGAACAAGGACACAAACTTTCAGAAACACACTCAGTATCTTGGATTCATAATACACAAGCAAACCTTTGAGTCCCTTAATCATCCTTGAAAGTTATTTAATAAAAGAGGTTGCAAAAGCAGAAATAGGGTATCTGAAAGCTATAATTTCACTTTCTCACCTTCCAGTCTGAAGGTGTTGACACATACTCAGCAGGCAGCTGCAGCGGCTTAAAGTGTTAGCACTCTCCTACTGTTTATTATCACTCCTTGCTAAAGAGTATCATCCCCACAGGAGAGCTGCTGCAGACATCTTTGAGCACATCTCAGACACTCCAGTGCAAAGTCTAGCAGCTAATTTAAATTGCCCAGGTAGGCAGAGTTAAGCCTGTCCTGCAGTCTGGGGGCTAAGGTGTACTCAGTCATTTTGTTCTGCCCATTCTGCTGGGTCAGTGGTGGCACAATTATTGGGCTCTTAAACTATCATTTGCTGAGTGAACTTGTTGATGTTTTGAGAATATAGATATTCTAGAGGCTAATTTGGGGACATCAAAATTCACTTGGCCAGGTAGACTGGAGGACTGAATTTCATTACACTAAATACAGTTTTGGTAGCTGCCTCCTTTCCAGATGGTGCATAGCACCTGACTCTGGCAGGGCACAGGGGCATGCCTTTCTCTCACATGCACAAGTGTGTAGACCTGTAAACCTGCACTCAGGTGAAGCAATTCATTTGCTAAGCTGTTCTGTTGTCATTGCCATCTTGAAGGCTCTCTCATTTCTCACCACCTGCAGCCCACCTTGATATGTCAGACATGAGGTGCCACAGGCACTGAGGAGGCCCAGCCAAATGCCTGGCCTTTGGGTTAGACAACAACAGGAGTGGAGAGAAAAAGAACTTAAAGTGAGAGCAGGTTTTTTACAGGACTCTTTAGATTAGATTAGTGTTGAGTACCTGAGTAAAATAGATTAGATAGGCGGCTGTGGGAGATAGCAGTAAATCGTGGGTATTTTGTGCTGGGATAAGGACTTCTCTCCTAAGGAGAAGTCTGAGAAGTTAAATAGGAAAAGGTCCAGGTTTAACAGGGCCTGAGTTTAGGGATGAAGGGAGGAGTGAGTGGGCAGATATAAGCCTCAGGCAAGGAGATGTTTGTACTGATGCTTGCCCTCAGAAATTGTCACTTGTAGGAGCTGCTGAGGTAATGATCATTCTGATTACAGTTTCTGCTATAGTTGCCAGTGGCTTAAATCTCATGATCAGGGTCTGCTTTGAGAGGTTCAGGCTGAACCTGGACACCTCTATTATGTTGTTTTGGACATAAGAAATACTACTGCCTCCAAGGAAGTGTTTGCAAGCACCACAGTGTGCCTGGCTATAGGCTTTTCATCACTGGCATCAACCTAACAGCATCCCTGCTCCCCAGAGATGCTGACAGGTCCCTGAGAATGATTCAGTAGATTCTTCCCATCATGAGGATTTGAGGATTGGATTACACATACATTTTTCATTCACTGGTATTTTGAAGATAATGCAGATAATAGTCAGTCCCTCCTAAATATGTAAAAGCCATGAAATCATTATTATAGCTACACAGTAATGTGACCGTTGCCTGCAACTGCATTTACGTTACAGATTTCTGCATTGAAATTCCTGTGATTCAGTCATGATACAGGCATCTGTTTCCTGTCCAGCACTAGTACAGTATTCATCTTAGACATCAGGAGTTATGGCTCTTTTCTTGGTAACCATACCACAATATTCCCCTTTCGTTCTATAGATGTTCCTATCACCAATACTCAGGCAACAGAAATGCCATTGCTGCCATGCTCCCCTTTTACACTGAACCCTTACAAATGTGTTTCTTTTATTTCTGTCTTCTCTTCACAGATCACACCTTCCTCACTTGGCCCTGGGTACTGATGCTTTTAAAGTGCTTACAACTGCCAGAGAGAATTGCAGCAAGGCCTATTACTGGGTCCTCCATAGCAAGAGAGGATTTTGACATCCTGAAGCTTCAGTCAGCCATCTCCATCAGTCACAGGGTGTTAGGCAATACCTCCTAGAAGTAACACCATTTTAAGTGCATACAGTATTCTGCCAGAATACTCTCAGGGAAAATCACTGCCTGGGGATGCCAACAGAGAGTAACATTGCAGCCTGAGTAGAAGTCTGGACATCTAGTTCTTATCCTGCTGCACTGTAAGGAGAAAGGAGACATTTGGCTTCTGACATTTGTCCACTTTTGGGAACCAGCTCCCCGTGCTGTGAAAACCAATGTCTCAGATTATGTGTCTTCTGCTCCTCAGTGTAGTCTTCTCAGATAACAAAGCTGCGCTGTAAAGGGAGATCTGTGTCTGCCAGGATGCCACTCCTGATGTGGAGAGAGTAACAATGTCTGAAGCACAAAGAGAAGCCAGGAGTGGACAGCAAGATGACTGTTCCTCCTGGCCAGCATCCCTGATCCATTGCCAGTCTTCCTGAGCTGGACCCAGAGGTGTTTGTGTGAGGCTACAAATGTACACCAAGGCAGGCTGGCACAGCTTTTACAGCAGTAAGCCTCAGCGGTTCACACAAATATCTCTGCTATTCTGAATCTGGAGCTGGATACATTTTGGTGGGTTTGCAGCATTAGTATTTCAGCTCAGACCACGAACTTGGTACTCTGTAAAGAAATACAAAGTTGTTCAAGCCTGCAGGAATTTACTATCATCCAGCCAGGGACAAAAACAATTTCAAGTGTAATTCAGTGAGCCCAGGAGAATGGGTTGCAGTATAAAATTTGAGCAAGCGAGATTATGGTTAGGAGGGGCCCAGCAGAACTCACTTAAGACTTTTAACTTGTGTTCCTAGCAATGAAAATCTACTGACACACTGAAACCGTGAGCAGAGTAAAACATGTTTTTCGTGCTTTGCTATTGGAAACTGTCACTGTGGAATAACAACAGTGACAATGTTTCTAAAGATGCTGTGCCTGTTTTCTAAGGATTTCCTAATTTTTTAAAGGTCGAGGGAAAAAAAAAATCACTCCAGTCTTTTCTGCATTCACTTAAACTATCTACATTCTTTCATTTGTTTTAAATTAGAGGAGCCAGAATCTAACAGATAAAGTCATCGGCCGCAGTTCTGCTGAGGGTTTATTCACATTAGGTCAAACAATGTTAACTTGTTTTAGAAAGCCAGCAGGGACTATTACATGTGCAGTATTTTCCCTCAGAAACCCTCCCCTCCCACACACACACAGTTTAAAAGAGTTCAACACAATAAATATCCAACCTATCTAAAACTGGCCATGACAGCAAAGGTTTAAGTGCCTGAATGAGAGAGAAAAGTGAAATGATGATTAGCTCTTCTGCTGAAATAACAGCTCTGTGTTTGGGTCTGTGCTTCTGACTGGAAGGTAATAAATCAGCCTTAGTTTGTAAAATGTTTCATTTAACTACTGAACTGACAATTTAGGTGGAAGTAGCTGGTGAGGGATTGACAACAGCATTGTCGCTCTCTCCTTGCTTTATCACATAATCAGCAGCTTGATCCGCTGATTAGGGAAGCCTTGTTTTAGTAGCACAGAGGTGCTAACAGCCATCTCCAAAGTTCAGGCTGCCCATCTTGTATTTTTTCTGACTATCCACTGCTAGCCTTTAATAGATGAAGTGTGGCAGCTTTCTCCTGAGCTCTGCCATATAACAGATCTGCCTCTAGAACTGGGCTGGATCAAGACAGCTTTCAGGCATTGAGGAAAAGCTCAGGAGTAAAAATTAGACGTATTACATGAATATGTTGATTTCATTCAAACTCTCCCTCCTTCCAAAAATTACATGCCCCACCCAAAGGCAATGTGTCAGTTGCTGCTCCCACATTTTACCTACTCTGTCCAAAGAGCTTATACTTCAATTTGAGCTCATCAGAACCTCGCTGCCAGATACCCTGTAGAAACCAGGTACTTAGCTTTTACTGGCTTCTAAACCTGACTTCATGTTCTGCTCCTTACACCAACCGACCACTGCTCAGCTCTTTTTTCACTGAAGAGACACAAGAGATGTTCTCTAGGACAGCAGGAGTCATCCAAAGGCCAGAAGGTGTCTAAACCTGTAAGCTGATTACTATTTATGGGGACTAGGCTCTGAAAGTGATACTGGGGTGGGGGTTTTTTTGGTTGCTTGGTTAGGGGGTTGTTGGTTGGTTTATTTCCCCACTGCCTTCCCACCACCCATCTTTCTGCTGAAGCTTTTAAAAAGTGATATGGAAAATGGGGAGACAGCATCCAGAGAAGCATGATCCCCACAAAAAAACAAAAACCAAGCAAACCAAAAACCAAACTAAATGTGTGAGGCAAGCTGGATTGTATTTATGTCTGTAGGTTATAAATTTCCCAGAAGAGACTGGATTAGGAATATCTTTGGTATTTTAACAGAACTTTTATTGTAGCGTCCTGAAAAAAATATTATAAATTCCTGAGCAAGCTACATTCCGCTTCCAGATAAAGGGCTGTATTTGAATGCTGCTTTCAAGAAGAAGAAAGTACAGGATTCATTCTCTTTCAGTGTTTTACAAACCCTTTAAACAAATGCTGCAGAAGATGTTGTCTGCTTGGAGTTAGAGATACTATCTAATGAGTGGTTCTGCTCTAGCTTTAGGGACCAACACAGGGACAACTGTGGGAATTAGGAACACCGAGGATTGGGTTCAGGTTCCAAGTGGTTCATCTGCCTTTATGGAAAAAAAAAAAAACAAACACATTGTTAGAATCCAGCCATGTAAATTATTGCAACTAATGAACAGAAATGCTCATTAATTTTCTGTGAATGGGCTATGCTGATTGCCTATGCAAACTGTAGTACGGAAAGAAGAAACATGCTTTTGAACTGACTGAAGAAAGCATTAAGTATAACATGTTTCTAGTGTGACTAAATTAATCATCAGCATCCTCCACCAGTTTGTCCCCGTTTGGCAATGGACTTAGAATTTCAAATCTAGTCAAAAATCAATCCAGAAATCTGATCAGCAATAACATAATGCTGGGAGAAGTCGAAATTAAAGTTAATGAGCTAAGGAACAAAGCCACGTTTACAAAATATTTTCAGCTCAGTCTTCTGCTGAGATACCCTCAGATGTTCATTTCAGAACTGCTTTCCCAGAAAAAAGCAGCAGCCAAATATTTTAACTCATTAGATACACTTGAACTCTTCGCTGCAGTATAGTGCTGTTTCATATGCGCCAGACTCCAAATGGCTCCATGTGGATGCAAAGTATGTCCACACAAAGGTCATTTGCAGGATTAGACCAAAGAGTTGCAAGGCAGGCAAGGGAAAGTAGTCCAAGTTAGTTTAATTCTCAAGGCAGTCCTTAGTGCCTAAGCAAAATACAAAACAAACTCTGAGCACAGTAATGCAAAGCATTTTTCCCTGATGTCTAGGGTCATAATATATTTTTGATATATTAAGAATGTTCTTTTCTTTTGATCAGGTGGGGATGGACTATTAGCTGTCAGGTCTACATGACTACCTGAGGTGAAGGCCACAAGTATTTTACAATATTTATGAAGGTAATTAGCCTGAGTAACTGGATCTGATTAATATAAAAAAGACATTCAAATGGAAAACCCTCCTCCTTGATATACAGATTCCTGTTTGTTCTTCTCATCCCCTGTGGGACCAGCTGCAGGAGCAACAGGTTCTATTCCATGTGCAATGTGTCAGGCTGTTCTTCTGGAGACATGGTCTAAGTTTTAGAGAAATCTTGATGAAAGCCAGGGAAAAAGTGAAGATTTGCAGCAGTCATAATTTGTCAAACTTCTCTATGCTCTAAAACATGTTTTGTGTGCTGCTCATAGCTTCTATGTTTATTTAATCTGCTTTTCATTATTTATTGTTTTCTTTTATAAAACAACAGTTATCAAAACACTGGCAGCTCAATAATTTTCTTTAAAATTAGTTATATTGCCTTTTGAACTGTGTGATACTGCCAAAGCACAAAAGAGTTAAAGAAAAATAAACAGATTACTGCAACCTTCTGCATTTCAAAATAGAGGTAAATAACATCTGTGCAGAACTCAAGTCCCTTCCAATAATTATCTGCTTTAGCGAAGGGGGTGAACCACTTGGAAACACTGCAACAGTCATCTTTTGGCTTTTCCTCTTGCAAGATGTGGTTTCTGACTCCAGCTCAGAGGATTATGCTCATCTTGCTCATGACAATACTGTCTTACAGAAACAAAGATGAGAGCTGAGAGCAGAGTGAGGCACATTGCTTGGATCACTGGAAAAGGATGGTCCATGTTAGTGCTGCCTGAAGACGGCTACCTCAAACAGCTCCCAGATTTAGCTGCATCTGAAGCTAAATGGTTATTTCACAGACTGCTGGACTAATTAAATTGTGCCCCACCCCCTTCCTTTTCATGCTGCCCTGCATTGAGAGAGGGTATAGGAACAACTGACCCAGCTGGAGGGGATGCCAGCTATTGGGAGACTGGTACTTCTGAGTGATGGGATTGTGCTGTTCAATGATCCTGCTCCTGCAGGAGCACTGTATTCCTGTCAAATGTGTCACTTGGTGCAGAGTAGACTGGCAGGGTGCTTTAAACCATGTCAGGGTTCACCTGCCACTCTTCAACAGACAGGGTCCACTTAGTAGTCAAATATATTGGTTCTTCTCTGATAAATGCCGAGCCTTGTAATCTAGGGTCTCGTCTGTTGTAGTCTTTGCTCATTCTACATTGGCTTCCTGCAAGTCTTTCCAGTTTCTGCTCATGCAATTTCCATTGATTATACATAAGATGCCTTGCAGAGTCTAAATGTTCCGTAGCGTATTGGCTGGAAAAGCTTTAATTAAATGGATCTCATACTCTCTTCTTTTTAATGAAATGACTTCTTTTGGTTCCAATTCAGAGCAGAAGCACTGCTGAAATATTGAAAACATTAATGGATTGTCAAAGTATATGCTGGGTACTTGCCTTCAAAAATATGAATGTCTTACTCACCTTCAGTTTAGCTCAATGTGAAGACAAGAATGAGGGGCTCTTGTTGCAGATACAGGTGTTCCTGTACAGCCACTATTGTTTATTCCAGGAGAAAGCAAATCCTTACAAATCTGGCTGTAATAGGACTCCCTCTCTGAGCAAACAGGGAGCTTAATAACACAACCCTTTAATATCCTGAGGCAAGGGAAATTTTCTGCTTGCCTTGTGCTCTCCAAATGCAATAGACACTGAGGATGGTATTCATGACACCTGATTTTACCCATCTATAAATTATTCATTTGATCTGAGCTAATCAGCTATGCTCCCTCAATAGTCAATGAAAGACAAAGAAGCTGGCCAGGCACATTCATACCACACGTAAGATGGCTTGCATCAACCTCTCAGGGCTCTTATTTCTCTCCAGTGACTTCTGGGAAAGCCCAGACCACTGCAACTGCAATGACATATTAGCCCACTTTCTTTTTGTCCACCCTCATATTGGGAGAATTACAGAAAAAGTAACAATTTATTCTTGTGTATAAAAGACATCCCTTTGATGGCTAGCCAGGGACAGCTGTGCAATTCTACTCTGTATAACTGTATACATAAAAGTATTAATTATTTCTATATTAAGAAATAAATATGACATGAGGTAACAGCAAGGCTTTCATCCAAGTGCGTAGGGGGATTTTTCTCTTGGTAACAACATTGCTGTTAACCAAGTATATTAACTGAGACATTTCAATTATGTTAATTAGTTATTTTCTAATTCTTTAGCTTTATAGATTGTCATGCCATTTTGTGGGGTGAGAGCAAGTGTGACTGTGCTGCAGGATCTGTATTACTATAAGTTTGACTCTAGCGAGGAAGAATATTTTACTCTGAGCAAGGTGCCAGGCCTTGTATTTTGAAAGCTTCTGTAAAAGAAAATATTGATTTTCAGTTTAGTTTCATTCATCATGTTAAAAAATTTAGCAGTCTGGCTGTCACAAACTATATCAAGAATGGTTATAACCCTGGAAACAATATACCTAGTACATGCGATTTTTTTAAATGTAGAAATTTGGTCCATTTAATCATAATCAAAAATTTAGGAGTGTGTCTCCCATCACAGGAAATTATTAGAAGATCTGTTTCACAACTGACTTGTGTGTAAGTCCAGAGAAAAATAAAATACTGAAATAGGATATAAGTGACCTCTCTTGAGGTGAGGAAACATTATAAGCTATGTGCCAAACTCATTAAAACTAAATTCAAAGTACACATTCTCATGCGGGCTGGGTTTTTTTTTAATTCATTGCATATCTGTATGTCAGCATCACAGAAAGACCTTCTGTACAGATATTCTTTAAACTACTCTGTAGGGTGGAGTGATTAAGTCCTTATCTTGTTCACCTGGACAAGACAGTGATTGGAGACGTGTTCTTTTCATGGAACTGGGATTGAGAATGAAGGCCACCCTACAGCAGGAGGCTTTTCAGTTGTGTGTGACTTGAACTGAGACCACTGCAGTTATTCTTCTGATGCTGCCAGCAAACAGCGTGAAACAATAACTTTGTTATCCATGCACTGCCACATTTATCACAGCCTGGATGTTAATTTAGAAAGCAAATACAACTCAGGGCTTTAACTGTATGTCTGTCTTAAGGCTCAGTTTATGGGAAGGCATGTCAAAGGTGCTGTTGACTACAATTATAAATTAGGAAAGAAGTTTTGGAAAGGAGATCAAAAATAAACTTAGTTTTGTGAGTGTTAGCACTGTAGAATCTATGAATCAGGCATCCATTGAAAACATGCAAAAAGCATTTGGCAGCATGATGGTCCTTCAGGAGAAACCAGAGTATTTCTGAAGGTGCCAGAACACATAAGTAGCTGGGTATGGCCCCCACGGATCTCCTGGTAGCAGTTCCTGCGAAGTGTTCTGAAGCTTGTGCATCTCCCACTGTATATTCTCATTTATTGACTTGCCTTTGGAGTGAAGAAACAGCCTCCCACGAGTTCATGAGTACCCAAATTTCAGTTACCATCTCTCTGTTATAAAACCCTCTCATTCTCCTGTGACAGCTGTTGGAGCGGAGCAATGCCGGGGGCAGGTCCTACAGCCCACCGGCTCCTGGAAAGTGTAGGGAGGCAGCATCACACTGGAAGAAGATCTGCACAGGATATTGATCATTATTTCAACATAGACATATTTGAAATTATTAATATGCTATAGAATATACTGTGTGTTTTCCTTCTTTGTTGTAAGAAAACCTTTTGTCATCTATGAGGCTTATATCAAAATGTGTCTCTGTCACAGGACCTGTAAGCCCCTGTTGGTTTTTTTTTTTTTAAGACCCTTCATCTTGATTAGCAAGATTTCCAGTATTATAACTATGTCAACAAAGTCAAACTAACTCAGAAGCCATCTCATACACTACTGTGTTAGCCTGGGGACAGATCAGGCCTCATTACTCCTTCCATGAAGCTATAGTGTTATGATCACTATTATAAAGACCTAAGAGCCTTTGGGATATTAGTCACACATTAGATCTCCTCCCCTGTGTTCCTTGTGAATTTCAGAGTTTTTAATAATTTTCCTTTTATGTGGAGAAATCCCTTCCAATGTAGGAGCCAATTTCTAGTCACCTGAATGGTCATGCACACAACCCATAATTGCAGAATTTGTATTCAGTGAGCTACATTCACAGTATTTTACCCACTACATAAGTGGATGGAACTACACAGCTCCATACTTATTTCAGGTTAAAAGCATGCAAGTGTTCAGCACTGAACTAGAATATCTTTTCCTGGTTTACCTCCAAAGTAGTTCTGTTATGAAGATCTATTCCTAAACTAGCACATAGATGTCACTTAGAGACAGGTTGTAATGGGAAACACTGGCTTTTTGGCTAGATTCGTGCATTTAAATGGATCAATGATGCGATGCAGCTGTAGGGTGGAGGCTCTTTAAAAGCTGCACTTCTCAGTGCCAAATATAATGAAATACGGATGACTTCCAGCTAACTTACTGTTGATCTTTATACAAGGGGAAATTTTGCAACATGAGCATTTGATACTGAGAAGCTGCACTGTGGAAAATCAAAAAAGATACACAGTGATTATAAAGATAAGAGAGATACAGAGAGGAAGCAAAAATTGACAAAATTGGTAAAATAAATTTGAAATGAGCTGAAGATAATCACAGATGAGTAAAATAGAAATTATAAAATTCAGCAAAAAAAAAGAGATGGAAGTAATGGAAAATATAACATAGAGTGAGTAACAAGGAAATTATCAGTAAAAGACTGGATACAAATAGAATAATCCTTAAATGAGAAATAAATTCTTCTGGAACAAACTGTAAAGCTATACAAATTCCGAGATAAGAAGGTTAGCCTGATTCTGAACTGATTGTTTATAAACACAGATGGTTTGTTTGTTTGTTTGTGTTTTGTTTTTTGTTTGTGTTTTGTTTTTTGGGTTTTTTTTTTGTTTTGTTGTTTTTTTTTGTTTTGTTTTTTTTTTTTTTTTTGCTATTTTGTACTCGCAGCTCTTGATTCGGATTGTGTTTTATTCATCTAAACTTACAATTTCAGCTAGGTAACAAAGAGAGACTCATGAAATAATTCAGATCAATCTTCTTGCTTCCCAAGGAATTCCCTTTTCCCCTCCATAGATCTACCACAGCCATTGTCAGTATTTTTAACTTATTTCTGACTCTAAGATGGGAAACTCTCAGGCATCTTGTGCTAATCCAACAGTAGTGTTAAAAAAGAAGTATTTTGCCAACTGAGAAATGCAATAGCCCATGTGAAGCTGCTCAGCTGAAAAAGCCCCTGATCTATTGTCCTCTTCAGCAAACCATAGAAAGTGAAGGCAGTTCTGGAGATAACAGAGCTCAAGTATTTTTTTTTTATCAGATCCTTAAACTTGAAGTTATGTGTTTAATTTTAAAAGAAATCCTCAAAATGTGACCCAGCTTGTGTTCAGGTTTCCTCAGCACTTCAACCCAAAAAAAATGCATTGCAGTAGAGTTTAGTGAGCTGGAAGAACGGCTGAGGGTGGACCAAGAGCAGTGCTGTGTGGAGGGGAGCAGTGCTGTGTGGACTGATGCTGCTGACAGGATAACCCCTCGTGTTTTGTAACAGAAGGCATGAAAATGTAAATGCACAAGAAGGTCACGTGTATCTCCTCTGAACTTGTCTCATCACCTCTGTTGCTTTTCCAAGCATCTGCACAACTGTACTATAGCAGATTTTTTTCAAGAAGTTGGTGTGGCTGGACACTGGGGGTTTGCTAAAGACACAACCATAAATAAACCAATTTTTTTTGCCTGCTGTTTTTGAGAACTGGAAACTTGAATCGTTTATGAGAAACAATATCCTTTTGGGGCCAAGGCTTTACTGCATTAACTGTACATGGAGTTGGAGCATCTCTCACATGCAGCAAAAAGTGACCTGTGGCAAGAGAAGCTGTTTCTAGCCAGTAACTCTGAAGAAATTAGAGGGCTGGCTATGGCAGTCCCTGTTCCAGAAGGGCTGCGTAAAGCATTTTGCATTGTAAATTGCTTCAGCTCTGCCATCTAGGGGAGCTCAGCCCAGCAGGGTATGTGCTATAGGATATAAAAAGGAATCCATTGAAGACAAAGGATTTTGGCAGAAAAATCCAGGGGCAGGCCAACCAGGCCTGATTTGGGGAGGAGGTGGGCCTGTACAGGAGTCCTCTGGTCACCCTGCCAGGCTTTAGCTGTGATGTGGCCACAGCAGAGAAAACTGATCAGACAGAGTCACATTAGCATTTCAACCTGGCCACAATGACTAGAACACATGCAGCTGCAGGTTTGTCAGTCCCACATGAGTAAACCCTAAACAAGGCTTGTTATTTCATTTCAGGGGAAGAGAAACTGAGACTAAAAACATCTTTCAAAACTGTCTAGTTCATCCCCTTCCAATTCCAACTGGGTTGTTCCCAGCCCTCTGTTTTCTAGTGATTTATCTTTTCTAATTTTAAATTACTCAAGAGATGGAGTTTCCACCTCTTCCCGTGGGAAATTAGTCCATGGTCTGATAGACACAGTCAGGATATTTTCCTGATGTTCAACCTTCAGTGGTTTTCCTTTGTTCACTTTAATCTCATTACTCCCAGTTATTCCCTGTCAGTCAGTGCGAAGAACTCAGCCCCTCTCTTTTGTGTTTACACCTTCACAGTTGGATACAGTTGTCTTTAGAAAAATCTGGTAGGCTTGATTATGTTTTATCCACCTTGTCAAATAAAAAGGAAAAACAAACAAAAATATGAGTAAAGGCTAGTACAAGTTAGTCCTAAAGGATCTTCTCAAGACTTATCTACTTCCATTCACCAAACCTCACTGAGACTTGATCATATTTTTTAGGTTACAGTGACTGGTGACCCCACACAAACCCATCAGCACTTTCCTACCCATATCAGAAGTATGGGAACAGAAGTTGTACAAGGTGGGAGTAACGGATGTGAGAAACCAAATCAGGTTCCTATAATAAGAGGACACAGAAGCCCAAGAGTTGCAAGAAAAATGTGTTTAGTTGGAGTGGCATTAAAAGATTACCATAAATATCTGAATGTGACAAATAGGAAATAGAAAAGCTGGTGAATCATAAGCATGGAGAAAGCTGCCAAAATGGTATTTATGATGAGATTCTTCAGAGGCAAAGTACAGAAAGGGAAGATGAGGTGATTGAATACAGCTATTTCTTGAATTTGCAGGAAATGCTGAAAAGAGAATAAGGATCCCTTAACACCTTGTAAGAAAGATTAAAAATGTGGAAGCAGAAAGAGAATCCTGGAAGCCAAATGAAAACATGGAGACTAACCTGAGCAAATCTCTTGAAAGTAAGAGACAGATCAGAGGAGTATTAGCTACAGATCAGGTAATATTAGCTAGAAATAAATCAATAGGGGCTTTTGTAGGACCCTCAGCAGACAACTGGGCTTTCTGGAAGCTCAGTCTAAAGTGCAGCATTAATAGAACAGTCTGTTCCTGCTTTGCCCTCCTTATAAGGAAGCTGCTGAGACAGATGCGCAATTCCTTCTCCTTCCACAAGCTTCTGTCATTAGTATACATGAGTTTTACATATAACAGTTTAAAATGTTTGTAAAGTGACAGTTTAAAATTAGAATGAAAGACTCACCTTGCCTCTAGTTCTGAACTTCATGGACATCATGAGCCAAGTACACTGATTCAACATAGGAGCACAGGTGACAGGAACTGAGTCAGGGAAGAGTTAGGTCAGAACTGAAGAAGAAAACTCTGAGCAATGATGTGCTGCTCAAGGAGCGGACCCTCAGCAAAGAGGAGAGAGCATCTGAATGGACAACTGGAATCAAGGACAGGATTTTTTAAGGTGGGAGAGACTAAAGTATCCCTGGAACGCATTGCTCCTGGCACCTGCAAATACACTATTTCCTCTTTGCCATGAATGCACTGAGGAGGCAGCAGGAGAACATTGCTTTTATCAGGGATAATGACTGTAACTCCGTGGCACTGACATTAGCAGGGGCCACTCCAGCAGCACACACACAAGCTCCAGGCTCTTGTCCTTTGCACAGCAGTGAAAACAAGGACATTCACATAACTAAGTAGGACAAAAAGTTGCTATGGGCTCAGGCATGGATGTTCCCGGGACGCTGCATTGCTTTCCAGCCCATCTGGACTGCAGCGAGGTGTGGAAGAAAATTCTCTGGCATATCTTCATGAGCTAAGTGTAAAGTTATTGCTGTTATGTGATGGCTAGTGATAGAAACTGGAAGAATTCATCCGGAAACAGCGGAATCTCCTTTCAGCTAGCTCAATTCAGATAATGCCAAATATACTGACCCTAGCCAGAGACATCCAAGCCCAGAGATACATTTTGAAATGTATAAGACATTCAGATTTTGAATTGTAGAAGTTTAAACCCTATATCCACTCTTGCCATAGATAACCTTCTGTAATACACATTTAAAAATTAGTTTTCTTATAACCTCTTGCTTTTTTCCCCTATGCGTTTTTTTTTTTCTCATTGGACAGATTGCCCATTTTAAGGTGGTACATTTTCTGTTGTTCTGGAACAAGCTGAAGTGCCTGGTAGCTAGCTAGGGTCACCAGCATTCTAATTTTCAGGCAGGAAAAAAGAAAGGTTGCAAAATGGCAAATAAGATCTCAAGTTGAACTTTTTGAAGAAGAAAATAAATCAGGAGTTATAAAATGTTAGGAGATTTTAAATTGATTTAGGAGCTGTAAGGCTATGTAATTTTTAATTCATCTGGGAGGCAATAGTACAAATATAAAAGTTTTGTCTAGACCAACATCAAGTTATCTTTTCTAATTCTGCATTTTGCAGTGACTCCACCTAAGCCATTTGTCTTGATATTATTTGGCTGGACTGTAGTGGCATGGTATGCAATATCACTTACTTATCCATTTTAAGGATCAGCCTTCAGCTCAGAAAGATAAGAGAAACTGTCAGGACAGACAGCAAGAATCTGTGATTCACAAGATGTCACATGCTTCAGTTTCTTGACAGGAATTTCTGAAACGAGAACCACCTGCTCCTGGTAGTAATGCAGCATCTCTTACTGGAAAGGCAAACAGCTAATTCAGTAGAGTCTGGGGGGAAAAAAAGCTACAAGAAAGAAATTCTGCCAGAAGCTTCAGCAGCAGTCCTGCGAGACCAGAAAGGAAGTGCAGCAGATCCTTCAGTCTGAGAGTCCAGCAGAAGGCTGCTGGTTCCAGCAAAATTAAGACAAAGCAGAGCTAGAAACACAACAAAAGATAAAGGAAGACAATAAAAGAAATGCAGTGGGGGAAAAAGAGAGTAGGAATAGGAAGAGGTCAAGGTGCTGCAAACAGAGTATGATCTAGCAGTTGATCTGTTGGGCAAGGGGCCAATTAGCTAAACCCTAGCAGGCCTATGATGGGGCATCCCCTTAGGGTGCTGCTGCTGAACAGGACACTTTGCATTGTGCAGTGCCACTGCTGGGGATGAAAAGCTGGACATCTCAGCCCTTGCAGAACCTTGGTTTCATTTGTTGTGGCAACCTCCCTAACAGCTTGAAAGTAATGGTTAGACATGCCTGTAACTTCTCAATTTTTGAAACAGAAAATCTGTGTTCTTGCCCACATCCTGAATTTGTGCCGTGAAAGCCAGCTCAGACATATCTGCAAAGGGCCAACCTGTAACAGTCTTATCTAACACAGTACTTTTCTCTTGGATGTCACTGCACTTGGCTATTCACTCAATTAGATGAGCTTCCATGTTTTTCAAGACTGATCTGCAAATATGAAGATATAGAAGGGAAGATGATATCCAGAAAGGAGAAGAGGGGTGGAATCTGGCCTTCAGCAATACCTGATATTTGGGTGGGAGCTGAAAGCATACAGCTGTTGTTTTTGATTTTAATTGCAATGGAATCGAAAAGAATTGTTATTAATATGACATGAAAGCTTAGATGGAATGGCCTGGCATAAACTGAGCCTGCGGTTAGTTTAAACATCTATCACACTGACCTTTCATAAGTCAGGGTCAGGAAACAATGAGGGGGCAGGCAAGTGTTTGTGATGTTGTTTGCTGACTGGATGTTCAAAGGAATGCTGAAAGAATGTGCTAAGAATCTGGCTTTGTCAGGGAAAAAAGTTCTTATTTTTGAAAAGACTGAGAGATCTATAAAGACAAAGAGGGGCAAGCTTGTGCACAGGAGAAACAGACTAAATCCAGAAGCAGGGCTTCTAGAAGTTTCTCCTGGTGTTGCAAATAATTAAAAGTAGCAGGGGGGGCCAGGACATCGGACTGTGGTCCAGCATTGCGCTGTGCCTGTGTGTAGAACCAGTCCCAAGGGTGGGAGCGAGGTGGGGGTCTCAGCAGCCTGTAAAGCTTGTGCAGGTGCCTGCCCAGTCCAGAAAGCAAACCTGGGGTTGCAGAGATAGCTACTGATTGCAGTGCACTGGGAAAAACACAACAGCAATCTCTGGCATTGCCACAGAAATCTGCAACAGCAACTCAGATGAGGCCCAGCATATATTCTATGCTATTGTCATGGCCGGAAGGGCTGAAATGATGAAGGATATTCTTCTAAAGCCAGTTGTTCTCACTTCAAGGCTGCCTTATTGTGCCATAAAATGTCACAGGAGCAAGAGGAAACAATTCCGTAGTTGCTGAGATAATTCAGAACTTTAATGTGATCCACTAAGAACATAGACAAAATGTATTGGGAGAAATAAGGAGCGTTGACCTGCTGTGGAAAGCACAAGGGAGGGCAACAAAAAAGTCAATTTGGATGAGCAATCTGCATTGCCACCTTTGAAAGATACTTGTTGGAAGTATAAAAAATGAGAATCCCAAGTTAAAACCAGACTTGTGAGGATTCCCTTAACTGGAATTTCTAAGGTCAGTAAAGTAGAGCTAATGAAGCACACTTGATATGCAATGAGGCAGGAATTGTGTGACTAAAATTTACTGACCTAAAACATTGAACACAGAGGTTCTGGTAGAATTCTGGAAAATTACTGAGAATATGAGAAATATAAAAGTACCTTTTAGCTGAGACTTTATCAAAACAGGGATAGAAAAAATTGATTTTTATTTTGAGCTGTTTTTCTATGTCCACGTTTCTACTAACAACTATTGTTATAAGAACATTATACATAAATAAGATTTACTTTTGTCTTTCAGAAAGCAATTAATGCAGATAGTGACACCTGAATTTTTAACTGCCTATTTTAAAACTAACTTTTAGAGCAAATTTGATATGAATTAACTCAGAAGAGTGATGGCAACTTCCCAAGATTTTTCAGCTTAGGTGAACATATAGACAAAATAACAAATGATAAATGCATTGTTTTTTCCTGGAATGACTAATTAGAAGACTCTTGAAAATGAGGGACTCTTGCAAAGTGTATCAGGGAAGAGGAAGAATTTTTAAAAAGCCAAAATCTCTCCAAACTCTAAATTCTTAAATAATTATTTACAAGCTGGCAGATCTTTATCTGTTAGCTCTCGATTTTTACGGTAACTCCAGCATTACTTACTAGGACACTACATTTTGTTATATATCAAAGCTGTCTGAAGGGGTAAAGGCAGAAGCTTATTTCAACAGCAGCAGAGAACATCAGCCAGGCCTTAGGGTTTCACATATCTTGCTACTATAATTTTGATTAAACCTAAACATGGAAATCACCTACTTTCTTGATTTTCAAAATAACTTTTTCCCACTCACCCTATTATTTCAGTTGTAGCCACAGGCTGGGAGGGAGTGGGTAATTTTGAGCTGTAAAACACATTTATGAAATAGGCAAAAGCGAGAGTCAGTGGAGGGTGAGAAAAACTGGTTCGGGAAAGAAGCTGAACCAAGGTAGCAACAGCAGCCAGGGAGAGCAGCACAAACCCTCAGGAGAAGGGCAGGGATGTTTACAAAGGTAGCATGATGACATTTTTTATTTGGAGTTTGTTCTTGGTGAAAAGCTAACTCCTACACTCCTACACCTTTACAGTTTTAAATTGTGATCCCATCTGCTCTAACACTGGGAGCTGAGCTTAGAAAATACCAGGAGATCTCAGCAGGGTGCTGGACCTGACATTGGGAACTGCCATGAGAGGCTCTGAGCCCTGAGGGAGCACTGTGCTTCTGATGAGGTGCTCTGGCTGCTGCATAAACCAAAGACTGTGGTTGTCCTCATCCTCCCAGCCAGCCCTTCCAAGAATGGTAGGGTAAAATGCCACTATCCCCATCCCAGTTCAACCCAAGCCTGTTACCCCATAGGCTGCGCTGATACCCAGTACTCTGTGGCCTCTCCTGCACTATGTAACTGATAATAATTTTACATAGTTTAGTGCTTTGGCTGGGAAGGGGTTTCTCTTAGCAAATTAAAGTGGAAGGCACAAAGGTTCTGGCTGCTCTGTCAGGATAATGGCTGTGGATGAAACTGTGGCTTTAGGCAGGCCAGGTTGGTCTTGAAGAGCCTTAAGGGAGAAAGCCTTGGAATTCATGGGCAGGTGAACTACAAAGGAGAATAAAGCAGCTGTACTCTGTGATGATTGTTATGATTCATAAACAAGAGTTTATAGTCTACTCTTTTTGCTTTACTAGAAATGGGCCTTGTAAATTATTATGAATTTGGAAAGTCTGCCTAATAATGGCTGAGAAGAGTGCCTTTGTCTCCTCAGGTAATGAAGATTTACCTCAACAGCAGAGACTTCCAAGAAAACATTGGTGGATGAACCTGTGGTGATCCTTACTTCAAACTGCATGGCTGCTTTCCCATCGCATTTCGTGATGTGTGAAAGTTTGTGCCCAAAATTTACATTCTTGTAGTTAACAATAGTACCACCATTCCTAATTTTAGGCTGATGTCATTATATTAAAGGAGGCAAAAGGACTCAAAAAGGATGTTTGGAATAACATCCATATTGAAAATGATAGTATGTTCATGTGTACACCTATACTAACAAAAATCTGTTGGTACAATCTTGTTCAGACTCTGTAGGGGCTTAACTTGGGGTGCATGAGCAATGATGGTTTCTTAGTCTGTGTTCCTCTGTAGGAACGGGGGCTTGTATGTGTGAGGTGAGTGTGCCATTCAAACACAGCATGCACTCCCTCCTAAGCAGCTTTACATACAGTTTTCACTACCTATTTTGGCTTCACAAAATACTGTTGTCCTTCTGCATAAAATAATTTACATGTCTCAGAGACTGCTGAAGTTGAGACAGTCTAAACACAGTTTAGGGGATGGAAAATAACCATGGTAAATCTCTTCCCAACCAAAGACTTCAGATCTGCCTGGGGCAGTGCCATGATGTCCCTTGATTTCCTTCTTCCCTTCTGCATGGGAAATGTGTTTTTATGTTTGACTCTTTTTCTATAAATAAGCGGACCATAATCAGAAAAACACTTGCTAGCTTTGGACTCCAGCTTGTGACTTGTGTGGGGAAAATATTAAAATACTTTGAGGCATATTTTGGCTAGACTGCTGTGAGATATGGCTGAGGCCTGACAGAATCAACAATGTGCCAGACCTGACTGGGATAAACCCTATTCTGTGTTTGTCTGAGTACTGGAGCTAGAAAAGCTGCAGCAAAGGAGGATGTTTGTTGTGCTGATTTGTGTTGCAGAGGCTGGATTGCTCCTCCAGCCCCAGCCACTGCCCAAGCTCTGGCATCAAACAAAACTACACCGGAGAGTGGTGGTGTCACAAAATTCTCCCTCCATGCCCTGCAAGCAAATCACCTCCACTCTGACACTTCTGGATACAAAGCAAAGATTTTTTCCCCCCCTAAAGTTAAATATTTGCTACTTTTCTTAAAATCTCCCATGAAAGGCCAATGACTGCCACCCCACAGAGTATCTCAGCACTTGGTGGGTTTTGTTTTCTCTTCGAATTGCAAACTCAGCAGTGTCTGTATGCAGATCATTCTTCACCTCTCTCCCAGCATCTGCTAAGCTTGTAAATTGGTTAATAGGCTAAGAGGAATTGGGATAAATTAAGTTGTAAGGAATAGGGGTAACGCTTGAGATGGAAAGATCTTAAAATCTCAGAAAAGAGGACAGAGAGGCTGTGAGGAACAACAATGGAATCTATACAGATGGAGTAACATTGGTGTCTAGTACTTGATTAAATTTAAAACAGAGAGATTGACTTTACAGGGCTGAGATTGCCTTGTCTACAGCTTAGGCAAAATAGTACTGGAAGCTTCAGTTGGGTGTTTGTAGTTCAAAGCTTGAACACAGTTAACAGCATCATGTTATTATCTGAAATGCTTCTGAAGGAAGATAAACAATTTCAGTTTCTTATGGTTTTCCTTCCCATATGGCACAAATGGGCCCAGGACCAAACTGGCTCTCAGCAGAAAGCTCCCACCTCCACACTCATTCAGCAGGTCATGTTTAACCAATTTTAATATCTTGCCTGTACACCCACACTGGTGGATCTCTTCCAATCAATACTCTATGGCTTAAGGTTTTTTTATGACACTTCATTTTTAACTCTCCTTGACTCTTCTGCCACTGTTGTTGAATATTCCTTTGTAGCTGATCTGTTTTCTGTCTCTCTGTGCTAATGTTTATGCTGAGTTATTATTTCCAAAAGCTAAATTTTGAGCACTCTCACTGCATTCCAAATTTCCTAAGAAAGAGCAGAAACACTACTACAATAATTCTCATGAAAACCCAAACAAATAAATCAATTAAACACTTGCATGATTCAGAAAGACAAAGAGATATTCATGTCCACGTGAAAGAATGACATGATTGTGCTTGCCTCTTCTTTTTGTTGTGATATCTTCCTGCTTTCATTCCAAGTTATGTTTTCCCAGTCTATCCAGATTAGGCAAGAAACATATTTTCAATGGTACATGGTCACTGAAGGATGCAGCTAGGCACCTATCCAAGCAGGTGAAATCCTATAAAATTTTCTTGGATTCATAAGCACCTTTGAAAATCTGCTCTTGAAGGTTTCAGAAAAAGGGCTGAAGTTTCCTGGTAAATAACAAGCATTTATGAATGTCCTTAAAAACTACAGGACTGGTAAGGACTTGCTTAAAAGACATTGTGATGGAATAGGGTATAAAACCAATGTGTAACTGGAGATAAGAAATCTGAAGAAAAAGAGATTAATACTTGTAGAAATTTAGGAAGATGGAAGATTGCTGAGAAAAGGCACTTCAAGATAACTTTTTTCTGGCATTGCTTCCAAAACATCTTAGCTAAATTCCAATGTTTTTCTATGCAAATTCAATAGCTATGAAGGCATAACACATGTCTTCCAGCAATAGCTGTCCCTTGTGTAACCTCATGACTAAACAGCACTGATAAATGTACAAAGCTCTACTAACAGTAGGAACTATGTATTTTTGAACACAGGCAGTAATGAGTTATTTAATGAAATTTTGTGTGATGATCAGAAACAATACTTTTCTTACCATTATCAGAGGCCCAATCATGCAGGTTGAAGACAGACTTCTAGAACTACAGTACTACAAGTAATTTCTGTCTCTTTCTGCTGTGGAAAAACAGAGGAAAACTTCCATGCCACTCCTGAAACAAACTAAAGGTCATCCTCTGAACAGTATCCAAAACTTAGTATTAGACATAAATCGCTGTACTGCAGACTCCAGTAGTTTGTCAGTAGCTCATTGCTCCATGCAGCAGCAGAAGGAACGAGGCTTGACAGCAAGTATTTCACTAATTGAGTCTAAATTTCTGCATTTGGAAACCCCTTGGTATTCCAAAACAACTCCTGGCAGCAGTGAAAAGTTCAGCTGCGGATACACATGTGTCCATGTGAAGGTACAAAGAAACCAAGCACTGGTTTATTGACAGAAAGGAAGGCAGGGTCAGCCACTTCTGCGTAACAGCACAAGCATCCAAACTACAGCTGACAGCCTTCAAAGGGCTTACAGAGCCTCACCCAGAACGAATGTCTCCTTTTTTCCCTTCCAAAAAAATTTGTGTGTTTTCTGCAAAATAAAGGACAACCTTTCCTCAGTCTGTCTGAATTGCCTTCCTTATTTGAGGTGTCTTTCCCTTCTAACCATTTTTAAGTGCATAATATTGCTGTTTCTTCGCAAATAATTAACCTTTTAACACTATAAAATAATCCCACAGTATAGTTTTATGGCTTGTGACCAAACTTTTCTAGCTGTCCAAGTGTTGCTGTGGTGCTGACACTGCTTTGAATATCCCTGGCAAGCACAGCAGTCATTCCCTAGTGGCACAAACATTTCAGCCAGGTACTGGGATAGCTGTACAAGGCTGCCTTCCCAGAGGAAGGCATGTGGCATTAAAAAAGTAACTGTGAAAAGTGTATGAAATTAGGATACAAGCTTTTATTTTCCCTCCACTGTGTTTTCAATGTTTTGAAAGGATGGCTAAAGCAGCTGTCACCCTGCTTCTCTCACCTACAAGGTTTCAAATGGGAACATTGAGACAAGCACAGGAGGAGGCTGACTCAGCCACCTTAGTCATGTGGAGGGTACAGCCAGAGCTAACTTTTGGAAGACTGAACTGAGGTAACACACACCTACATTAACTTATGTATCTACATTTCTCCATCCAATTTAAGGAGAAGAAGAATTTAGATACCTTTCTCAGTACACTGAGATACTGCATTCATCTCAGATCTTTATATTTAGACTATGAGACATTTTGGAAAACACTTAAAAGGTAAAAGAAAGAAAGAGCATTCTCAAATATGATGGTTTTACAAAAGGGCAAGGAATCCTTCTGTCTCTTGTTATGCAACGCGGTAATGTTTTTCTTTTGAGACTCATTTTTAACTGAAACTGAAAATTAAAGTTTTCAAGCTAGCTAGAATTAATTACAGTTTGCATGCGTAACAAGTTTGATTACAATAGGGGTTTTCACTGCTATCTGAGAAATCAAAATGCAAGATATGCAGAGAAGCTGATTCAGCCTTTATCTTCTTCCGTATAAAGAAATATTAAAATTTAGAATTTCAAATATTTGTATTTAAATAAATCTTATTCTTACCATAGATCAATAGTGATGACTCATGACCTAAGTACATCTCAAAGTTAAGCATTTTAATATACAAAACTGTGCATAAACACAGTGTGTAAATTGTGATGATTTCACACTTTCACAGATCAGAAAGTGTTCTGCAGCTGAATATCACATACAGTTAGTATTGTATTTTGAGGGGAAATGTTGGAATTTTACATTATACAAATTTATTAATAACACTTCGAGGATTAATATAACATGGTCAAGAAATATAACACTAATAGCAACCAATCAATCAAACAGTTTCCTACTTCATTCAGCTCTAACTAGAAGAGTAAAGCAGCTGATACAATTGAAAAAAAATCTTAATTACAGACCTTTGAGACTATTTAAATTCTATTTGTTAGGCAGAAATTACTAGATATTCAGACTATATCTATGGTTTGCAACATGAAATCCTAATTTATATTCAGTTAAATAAGGTGCAGGAATTATTCTTCCTAGTTTGACCGTCTCTCCAGAAAAAACCCTTATGGATACTTTGGAATCAGACATAAATGAATAAAGTCCAAAACCTGATGGCTGAAAAGTATTTACATCACTTTAAACAAAATTACTGTCCATGCTAATTTGTATTCAACAGGTGGGGAAAAGATGCTGGCGTTAAGTGCACAAGAAGAAACATTGAGATAAAAATGGAAGCCTGCCCATAAACACAATGTCCAAGGAAAAGAATAGATTTTAGAGAACATCTTCTCCTCTTATGTAACAGATGTTGCTGAACTGATTAAAAAAACCCAAACATAGCTTTGCGGGTCACAGCGTGCAACCACAACTGAAAAAATACTTAGTGGCCTTTTAGTTAAAGGAGTGGAATCAACAATATTACCAAAACACAAGACAATAAATTCTCTGAGCACACCAAAGAATACCCAATAATCCAAATATCAATCAGTCATATATGCATGATTACCTGTTTCCTTAGTTACACTAATGATTTTTAGTTAAAGTAATTGAAAGCTGATTTTTCAGGTGGAAGTGCTTCAAGCAAAGAGTAATGTGGATGGCAGCTGAGATACCTGGAGATGCTCAGTTACATATAGGTACAAAATTCAACATGACATTAGAAGAGAACACCCCCTTTATTCACAGAATTATTCCACATGCAGATTCACTAATGAAATCTGTACGGTCCTTTTTCACAATGGTAAAAATATGATGACAGGAGGAAATGGAATTTGAAGAAACATTCCAGTCTCATAATATCTAGAAATCTGGTCTTTTCTTTTAAGCACGTAGATTTTAATAATCTGAATCTTCCAATGAAACAATTCTAACACCATCTGAATTATTTGTATATACAGTTCTTCATATTTCCACACTAATTTTACACAAACTCAATTTTTTATATTGTTGTTGCTGAAAGCTGATAATTGTGAATCATCCAAGGTGAACTGGACTGTAATTTTTTAAGAAGAGAGGGAAAAAAAGAAATAACCTAACGAATATCTTGGACTAAGCCTAAGTCTAAGCATGTCAGTCTATGCAATGTGTCATTACTACTAATAACAGTCAGAAGTGTTAAGAAAAACTTTACCACTCTCAACAAACAAAAAGGGATGAAATTCTTCAGCAGCTTCTTCTAGGGTCTGTAAGAGTATGCATTATTCTCTAAAACAGAAGAAATTTACTCTGAGGGAAAGTTTTTCAACAGAACTCTTTTAAAATACAAGTTAAAGGAGTAGACATGAGCTAAGGCATTTCTCTAGCAATCACCATAATTCTTTGACCTTGTTCATTCCCTTAACATCATGCATGGATTTTATCCAAATAACAACAGCTTATCAAGTAAAGAATACATATGTATGGTATGTTTAGATTACCAGGTAAATGCATATTTATTAAAAGCTTTTATGGGATGTGCAAAATATGCTGAAGCAGGAAAACAAACAACTGTGCAATGAAATAAGTATTCTTAATGTTTCTTTATTAGTTTATAGGTATCTGCAGCTAGTAACAATCTGCCTCTCACAGTTCAGAGCAAAGCTACTGATACACAGCTACTTACTTTGCATTGGTTTCCTTTGGGAAGTTGTTAAGAACACTTAATACAGGATTAAACTTTTCACAGCTAAAACTTCTTCAAACATGATCTATAAAGGAAGGAGTCTAGAGTCTACAACACTCATGCATTAACTGGTTTTCTGTGTTCTCCTGTATATTTTTCTTTTTTTCTATACAAGACTCCTTCAGCATTTTCAGACCTGTATTCTCGAAGATGGCAGATGGTTACAAAAAGTCTCTACTTAGACATGTTCCAAAAATCAAATCATAACCGAATAATTGTCTGACTAACATTAAACTTTTGTGCTTAATGAGGTTTAGTTAAGAAAATAAGCTCAGGAAAACACTGTTCATTTTTATACTTGTTTGTGTCCTACAGAAGAAAGGGATACCATGCAGAAATTCAAACCTGCCTGGCATTGTTTTCTCTTGATTAAAATTCAGCACATTAAACAGGTCAGATCAATGGCTACATGACATACCAGAACCATGATATCTTCCAATTTTGGATCAACAGTGTCTTGCAAAGGTTCATTTTGACCTGCATTCTAATTCAGCACATTCTGAGAGCTAAAACTTTATTTTGAAGTGTGGGTGATGAACTGCAGCACAACACAGAATTTCCACTGAAACTTTTGAATTGTGGAATTGAGTCAAAATAATGCTTTCGATTTCTCAGCAGTATATCTGACCAAGACTAAAGGCATGATGAAGTCAGTAAAATCTTGTAAAATAATCTTCATGCACAGAATGGCACTTTTGAACTATTTTGTACAACACAGCAAAGTAGGTGAAATAATTGCAATTGCAATAGGTGGAATGAAGAACTGAGCAAAGAAAAGATGTGTTCACAATGAGACCTGAGGCAGACAAGTCATTAGTCAAAAGGCATCTGAGGTGGTAATTTTAATACGTAATAAAGGTAGTAACTGTAAAAGTCCTATGCTTCCCTTTTTAGATAAGACCTCTCACTTCTGTAAATATTAATTAGCATCTCTAGAGTAAACCCCTTATTATACTGAGTTGAAAGACATACAAGCTAGTTGAATCACTTTTCTGGGAGATGCTTGAGGGAGTGTAGTCAAATTTCTGGTTCACAGAAATATTCAGGTGTTGATGTTACTGCTTCACACTCTGTATTTTGCTTTGCCATGGTCATTGATAACACATATGTGCTGAAAAAAACAGAACAGATTGCAAAAGTATGGTTGAGTGCATTATTAATTATTAATTAATTGTTCAGAAATACTTAGGCTTGGCCAACCTAGTGATCTTACAATTACTCTTTCCTTTCCAGACATCTGGAACTGAATTCTGATTTCACTTTCTAGCTACAGCAAGTTTTCCCACTTGGAATACCCAGCTATGAGGTGCACCCCTGGAAGTACCACAAGAAACAAAGGAAAGGTTTGCACCTTTTTTTCATCCTCAATTCTCTGAGAAAAGGGACAGGCAACATAGTATTCAGACAACCCATCTGACCTGTGCCTGTGTTTCACTTTTGCTGCTGTCTCTGCACATACTGGCAATGGTGGACCTGAGAAACCCTAGGCTCACAAAAGATGGAAATTTAGGGAACTCTTAGGGGGAGGGAACTGTTCACAGTGCTGAGCAAGAACTCCTTTGGATTATTTGAGGTTTTTCAGGGAGTTTTGCACTCACTGAAAGGATCCCAAATCCCAACCATGTCAAAGACACACCTCCACAGGGCCCCAAGGAGGACAAAAATTGTGGGATATTTATGAGAATAAATATGGGAAAAGTAGATCAGTGACTTTTTAAACTATTTTTTAAAATAAACTTACATTTAAATCTCTGAAGTGCTCATTGTAGTCTAAGGCATAACCTACCACAAATAAATCTGGAATTTCAAATCCGTAATCTGTATTGAGACAAATAACAAACACCATCAATGTAAGATCAGTGGCAGTTGTAAGCCCTTAAATTCATGTATGGTTCTCAATAAGCAAACTCTACTTATATGTAGTCAGTTGGGGATATTTTACTTTTGAATCTAAGATATCATGGTCACCAGTAGCCCCATAACCAGTTCCCAGTCATAGAGTACTTGTGAAAGGGATTTGAATAGTCAGAGGAGAAAAGAGGATCATTTTGTATAAAATTATCACTGGCACATTGTGGAAAGAAGCCAAAATCAGAGCTGGAACATTCTGCCTGCTTTTGGAAGCTCCATTGGTATATATGTGTGAAGATTACTGTCCCGTATCACAGTAATGATGGAAAAATGTGGAATATTAAATCAGAAGTAACTTTCAGAGATCTATATATTTTCTGCTAAGAATAGCAAATCTAGCTCGTATTTTATGCTACCAAAACATGTCAAATGCTTCTTAAATTAAAGCCCCAACCTTATGAAGATTCAAGCACATGCTTAACAAAGTAAATGCATGCAGTGCACCTCAATTATACAACTCACACACCTGAAGCCAAGCACAGACATGCATCTTTTTGAGTGTGAAGGTCTCTGCAAAATCAGGACTACATAAAACAAGTTAGACTCTTTCCAAATTGTTCTCTAAATAACTAGAGGAAAACCCAATCTTACAGACACAAAAATAGGTCCACATAAAAAATTCTACAGGTATTCAGGTAATGAATTTATTTAGTCATTTAAGATTGGATGTTATGTGCACTTTGGAATTGTAAATTTAGGTAAGTGAGGAAATGCTACACCACTGTCAGTGATTTACAGAAGAGATCTCTGATGTTTTATAAAATTCATCACACTATGAATAAACAAGGATAAAATTTGTTTCATTCAAAAGTTAATACATAAAAATATAAAGCTACTCTTCATGAAGTAATTTTATTGCCTCTTTTATATGTCTAGTATTAGTGAATCCAGTCAAATATATGCCTTAATTTACTGGATTAAATTCTAAATGTTAAAAAATAACACTCCACTGTGTAAAAAGTTGTACAACAAAATGTTTGGATCATAGTTCAGATCACAGGGCTAAAACCTCACAGCCATGCCCAACATTTAAGTAACTTTTGCTTCATAAATTTTCCCTCTCTCCCACATCCCAAATCAAAACTCTTCATGCTGCCTCCTGGTACTCACCTGCCTACTCTCCTTCTACCCTCCTCCCCAGCTCAGCTGACCAGAGACTTCTTGAGTAGCAAATACTGGTTGATCTCTTCTAGATGGATCTATTCTTTTCATATTTAGCCACACACCTGTTACTACATCATTTATTCTAAATAAGTCCAAAATGACAATTGCTTGGTATAGCTCCATTTACAGCTTCATCATAACACACTATAAGGACCAATAATTTAGAGAGAAGTGGTGCTGGTGTGGTGCTAACTGAGTAATAGGATAAAGTTTAAAAAGCCCAATTTATCTTCTGCTTTTTAGGGGGTGGGATTTAATTATAATATCAGTGTTTTCCCTTTGAACAATAATACTTAAAAAAATAGAACTGGTTTTCTGAATAAAAAAATATAAAACTTGTTAATACTTAGTCACAATAAAACACCTTTCATGTTCAGATGGAATCCTGCAGCTCCTCCAGAGAGATGCAATGAGGAAGGAAAAAGAAGAAATGGATATTCTCTCTGATACTGTTTGTCAGAGACAGAAGATAAACCACTTACCTTTCACTGATAAAATTAAACCCTTTCAAAATTTCCCAATAAAGTTTGTATTCTGCAGAAAATCTAAGTAGGGTAGGCTTTCCAAATTACATTTATACAAATCCTTCCATTGCATCCCATAGACCCATTGACAATTGGTATTTTACAATGCTTCTAGCAGTCCATAGAATGTGATGAAAGGCAAGTGACAGGGTAGTGGCAACTTCTACTCTCAAGTAGAGATTTTCAGAACACTTACAATCTGGTCTGTACCCATCAGGCCGAGATGTTCTTTTCACCAACAAACTGTAATTAAAAATAAAATAAACCCCATTTAAATCTAGATATATAACTGAATAACACACATAAAACTATTCCCTTTATCAAAAATCTTCTGAGCCATGTGAGTCCCTGTTCTTGTTGTGTTTCTCTTCCTGACAACATCCTGATTGCAGGGAAGAGCTGGGTGTATTCCCCTCCCAAGTCCATCAGTGCCAGTCTTGAAATGGCTGGAAGATCATCACCAAGGCAGAACAATACAAAACATTTCCCCTCCTTTCCTTCACCCTGCCCTTAGGGACTCAGGCAGCTCCTCTGTGCAGCTCTCCTTCATACTGCAGCATCAAATTAAATCAGGATGTCTGAATGGGAATCTACTCTGGAAAATATGCTGGGCTAGACTAATTAATTAATTACTAAGTTTTGTGATTGTTTTACTCACCTTGCTACTTTAATCATTTTTGGCTTGTATTTTTCTATATTGTTAAGCAGAACCTTCATGGTCCTTCCAGTTCCAACAATATCCTTATAAAACAAGAAAAATAAAGTAAGTAAAATACAAAGGAAAACTGAAAGGAGGAAATCTGGACAATGACTGAGAAGTTTCACATTCTTATTCTGTGGAGATGATTTATTTTTCCAGTGCATTGTAAGCCACATCCAAAAAAGGTTATAATTGAGCTTGCACTCTTTGAAGCAAGCACTTTCTATTAATAAAATTATCAGTTCAAGGACTGTCCACTTCCTCTTGAGAACAGCTATGTTGCAAGTACTCGGGATGTAACTCGGGACTGGAGATGACTCTACTTGGCACTGCAAGGACATAGGGATTAGACTTTTCACATTATGCTTGAGATCACAGTATGTCACCATGTTTCCACGTCAGGACTAAATCTGCCCTATTTGTTGTATTAGCACAGTACATATGTGATTTCTCCAGAGCTGCCATATCCAATATCATCTCAATGAGATCAGTAGGTACCTGGCTAGAAAACTGACTGTGGAGAGCAGCTGTTGATCCTGAACTTTGGGATCAACAGCTTGTTGGATTAGCAGCACCTTGTCTCTGCCCTCCAGCTGTTTAATAGCATTAATGAAATTTGCTGTGGACATTTTTAATTTCTGTTAAAGCAGCTGAAATGAGTAAATTTGAGCTCTTAGCAGCTATTCAGGTAACCAGCCATCTCTGTGGCTGATGGCTATTTTTTCCATCCTTTTCTAAGAAGAAGAAATTCCAACAGTACACAGTTCATTACACTGTCCAGCTTACTTCCCATACAAGCAAACTGGTTCTGAAATGCCAGGCAGATCTTATTGTGCTCTCTAGCTGTCCCAGATGCTTATTCAACATTTTCAAAGAGAATCACCTATCTTAATTATATAAGAATTTGTAGCACCAGTGAGGTGGCATGTTCTTTCCCTCTACAACCGAACACTGCTGACTTACATCAGCAACAGCTCTGTGATGGGCTGTTCCCCGGGGACACTGCTGGGTGGAGAGCTGGATGCAGGAGCTGGGGGCCTTGAGGGAATGACTGACACTCCCAACCAGACTGTGAACAACCCTGGGGCTGTAAAGCATATGCAGGGCCACTATTTCAAAGTCATGCACCTGAGAAATGCAGGGCATCACTGCAGTTGATTCACTGTCCTCCAAGGAACAGAACAACCTGAAGAACAGGAGTTGATGAAACCGTAGAAAGAACAAATCAAATGAGGCAGAAACAAAGACTCCTGGGTATCACGAGGCAGAGCACCAGTTAGAGTGACAGTAATGTAGTTTGATCTGTCATGCAATTGCAAAAAGACTGAGAGGCCATTAAGCAAATCAACCCCTCTCCCTCTTCACCACCTCCCAGCAAGAGAAGTGTAAACACAGACAGGATTTAGAAACTGAACAGCCAATCATGATTTGGCTGTGTGACTTTATCTAAGTACAATATGACATAAGCACCCAGCTTACCTCCACAATTAGAACATTCTGGAAGAAACAAACAAAAAGGAATACAATTACTTAATATTCGCATAGTAAAAGAAACAAATGTTTTAAAAAGGGAAATTAAGATAGGTCCATGGGCATATGTACAACACAGTAGGACACAAGGAGTTTCCTGTTTCATTTCTGTGCCCTGAAAAAGAGCCAGCCATAAGAGCAAGCCCTGCAGTCAGGGACCACAACTTAATTCAGCTCTGTCTAGATTATCCTCTTTGTCCAAGAATGGATGTAGCTTTGGAAAATAAAATTAGATGGAAGAAATCCAAACAGGATGAGTTTCACTTCATTCCAGCATCTCTAGCTGTGTACTGCAGTGTACCCTATAGTTCACTAAAATACTATTTCCAATGTTAATATGAGAATACAGCAATAATATTCTTTCTCTGAAATAAATGCTCTTCCTCCCTCCATCCACACCTGAGTAACTTCACAGTAAAGGATTAGAGGCCAAGTTGGAACACCCACTCTCACATACTGCAAAGCACCCTCTTTCTCTTCAGATACTGCTGCTGAAATCAGTATTATTTGAAGAGAAGGGAGTGGCCCAGCCAAGAGCAGTGATGTCAAGCTTTATGACAGTATCATCACACAGGCTGAATCTTTTTGCTGAAATGGTTCATCACTGTTCCAGGAATTACAATGTCTAAGGAGACTTCCGTTCTTCTACTAAAGCAATAATAAGATGTAATGTCCTTATTAGAAGAAATAAAAATCTGTTTATTAGTAGGCATGATCATATGCATGATCAAAAGGATGAACTCTTACAATCTTGCATTAAGATCTACTTTCTGAAGTGAAACCCGCAGTAGCAAGAGGAAAGTTATTTCACAAATACCTTTATCCATCTATCAGTGTATACACCTCACATGGATGTGGATGCTGTGTGTCCTGCAAAATCTCGAGACCACATAGTTTCATATCCATGCAGTATCCACCAGCCTAATTTACATTCCACTTCCTTTCTATCAGGCTTGTTGGCTTTGCTGCATACATAACATGGAGACTGTTTAACTTCTTTTCCATAACAGAAACCCAAGGCTGAGAGTTGTAAGAGAGACTCAAACACATGGAGAAGGAGTGTGTGAAAGGAGCATGCTCACAACCAGCACACCTTTAATAGCTACATTAACCGATAATTAAATAATTTTTATAAGTAAATATTTTTTAATCTTCAAACCAGAAATGATTAACATAGATTATCCATATTTATATTCATACTGCAGCTCTTCCTAACACTCACAGTGCTTGGTAGGGAAACATGGCATACTTCATGCATTAAGCACTGCAGAAACATGTTACCACACACTGTATTATACCTGGATGCTTCTGAAATGGCAAAACACTTGGTAAAGGTGTGGAGGGAACTCCCGGCAGCAGTTGAGCAAATGTCAGCAATGGAGATACCACTCAAGAAAGCCACTAATTTAGACTGAGCTCTGGTGGAATGTATATTAATCTTGGAGGGAGGCTCCTTTTTGGTGTTTTCATAACAGGTTTCACTGGTGGTTATCCTGCTTGGCACTCCTGACTTTCAACCTCTCAGCTGCTGACACAAACAACTTTGCATCTCAAGTACCTAATCCTGCAAAGGCAAAAAGTTAAAGGCCTCTTAACAACAAAAGTCTGAAGACACCCCGCCTCTAGAAACTTCTCCCTTCAAGAAAGAATGGAAGTATATCAGTTGTCTAGGTAAGATGAAGAACCAAAACCATGTTCAGGAGAAGCTTATGACAGGCGTATAGGAACACATTTTTTGAAGGAAACCATTTGGATACAAAACCAGTTTGGTTTTCATCTGGCTTCCTATATGAAGTCATAAGTGGGAAAAACACTTCTGAGGACTAGCTCAGGGCACGTGGGTCTGAGGCATAAGGAAATTACTTGATTCAGTCAGTGGACACCTGAAGATAATGTGCAGGAGTAATGGCTTAACCACCCCAAAGAACTTGTGCAGCTGGTGATATATGTAAATATTGATGTGTTTATACACACACACACACACACATACATATATATATATATATATGATATAGGGAGAGAGCAAAAGAGTTGACAAGGAAAGAACCTCACCAGAACTACAAATGGAAATTAACCCTTTAGTACCAGGCCCAGTGAGAGTAACCATGATCAAACACAGCTCATGGATCTCAAGGCAGGTCATAATCTTGAGACAGGTTCAACAAAGTCAGTCTATGAGTCAGGGTCTGGCTCAATGCTTGCAGTAATGTACAGGTCTGGCTGCAGCTGAGCTGAAGGTCGGTACCCATACAGCACAGACCAGGTGTGGACTAAAAGCCCAGGGCTGAGCTGGTGTTCCTGTGCCCCACAGGTGTGAGTAGAGAGCCCCCAGGGACACAGGTCATGGCCATTAGCATCTATTAGGGCATCTCTTAGTGCACTGTGGCAGATTGAGAGAAAAGCAAAGTCCTGAGACATTTAATTGACAAATAAGTTTCTTTGCTACCACAGTTGCTTCAGCTGTTCTGTCAAAATCAGCAGTAGGGATTCTGTTGCTTGCTCACATGTGGGAATCACAAAGCTGGACAGAATGAGGGGACAGCAGCCTCCCTGGCCATGGAATTTGAGTTAAACAATAGGGAGGAGTAGACCTTACTTTTTAACTTGTGAGAAAAAATAATAAGAGACATAATAGAAAATGGGTCTGAAGAGACCATCAAAGATCATCTTCTGTTGGGCTACAGTAGAAATTTTAAACTATCCTTCACAGATACCTGATTTACCTCTTCTAGAACATGATGAGTATTTCAGAATCTCCCCAGGGAATGTGTCTCAATACCTCATTATCTAAGAGCAAAAATACAATAACAAAACTTCTATTGATATTTAGCCTGAACTTATTTTGAAGATAACATGGAAAAAGCTTTGTTTTCTTCTCTTTTCTCTTCTATATTTGAAAGACATATTCCTTCAGTTTCCTCTTCTTCAGATTGAACAACCTCTGTTTACTTAGTGTTTTCTCACAAGCTGAATTTCCTAGCTTTCTGATCACTCTTTTGTTCTCCTCTGGGATCAGTCCAATTGGTCAGAATCCTTCTCCAGTTGTGGTGTTCCAAACCAGAAAGAAGTCTTTTCCAGTGTCAAGAGGAACAAAACAACCACTTCATATGCTTTATAAATAATCCTCCTTTCTATGTATCCCAGTACAACAGTTACATTCTTTATAAAAATATACTGGTGTCTCATGTGCAACTTGTGATCCACCAATTGTCTCCAGAACTGCTGCTGAGTCCGTCCTCCCTCACTTGCATTTATGCAAAAGATTACTTCTGTATAAACACAGAAGTTGGTATTTGTCTTTATTGTTGTTAAATGTCATTTTTTGAACCAAATTCTTAAAATAATTTCTTAAGATCATAATATCTTGTAGTATTTTTCCAGGTAGTATGAGTACCATTAAATGCTAATTTCATCTTTTCAGTCATGAATTAAATTTTGTATAGTCCCTGGAGAGCGTGCTTTAACGCATCTCGTCTGACAGTAAAGCATAATTAACAGTTCCTTGAGAACAGCTTTCCAACCAGTTACACATCTGTCTAATAGAAATTTAATTTTGTCTGTGTTTCCTTATCACAAGTGACTCATATGAAGGAAAGAGGATTAACGTGGATGCAGACATGCCTGAAAGGTTTGTCTGGCTATAGGAGTGATAGTCACCTGCATATGACTTCAGCTGAAGTGTAAGATCTCATATTTATTGACTAACTTGACAAGGAAGGATTTTGGTGGATGCTGTCTCTCATTCATAGAGTCAAGGAGTCCAACTGTTGCAAATCATATACATTGGGGAAGTTCCTATAAAATGTCTAGGCCAGAAAACACATGTGCTGTTTTATATTATGCCCATTCTTATTATTTCCAAAACACTGATGAGGTTTTTCTCTACTATGGGGAAATCCTGTAGGTAAGGCCTTTGCAGTGGAAAAGCGACTATAAAATATTTAGATATGAAAACATTTTGTAACTATAAGTAAGCAGGCATCCTAACTGTTCAGAGTGATATTTTAATCTCTGTTATCTTTATGCAGAGTTACTGTGCCTAAAGTCTCCATACTTTTCAGTCATAAACTGCTGCTTACGACCGAAGGCATTCAGAGTGGTTTGTCATCCTCTAGTACACAAACCCTCCCCTACAAAATTCTGTACTGGGAAACTGACTGTGCTGCTGCCTATCCCCTGCCTTTCTACTGTTGAAGCAGTCTATAGATAGAAGATTTCAGAAAAGGGATGGAATAGCAGAGTAGTAGAGGAACAAACTGCAAACTGACAAGAAATGTTTTTTTATACAGTGTCCAAGACTAGACAGCAGTGACATCCAACTAGGTTGGATAGGTTAGCTTATCCTTGATCATATGGATAGCAGAGGATGAAAGAAGAATGCAATGGATACAGCAAATTAGTACATTATCAGTAATGTCACCATCATCCTAAAGGCACAGCTGGCTGTGCCCAGCATCTCTTGTGAAAGGTCAGTTATGTGGAAGACCTTATTCAGCTTCACTGTGAAGTGCCCATGTGAGCCATTGTGCAGGAGACTGGTAAAACTCAACAGCTTGTGGTGCTGCAGCAGTCACTGATAGCTGGACAAAGGACTAAAGGACGCTGAAGAAAAGATCCTTCTCAAGTATGTGTGTTTGAAGCTCCTGTACCACATAGATCAAGAATGTTTTGTCCTTTCAGATATATTTGAGGCAATTACAAAGAAGGAAACCACATGAAAAGAAAAGTAATCCAGCCTTCTGGATTCTGTCTACTTTTGAAACTCAGAGAACAGGATATAGAAATATTTACTGCATGTTGACTAGACTAAAGATGGCTTAATTTCTGAGCAGAGCCATCTTCACCAATACAATCTCTGAAGTACATCCAGAAATTTAATAATGGTGCTAATATATCTTAGCGTGAGACAGAGTACAGTCAGTTTTTTAAAATATGTCCTGGAAAGTCTAAATAAAAAGGGATGCTGGCTTCAGGGAATGAAGCACCTTCCTATTGAGTCATTGCAAAAGAATCAACATTGCAAAAGAATCAGCTTCCATTACTGATAGATCAGAGAGATGGCTGGGAAATGATAGATTTGGATGACTGTGATTCATTCTGTGTTTACACAGTTTTTTACCGGGTAGCTGGCAGAAGGTAGGCTGGTGCAACACAGAGTCAAGGCATACCTCAAGCTGGAAGGGACTCATAAGGACCAGCAAGTCTAACTCCTTGCTCTTTGCAGGACTACCTAAAATAAACCATATGACATTGACCAGGTGCTTCTTGTAACTTTGACAGGCTTCAGACTCTGACCACTTCCCTGGGGAGCCTGTTCCAGTGACTTGAACATGGTTTCAGTGAAGAACCTTTTCCAACTGTCCAATCTGAACTTCCCCTGATATGGCTTCATTCCATTCCCTCCTGTCCTGGTGCTGGTCACTAGACAGCTGTGTGCACTGCCCATCTTGTGGAAGTTGTAGGCTGTGATGAGGGCACCCCTCTGGCTTCACTTCCCCAGGATGGACAACACAAGTGACTTCAGCCACTCCTCAGAAGTCTTGCCCTTGAGCCCTTGCACCAACCTAGTTGTCCTGGACACACTCTGATAGTCAGAAGTCCTTCTTGCATTGTGGCAGACACCAGCACTGGAGGTGAGGCTGCCCCAGTGCAGAGCAGAGCTGGACAATCCCCTCCCTCCCTTGACCAAGTGTGCCTGATGCCCCCCAGGACAGGGTTGGCCCTCCTGGCTGCCAGGGCACTGCTGGCTCAGGTTCAACTTGCCATGGGCCAGGACCCCCAGGTCCCTTTAGATGGTGCTGCTCTCCAGCCTCTAATTCCCCAGTCTTTACATATAACAGGGATTACCCTGTCCCAGGTGGAGAATCTTGTTAAATTTCATATGATTGGTGACTGCCCAGCTCTCCAGCCTATGCAGATTTCTCTGTAAGGCCCCTCTACCTTTGAAGGAATCCACAGCCCCTCCTGTTTTGGCACCATTGGCAAATTTTCTTAATATACATTCAATTTATGAGTCCAGATCTTTTATAAAAACATTAAAGAGCAGTGGCCCAAAAATTGTCCTCTGTGGTTTTGAATACAAAGGGGTGCTGTGAAGTTTAAAATTCTCCAGTTTTGAGTGATCAGGGCACACACAACTTGCAACTCAGTACATGAACATTTGAACTGAGCAGAAATAATATTTGTGGTGTGAACTGGATCTCCACAAAAATAAAACTTGCACTTCCACATTCATTTCTAGACAGTAGTAAAAATGGCCCATAGCAGCACGTCTTGGATTATCTGGAAAAAGGAGGTTTTTGACAATACTAGTACTCTGTAAAATAAAGAAGAAATACTTTCTAATCTCCATGTGAATTTGTCTCTCATGCTAAAGAGAATTCTCTGTGAATGTTAATTTTTTTTAATAATGAACAGAAAACATGCAAAAATTGAAAATCTGTCATTTACTGCTTTTTAAAGCCACACACATTTATACACTGCAAGAAAGTATGTTCTTTCTACAGTACATTTTAAAAAATCCTGACTCGCAGTAAGATGAAAACTACTCCGGCACTGAGTCAATACATTTCTATTGTTTACCTTCCCACAGGTCAGTAATAAATGGAACAATGTCAGCTAACAAGACCAAGCAGAGTAATGAGAGCATGTCTACCTCCTGCCTGACAGTAGTAAGTGCTATGGAAATTATTTTTCATCTTCCTGGAAAAGAATAACAATTTTTTTTCTAGACTTGGATTTTATGTTCCATTTGGAAGACTGTTTTCAAAGGAAAATTGCTATGAAATAGTAAAGTGTTAAAGTTAGCATGGAGTAAGACTTTGAGGAAAACTGTGTCTTTGAATTAATATAAAATGTGAAATTTTAACAAGGTAAAAAATTTAAATTGCACATTTAGAAAGGGGGAGAACAGAAAGAACTTAAAACTGAGAAAAGAAAAATTACTTGAGAACTGAAAAAAATACCTTAGAGTGAAGTAAGGTTTGTACCAGGAAGTAATAGCTTTTATTTAATTAACAGCCCATTTCCCAGTGGGGGAACATTTTTCACAAAAGAACTTTGACCTTTCTGCCCACAGCCTCAGAGAGACCACAAAATACCTTCAACAGCTGAGCCTGGGAACAAAAATTCAGAACTGCTGTATGCACTTGAAATCATGGACTGAATAAAATAGTGGCTTTACAGCACATTATAATCCTCCTCTGCAGCTGCCCTTCAACTCATTTATCAGTGTTCCACAGCTGATAATTTCCTCTCTTATTTTAGCTCAGAGGAATTCTTAACATTTTTATCTGCCCCTCTGGTCACAGGGCAGGTGATTATGTAGGGCAATTGCTTCTCTTATCCCAAATTGTCTGATTACCACATTAGGTTAAAATTAAAAGTTTCTCCCAATCTGTACTCAGCTTGATGTTTGCTGATTCTATTCAGACCAACAGAAGGATCTGCATGCTTGAAATTTCATTTCTTCCAACTATATCAGTTGCCTACTAATAATTTCCTGTTGTTAATTCCACCTTCAAATCTTGTCTCATTTACATCCTACAGTATGCCAGTACTGTACAGCAGTCTTCCAATGGATTAGTTTATCTAAAAGAAGCTTAAGTAATGACTGTGTGATAGGCAAATATGCAACCATATGGCAATATAAATTTGACAATGGCAAACAGCTTAATCCAGTAGGCAAAGGTATTAAAAAAGGCCACAGTAAAAGACAAAAAACTGTTCACATTCAGAAAAGAAAATTAGGTTCACCATTTTAGCAGTGACGACAGTTGACTATTGGTATAACATCCCTGATATATGGAGGCTTCTTCATCAAGTCTCTAATCAGAATTGTTAGTAGTTTAAAAGATACACAGGGAAGAAATTATCATTTGGGACCCTTCATTCTAATCACCCAGAAGATGCTTTTGGGCCTTAAGATAAAGGAATCTCTAAACAAAGCCCTGTTTGTGATCAGGCCAATTAACTGTTCTGGGAAGGAAAAAACAAAGGAAAAAAAATGAACCTTAATGTGAGAAGATTGGCATAATTTAGACTGATGGAAATACTTTTATCTTCATGTCCCCATTGATATCCTGAGTTCCTTCCTGTCACTTTCTTGGATAGAACTATTCTTAAACTACTTGGGAGTACTTGTAACATATTGTTAATTATACCAGCTTGCAAATTACACATGAATACAGTGTCAAGAAAAGGTGAGTTCATTTATTTGCCAGTTCTATGAGTGAAAGCATATTCGTAAAAAAAACCAAAAACAAAATCCCTACCACCTTCCCCCCACAAAATCTCTTTTTTATCAATCTCTACTTCTCTTTTTGTTTTGTTTTATGGGGGTAAGGGGATTAAAAGCAACAATATAGTGTATTTTCATTCCCTTTAGATAAATTTCCATTCAGTAGTCTGCATTTTCAGTTAGATTCTTTCTGAAGACACCTTTTCATGTGTACTCCATGTAATCAGAATTACATAAATTGATAATGTGATTCTTCAAACTGAATTTTTAATGGAATCTCAGTTTACTCATCACACATGCAGTACTTGCTTTCTTAGCATTGTATTTGGGGAACCTCATGTAGCAGTGGTTAAACAAGACATCTTATGACAGTGACATAGAGCTGAAGAATCACCATCAAATAAAAATTAAATAAAAATGCATCAAGTTTCAGTGAAGAGGTTCAAAGGAAGCTACAAGCACTCCTGTGAGAAGTGAAATAATTTTATATTATGCACACAGGAATGAAATCCACAGATATTAACCCTTCATCACAATGTCAGAAAATAATGTGAAAGACTTCTGTAAAATGAGACATCTAGCTAGACACTTTCTACAGGGTTCTAGAAAAAGCCACATATGTCTGATTTTCATCTTTTCTGCTGGGTTCATCCACATCTTACGGCATACTTGGAAGGACAGATATGACATCTCAAAACTTATTTTTTTCAGACACTTGGTTTCATCAGTAGCAGCTGCTGATGGGAGCAAACTGGTTAATGTGTTAAGAGTCCATGAATACAAACTCCGGCTATCTAAATTGTGTAAAACAAGTTCAGAATCTCCAGGAGTCAACAGAGTGGGGGACATAATGGAGGACCTGATGCTTTGTTCTTAGAGAGCATTGTGTTGAATGGTGTGTACACTCAATTTCCACTTGCAGCCATCTTCACAGCATCCTTCTGTTGTGTACAAAAAGTAGAACAAACTACCATAATTAATCTAAAGGTAATTCAGGAATGACTCATGTCTCCGTTTTCTCACTTGGAGGAAGTACAGTCTTCTGGTCATCTGGAACTGGATGAGGATTTTTTGGACATAGGTGAAATAGGATTATGAAAGGTAAGATATAGAAGCAGGCAGACAGTGGCTGAGCAGAGCCCATGTGAAAAATGGGATAAGAAGGCTGTAAAGATTTTTTTATACTTTCTTTTCTCCAAAACAACAAGAACAACAAAAGAAAATAATGATGAACAGTAGAAGAGATTATCTGAGAAAGAAATGCAAAGAAAGGTGATTGACTTTGGAGAAGGAAAAAATAGTGTCTTTTGCTTTGGAAAAAACAGTTAAGGATGGCAACTGTCAGAAGAATAGACAGTATCAAATCTAATTAAGAAAAAAATGCAGAACAACAGAAATTACTAAACTTGGCAGTCAAGCAGGGGTACCGAAGATGTGCAATGTTTCAAGACACATAAAATCAACCTTTGAAAAGACGAAAAAGGCAAGGCTGCATGTCTGACAGGAATAAAATAAGATGTTGAGGTGAGTGGGGGACATGACTGTTGCCAAAGTATATGGTGAATTTTATATACCTTTATTGTCATATAAATTGTCTCTCATGTACATAATGTTCTAAAGAGAACGGCATTATTGTTTCTGCAAATTTATGGGCGTTACTCTAGAAAGGAATGCATATAGGGGAAGAAATCACAACATTAGTCAAGACAGTGAATACTAATGGAGAGAATAATAAGTATAGAACCAATAGAATTCTGAGAAACAAACTTGAAATTGTGAGGATAATATGTATATTAATCTAGAGAATAAAACATTGTGTTAGACAGCTGCCACATGTATGGTTTATTAAATACTGACAGCTAACATATTTAGGAGAATGACAGAGAAACAGCTCTCAGAACTGTTGCTGGAGCCTCTGACATGCATAGAAAATGGTTCAATAAAATAGGAATGAAATGAGAAGCATAAGAGAAGAAAGTGAGGATGCTTTATGTTCCTGGAACATCTTCCCAAATGACAAGCTGGGAAAGAAAATGGCAGACAGTGGATAAATTGACTTAGGCAAACCATATAAAGGAAGTTTGGAAATTTTACAGCCCAAATCCTACCAGAAGGAATTGAGAAGAGCTACATGGAGGATATCTTCTTCTGCGTGAAACTTCTTTTTTGTATGAGCTGATCAATTATTTTAGGAGACCATCAGAGTGAGGATGGAGTGCTCAAACTAACACAACAAAGTGCAGAGAAAACACAAATACTCACTTTCCTTTTTTCTTGATGGCTATTTATGACCTTCTACACTTCACTGAAAATGACAAAACCACTGGCTGTCAACAACATGTACTTAATATGAAGAAGGGGAATTCATACAGAACATAAGCATTGACAGAATTTTTGAAATTCACTGGCTCTGTAATTGTATAGTACTAACTGTACAACTACTCTGTCTCAAATTGAAGTTCTTATTAACTTAATAACTAATAATGATTATTTTTGTTCACTTTCTATGCTATATAGAAATAGGGACAATTTCAGTATATATGGATCTAAGTCTGACATCAAATATATTATACAACTGTAATAAATATTTAATTGCAAAAATATATAAACTTTAAATTTATGATTTTATCTAACATGTCTCATTTGCAAGGAGACAAGTCAAAGTGGTATAGGAGCTTTTTGAAAGGTTACAGGACATATTTTACATATGGAGTGATATACAAAATGACTCCTGTCATTTGAGATTTTTGACTACAAAACCAGCTCCTAAGCTCTTCAGACAAAATATATGTGCATACAAATACAAGAGATAAATGGCAGTTCTACTCACAGCTCTGGTATAGCTGAACCTACTGAAGTTTCTAGATGCTTTAAAATTTACTTTGCTCAAATGTCACAAATACTTGAAAATATGTTAGGAATTTTTACAGTATTATACAGTATGTTTACAGTATTGATACTAAGCAGGGTTGTATTATTTGTTCTTTCACCTCATCTCCATACATTTTCATTGCCATTTTGTTGTGAAACAGATTTCTGAACAGTAATTGATTCTCTCCCATTTTCTAAATGTTTTCCCCTTTGCAAACATTAATGATAAATTTTACCCAAGTTAGAATTTCAGATTTAAAGGAATTGCAAACTAACTATTTTACTATGAATTCAGATACTGAGAAACTTTATGTTCACTACTTACATGATTAAAGGAGAGATTTTTAAATTATATTTTTTTCTGGATAGAAATGCTTACAAAGCATTAGAGTGTTCAGCTATATCAGGATTCATTCTTAAATGATTTGTGCCATGGAATACTTCATTCTTGCCTCAGTGACCTTCTTTACAGAAGAATAATTTCAAATGGGAGATGATTTTCTTCAGGTAACAATTTGGGCAGTTTGGGTCTGTATGCCAGCTCTCATAATATTTTTCTTTTTAGTGGTTTGGGTCATTATACATTTTTGCCAGGCTTATAATAATTTTGTAAACAAAAGCATATTGTAGAGAAGTACAACGGAGATATTATTTTGAAGAGCTATTAACAGAGCTAAGAGCTATTCCTTAACAGCTTCTTTCTAAACAGCTTTTAAAATTTTTTACTTTCTTTAAGCTTTCTCAGAAAAAAAAAAAACCTCAACATTATTATATACCAGCATGTTCACTCAGTAATCTGTTTTTCCAATAGGCAGCAAACATGCCTTAGTTCTTCACTAAGATCATAGGCTAGCTGAGGTTCCAGGTATTATTACTTAATGAAAGGCAGTTCAACATCAAAATCTCAGAATCTTTTCTCTGTAAGTTTCAAAACTGTTTATATTTATTGATACTTTTCAACTTCACAGAAACTTAATGGAACTTATGTTCCAAGCCCACACTTGTGCTTTTGAAAACACCTTCCATGATCAGTAAGTTAATGGGATTTAACTCGGTATATTAATTTTTCAATATAATTACACTCTTTTCTTATTAAATACTCCAAGCAAGCAGAGGAAGAACACAGCTTGCTTGATAGCAAAGAAGGTGAATTCTCTCAGTCAGTCTTCAACTAATTTACTCAGTGACATTGGATAACTACTGAACCGGCAGTTTTAAAAGCCAGCAGCTAAAGAGAGGTACTAAAAGCACTTCAAGGAAAAGATTTACATGGCCTGTAGGAGGCTCTGAATCAGCCCACAAATGGCTGATTAGTAAAATGTGCTGAATACTTACACTAACTGCTGAAGTCAACAACAGATGGAGGAGTTGGCATCTGTGGACATAAGGCCACTCCTTCACATATCCAACTTTAGACATGCAAGCATGAGCATTTGAGCCTAAGCTTTGCATTCCAGCTTTTCAAACAGTAAAATAAATCTTAAAAGGGAACCCTATTCTCACGTGTTCTAGAGAAAATGCTATTTCATTATTCCTATTTCCTGACACATCAGCTGTGTCACAGACAGCCCCACATACAGACAAACACCAAACAGACCCTTGGAGTGTCTGCTCCCCTGGCAGTCCCAGCTCTCCCTTCCTGCCCCACTTCAGCCTCCGCACCCAGCTTCCAGCACTGGGCTTCCCTCCTGAGCAGCAATTTATTCCCAAAGCAGCCGCCTCACACCCACCCAAAATCCCAGCCGCCTTGCCCAGCTATCTTAAACCATGCTGCTGTTCAGTCTTCTCCCCAAGCCTCCCAAGAGCCAAATTTTGTGTCCCATTCCATAGCTGGGAACAGGAGAGCCATGCCACTGAGAGAAATATTACCAGGATTTCCATTGTAAGAAAACAATTTAATTTTTGATAAGAGCAGGACTTAATAGGGTGAAATCTTCCTTCTCTCTCATACACATGTGGGCACAGATAAATACACAAAAGTCTTACAAAAAATAAAAAATTATATCTTGCAATAAAAAAAAATGTTTTGCTCAGTGAATTCAAATAATACTGGAAATACTATGTCTGGAAATAATACTAATATCTGCAACCATTAATCAAGGACATTTGGGATTGGAAGATGGGGAAGGAGAGCTAGGCCTGAAGTTTAGAAAGTGTTTGAACTATGTTCAAGAAGAGAAATGTTAAGTAAGATGCACTGCCAGTACTGCCTGTGAGGTAGAGAAACATATGCAAAATCATAGAAAAACAGGTAACTCCAGTGTTTGAATATTAGAAAGTAGCAAATTAATTAATATTTCCCCAGAATATGATTAACGCTTCAGCGGTATTTGGAAACAACACCCAGCAGGGGTATTTAGAAATGTAAATTGAGTACATACATATCACTAAAATATTCTGAGTATAACAGCAGTTTTAAAATTTCAGTTCTAGTTGCATCAAACCCTATTTAATATTAATAAAATATTAAAAGTTGTTTTCCTCTTCTTTTTCTTGTGTGCTATAGTACAACAAAACAAATGAGTTTGCTAGTGCTCCATTTGAATGCTTTGAAGAAACTGATATTATCTAGAATCACCTAATAAAACAGTGACTGCAAATACAGTACAAATAACAAGATAAGTATTATGTTGCCTTAATGCATAAGTAAAGAATAATTTTTTGACCATTTCCATACAGCCCATTTGCCTAATGAAATCAGCTTTCCTTCCTCTTCAAAGTACTTCTTTGTATTACCATGGTTGGATGAAAATGGCCTTTTCACTGCCTCAGACCACTCTCTTTCCTTATCACAAGGCTCAAGCTTAGTGCAGATTCAGTCATATAGCCAGCGTGATGCTGAAATAAAAAAATCCCATTTGATTCTCTGAGTGAAAGGCTCCACAACTGCATTTTGTGCAGTAGGCAAAATGGTATTAAACTCATATGCTGAATTCAACAGAGATATGCACTGTGCAGTTTGCTTGTATGCACCCATTGAAGGCAAAAAAACCCAAGGCTCCATGACATAAACAAGCTAAGGGGAAATATGACAGCACAAATTTTGCCCACAATCTCACTGATGGTACATGTATAACTACTGGGAAAGTCTACAAAGGATGGAGAGTCTACATTCTGACCTTTTTGGACATCTGCAGTCTGAAAGCAGTGGCATCACAGCAATTTAATACATTAGAATAAATAACTTTGATTCCAGTATTAGTATCTGACAAAAATTATATAGCTCTTCTCAAGTATTTTTAGTGAATTTATTTTCTTTCTTAAATATAGAATGAACAAACCTTGCCAGTCAACTTTGAAAGATCATCTCCTCCAATTATCTGCATATCTTGCATAGACTGATCATTCTGAAAGAAGAAGGATAAAACTTTGAAATTGGTTATAACTGTACAAAATAAAAATATAAATATTACATTTTTTTTTAAATCTTGATTACTAGTCTTAGTTATGAATATTTTCTAATGCTTGTTAGTATTGGTGTACAAGAAAACCATACTCTCACTTCTTCCTGTGGCTTCCTGCATCTCCTGCTTGTTTTCAGCCAACATCAAACTCTAGGGCTTACTGGACTAGAAAAAGTTGCATCTTTCTTTTTAAAATAGTGTTCCTTTGCTTGCTATTTCTTAGTATGACAAGGGTTGAGTAACATATTTATCCCTTTCAAAATGGGAGGACAGGAGCATCTCAACACTTGACCAAACACCTGTAAGCACATTCTTTGTTTGGAACAGTTTTTGGAAACACAGGCTAAATGTGCTTACATGTCAGCTCTTTTTGGAGGAATTCACTTCATCTTCTCCAGAGGAAAAAAGTTTTGCAAAATTTATCACTTACTACCAAAAATATTTTCAGTGTGCTATACAGTTTCCAGAGCTTTGTTTATTCAACTGATTCAAAGATAAAATCCTTGAGGTCAATTACTTAAATATGGCCAGTCAGGTTGAACTAAATGCAACAGAATAGTATGTTTTGATTTTCCTGTTAAAAAAGTTATTTTTCAAAGAATTCTTTTTTTGCTGAATTTGTTTTACAGACGTTTCTAGTTGAAATTCCTTCTGATGGAAAATTCTCAACCAGCTCTAGCTCCAATTTATTATCAGCAGAACATGAAGTTAAGATCACATAAAAGAGACACATGGAAGACCTTCTTTTAAGGCAAGACAAAAGAGGCTTTAAAGAAGGTGGCAAATTAAAAAAATACACGGTCATGGCCAAGCTATATGAACTTTTCAGAAAAAGCAAGTACAGAAATAAGTATAGTTCTGTGTGGGTTTTCTGCCAAATTGCATGTTAAGCATGTGCTTAACTAATCTTCCTACCCATAGGAAGATAGCATTAGTCCAATTTTAATAATAGCTCCAGTACCACAATGTGACACTATGGTTTACTGGTGACACCAGGAAGCTTCATCATTACAAACAACTGACAAATATACAATACTTGAATTCTCTGCTTTTATTACTAAATCCAGTGCTCTGAAGCCAAATGTTTTTCCACAGGTAAATAGTGGCACATCAGGACTAAAAATGTGGGTAAAGATCTACTGGACTAAGGGATTTATAGGAGTTCTTCTTCCCCTCTCAAAGCAGGACAAGCAGAGGCAGCACTCAGAGGGTCAGAGCTGCCCCCTGTGCAGATGGAACCACACCTGTCCATGCTCACAGCCCAGGTGGCAGAAGTCTGGGGACTTCCAAGCACCTTTGCAGATACCTAGTCACAAGCAATCTGGCAACCCCAGGAACTATTTGTGGTCCTCATGGGAATGAACTGTATAAATTAATACAGCCTTCCAGAGTAAGTGCAAGCAAAGGTTGTCGAATTGCCCAGATGAGAATTTCTCCAAGTTTGCATTCTGCAGACCCACCAAAAGGCTCCCTGGCTTTCACTCAGACTCTACTCTCCACAAAACTCTCACACCATAGCTGTGTAAGAGGTCCTTAGCAGTCACTGCTTTAAATGACAGTTTTTAGACCTGCCTTCACTTTTTCTGCACCGGATCTGGGAGCTTTAGATAAATTTCATGCTGCTCTGATCCGTTTCCCGGGAAACAGAGCTAGAGCAGCAATGAAGGTTACATCCCATACATTTTCTAATATAAGTTTCATTATTTCTTTTATTTTTGTAAGGAAAAATAGAAAAAAAAAAAAAGTCCAAACAACAAGAAAGCAAGTAACTGATTTCCTCAGAAGATTATTTTAGAACTAAGTAAAAAGTGAAGATTGAAAAGATTTTAAGTTCAGGCTTAAAAGCATAAGTCTTTTGTTGTAAAGCAAGATAGGTCACTCTTCAAAAGTCAGGCATGTATTCAAGTCGAGACTATTATAAGACTATAAAAAGCAGATTGTTTCTAATATCTACCACAGCATGTGTAACCAAGGCACTGACAAAATATTTTTTCATTTCCAAATGAGAAAGTGTAGAATTTCATTAGCAACCAGCACACAAGAATTACTGAAGAGGCAATTTGCCCTTAAGCTGCTAGTTGAGAAAGAGAAAAAAGATAACAGTGAGGTGCAATGATTAATGAATTTATTTATTTTTCACAAAAAAAAAAAAAAAAAAAAAAAAACAAAAAAAAAAAAAAACCACAACCCACAAAAACCCAAAAACACAACCTTTCTTTCTGCAGTATTCACAGCAGCACTGTTTCCTTTGCATTTGGTATTTCTGGCTTCAGCTGAAAGGAAGATGCTGAAATAGCATCTTCATTGCTGGCAAGCAGCTAAGCAAACACAAAAGCCATTGAGAGCAGGGGGATCACAGCATCCCGTCAATCTCTGCATTCACACATCGGCTGTTGGGACACAACTGCATACATTTATGAAAATCCTGCTGTTCTGAGTGGAGAATGAGTGCCGGCAAAGGACAAGGCTGAGTATTCATGGTGCCTAAAAAACATAGCATTTTCTATATAGCTTTTTATATGTAGCTCAGAACACTCCAGACAAGGTATTTTCAGAAAAAAATTAAAGAAATTCCTTGTATCACACTGGAGAGCAATTCTCTTGCTTAAAAAAAAAAAATCAGCTAATTGATTTCAATGACATTTATAACTATCTACATTTATCACTTAACTCATGTTGTAAAATACATACCTGCCAAACAGCAAGGCTCAATACCATAGTGTGACATTACCCTGATCATATGTTCACATAGATGATTTGCACACTATGGTTGCCATGGGAACCTCTCAGTGCATTTTTTTTTTCCTGTGTTCTCAGTTTATAATCTCAAAGTAACACTGCAATAAATGTTAAGTATAAAGTACAAGGAATGTCAGGAAAGAAAACAAATCTGTTTCATTCAGTACCAATTAATGTCAATTCAGAACTGTTTGTTTAATTTTCATGGTCTCCATTCAGAGCTTCTTTTTTCCTTTGTGAGTTGTTCCAACTGATATAATTGAGTCTCCGAGATTTCTTATAAATCCAGAAATATGAATTGAAGCTTCATTTTCTGTCACCCAAAGTTCCTCAATACTTGTTTTCTAATATCCCTAAACCCCATCAATGTTTTTTTTTTTCTTTAAAGATTTGACACTAAATATATTGGCTTGGATAGAGACAGCTCTAAATCACACTTTATTTTGGTTATTGTAGCACAAAATTTATTGCAGCTGTTTCTGACATGACATGATGCATTGTGTCACATCCTCACACCTCATACCAAGCTATATTTCTATTTTTTTTGGTGCTTAATAAATCTGCATTTTCCAGAAAAAAATCTCAATTACTTTGGTTTTAATTACTGGGTTGTGGTTTTTCACTTGTTCATCTTTGTTTTATAATTTCAGTTAATTCTAGGAATACTTGATTAATTAAAGCAAGAATGTTATTTCCACCACTATTTTTCATGGCATACAAGATAAAACTTTAGCTTTCTATGTAGATTGGAAGTATACATATTTAAATTCCATCAATACTAAGTCATGTGTTTTGAACTGGGTGGGGCACTGAATTATTACATCTCTTTTACATCTCTTGAGATCAACACTTGGACATAGTTCAAGTTACAAGTGAAATGAGTTGGGTGGTCTCAGGAAAATTCATTATAAACAGCATTGCTCATCTGAAAATTGCACCAAACTGTGAACATCTGCTACTCTTCTGAAGAAGCAGAATCTGGAATACATTAATACTGGGCTTAGTGAAACAAAGATTCTTTAATCATGGCAAAAAAAAGCAGCTTTATCAGAACAGTGTAAATGCATAACTAAAATATGAAATATAGACACAAGGTCATTATTACACATTTAATTACTACAGTCTGCAGAGTTCATATGGAATTTCTTTAAAAATGTGGTTACCTTTTTCTCACAAAATTCATCAGGTAAAATCAAAACAAACAAGAATGTGACCATCAGGCCTGTTCTGTGTTGGTTTTGTCCCCTTGGGTGATACAGCAGATCCTCCAGCCTGGGAGTTCCCATTAGGACAGCTCTTTCACTTCACACCATCATTCCACCTCCTACAACTGGGTTTTCCAGGAAGGTTTTGACCAAAAAGAAGTCAATGACAGACCATTCAGTTGTCCCTTGGATCCTAGTATGTAACTAAATTGCTTTGCAACCTGCCTCCTGAGAAATACTTAAAAATATGAAGAAGTTGGTGGGGAAGTGTCAGTATAGCATCTACAGGATCTGTTAACCTATTCTGGCTAATAGGTAAAGTCAAACTGATATATAAAGTATAGGCTATGAAATATCCTCAGTGAATCAGCAGAAGTTGAGTGGTAGTATATAAAATGCTGTACTTAGAAACAACATCCACTTGAATCAATACAATTTCGGGTTTCTTCTCTCAACAACAACAGCTAAGAAGAAAAGACCTCAAGGGTGTAGAAAATGAGCTGTCAGTTTTCATGGCAGGCAGCTAGAAGGACTATCCAGGCTTAAGTAGGAACATTCAGAGGGCAACTAGTAAGTACTTTTAAGCTGGAGACTTGTACAAATGAGTGGGAATGATGTGGATCACTTCCCAGTAGACTGGAAAGTTTGCCTTCCTTTACCCAGAATCAAATGTATACCAAAGGCCAGACTGCAACCTCTGGGGTACACCCACATTCAAAATAGTCAAGTGCCAGGTCACTGATACATTTTTAAGAGGTGCCTTGAATACCTTGCAAACAATCCAACAATGCTGAGCCAAGCGGGAATGGAATCCAGTAAAGTGGCACACACCCACTGCCAGAACACCCCCTTTCCTGCAGGGATGTACAGGTACATGTGCACTGAAGCACTGGCAGCTTTGAGCAGCTCTGAAAGCCTTAAAGCTGCCTTCCTGAGCTGACCACACACTGACTGTGCTGCACTGAGCCTGGTCTTACTGCTATTACCACGATAACAGACGATAGCAAATTTTAAACTGCTGTAGATGCAGAGATGCTGTATGTAGAGGAGTTCTAGTTACCACAGTGTAAGACATATTTTACTTCTGTAGGGGTAGATCTACAGTGTAACTCATGTAAAGATTTACTTATTTTTTCTTCTATTTCTTCCTTGTTGTTATTCCTTAACTAAAAGCTTCACCACTCAGGTTTGGAACTGCTTCAAATTCAAGCTAGTCTATCCAGTTCCAGGGAAGGCCAGAGTTTTGCAATGAGGAAGTTGGCTTTGGACAGAGAAAGGCAAACAATGAACTTACTGACAGCAAGGTACTCCTTATCAGCTGACCTGTGGTAACACCTGGGTATATTTCTTCCCTACTGTAAAAGCAAGGCAGGTCATTCAGCTTAAACAACACTCTGGGAAACAGTAAGTTATTAAACTTAATAATTTGAATTCCTTGTAATCATCTGTTCACTCAGCAATTTTTTGTGTTCCAGGGCTCCTGCATGCCTTCTCTGTATTTAATCCAAGGAAGGTAAGCTATCTTTAAAAAGGGCCAAACTGTCATAAATCGAAGCAGAACTCAGAGCAGTCAACTTGGCTAATAAGAATTATAGCCAATACATTATTTCACTTTTAATTTCTGATTTAGCAATTAAATTTTATATACTTGCTTAGCATTGGTTCTTTTGTTTAAGAATGAAGCAGTAAGATTGCAACACTACATATCTCCATATGGCAGAAACAGCACCCAAACACTTAAAAAGATGAGCAAGAACTGAAATCAAGAACATATGATAACAAAGTTTTTGACTTGTATGTATATCAGAAACACAATAAATCCTCAAAAACTCAGCTTAGTTTTCACATATTGTAGTCTAAAATTTCCTTATACTCTAGCTTATTTTTATTCTCTAAGATAATATTTAAAACATAGACATTAAACCTGTGTATGTTCCAGGAAGAGAAAAGGAAGGTATTAACAATTTCACAGGGCTTTTCAGTCATGTAAGGTAAGGTTCAGATCACATAATTTTTCTCCAGAGATGGGAAGCAAATAAATTTTAAAACTTACAGGTAAAAGAAAAATTTAGGAAGCATACCCTCCTGAACTGCCACAGTCCTACACAGGAACTCCATTTGGGCTGCCAGAAGGCATTGCTGCGGGTGTCTGCTTTTGGTGATAATAATGTAATACCAGCCCACCCACTCGGAATAGCAGACTCGGGATGTTTTTCCTCCTCAGCTCCATAAGCCAAAGAGTGTAAGGAAAATTCTCCTCCTGCTATGGTAATGCAAAAGTCATTAAGGTCATCAATCATGCTATGGCCAACTATACTGGCCTTGGGTAGGAAAATGTCCATTTGGATTCAAGTCCACAATAACTGGAGTATCTGTCTTTTGCCCAATTATTGTTTAGCATTAAATGCATGAACATTACAGCAGTGGAACTAGAAGTCATGTTTCCCAGCCTCAACAGAGGATCTTAGCATGTCAGCTCAGACACTACTAGATCCACATGTATGATCTTACCCCATTTTTTAAACCGTGTTGTGAATGAATGATCAAAAGCAAATTAACATTGTGAAAAAACATATAGTGAGTTTGTAGCTCTGTACTAAAAACCCTGTCCACCTGGGGATTCTGCAAGCACAAGAGAAAACAGCTTTCTCTAAAATAACCAGAAAGTGCTAACCTTCTGACCCTGACTATCATTAGTTCCTAGAATCTGGTGATAAAACAGAGATAGAAGAATCTTGAACTTTGTCAAATAGCCACAGGCTGAGAAAACAGATAAATCGAAGTAAGCAAATTCACAGAAGATGAGTCTGATAAAAACCTCAAATGCTTAGTTCCCTCCAGCAATCTGGAGCTTAATTTATCATTGATTCTCAGAAATCAGTACACTCTTTTCCATACTACTGTGTTTAGTCCCTTGGCTAATGACAACTTGTAAACTTTTACATATTCTTTGTGAATTTTCTTGCACTGTTGTTTTATAGTATCCCATCTTTATTTAAATATTTTAACTTCTGTCTATCAAATGAGGAGGGAGAAGAATTTTATATCTATCACATGGATCAGCACTGCAATTACAGAGGAGTTCCTGTTATTGCCATATTCCTTTTGAGTAACCCTTTGGTCTATGCCTCACAGACCCACTGGGGTGTGACACTGCACAAACACTACACATGTTATGATCTGTTTTAAGAAACAGCATTTAAGATGCCAGTAAAAGGGAGTCATCAAATTTCTTGAGAAAAATTAGAACCCTCTGGCTTCTTTTAATTAATTTTGCCCCATTTCAGATCTTAATATGAAAAACTCACATATTAAATGGTACTACTAGTATACAAGTAATGTGATTTTTTCCAATGCATAAACATGTCACAGTATTTTCAAACTCATCAGATCTTATTTTTACAACAGGATTAATGACCATAAAGTTCTAGACCTATCTTACATGTAAGATCCTATCTCCCTGTCACTGTAAAATCCATGAAGCAGGATGACATATAATATTGCTGTAAATGCCATAACTTAATAGTAGCTTAGTACATTTTTGGCAGAATATAAGCTAAACTATACTTCAATATTTTAGGCTTTATAAGAAACCACTGCTATACAACAAATACTGTATCCAGGGGAATCTAATTCTTTGAAAAGATGAACAGTTGGATGCTTCTCATAAAGTCCCTTGATGCTTTGAATCTGTTCTAAAAGTGGCCAGTTTCAAAAACATTTACAGTCTTATATGTTAAGATTTCAGGAACCTGGGTTCCTTAAAAATACCAAAGATTTAAGCTCACAAAAAAAAACCACTCATAGAAAAAAATCCTTAAGAAAAAGGAACTTCAGACCTTAAACACTGTTTATACATAGTAGCTGTACCCTATGCAATATACTATAATCCAAGACATTTATTTCAAATTAGGAGACATTTTTCAAAATAAAACATTACAGCTTGTAAGAAAAATGTGACCCTTGGGGACACAAATTTCTCAAAAAACATTATTAAATACCTCTATTTGGAGTTTATATTAGATTTGAAATCCAAAAGAGCACAGTCCGAACCCACAATATAGGAAAATGATTTTTTTTTAATTTAAAAAAATAATTCCATAGATAAAAATCATATATCAATATAAAGGAAGGTAACACCTAAGCTGGAAACTATAGATAAAAATGAAAAGTATCTTAAAAAGCATGTAGTCACTTGCCTAAATATGCTCCATAAACACTTTAAAACAATGCTTTGATATTTCTGGAAAGCTGTAGGACAGTTCAGTATCACTCTGCCTTCAGTGCCACATCTGCTCTAGTTCTGTCCCCATGGCAATCAGGCCACTTCCTACTCAGTTCTCCCTTGGCTGAGTTGTTTAGTTCCCCCAAATCTTTCATACGTGAGTCACCGACACACTTACTCATACTTTAAAAAAATCACTAAGATTTCAGATGGTGCTAACATATTCAAGTGGTGTGTAGGTGTGTTATCTGATGCATACAGTTACCATGATCATCTTCTATAAGTAAGTTCTACATTAGAGATAAACTGGATAAACTGACTGTATGATAGACTTATTATGACCTTTCCTGAACTATGCCCACAAATTAACACCTATTTACATTAGAAGGAGCATCCCAAGCCCCTAAGCACAAAATAAAACTGTATGGTTTATTTTAAATAAAACACTTTCTTTGAGCAAAAAATGAATTAAAGCTCTCATATCTCATAACTCTGCCATCACATTAAACGGAAGTCGTAGATGCCATGTAGGTGAAAGGAGCGCATTTGCCTCCAGACCTAAGAAGTTTCAAGACCCTGACTTTTAAGTTCACATTTTATTCCATATAGTATGGCCTTCTTCAGTTTATCTTAGAACACTAGGAAAACTAGGCTGGTACACAAGAATAACTAGAGTTGAAATATTCACACTCCTTCTGATACCTTTGAGGAGCATCTCTCAGGTAAAGCAGTGGGTGAATCTGAGGCTTGGACACATGGTAGTCAGGGTCCCTTGACTATGGGCAGACTCTTTTTTTCCAGCAAGAACTGTGCTGACTAAAGAATTTACTGCCCACAAGCTGTCTCCAGCTGCTTGTAAGTCTCCCTCTGGCAGGGGCTACTGACATGTGTGCATCTGGGTTGCTAAAAACAAATCCAGCAATCTCAAGTGGTCCAAATAGAAATTCTCTCATAAGTGGTGTTATCTGGGCTGAAACAAGTTAGGGAGTGCTCAGAAGCAGGCCAGTGTGACTGCCTGGAGGGCACTGCAGCCCCTGAGGAATGGAGACAGTCACTGTTTTAGCCAGTGCAGGTGCAATCAGAAAAGAGACGCACCTCCAGTGCCTGAGTTTTCACACCAAGCCACTGTACCTGCTGTACAGATTAATCTGGCAGGAGAGTTTACTCTCAAAGTGCCTAAATTGTGCTGCTACTCTCATAACACCACCCACAATTTAATGAAAGAGACTGTCATTCTTCTCATTACGTTTTTGTGAATTTCGTTTAAAATTTCATCAGCTAGCTGCAAGAATAAGCCTTTGGCATGACTTCCACTACTAACACATTTTCAGCTATTTCTCTGAAAAGTTTGTGTCTCTGAGGCTGATATTTTGCAGTAAGACACTGCTGTATGTTGATGTGGGTTTTTTTGTTTCTTTCATGAAGAATATTCTATATTTAAACAAGTCTTAACACTTGAAAAAGGAACATTTGGACAGAGTTTGGAGAACTGCAAATTGTAGTATCTCCTAACACTCAATTCACAAAAAATATGATCTGTTTCCATTGTTCATCACCTTCTTAACCATCTCAGATCTTACTAAATTTCAGAAAATAACTGAGATACAGGGAGAGCCCCAATGCCTGCTTTGAAGGCACTGTCTTTGGCTTGGAGCACTAAAAGACCTTTTACTTTACTTGTTTTAGCAGGTCTAGCATCTCATGGAACTTTCACTCAAAAAGATACTACTACTTCAGGATGTAAATGCTACTTTATCCATTCATAGACAAAGAAAGGACACAGAGATAAAATCCCTTTGGCAATTCAAGGAGCAGATTTCCCAAATCTCTCATCATTAGCTTGCCCATAAGACATCTCTCTGACAATACCATCTACAATCAACAGAACATATTTCTCAGAACAGCAACAACCGTGACACTGGTAGCTTCTATGGACTAAATTATGTCATGTTCCTGCTGCCCATTAGCATTTTAAACTATATCATGCTGCAAAATTCTCTGTACAGTTGTTCACTGTCTGCAGTGGTGACTGCAAGACATACACCTGAAAAAGGTTAAAAATATGTTTTATTTTTGGAATGTCTAGTACACACACAATCTCTCTCCAAATCAAATAAACCACAAATCACTAATTTTAAAATTAAATCATATTTTTGCCTATACTGAAGTTATTTATTTGCAGGTCAAATGTATAATTCACAGACCATTTAGAGTCCTGTGAAATTATGGTAGAACTTGGCTTTAAAGCTGACAGGAATGCATTCTTTCAGGTAGGCTCCAATTTGTAATTCTTCCCTGGCTACTCAGCATCAATATGATGATGCAGTCATCAGCTAAACTGAGTACATGAAGCAAAATAAAGGGAACTCACAACCTTCCCAAAAGAAAATTTGTAAGTACAAAAATGAATGTGAATTCTCTTTCATCTCAGCATGTACATTTTTCTCAGGAGATCATAAGTTGTGTTCTCCTGTGTGACACAGCAATGGAGATAAACAATCATTGTAACACTGGTGGAGAATCTGGGTATAGACATGAATCACTAAATGCAAGCAAGACAGTTGTTGCTTCTGTGTTGTTAAATTAACATAAGCATTTTGAGATTACTTGCTTTTTCAGCATCAGGATTTCAACATACTATTTTTAAATGCAAAATTCATAGTGATCTTAAAAAAACAAGTTACATACAGTAAAATTATACTGAATAAGAATAGGTTATCATTAAAAGTAGGACTGTATATTTTATACCACTCTGATTATAGTCTGATGCTTCATTCTGTTGAGTCATTTAGGAATTAAGTACACTCATTTGATGTACGAGAAAGAAACCTGCATGGCAGAAAAAGAAATTATTTTACTCCATTTACCAAGCTTTCAACTCACTCATTATAAAATCCCTCTGTTTCCTTACTCCTACAGTAGAGAGATTTAGCAAAACTATTTACTGAGATGGCTTCATATAGCAAAAACATTCAGATTTTTACTAAACAATGCTTGTTTTGTTGCTTGTTTTCAGATTCTTGCAGCACTAATAGTCCTGTTTTTGCCAAGACTAATAACCAACAGTTGTAAATATGTTTCAAACAACTGGAGGCTGAAGAGGAAACAGATCATATCAATGGATTTGTTTGTGAACAGAATTCAATGTAACCATTGTGCACGGATTACAATTCAGCAGTCACATTTTTACATTTTTTTTATTAGTTATGTTCTGGAAACCATAAATAATGTACTCATTTGAAAGAATTGCATGAATTGACCAAATCTACATAATCCTCTGGAAGTTTCCTCTGAAGTTCATTCATATTTGGAGCATCAAACACATCTCTGGGCAACGTGTTCCAGTGCCTCACCAACTTCATAATAAAAAAAATTTCTCCCTTCTATCTTGTCTAAACCTACCCTCTTTCAATTTAAAGGCATTTCCCCTTCTCCTATCATTCCATGGCCTTGTAAATGTCTCTCTTCACCTTTCTTGTAAGCCCCTTCCAGATACTGGCCATCTGCTCTAAGGTCTCCCCAAAGCCTTCTTTTCTCCAGGCTGAACAACCCAACTGAATCAGTCTTCCTAGAGAAGTGCTCCAGACCTGTGGTCATGTATGTAGCCTCCTCCAGACCCCCTCCAACAGATCCTTGTCTTTGCTGTGCAGAGGACTCCAGAGCTGGATGCAGTGCTCCAGGTGGGGTCCTAAAGTTATTCAAAATAACAGAGTTTGTTTATAACAATGTCATGTCAAAATAACAGAAATGGCTGCTCTTCTGCCACTTTAGTCCGCACATATAACCAAACAAATCACAAAAGACTTAAGGAAAAGTAGCAATCTCATTCCTCGTTTACCTCTCCATGGTTTTCAGTGAAAAAAGGTTATGCCACCAAGATTCACTTGTCCTTCCCCGAGATGTGAGCTTTACTATCATATCTATTTTATAAAATATAGTAATTAAGAGAATTAGATAGATATCTATGGATAACCATATGGGAATACTAAACATTTTACAATAACAGATAGCAAAGCACATAGAAAGCACACTGGTCTGCCTAATAAAAGTGTGTGGTGTTTCTTCTCTCTTCCATCAGTCCCCACCACCAGTTTCAACAATGACTCTTACCATGATTCCTTCTCTTTTTAGCTTTCATCATTGGTCCACTAAAGAAGTCTTAATTCATATGCATTTACCTTCTATTGAGAGGCTGCTGAGAACTTCTCAAGAAAGTCTGCATACTTCCTCTATTTCTTCTAACTTTTTTCAATTCTATTTAAAAATTGAGGTTTCACTTAAAGGTCACATTTGGCATATCCATGGAACAGGATTAGGTGATACTGTTGCATCTCTTAATTGCAGATTAGACTCGCTAAGCCAGAACATCCTCTTCTCTCTGCAGCTGTAATTCAGCCTTTACCTTTTCAGCTTGCCCTAAATTGTCTCTTCCACACTTAACAAAGAGAAGCTCTAATTATTGTTTATAAACAGTCTACTCTTCTGCTACATTTCTTATAGTGTAAGTTTTTACTAAAACATATCCTATTCCACCCTTCTCTTAATGACATCCACATCTTCTGGGTTTTTTTTTTTTTTGTTCATTCTCTCTTTTGGTTCATCCTCAAACATTCTTTCTTGTCTAGTCCTATCATTTAATTCAAAACACCCTAGTAAAAGATCTTCCTAATGTCACTGTTTTACTTCCCTCTGGATTCTTCCTAATCAGCTCTTTAATCTCCTGAAGTTATCAATATCACAAATGTATTACGGAATTTCTGGATCCACCATCTCTCCTGCTAGAGTCACATTCTCCTTAGATGATATTCCCTAATTCAACTTCTTCCACCATTACTTTTCATCTTTGACTTCAACATAACATGCTTCTGAAAATAATTTTGAATTCTCCTTTCAATCTGAAACCTTCACCCATTTTCAACTTCAGAACTCCAATTCCTTGTGCAGGAACAATCATTTGGGAAAAAGTCAGCATGGTAAAAATTAAATATAGTAAATTTTATTCATCTAGTTTTAAATTCAAAAATCTCTGCAGTCAATCCCACTGTTCTTGACTTATATTAAAACCCAATATCTTAGAACCTAATAGCTAAAAAGCTGCTAAATTCTATCAGTTCTCATGTCAGTGTTTCCAGAATACAGTGTTTTCCCCTAAAACCTGGCATGCATCTTTCTATATATTCATCATATTTCCCATGAGGAGTATGGTAGTGCTTCTTGCTCTACCCACTATACTTCTTGCCTTGCTACTCTTGAGTTCATTCAAAGAACTGTATGTTTTCTCTTCTCCGCCTCTTAAAACTCAGAGCTGCTGCTTTTCATTCAGATTTCCATCTGGAAAATTGATTTGATTTTCCTCTCCATCAACTCCCTAACTTTTATCCTTAACTCTACATGATGCTTCCTATCTGTTTACTCCTGAAATCATATTTTCTAACTGTCATCTCGGTGCTTTCTTTTAACCTGCCCCTTGTAAAATACAGGAAATTTTCTCACAAAAATGTAAAAATATTCAGACACATATAACAATATTTTGCAAACCAGATAAAACCATACTCATTATGGTAGTACAAGTAGCAACTCATTATCCAGAGAATCTAAATGTACTACGCTTTGGTTTTTTTTAATCAATTCATTTGCAGGAAGAAATTTTACAAAGAAGATTCATGCCCAGCTTTCAGCTACTTAATATGAAAGCAAATCCTAACATACTAATTAAGTAAAAATTCTGAAGTCTAAATTCTGTAATATCATGACAGGTTTGAAGAACAAAGAGCCATATAAAACTAGTCACATTTGCAATCTCCTTTTCCTGTAATCATGTCTGTATGCCAAAAAGCAAAGTACAGCATTTTTCACTGATACTTGGTAGTTAAGGGGTGCTTTCACTGATGCCAAGATCTGACTCTGGGTCACAATTACAGCCCATTTTTGCTATTCTGTTAAACCAAGAAATCCCAGTTTGAATTACAGCCCCTAAAAATCAACTAACCTTTCAATATTGAAGCTGGAATGAGACAATACAAAAATCCCAGGAGTTTGAGCTGAAATTAGTTTCTGGATTTAAACAGCTGGAGGGGGGAAGGGAGACATGTCTGAAGGAAGCATATTGAGAGCAGCAGGACTCCCTTCAGGAGAGAAAGAGAGAACAGTTAGTAAAAGGAAGCAGGATAAATAATGTGAGAAGAACAGTGTCTGTAAAATGAAGAAGGCATAAAAAGAGAGGGCAGTGATAAGTCTTACTACAAAGTGGAACAGAAAACACAGAGGAAAACAAAGGAGTGGAACTGGTGATGCTCCAAGATTTTATGTAGAGTCTTATCTTTAAAGTTGTAATTGTTGCCTCTGATTAAAGTGTAAAACACTGAAAAAGACATGTTATTACAGAATAAACTAACATGGAGATTTGGGAGTTTCGTATAAGGCCAGGAATAAAGAGCCTCTCAGACTAGGTACAGCGAGTTCCTCAAGTGATCTGAGCCCAGCTATGCTGACAAGAGGACATTCTCCAAAACCTGCAATTGCACAGGACACAACAATAACTCAAGATGCAAAGATGCTTTAGTCAGCATTATGTTTATGCATATCTCATGGACTGCACCTACCAATATTAATGTAATTTCAAATTTCTACTGCAGTGTCATTCAGCTTCCCAAGACCAGACAGGTATCAAGCACTGATCCAAGTACTAAATCAAGGACAGCTTCAGCATCTAAATACATGACACCTGTTTGGAAGTACATACAAGAAAAAAAAATATATTTTCAAAAATGCAGATGCAGGCACCTAGTTCTTGGGAAGGAACCTTTGTGGTACAGCATGAGGCTAGGACCCAAAATATGCACAGCCACTAAATGCTAAGATTATCTAGGACTTAGTATTGGTAATTGCACCCTTGCATAATAAAATTCTTAGTGCTGTTTCAGCTTGATATAACATACTTTTACATTATTTCCTAAGCTAAAGAGGTGAAAATTTACACACTTTTGCAGTACACATCTCCTGCCACTCATTGGTTAAGGGTTAGTATGGCTAATAAGATTTGACCCCAAGGAAAGAAATTTTAGAACAAGGATATCTTCATACTGGATAAGAGAGAACTCTGTAGGAAAAATACATGCATTACCTACATGCCAGATGCAAAATAAAACCCAATTTAAGTAATTCCTCTATTTCCTCAGCAGTGCTATTATAACCACGCAAAAAAAAAAAAAAAAAGAGTAAAATTTCCATGTGCCATTATGTGAGATATTATATAACATTGTAATTTATTAATTATTTCTATAATACTGTTGAATACCTAGAAAATATATAATATTAGTATTTCACATGTGCTTCATAGAACTAATTCTTGAAACAGAAGTCCTGGGACCAAATCCTAATAAAATGGCTATAAAAGGTTCTCATTCACCTTTTTTCCCACACTGAAAAAAAGTCAGACCAGATCTGTGAAAGTTAGAAAAAGTTTATAGTCACTGGAGCCAGAAGAAAACGACAGCCAACAAACTGCGCAAAGGCTGTAGAGTTAATGTGGGAATTACTGGACATAGCAAGTTGCATTTCTGCAAGACACCTTATTATCACTCTATTTATTTAGTGTACTTCCTCAGACACTTCTACAAGAACTTACTTATAGAAATGCTCCCTCACTGTGAAACATGCACTGCAGGATAGGATATAAATTTATAACTTCTACAATAAGAAATTGTAGTTAGAGATTCTAAAAAATGCTGGTCATCTCAGTATCATATCCTCAATGACACAGATGAAGTATTATTGCATAATTTCCTCTGAAGATAACAGAAGGGCTTGATGATTACTTCAACACTGGATTTGATTGAATGGCTTGTTTCATTTTCTTGTAGAACACTATCATCATCTGGTGGTATATTTTGCTACTATGTAAACTGCATGCTATGAAGATGAAAGCATTTCATTTACTTAGCATTAAACCTTTAGAAGAAGACAGATTCTACCACCTTGCAGTTATGCCAAACTATGTGGGGGTGGAAAATGCAGTAACATGAAATTAACTTGACAGAACTGCTGAGGATTTTCAGAACAAACAAATGCCAACATTTTACATGAATGAAATTTGAATACTTCTCTGTCCAGAAGTAAAAGACAGACTAAATAAAACAATAGAGGTCAAGATTGCTTCATATCCTTATTCACACTATCTACAAAGTATAAGGGATATGAGTTTTTAAGAAAACCCCACAGGTTTTTCAAACAAAAATACTTTTCATGTAGTTTTTCTTATAATTGGAGGTGGATATCTCACATACAAAAGTCAATTATTTATTATGACATTCAACCAGAATCTACATAAATCAGTTGTTGACTTACGTGGTAACTTTTCAGTCTAACAAAATCAACTTTCATGGAGATGAATCTTTCTGAATTTCTGCTGAGATTTTTAATGTGCTCCACAAGATCAGCACAGAACTTATAGCCACCTTTGAGGACACAGAGAACCACAATATCATTGTCTCCAATGTCTTGCATAATATCTTTCGCCAGTCGTTCTGTCCTGCACAAAAAAAAATTAGAGATAAAATAACTTTAGATGCAGATGCTCTAATGTCACGGTACGCTTCACAAACACTATGGTGAGTATACAGCTTGACTGGCATTGCTTAAGTAGCCTGACTTCACAGAGTGATTTAGGTTGGAAATGACCTTCAAGATCATTGAGCCCACCCTTTGACTGATCACCACAATGTCAGCTAGACCATAACAGTAAGTGCCATGTCCAGTCTTTTCTTGAACACCTCCAGGAATGGTGACTCTACCACCTTCCAGGACAGCCCATTCCAGTGCTTGATAGAGTTTGGATCCAGCTCACAGATGGCAGATACAGTGATGGATGCAAGATGCAAAGCACTTGAATCTAGTTAACCTTAAATGCATAGATTCCCCAGCTATACAAACATTTCTGCTTTATACAGCAGAAATGAAGAGTGCAAAGAGTTTCAGTGACTTGTTCAAGGTCACACACAGGCAAATAATCGAGCGAATGCCCCAGTGAACCCGGAATTGTGGGGCTCCCAACCAAACCTATCCTCTCTGGCAATTCTGCATGGCAAACACAATATGGCAGATGATTGGAAACAAAAGGTACGCATTTCTGCCATGCAACGCTACATACATTTTCAAGATAAAAATAACAAATATTAATCTTAATAATAAATGTAAATAATAAATATTAACTTTAAAGATAGCATTTCTAGACCCCCAATAGGATACTGGGTCATTTCTAGATGTAATGAAGTATCAACAGAAAACTTAACAATGCTGTTTGATGTTTTGAGGAAAAACAGCTCAGTGCATTATACTCTGTAAACACTTCCAATGGAAAATTCTTTGACAGCTCTCTGAATTAGATTAGTAGTATCAATGAGAGTGGACTTGTTGACAGGATACAATTTATTAAATAATCCTATAATTTATCCCATATATTTTATTATTACATTTTTCAGGTTTAGGTTTTTTTTTTCTTTCTCTATCAATTGTAATACAGAAATCAATTTGCCCCTACATAAGTACATTGATTGAACTTTAGTGAAATCTGTGCATGGAGCAGAGAAGAATAAGCTCTAGACTGAAGATAATATATTAAGTATGAGAAACAGCTGTTGCTTAATTTCCACATATTTTATTTTTAATGCTGTAGCAAATTCCATATAGCAATAATTAGTATATTTTTAGAGAGCAATAGAATATATTAGAAAAATTAGATCATCTCGTTTGATCTGAAATATATCATTCCTTTTAGTGTTGTAAAAATGAGGATCACCTACTTTACTGAAGATTAATAAAATAGTCTTTTATCATCTTTTATCAAGTCTGAGAATGGGGAAAACCTCTCATTAAGAAACATTTCTTTGATGAATTTTCATTTTTTATATTGTTCCTCAGACTGTTTGCAGCTGAAATTTCCAGGAATTCCAAAGGTCACTTTGTATGTTAAAAGTGTAGGAACTCCAGGACAGACAAAAATGTACTAATTTAAATTTCTAAATAAAAATATCCAAGTTTTTAACTTATAATATTTTAGGACAAAGATCATACATGCACTGTATATGGATGACAGCCTTTATAAAAAAGAATAATACTACTGACCAAACAATTTATTTAGTAACATTCAAGCAACACATACCTGTCAACAATAATGCCATGAGGAATGAGCACATATTCCAGGTCACCATAGTAGTGCTGAGGATAAGTGAACAAATCCAGACTGTATCCAGGCCAGTTGTCTGAAATCTGAATATCAAATAGTACTGTCAAGAACACTTCATGGTGTTTGACATCATGTAACTGATACAGAATCAGCATTCTAGTATATTCTATTGGATGAATTTGTTGTGTGCCATACTTTCTTCCAGTTACAATTTACTATTTTGCTTTCCCCACTAATTATTTTGCTTCTCAGTACAACTCAGAAATCAAATGCTACAGTTTTCTTCCCACAGAATGTGGGAAATGTCACCTGAAATTACAAACAAGTCGACAGACAGAGGAAATATTTAATACTAAACTAGTGGCAAAAGTAAGTTTCTAAGTACTTTCAACTCAAAGTGTAAATATAATAGTGCCAGTAAGAAGGGATTTTCCAATGGGAGATTCAGATAGTGGAATTAAAAGACATAAAATTCTATATTAAAATTGTACATTTCTAGTTTAGAATGACTTAAAAGTCATAAATAAATAGGTAAGTATTCTACAGATGAAACAGCACATACAGAGAATAATTTATGTGGTTCATGAAAGATATCTGTACAAATCAGTGAAAAACTGTACTTCTTGTCGAAGGTGAGGTTCTTAATTTAGATGTCATCAAATATAAGTGATTACAAAATGTTTGCATCTCACCTCACTATGAAACTAGTCTGTAAACCCATATATTTACAGAAAAAATATTTTACAGATTTAATATACATTGATTTTGTAAGTATCAGAATACAGAGATTAGATCTCATAACATACAATGGTGGTAGAGATTAAGAAGATCAAAAATTAGCCAACGGTTGAAGGCTTCAGAAAGCTATGAAATGCAAAGTCACCATCACAAAAACTAAACAGACTCCAAAACAAACATTTTCCCTATTCCTTATGAAGGACAAGACTTGCAGGTTCACAAGATACCTTGAAATCATTGCAAAGCTTTGCTTCAATACTGGTTCAGGATAAAAAGCAACACCTAATAGGTTTTCCTTACATAATTCTCAAGTCACACATTGTCTTTCTACAGCCTGGCTACAGGAATCTTGATTACAAGGAGAAATGGTGACAACCTTGCCATAGTGCAGGGCATATGTTAATGGCATTTTTGCTACAGACAGTCTTTAAAGGACCATCACTGAAACTAATCTCTGCTTGCCATTTTATAGTAGAGCAATAAACAGTTTCTCACAGTTTTGGCTAAGATAACATATTTGATGTCGAGCTGTTCCTCCACATCCCCTCTTCTTTAACTCAGACACAGCCCTGCCTCTTGCTGTACTGAAACACTGTTCTGCTTTGTGGATTTTGGGTTGCTTGGGGGCTTTTTTTTCATATTCATTGACAGTTACAGGCTCCTTGACTGGCATGCTTTCTTAACTCTACCCAAAAATTTCTGCATCAAAAAAATTACTCATTGGCTACTGAATATTTGTCCATGAAGGGCATGACTGGGAGATCACTGGGAGCAATGAAAGCTTTTCCCCTGACTTACACAAGCCTTGAAACTACAAAAAAGGAAAAAAAGTTACTTAGTTGTGTTACTTATTTCCATAGAAACAGGAGATTATAAATAACCTCCTTGGAGAAGGTTTTAATTAGAGCAAATCTTGCCCCAGAAACACTACTGCAGTGTGCCTGGAAAGACTATTTTCCCATCTACTTTTTCGGTGCATGGGGAGATGAAACTTTTTAAACATTTTGTAGCAATGAGCAGTCTGTTCAAAAGCATTTTAATGCAAAGTGAAACAATTTCATTAAGTATTACAAACACCCACTACCAACCGCTGTCAGTGCTGCTTACTTCTGCATTCTTGTCAAATTGCATGGTTTCAGTGTGATGCAGATCAAATTAAATGGATAGAAACTGCTTTAGAATTCATACAATGCAGTGACTTTTACTTAGGCTACAACAAGTAGCTACAACAAGTCCTTTTTAAAACAGGATCACGATAAAATTTTGATTCTCCGATTTATCCTTCAAGAATAGCAGAACATAAACAGTGTAACTCTAAAATAATATTGAAGTTCTTGTTTACAAGTGCTTGCTGGCATTTAACAAATAAGATGAAATTCACATGTCCTTTCAAATTAATTATTTGTCGGATATAATAAGCCTATTTCATATTCTTCTTTCTTTTAAACAGGCACTTCCCAACAAGTCTAAGAAATTCTCATTTATCCTAAAGCTATTCACAGAGTTATGCTGTAAGACAATTTTCAAGTAACTGTAAATTCTTATGACTATTCTATTTGAGAATTTAAAAAGCCCTTAAAAATATGAAGAAAAAAATTCTGATTGTTTCAGAAAAAAACAGTGTTCAACTGGATAAGTAAATATATATTCTAAATACATTGGCATACTCATCTGTAAAACATTCCTACAGTGAAATAAAGACCTACTTTTAAAGTTCAGGCTTTGCATGTTTGAATAGCCCAGCAGATATTCTTCAGTAAGTCTTTAAAAAGTTGATGTAAAAGGATACAAAAAGGAATACAAATACATGGCAATATCCAAAAGCATTTCCCTGAGGCCTGAGAGACAAGCTGAAGACACTCAACACCTTTAGAAGAATGTTGCTCATTTTCTTGTCTGGCAAAGTGAGCACTGGGTGAGGTTTGAGCTCAGTCCTCAGCTCCAAGCGCCATGAAGCAAAGCCCAGCTTTTGTAACTTAAATGATGCTGCACTGGACTTACTGCTGGTTGGGTTTTTGGGGAGTTGAGCAGAAAAAATTAAACCAGTGGAGCAGAACATGGTCATGCACATTCACGTCTGACTTCGCAATGACCTCCTGTTGCTTGATGATATGCACAGTCAAGGTATGTCATTTATTACACAGGTGTCAGGAGATGTGGTTGATGTGTGGTGCTTTCAGACAGAGCTCGAACACACAGAGACAGGTCCTTCAGGAGGGGGATGCAGGGGATGTGGGAGTGGACAGTGTGACCACTGCCTACACAGAGGGCCCTGGCCATGATCTGGGCAGCTGACCCGTGAGCTTTCTGTTAAAATCCTAATGCCACATTAAAATAAGAACATACCTAAGACGGTGGCAGTGTTGACATTTGCTTCACAGGAGAATCTGGTGTGTCTATCAGAATAAGGATCACATTCATTCATTTTTGCACCATTTATCCATCCCTACAGGCACTCCAAACGCACTGCCAAGATTCGGGCTGTTTCCCACCCCAGAAGAACACGGGCAGCCCAACCCTCTTTCACGGCGCCCGCAGACTCTCAGGGGCCTCGCAGAGTTCCGGTGGGAGAAAGGCACCTCGGGATGCCTCAGGATCCTCATCCCCGGTACTGGAGCCTGGGCAAGCACAGCCAAGGACACGGGGGCCGCTCCGGGTGGTACCCGACCGTGTTTTCACGGCGGAAGCCGAAGGCGCGGCTCAGCCCAACACGCCCGTCCCCCTCCGGCGGCCGCAGCGGGGCCGGGGCCGGCGGGCGTGGCGGGACCGGCGCAGGGTGAGGAGATGCGGCCCAAGCGCCGGCCGGGGGGCCCGGAGGGAGCGGAGGAAGGGAAGGGAAGGGAGCGGGGGTTCAGCGCAAAGCGCCGGGGGGCATGGGGGAAGCGGGCCGGGGACCGGGGAGGCGAGGGCCGAGCCGGGCCGCGCTCCGCATTTACCACAACGCCGCGGCCTCCAGCGCTGCTCCCGCCCTGCCCGGCCATGTTCCTGCGCGCGCCCGCCCGAGGGGCTGCGGCGGGGCGGGGCCGCGCCGGGGAGAGCGCGGCTGCAGCGGGTGCGGGTGTGGGGTGCGGGTGTGGGGTGCGGATCTGGGGTGCGGGGTGTGGGATGAGGAGTGTGGGATGCGGGATGCAGGGTGTGAGATGCGGGATGCGGGGTGTGGGATGCAGGATGGGCGGTGCGGGATGCAGGATGCACGGCGCAGCGTGCAGGATGGAGGCTGTGCGGGTATAGGTACGGTCTGAATGATGGAAAGACTTGGGCAGGGCTGGCCAATGGGCCTGGCCTGAGTTAATGGGTAATATTAAGCTGGTGTGGTTTAAACTGCCATTTTAACAGGATATTCTTATACTCCAGGGAAGAAAAAAATGAAATTTCCTACAGTATAGTAATCATACTTTTCATCCTCACTGTCTTCTAGAGTTGCTGCTTGTTCCCATCACCGTGCACATGCTGGGGCAGGCTGTGTCTTCCCATTGCCCATGCCCATGTTGCCTATGCTCTCTGTGCAGTTGGAGATAAACAGATCAGGCACCAGGAACAGTGAAGCTTTCTGCTACTCCCTTCCAATACTGTTGAAATTATTATTAATATTCTGCTTGCACTGCCTCACAGATCAGAAGGAGCTTGTTTTTCTTCTTGGCTTACTCTGATCATTGCCTACGTTTACATTTCCATATAAGAAGTTCAAATTTGGACTTGCTCCACTCTTTTTGTATCCTGTCTTTTGTGGAAAATGGTAGTAGTCTCTCTGCCCCCTGTGGATAAATACAGAGCTTTTCACTTTCTTCAAATTGAAAGTTGGTCATAATTTCTAGTATCAATCTGTCAAATACACAGCTGGAAGAATTCTGCCATTCCTATACTAGAAAATATTAAAGGAAGAAAAAGTTGGTTTTAGGGGAGACCTAGGCATAGTGAAATATTCTTAGTGCTGCTTGAAGGGCTCTCACCAGCCAAGTAGGAAACATTTCAGGTTGGAATACTGCTATTCTAGAATGTGGTCATTGACACTTCTGGTCACAACAGATGGATGCAGGGAGCAGTTATGGGTATGTCTACACAGGGAGTTTGGTGTCCAATGTGGACTAGTTTTCCGATGCATCCTGTTAATGCACTTACAGTAGAACTGATAGGACAATTCTTAGGAATCCAGTGTTAAGAATGCTTCTATAAATTAATCACTAATTAAAATCTGGTGAAGTACTAGAGCAGTTGAAGATTATCTTGTGATAAATGCTTTGTTTCTTATATAAAGCCAGGGATTTTTGATGAATTAAGGAGCTATTCTTTAAAGAGCTATTGCTACAATAGACAGGTTGTCTGAAAGAACAAAATACAAGGTTTACAAAGTGTCAGAAATCCACCCCAGAATATATCTGCCTTAAAGTGGTGCCTGTATATGAAGACTCAAGTGTGCCGGGAAAAAATAGTTCCTCTTCACAGTGCTGTAAAATAATAAGTAATGAATTTGATAGACAGCATATGCAGACTTGTACAAACCTACATAAATCAAATAAAAATATTTTGGTAAAATGCATACAAGATTTTTGTAATGGACAAAATCCCTAAATAGATTTACATTTCAATTATGTGACAACATTTCATACAACTATTGAGAAAGAAACTTTAATGTTTCATCTGATCTTTGGGTTAAATGCTCCTGATACATATCCACACTTTTCAGGATTTGAAGACTCTTCTTGCCTGGAAGAATGCCTCCTAAAGCCCATATTTGCCCTAAAGCTGGCACAGTCAGAATCAAGTTGCCAATGAAGCTGCTGTTGCATTTATGTCACAGTGCTGAACTCTATGGATCTGAAGCTCTTTAGATTACAGCTAGAAACTCAAATCAATTCTGCCACTTCTATATGAGGACCATTTTCTTCTACCTTTCAAACTATTTGGGTTACTAGTATCAGAGCTTTCTGTATTTTTTAACCATATTCTTTATCAGACTACTGCAATACGAGAGATTGTTCTGACTAACTACAGACAGAAGCTTAGTGCTTTGGAAAGCATTAACATGAGCAGGACACTAAAAAATAAATTCCTCCAGCATTGTGCTGGAAAACTTAAGCAGGAGATGTTTGTTCTTCTCATCAAGATTGGATGAATGTGTTTGTTGAGTCTTTGTTTTGATATTCTTATCTTCCAGCAATTTTACAGGGCTTGTTTAAGAAGTGTAATGAAGTGTCATGTCTTGCTAATAACAATAAATATGAGTAAGGAAATTAAAAACTAGATAAATTTAGCTGGGGTACACTTTGAGAGTACTGCTGTCAACAGCCACACGCCCAACCCACAAAGCTGTTCTTCTCCATGGAAGATTTTTTCATTGGCACAAAACACATTTCGTTTCGTTTTGTTGCAAATGACACAAATTCATGGTTCTGTGAACTCACAGAATTAGTGGAAACCAGAATTAATGAGGTTCTTTGTTCATGATGGAAATGAAGCTGCTAAGGATTTTGTTATGGTGGAATGTATACTTACTGAATGTTCACAATTTTTTTTACAGTCTGAACTGGTATAGAATGAATGAATTTACAGTAGGCTTTCAAAACTTATTTTAATTACTTTAAATTATTACTTTAAACTTATTTTAATTATTTTAATTAGGGCCAAAATATGATCAGTGAAAGCATGATATTTGGGGCTTAACTATGAAAAAGCCTGTAAACATTCTGAAGAATGTTCTTACTATCTTTGTTTAGCTGTTTGTTTATGAACTAAAAATAGGAGGAAAAGAATAAACATTTCTAGATATACAACCAGAGGAAATGATCAAAGGGAGAAGAACAAAGAAAATAAGAGTAGATAATACTAACAAGTAGGACTGGGTAGGTCTGGACACATAGCCAAGAGCCATAAAGGAGCAGATGGAAGAAGTGACACACAGAGCAACAAAGCAGGGTAGGACTGATACACAAATCCCATGTGAATATATTTATATTTTTGGCCTTTACACAACTTTATAATTTCAATTAGACATATATTTCTCTCTTACTGTGCTACTGATAAAAGTAGGACATGCCCACCCTTTCACAACTTTAATGTGAAGAAATATTGAAAATAAAAGGTTGGGGGCAGGGATATACCAAGAAAGCAGTCCAAGGCAACTGTTACTGTTGAGTTACCTGTAAGCAACCTTTACAACTGCATTATGTATTCGGCTTCCAAGAAGCTAAAACAAACATTTGACAACTCAGTTTAATATGGAAACACCAAAACTAGACAAGAAAAGCATGAAAATCCAGAATATTTCGAGAGGTATGGCTTATCTAGGCAGAAGCTTGCCAATTAGGGGATGAAGTAAGAGCTCTTTTTCTGGTTCTGCCTGTTGCTGCAGCTGTTATGTGAACAGCAGAACTGTAAACAATCTTATCAAGCATAAACTTGAATTTCTTAGTGGTTACAAGGTAAGCTACAACACACACACCCCCAGTTGTGGCAAAGACATTTTTGGGTAAAATGGTTACTGAAGAGATTATTAAAAGCAAAAGTCTAGCATATGTACAGTACTTTAGGACATGTTGGAAACAATTCTAAATTGTTTGCATATCCAGTTTTAATATATTCCAGAATTTTGAGTTCTTGTGTATTACCTGAGGCAGTGACCCGGTCCACAGGATGGCTGCTGGAGACCCTGAGTGCAGCAGAACATGTCTGGCAGACAGTGTTCCAGACATCTGGGAGAACATGAAGCAGGATCTCAAACCATTCCCCTACAGTAATGAACACAGGGAGGCCATAGGAAATGGTGCCCCATTAGCAGGGCTAGGGAGCATCCTGTGATGTGCAGTAGAAGAGATGCACATTGTTCTCTGTGACTCCTGTACTAGAGCAGGTGACAGAGTGGCACTGCAGGCTGGAACCTGGCTCCTGACTACTTCCACTTCAGCAGAATTAGCATCATTTTAGAGAAATTAGAAAGTTTAGCTTTGAAGCAGTTGCAGCATTTAAGATCTACAAGGGAAGCTTGGTCACAGTTAACCTGTACTGAGTCTGTGAGACTGACTTAGGCTTTGAAAGTTAACTGGAGTAACTTTGATAGCAAGAAAATGGCTAAAAGCTGCCATTCAAGATATTAGTCTATTTTTTTGAATATTTATAACCTTCAAATCACAGAACCCCGGACTTTGACTTATTTGGTCTATGATAAACATCTTTAATACAAAACTACATTTTTGTTTGTTATTAATCTCACTGTGCCAAACTAGAGCAGCGAGGTTTGCTTTGCAATTTCCTGGCTCCTGAAGATACCCTTCCTGCTTTTCAGGTTCATGTTATTAATATAAAGTCCTTATAGCTGAAAGAAATGCAAACAGAAATTTCCTCTTGTCCTTCAATACTAGAATAAACTTTATATTCTTTATAATATTATGGAAATATTTGCCCTAACCAGCTATTTAGAGGTAATGATGTTTGAATGATAAAGCACTATTTTCAAGGAATGCTGCTCACATCATATCCTATGAAAAATTCATCATGCATGACCATGAAAACTAGTCAGGGAGTTGTAACTATATAGTGGGTCACACCCAATGTAATGAATTTAACTGTTAAGAGGTTTTGTTTGTTTGTTTGTTTGTTTGTTTTTTAAGGAGGTTGTTCACTTGGCTTCATCCCTGTTTTTAATTTTTTTTTCTTAATTAAAACAAATCTAGGAAAGTCTGCCAGAAAAAAAAAAATTCAGAGTGTCTTAAACAAATAAACAAGTAACAGTTTAAGGGCTTTTTTTCTCCCAGAATAGTTCGGTTATCTTTGATATAATTTTGTATACTTCACAGCTTGCCTAGAATAAATACTGCAGTAACAAAAGTGTATTGAAAAACAGAGTCTGGTCCCAAGAGTTCTCCGGCAGCATAGGACAGTGATTGTTCATGGCTGGACCAGCCTCTGTGCTCTGTTGCAGCACAGAATGACCCACAACCTGAGGGTGCTGAAATTCTGGATATGGACAATTTACTAATTTGATTGTTTGTGTAAAAGACAAATCATTCCTCCTGAGCAAACAGCAAAATGTGGTTGTTTCTCCCTTGTGCAGTACTTGGGGCCACATGTTGAACACTACTGGATTTTTTTCCTCCGAAGAGAGAATTACTACATTGCTTCCTCAGCTTGAATATGGACCTCAAAGCAACATGAGGTCCTTTAAAATGGACCTCAAAAATAGTTCTAGAGGTACTTATCCATTTTTACAGCAGCTCTTGGAATTTGAGGATTGAGTCACCTGAATTTTCCATATGGGGGCTCTCACCAAGCAAGACTAAATTGATCATTAATTTTAGTAATTTTGAGTAACCAATAGCTTTTAAACTATTCCACAGTGCTGTTTAGGCTCAAATCATAGTTCTAACTTTAGGCACACATATCCTGTATTTAAAAGAGATGGACTCAAATTGCATGTCAGAAATCCCCAAAATGAGAAATGCAGTATTAATGGTTACCAGTGAAAAAAACAGGTATAAGTAATTTACCATTGCATTTCAAAAACATGCTATGACAAAGACATGAATAAATCATATTGCTCCAGGGAATAAGTTAAGTGCTTTAAGTCTCATTTCTCTTCCTTCAACTCCTACTTTCCAGTTGCTGAAACAAATGAAATGAGGGTTCTTGGAAAACAGATCCTTTTATTAAACAACAAGAATCTTATTGCACGGTCTTCATGCCCAGATGATCATATTTATTATTACTGTTATTATAAGCACACAAGAGCTCTACTAACAGACAAAATTGTGTCAGACACTAAGCAAAGAGAGAAAAACACGACCCATATGACAGATAGCTTAACAATCTAAGACAAGAAACAACAGGCTACAGTGCCGGGGGGGGTTCAAGGAAACTGCACAGGTCAGCAAGAGAAATCCTTATTTCAGCTCACCAGCAGCTCAGCTGTTGTTAAATTTCTGGTGAGCACCACTGCAAAAGACATTTGAGAGAAGATTTGAATGAAAAATTATTCTAGTGTTGGCATGTTTCTGTGAATTTCTTCATGCTGTGGAGTCAATGTCAAGGCTGGTATGGCATAATGAATTAACACCACAGGCTGGTACTGTGATTGAACAGAAGCTCACTCTCCTAGCAGCATCAACAAGACCAGCACACAGCTACTATTTGGCTATGTCTGCCTGTCTACAACTATTTGTGGAAGTACAATCTATAAAAAAATGTGTTTCATAACTTGCTGAAATATGTCACATTTATATCAGCACCCTTTAAACAGTAAAGAAAAAAACACAAGAAATAACTCATGCTGCATTCCTACCATAATGCCACTGCTTAGCCTGGAAGGTGAACACTGTGAATTTACTCATATTTTATTTACATAACTTTGCAATACAAGAAAGAGCAGGAGGAAGATAGAGATAGTATGAAAAACCCTACAATCTGGGCATTCATGTGGTCATGAGTACATCACCACCTTGGATGGCCACTCATGGAAGGAATGGCCATTCCTCCTTGGCTTGGCTTAGTCATGCTCAATACACACCTGGATCCTGGAGTGGACAATGCCAGCCAGCTGCAGGGCTCAGCAGCTGCCTTCCTTGACTATGAGAAATGTCAGACAACCTTAATAACAGGGTTTGCCACCTGTCTCTCCTCTAATTATGTCATTAATATTATAAGCACCCTAAAGCTGAGGATGAAAGTGTGGATTAGGGCTAGCATTTATTTAGGATCCTATTAATCTGCATATATGTGAAATTTTCTTATCTGAAAGATGTCTGCCTTCATTAAGTCAGAAATTGTTAGATAAGATGTGTTGCCTGAAATGTATGCCAATGAAAGGACTAGATTTTAGCTTCATGGCAGAGCCATTACAGCAGCAGTTTGCAGTACCAATTTTCCACAAAAATATACAAGGGGTCAGAACACGCCCTCCCACAAAAAAACCTACCTACAGAGACTATGGAAAATTCATTCAGTGGCAAATTTCTCCCATTTCCCCACTGAATTTTGTGAGGGAAATAAGGTTACCTCTCTAGGTTTTGAAGAACTGCCCCAGACTTAGTCCCCAGGAATGCCTGCAGAGCCCAGAAAGCCACCATGGTCCAAGATCAGCCACATGGAGCCCACATGCTCCTGTCAGAGCTGATGTTTGCCTCAAGGCAATCAGGAACTCCCTCTGCTTGTGACGATGCCATATCTGATCCCTTCCTTCCTGAATATAAATAGTTTCATTCTCAAGAACAGCCAGTGAGATATTAATCATAATTTCACCTTGCTATTTTTAAAAAATAGATACACAGCTTTGTCATGCACAACTTCCAACAGGAAATATTTTCAGTTTGTGGGAACGTAACTCTTACTGATCAATAGATTATTCATGCCCCATTTTTCATGTTTTATTATGGTTATCCAATTAATTATGGACAATTTTAAATTACCAATTTTATAATTATGAAGCACTGAAGCAGTTTGGTTATAGTCTTTGTTATTTCATTGATTATTAGTAACTGACTAGTGAATTTAAAGGATGTTTCAACTGGTAATGCTACTTTTTAGCCTGTGGACAGACTAGTTTCTGTTAATATTTAATAGCTTTTATGAGGGAACAATTCTATCAGCACAATTGAGTTTATTCACCTTTTTCATCTTGTTATACCAATGGTACATATTAGTTGATTCACGAACATTATAGTTTCAATTACTGGCATTTCCTGAACATATAAATACAGAGTTACATTCTTTGGATTCTGTAAATTTATTTTGTCAAACTTCCCAGAGAGAGCTAAAGGGTAAGAACATTATCTTTCTGCATGCATTTTCAATGATTTTCATTATATTTTTTTTCCATAATCAGAGGTGTAGGCATGTCCCATGGAATACACACCAAAAGCCTCTCCACAGTGTGACAGAAGCAATTCACATGTCTCATGAGGGGAACATGCAGCAGAGCTACCTGCAAAGAGCTATATGAGGCTCAGGAAAAAAATGCCACAGCACTGTTGAAGGACACTAGTGACAGTCTACTCAGCTATAGAAGGACACTGGCTTTTGTCTCTTCCTCTTCTGTTAAGCAGGAATACTTTTTGCATCCCTTCCCATTCACTTCCTAATTTCCCAATTATGTATTAACATACTTCTGACAATGTTAAAAAGCAGTCATTTCTACTGGTGAGTGATGAATGTTTATAAGTGTGGCCTAGAGGCTCATCCCAAATTTTGGGATAGGCCACCACCTATTTTGTATTTCCATAAAGTTAGCTCTGATAATAGATGGAAGAACCAAACACAAATCCTAACCTAAATCAGCCAGTCTGCAAATAAGTAAAGGCTGGAAGGGAGGCAGTGGGAAGGCATGCTCTTTGGGAGTCATATTCTTTTTTTTAAATTTCAAGCTATAAGAAACAGCCTTTTCTGATTACACTGAATTTCTTAAGAGGGGCATCAGGTACTTCACTAGAAGATAATGTCACAGTAAGCGCTAACAATTAAGTGTAGTTTTGTAGTTTTGTTAAAATATACACTGTGTCATTCTTTTGAGTAAGAAGTATATTAAATCCACATTTTACAAATCTGCAGCTTTCTTCCAGCTTATATCCTTCAAAAATAAACATGACTGCTTAACAAGTTACAAATAAGAAAATACACATTCCTGCTCACCCACATGTTCCCAGTGCATGTCATAGACAAGTATAACATGCACAAGATACAGAGCATAGAATCACTGTGAAGTCTTCAAAGCCATTCCCTGATAAATTTAGGAAAGGAACTCAATGTATGGGAAAATCTGGTTTTTCATAGTTAATTTCAAATTTTTTACTTTATCCCTTGCTGATGTCAGATATGATGATGTCACAACAGCTGCTGGTGGTAGTGATTGACACCATACAGAAAAAGCTGTGTTCTGAAAGGCTGAAAAAAAACTTTTCTAATCTAAACAATACCTACAATTCTATGAAGCAAAGGTTAAGCAGCAGGAAAAAAAAACATTTTTTCCTTCTATGCAAACAACTGCAATAGAGTGTGCTGATTAATTTTTGTCTAAGTCTTAATTCAGATGCTTTCATTCTAACAGTACACACATAATTCCAGTCAAAACACATTTTTCTAATTTAACTGTAGATTTACTACAGTATTACAGAATTATGTACTTATAAAAACACATGTGGTATCTGTATTGTGTGAAGTCTGTATTATTAGAGGTTTCCATAATAAAAATTGGTTCTGGTAACAAAAAATGAGTACACACAATGTCATGCAGAAGCCAAGCTGTTTAGAAATACAAACACTCAAGCTTTTAAGTAAAGCACAACATCTCTTTAATATATAATCCAGAACCCATTCCATCCTGAAGTTATATTTACCAAGCTGTCTTCAGCAGCCAATTATTTCCCTTTGTTTTGGCTAGGCAAGGAAAGATGTACTCCAAAAATATGAAACAGTGTTTTATATGCTTTCTGTATGATGTTTATAGAAATCTTAGTAGTTAATAAAAATTACAAATAATAATAAATTAAATTCATTTTTTAACTCAAAGTTTAGTTAAGCATTTTATTTCAAAATGTTTTGGGAATTGTACAGCTGACAGTTATATGTAACAGCTTTTCTAAGAAGCTACATACTTAGTTGAGTATTTCCTTCTAAATAGTTGACAGTAGCATCTTCTGAGAATTTAAAGAGGCACTTCTTGGAGATGCAGGAACAGAGAAAAA